>NC_091471.1:310046834-310668864 GCF_036971445.1 Narcine bancroftii
ATACTCACCACAGCCGAAGTGCTGCCCCCCTACCACTTGACACATATTCCCCTCTCCACCTTCCGTGACTCCCTTGTCCACCAATCGAGTTCCCTACCAATCGTCCCCTTTGGACCTATCTCTGTGACCACAGGAATTACACCACTTGTGGCCACACCTCCTCCCTCACCACCATTTGGGGCCCAAATAGACCTTCCAAATGAAGCAACATTTCACTTGTGAATCTGCAGGTGTCTTCTACTCCATCCAGTGCTCCCGTTGTAGTCTCCTCTACATCAGACAGGGACATCGTTTTTGCTCTGTCGCCACAATAGTGTGGCTCTCCCAGCGGTCAATGTCATCTGACTGAGCACCCTTCAACCAGATGGCATTATCGACTTTTCTAGTTTTCGTTTAACACCCCCCCTTCACTTCTTCCCCCTGCTCTGTCTCTCCCTTCCGTCTCCATTCACAAAAAACCTGATAGATTCTTACCTCATTCCTTATCATATCCAATTATTACTCAAGGTTTGGACTTCCTACTATTGACAGAAACCTGGCTGAGCGTTGGCGAGATAGTTCCATTGCATGAGCTTTGTTCACAGCAAGTTATGGTGGGGGTTTAGCTGTTGATAAATCATTTTGTGCTGTTTATTGAATTCTGATTATTTCTCCACTTTCAAAGTCCAACTAATTAAAGTGGGACTGGTCAACCCCTTTTGAATTGCTCTTATATATAAGGTGGGGTGGGAGGAAAGTGGGGAGAGAAAAAGGTTGGGAGGGAGGAAGGTGGGGAGGGTGGAAGGTGGGTAGGGGAGGAATGTGGGGAGGGAAGGAGATGGTGAGGGTGAGGTGGGGAGGGAAGAAGGTGGAGAGGCAATGTGAGCAGGGAGGAAGGTGGGGAGGGAAGGAGGTGGGGAGGGGAGGAGGTGGGGTAGGAAGGAGGTGGGGAGGGAAGGAGGTGGGGAGGGAAGGAGGTGGGGAGGGAAGGAAGTGGGGAGGCAAGGAAGTGGGGAGGCAAGGAGGTGGGGAGGCAAGGAGTTGGGGAGGCAAGGAGGTGGGGTGGCGAGGCGGTGGTGTGGGGTGGCGGTGGGGTGACGGGGTGGTGGGGTGACGGGGTGGTGGGGTGGGGGGGCGGTGGGGTGGGGGGAGCAGTGGGTTGGTGAGGCGGTGGGGTGGCAAGGCGGTGGGGAGGCGGTAGGTGGGCAGGGCTGTGGGGTGGGGGGGACGGTGGGGTGGGGGGGACGGTGGGGTGGGGAGAGCGGTGGGGAGGCATGGGGTGGGGAGGCAGTGGGGAGATGGTGGGGTGTGGGGGGAAGTGTGGGTTCGGTGGGGAGGTTGTTGGGTGTGGGAGTTGGTGGGGTGGGGAGGCGGTGGGGTGGGGAGGGCGGAAGGGAGGCGGTGGGGTGGGGGTGGGGTGTGGGGGGCGGTGCGGGGGGCAGTGGGGAGGTGGTTGGGTGTGTGGGGCAGTGGGGTGGGAGGTGGTGGGGGGCGGTGGCTTGAGGGGGAGGTGGCGTGGGGGGAGGTGGGGTGTGGGAGGTGGCTTGGGGGGTCGGTGGAGTGTGGGGGAGATGGGGTGGGGGGCAGTGGCTTTGGGGGGAGGTGGAGTGGGGTCAGTGGCTTGTGGGGTCCGTCGGGTGGGGGCGGTGGCTTGTGGGGGTGGTGGGAAGCAATTGGGGGTGGGTGGGTAGGAGAAGAAGGTGGGGTTGGATGTGTGGGTGGGGAGGGGATCATGGTAGGAATTGGTGGGGAGGGGAAGGAGGTGGGGAGGGAAGGAGGTGGAGAGGGAAGGAGGTGGGGAGGAAAAGAGGTGGGGAAGCAATAAGGGGGGAGGGGAGGAGGAGGTGTGGCGAGGCGGTGGGGTGGCGAGGCGGTGGTGTGGTGAGGCGGTGGGGTGGCGATGTGGTGTGGGGTGGCAGTAGCGGGGCGGTAGGGTGACGGGGCAGTGGGGTGGGGGGGCGGTGGGGTGGCGAGGCAGTGGGGAGGCAGTGGGTGGTGGGGCGGTGGGGTTGGGGGCCGGTGGGGTGGGTGGGCGGTGGGAAGCAGGTGGGGGTGGGTGGGTACTAGAAAAAGGTGGGGGTGGATTTGGAAGGGAAGAAGGTGGGGGGAGGATAAGGAGCGGAAAAAGTTGGGGGTGGGTGGGCAGGGATAAATGTGTGGGCAAAATGGGGAGGGAAGAGGTTGGGGGGTAGAATGGGGAAGGTATGAGGTTTGGTAGTGGAATGGGAGGGGAAGAAACTGGAGGTGTAATGGGGAGGGGTAGAAGTTGGGAGAATGGGGAGGGAAGAGCATGGGGGTTGAAGGGGTAGGGGTGGAGTTGGTATAAGCAGGGGTAGAAGTTGGGGAGGGGAAGAAGGTCAGGAGGTATGATGGTTTGGGATGTGTGTGAATGAAGGGAGTGGAGGGATGATGGTGGTGGATGTGTGGGGAGGGAAGATGGTGGGGTTTGTTAGGGAGGGACGAAGGTGGGTGTTGGGTGGCAATGTGAATATTTGATGTGTGGGTGGGGAGGGGATCATGGTAGGAATTGGTGAGGAGGGGAAAGAGGTGGGGAGGGGAAGGAGGTTGGGATGGGAAGGGTGGGGTGGGAGGAAGTTGGGGTGGGAGGAAGGTGGGGAAGGAGGAAGGTGGGGAGGGAAAAATGTGGGGTGGGAGGAAGGTGGGGAGGCAGGAAGGTGGGGAGGAAGGAATGTGGGGAGGTTAGGAAGGTGGGGAGGCAAGGAGGTGGTGAGGGTGAGGTGGGAAGGGAAGAAGGTGGGGAGGCAATGTGGGCAGGAAGGAAGGTGGGGAGAGAAGGAGGTGGGGAGGGAAGGAGGTGGGGAGTGAAGGAGTTGGGGAGTCTAGGAGGTGGGGAGGCAAGGAGGGGAGAGGGGAGGTGGTGGTGTGGCAGGGCGGTGGTGTGGCGAGGTGGTGGGGTGGCGAGGCGGTGGTGTGGCGAGGCGGTGGGGTGGCGAGGCGATGGGGTGGCAAGGCGGTGGGGTGGCGATGTGGTGTTGGGTGTCGGTAGCGGGGCGGTGAGGTGACGGGGTGGTGGGGAGGGGAGGCGGCGGTGTGGCGAGGCAGTGGGGTGGCGAGGCGGTGGGGTTTTGAGGCAGTGGGGTGGTGAGGCAGTGGGGTGGTGAGGCAGTGGGGTGGCGAGGCGTTAGGTTGGCTAGATGCTGGGGTGGCGATGTGGTGTGGGGTGGCGGAAGTGGGGCGGTGGTGTGACGGGACGGTGGAGTGGGGGGGCGGTGGGGTGGCGAGGCAGTGGGCAGGCGGTGGGTGGGGGGGGCAGTGGGAAGCAGGTGGGGTTGGGTGGGTAGAAGAAAAAGGTGGGGGTGGATGGGGAAGGGAAGAAGGTTGTGGGAGGATGAGGGGAAAAAGGTGGTGGTGGGTGGGCAGGGATAAAAGTTGTGGTCAAAATGTGGAGGGATGTGGGTGGGGGGGTTAGAATGGGGAAGGTAAGAGGGTAGGGTGTGGAATGGGAGGGGAAGAAGGTGGAGGTGGAATGGGGAGGTGTAGAAGTTGGGGAGGGTAAGAAGGTCGGGAGGTACGATGGTGGGGGATGCGTGTGAGTGAAGGGTGGTGTGGGTGTGGAGGGATGATGGTGGTGGATGGGTGGGGAGGGAAGATGGTGGGGGTTGGGTGATAATTTGAATAGATGGTGTGTGGGTGGGGAGGGGATAAAGGTGGGAGTTCGATGAGGAGGGGAAGAAGGTGGGGATGGAGGAAGGAGGGGAGGTAAGAAGGTGGGGTGGGAGGAAGGTGGGCAAGGAAGGAGGTGGTAACGGAAAGAGGTGTGGAGGCAAGGAGGTGGGGCGGGAAGGAGGTGGGGTAGGGAAGGAGGTGTGGAGGGGAGGTGGTGGGGATGCGAGGCGGTGGGGTGGTGAGGGGGTGGGGAGGGTGGGGTTGGGAGGTGGTGGAGTGGGGAGGCATTGCGGTGGGGAGGCAGTGGGCAGGGTTGTGTGGGAAGGGCGGTGGGGAGGCGGTGGGGGTGCTGGGGTGGGGAGGGCGGTGGGGAGGTGGTGGGGTGGGGAGGGCGGTGGGGAGGCGGTGAGGTGGTGAGTCAGTGGGGATGTGGTGGGTGGGCGGGCAGTGGGAAGCAGGTGGGGTTGGGTGGGTACAAAAAAAAGGTGGGGGTGGATGGGGAAGGGAAGAAGGTTGTGGGAGGATAAGGAGGGGAAAAAGGTGGTGGTGGGTAGCCAGGGATAAATGTTGTGGTCAAAATGTGGAGGGATGAGAGTTGGGGTTAGAATGGGGAAGGTAAGAGGGTGGGGTGTGGAATGGGAGCGGAAGAAAGTGGAGGTGGAATGGGGAGGTGTAGAAGTTGGGGAGGGTAAGAAGGTCGGGAGGTCTGATGGTGGGGGATGCGTGTGAGTGAAGGGTGGTGTGGGTGGGGAGGGATGATGGTGGTGGATGGGTGGGGAGGGAAGATGGTGGGGGTTGGGTGACAATTTGAATAGATGGTGTGTGGGTGGGGAGGGGATAAAGGTGGGAGTTTGATGGGGAGGGGAAGAAGGTGGGGATGGAGGAAGGTGGGGAGGGAAGAAGGTGGGCAGGGAAGGAGGTGGTAAGGGAAAGAGGTGGGGAGGCAAGGAGGTGGGGCGGGAAGGAGTTGGGATAGGGAAGGAGGTGGGATAGGGAAGGAGGTGGGGAGGGCTGGTGGTGGGGTTGCGAGTCGGTAGGGTGGTGAGGGGGTGGGGAGGGTGGGGTTGGTAGGCTTTGGGGTGGGGAGGGCGGTGGGGAGGCGGTGGGGTGGAGTGGTGGTGGGGAGGTGGTGAAGTGTGGGGGCAGTGGGGTGGGAGGCAGTGGGTGGGCGGTGGGGTGGTGTGGCGGTGGCTTGGGGGGAGGTGGTGTGGGGCGTATGTGGCTTGGGGGGTCAGTGGGGTGGGGGGGAGGTGGGGTGGGGGGTGGTGGCTTGAGGGAGGCGGTGGCATGGGGGGTCGGTGGGAAGCAGTTGGGGTGGGTGGATAGGAGAAGAAGGTGGTGTTGGATGGGGAAGGGAAGAAGGTGGGGGTGAGGATAAGTGAGGGGAAAAAGTTGAGGGTGGGTGGGCAGGGATAAAAGTTGTGGGCAAAGTGGGGAGGGGAGGTGGTGGGGTTGTGAGGCGGTGGGGTGGTGAGGGGGTGGGGAGGTTTGGGTTGGGAGGCAGTGGGATGGGGAGGCAGTGGGCAGGGTTGTGTGGGAAGGGCGGTGGGGAGGCGGTGGGGGTGCTGGGGTGGGGAGGGCGGTTGGGAGGCGGTGGGGTGGCGAGGTAGTGGGGAGGTGCTGGGTAGGCGGGCAGTGGGAAGCAGGTGGGGTTCGGTGGGTACAAAAAAAAGGTGGGGGTGGATGGGGAAGGGAAGAAGGTTGTGGGAGGATAAGGAGGGGAAAAAGGTGGTGGTGGGTGGGCTGGGATAAAAGTTGTGGTCAAAATGTGGAGGGAAGAGGGTGGGGGTTAGAATGGGGAAGGTAAGAGGGTGGGGTGTGGAATGGGTGGGGAAGAAGGTGGAGGTGGAATGGGGAGGTGTAGAAGTTGGGGAAGGTAAGAAAGTCGGGAGGTACGATGGTGGGGATGCGTGTGAGTGAAGGGTGGTGTGGGTGGGGAGGGATGATGGTGGTGGATGGGTGACAATTTGAATAGATAGTGTGTGGGTGGGGAGGGGATAAAGGTGGGAGTTCGATGGGGAGGGGAAGAAGGTGGGGATGGAAGAAGGTGGGGATGGAGCAAGGTGGGGAGGGAAGAAGGTGGGGAGGGAGGAAGGTGGGGAGGGAAGGAGGTGGTAAGGGAAAGAGTTGGGGAGGCAAGGAGGGGGAGGGAAGGAGGTGGGGTAGGGAAGGAGGTGGGGAGGGGAGGTGGTGGGGTGGCGAAGCAGTGGTGTGGTGAGGGGGTGGGGAGGGTGGGGTTTGGAGGCGGTGGGGTGGGGAGGCGTTGTGGTAGGGAAGCAGTGGGCAGGGTTGTGTGGGAAGGGCGGTGGGGAGGCGGTGGGGGTGGTGGCGTTGGGAGGGCAGTGGGGAGGCGGTGGCGTTGGGAGGGTGGTGGGGAGGCGGTGGGGTGGCGAGGCAGTGCGGAGGTGGTGGGTGGGGGGGCAGTGGGAAGCAGGTAGGGTTGGGTGGGTACAAAAAAAATGTGGGGGTGAATGGGGAAGGGAAGAAGGTTGTGGGAGGATAAGGAGGGGAAAAAGGTGGTGGTGGGTGGGCAGGGATAAAGGTTGTGTGTAAAATGGGGAGGGAAGAGGGTGGGGGGTAGAATGGGGAAGGTAAGAGGTTGGGGAGTAGAAAGGGTGGGGAAGAAGCTGGAGGTGGAATGGGGAGGGATAGAAGTTGGGAGAATGGGGACGGAAGAGGGTGCGGGTTCAATAGAGGTGAAGTTGGAATGGGCATGAAGTTGGGGAGGCGAAAAAGGTCGGGATGTACTATGGTGGGGGATGTGTGTGAGTGAAGTGGGTGTTGTGTGGGTGTGGAGGGATGATGGTGGAGGATGGGTGGGGAGGTAAGACGGTGGGGTTTGGTAGGGAGGGACGAAGGTTGGGCTTGGGTGGTGATTTGAATAGTTGGTGTGTGGGTGGGTAGGGGATAATGTTGGGAATTGGATGGTGAGGGGAAGGAGGTGGGGAGGGGAAGAAGGTGGGGTGGGAGGAAGGTGGGGTGGGAGGAAGGTGTGGAGGGAGGAAGGTGGGGAGGTAAAGAGGTGGGGAGGGGAGGAAGTTGTGGAGGCAAGTAGGTGGTGAGGGCGAGATGGGGAGGGAAGAACGTGGGGAGGCAATGTGGGCAGGGAGGAAGGTTGGGAGGGAAGGTGATGGGGAGGCAAGGAGGTGGGGAGGCAAGAAGGGGGGAAGGGAGGCAGTGGTGTGGCGAGGCGGTTGTGTGGCGAGGCGTTGGTGTGGTGAGGCGGTGGGGTGGCAAGGAGGTGAGGTGGGGAGGCGGTGGGGTGGCGAGGCGGTGGGAAGCAGGTGGGTGTGGGTGGGTACTAGAAAAAGGTGGGGGTGGATGGGGAAGGGAAGAAGGTGGTGGGAGGATAAGGAGAGGAAAAGGGCGGTGGTGGGTGGGCAGGGATAAAATTTGTGGTCAAAATGTGGAGGGAAGAGGGTGGGGGTTAGAATGGGGAAGGTAAGAGGGTGGGGTGTGGAATGGGTGGGGAAGAAGGTGGAGGTGGAACGGGGAGGGGTTGAAGTTGGGAAAATAGGGAAGGGAAGAGGGTCGGGGGTGGAATGGGAATGGAAGAAGTTGGGGTTGGAATGGGGAGGGTAGAAGGTGGGGTGGGGAAGAATTTTGGGACGGACGATGGTGGGGGATTCATGGGAGGGAAAGGGGTGGGGTGTGGGTGGGGAGGGATGATGGTGGTGGATGGGTGGGGAAGGAAGATGGTGGCATTTGGTAGGGAGGGAAGAAGGTGGGGGTTGGGTGGCGATTTGAATAGTTGTGTGGGTGGGGAGGGGATAAAGGTGGGAATTAGATGGGGAGGGGAAGAAGTTGGGGGTGGGTTTGGAGTGAAGTTGATAGAGGGTGGGTGGGGAGGGAAGTACATGGTGGTGGCTGGCGAGGGGAGTAGTTGTTGGGTGGATGTGGAGAAGAACGTGGGGGGTGGATGGGTAGGTAAGAATGTGGGGGATGTGTGGTGAGGGGAAAAAGGTGGGGGTGGGTGTGTTGGGGATGAGAATGGGGATAATGGGAAGGGGAAGAGGGTGGGGTGTAATGGGAGGGGAAGAAGTTGAGGGTTAGATGGGGAGGGGAATAGGGTGGTGGTGGTGGGGAGTGTAAGAATGGGGAGTATGGGGATGGGAAGAACGTGGGGTTTGGATGGGGAGGTCATAAAGTTGGTTGGATGGGTCGGGAAGATGGTGGCAAGTGGGTGGGGTGGGAAGAAGGTGGGCATTCGGTTGGGAGGTAAAGTATGTGGGAGTGGATGGAGGGAAGGAGATTGGGGGTGGCTGGGGAGGGGAATATGGTGGGTGGCGGGAAGTAGGTCGGGGGTGGATGCAGTGCGAAGAATGTGGGGGTGGGTGGGGAGTGGGAAAAGGTGGGGGTGTGTATGGAGGGTAAGTGGGTGGTGGTGGAATGGGGAGGGGAAGAAGTTGGGGGTGGGTGTGGAGGGGAAGACGTTTGGGGGAGAAAGGGGAGGGGAAGAGTGTAGAGATGGAATGGGAGGGGAAGAAGTTGGGAGGTGGAATTGGATGGCAAAAAGGGGGTTGGATAGGGAGGGGAAGAAGGTGGGGAGAGAAGGTGGGAATAGGTGGTGGGTCGTGGGTGGGTGGGGAGTGAAGTTAATGGGGTGGGGTGTGGGTGGGGAGGGGAAGAGTGTGGGGTGGACTGGGAGGGGAAAAAGTTGTGGGGTGGAATTGGTGGACAAAAACATTGGGGTTGGATATGTTGAGGAAGTAGATGGTGTAAGGGATCATGGAATGTGAGGAAGGTTTAAGCAAGTATAATAAAATAGGGGTATTCAAATCAGGATAGCAAGTAGATAGATTTAGCAAGTCTTGGTGGTTGATTAATGAGTAAAGAACAAAGGCATGATATTTCCTGTTAAACAAGTTTAGACACATAAACTGATAAGAAGTTAGAATACACGTAGACAGAATTACCTAATGCTAAACCAATACAGGAGGCAGAAGAATGTTAAGGGGGAAGGTACCTCTGTACTGAAATGAAATGTATAAAAAGTTGGGTAAGCCCCAGTATCAGTGTGTATTCCCAGGGTAAGGGGAAGCACCCAACTTTGCATTGTTGTAAAATTATAATAAATGTTCTTTGTTCTCAATTTTTGTCTCGAATGAAATCAGTGAAGGCAGCTCTGCTTCTCAGAACTGGGGGGGGGGGGGGTCGTCCGGGATTGCACTCCCTCCACTGACAAAGTGCCTGACTATGGGGGTAGGTGCACCCCGGCTGATTCAGCTGGACTCCCGGACGACGGGTAGCTGGTCAGTGGACAAAGCGAGTGATACCCGAGAAGAGGGATTGAGAAGAAATGACGTGATAGGAATAGCTACTGGATTCCGGTAAGAGGAATTTTATTTTCCTGTCAATATGGGAGGAGGAAGTAGCAAGGGAAAAAGTCCTGAAGAAGCAAAGTGGAATAAGATACCAAAACATAGTCCGTTAGGATTAATGTTATCCAATTGGGGTGCGGGGAAAACCCGTGAGAAGGATAAGCAGACCATGGTCAGATATTGTTGTCAGGAATGGGTTAAGAATCCCATAAAGGGGAGAGCGGTATATTGGCCAAAGTTTGGATCCGACGAGGACTGGATGTGTCTGGCATTGAACATCTGGCTCTACCAAAATCAAGGAGATAATACTGAGACTAGAGAATATGCAACCTGTTAGCTTAGTGGATTGTCTGATCAGATGATTTTGAGCAAGAAGGAATTTAGAAATAAGAAGGCTAAGGAACCTTCTGCCCCTGAAATAAAATGATGGGATGTGTTACATTCCCTTCCTCCACCTTATGTTTCCCCTGTGCCAGCTCCCATTCCTTCCCCCTCCCCTACGCTTTACCCTTCTTCACCTTCCCCTCCTCCTCCTCCACAGTTAAAGAAAGAAGGAGAAAGTAGGAGTGGTATGATGACTCGCTCACAGAGTGCAAGATTACCGCCTCAATTGACACGAGAGGGAGGAGACTTTGATTGTGAGGGTCATTCAGAAGAACAGTGTGAGGCCCTTCGGGAGGAAGGGGCAGGACTCTGATTTGTCTCCCTGAGGGCAGGAACCTAACCATCATAGAGGAGGAGATAAGCCAGAAACTAACTGGATGAGACCTTTACGAGAGGTTCCCTTGGGAGGGGATGCAGGGGGTCTCAGATTTGTGAATGTGCCTTTGACTAGTACTGAGGTGCGCAATTTTAAGAAGGAAATGACCTCTCGGATAGAAGACCCTCAGGGATGTGCAGAACAATTAGATCAATTTTTGGGGCCTAATATATATACCTGGCATGAATTAATGTCTATTTTTAAGGCTCTATTTACTTTGCACGAGCGTGGAATTATCTGCTAGGCAGGGATCAGAGTCTGGGATAGGGAACACCAAGGAGGGGGGTGGGGCAGAGGCGATACCTGGAGAAGCTAAATTTCCCCAAGTAAACCCAAATTGGGATAAAACTACTAATGATGGTCGCACACAAATGGATGAGTTCAGGGTTAATCTAATAAGAGGAATAAAGGGGTCTGTTCCAAAAGGACAGAACTTTAAGAAGGCATTTGAGGTTCCCCAAGGTCCCGAGGAGAGCCCCAAGGTCCCGAGGAGAGCCCCTCTGCATTTCTGACTAGATTACGTGCGGCCGTACAGCAATATGGGGGGTTGGATATAGAATCCCCAGCAGGTGAACAGTTGGTATTGACGGGTATTATTACAAATTCAGCCCCAGATATCAGGAAGAAATTACAAAAAAACAGAGAATTGGCATGAACAGGGAATATCACAGCTTTTGCAGATCGCACAAAGGGCATATGTCCAGAGGTCTGAAGAAAAACAGAAAGGGAAGGCTAAGATTTTGATGCAGGCAGTAAAGGAAGTTGTGGATGGAAAGCAAGGAAGTGTTAGGAGCCGTGTGTCAGCTACTGGATGTTGGGAGGAGCGCCGGGAGTGGAGAAGTAGATACCAGGGCAGAGGTAGGGGTAGAGGAGAATTCTGGGGATGGCGACCATTCCCGGGACCCCATGGAGACCCTGGCAGAAATTGGGAGACAGGAGCATTAGTTTGCTATTATTGTAAAAAGGAGGGACACTTTAAGAGGGAATGCCGAATGCGGGCCAGGGAGATGCGATCTTACGCATTGATGGAGGCAGATTATGAATAGGCGGTCACGGTTCTCAGTCAGTGCACACCATGGGGCTGCACGGAGAAACACTGGTAAATTTAAGCATAGGACCCCACGGTGACAAAATGACTTTCCTAGTAGACTCCGGGGCAGCTCAGTCTAATATTGTACGATTGCCCGAGTGTGTTACTACAGAAGGGACGGTGATGATTTTGGGAGTGGAGGGGAGAGATTTTGCGGTCCCTAAATTAAAGATGTAAAGATACAAATGTGAGGAAAAATTGTAACAGAGGATATTTTATTAGTTCCCCAAGCTGGGGTTTGGTGTTGGGACGTGATTTACAGGACCAATTGGCTATCGGTAACCGACCACAGGGATCAGGTATCGGGGTTTAATTTTATGTACTGACGGAGGAGGATCGGGGCTAATAAATCCTATGGTATGGGCAAAAAGTGCCAATAGAGGAGACTTAGATGTTCCTCCCCTGCAAGTTAGTCTAAAGAACCCTGACCAGGTAGTTCGACAAAAACGGTATCCAATTCCAATGGCTGGCCGAAAGGGGCTGCAGCCAGTAATTGACCAATTGGTAAAAAAATGGTATACTCAAACCCTAAATGTCACCTTTTAACACTCCAATTTTACCTGTCCAAAAACCAGACAGTACATACCGATTAGTACAGGATTTGAGAGAGTTAAACAAAATTATTCTTACCCATTATCCAGTTGTACCTAACCCTTATACGTTGATGGGTAAGATTGATCCCCATAGTAAGTGCTTCAGTGTAATTGATCTCAAAGGTGCCTTCTGGACTTGTCCTTTGGCAATAGATAGTAGGAACATGTTTGCATTTGAGTGGGAAAATCCTTTTCCAGTAATTAGGAAGATAAGTCCAGAGAGAATACCCGGTATTTTGAAAGTCCCACTTCAAAAGTATGCTCAAGAACTTAGGAAATTCCTTGGTTTGGTGTGATTCTGTAGAATTTGGATTGAGAATTATTCTATCCTGGTCAAATTTCTTTATGATAAACTTGCGACTCTAGGGGGCAAAACTGTTGCCTGGACGGAGGAGGAGATTAAAGATTTTACCTTGGTAAAACAGTGTCTTGCTAGTGCCCTGGTTTTGGCCTTACCTGACCTAAATAAGCCATTTGAACCAAATGCAAAAGACGGTGTGGCCATGGGAGTATTAACACAAGAACTTGCAGGCTTTAGACAACTATTTGCCTTTCTATCAAAGATTTTAGATCTTGTTTGTCGTGGTTGGCCAGAATGTGTGCAAGCAATTGCAACCACTGCTATTTTAGTAGAGGAAGGACGAAAAATTACGTTTGGTGGCCCGATGATACTTCACACCCCTCACACAGTTCGCACCATTCTCTTACAACGTGCCAGAAGGTGGCTTACTGATTCCAGAATTTTGAAGTATGAAGCAATCCTTATAGATAGGGATGATTTGACACTGGTTACAAATAAAAATCAGAATCCAGCCGCCTTCTTGGTTTCTCCAGATTCTGATACTGTCCCCAGTGATTTAGAGCATGTATGCATAGAAGTGATTTACAGACTAAAATTAGAGATGATTTAAGCGATGAACCTTTACGAGAGGGTGAAAGGTGGTTCATTAATGGATCTTCACGCTGCATTGATGGCATTCGTTATAGCTGGTATCGTGTAGTGGACGGGAATGAAGGAGTTGTGATTAAGGCCGATCGTCTCCCCGGTACTTGGTTGGAACAATCCTGTGAATTGTATGCCCTCTGTAGAGCTCTTCAGGGTCTAGAGGGAAAGGTGGGCACAGTCTATACCGACTCCAAGTATGCTTTTGGTGTAGTACACATCTTCAGAAAGATTTGGAAAGAGCGGGGAATGATAACCGGGAAAGGACAAAATTTGATCCATGAGAACTTAATTGTTCAATCCTGAGATGCTCTTATGTTACCTGAGGAGATAGCTGTAGTTCATGTACAAGGCCATCAAATTATTGACAGTCTTGAAGCCCAGGGTAACAGATGGGCAGATGAAGCGGCCAAACAGGCAGCAATATCAAAATCATAGAGATGCAGCTGTTACACCCCACCCCACATGAGATTCAAAAGACTCCCATCTTTTCACAGGAAGAGGAGGTTTATATGAGAATCAGGGAATGCATCAAACTGCAGATGGGTTATGGTGGATGGTAGAGGGACGTCAAGTCCTGAATAAGGCCTTGGCTCATCAAATTAATGATCAGCTCCAGCAGCAAACACACTGGGGAACGCAGGCACTTGTTGATGCCTTTGTACGGTCCTTTAATTGTTCTGGAATATACACCATAGCCAAACAAAGTACACGGGGATGTCCAATTTGTCAGCGAGTGAATAAGAAAGTAATGCGCCATGTAATGCCTGGGGTTCGCGATATGGCCCTACGCCCATTTCAACGAATACAGATTGACTTCATGGAATTACCTAAGATAGGGGTTTATAAATATCTCCTGGTGATGGTGGATTATTTTACTCGTTGGGTTGAGGCTTTCCCGACCCCTAATGATCGTGCTAGCACCGTTATCCGGATATTACTAGAGGCTATTATTCCGCGTTACGGCATTATTCAAACCATTGACTCAGATCAAGGTACACATTTTACCTCTCAGGTACTCCAGAGTGTGTGTAAAATCTTGGGGATAGATTGGCAGTTACACACCCAATGACAGCCCAGAGTTCAGACCGCGTTGTGCGGATGAATCAGACCCTGAAAAATCAACTCACTCGACTTCATGAGGAAACTGGCCTCTCCTGGGTTAAATACTTACCTTTAGCTTTAATCAGGATTCGCACAGCTCCTCGTAAGGACCTTGCTGTCTCACCATCTGAGATGATGTTCAGTCTTCCCTACATTGGCTTCCACACCGATTCCCCTACCCCTGAGGCTAACGACCTCTAAATATTTACAGGGACTTTCCACTTCTTTTTATGACTTAAAACAGAAGGGATTATTCGCTCAAACCCCACCCTTGGACTATCCCATTCATTCCATTAAAGCTGGCAACACCATAAACTCTAACCTATATGGGACGGCCCTCATTGTGTACTTTTGATTACAGACACTGAAGTACGAACAAAAGAAAAGGGATGGACTCTCGTGCAATGTGTTAAGCGTGCTAATCCACAGACTAAAGATGTTGACAATATCCCCTCTCCCTGGCATGCAGTCTCGCATCCTTCTGGACTGAAAGTCACGCTCCACCGAAAAAAATTGTTATAATGTTATTTTTACTATTTGAGGAATTGTTTTCCTGCTGGTTCCAAATTTTTGGGAAACTACCCAATTGTACAATGTATTAAGTCCTCCTGGAATAGGGGCAGCAGAGGTGATAGTTACTTTGAAGAATGGACAAGTTTACCTTTAGAATGCAAACGGGGCACAGGTAGGAAGTGCATTCACAGTGGGGTACCTTATTTAATATGGTTTAATTTAGGATCCCAACATGGACCAGGGAAGCAAAACTGTCCTAGGGGAGTGGCTTGGGTCTGCATCCCTGCATCGACGAGTATTAAATTATGGTACAGAGGAGATGGTGGGAGAATTATAAGGCAAAACATTAGTTAGGGCTATAAATGGAGTGGGAATAAAGGGGATATATATGCTGGTGCTCGCAGACAGGCTGCTATTCACCGTTACGTGAAAATAAGTGGGTAGATTTGAGTCAACAAACAGCTGACTTGCTGGGGTTGAAGAATTGTTGGATTTGTGGAGGCCCAACTAGAGATGGTACCTGGCCCTGACAAGGTGAGCCTTTGGATATATGGGAACTTCTACACTTTAATGATACAACTAATAAAATTGCACTCCCCTCCCAAGCTTGACATCTTGCAAATCATCCATAGGGTGACGAATGCATCCGGAAGGCTGAAGGCCATCACTATAAGGGGGATTCCAGTTGTAAACGACTTAAGCTGCTCAAGAATACTACAACTGTTTGGTACCCCGCAACCCCTACCTGGTAATTCTCTATGAGGAGAGATTCAGATTGTGTGCTTTATGAGAGTATGAATGACACCACTGACATATGGAACTGTTCAGGTAACAATCCTTACCAGGGCATACCCTCGCTTCGGCACATCACTGATGGATGTGCACCAGAGCGTTTCTATTAGATTTGTGGGAATATGGCTTATACCTTTTTAGAACCTGATTGGAGCGGCACTTGTTGTATTGGAATCATTCAACCTCAATTTGTCTTACTGCCTTTGCAGGCCGACCATTACCTTTTCACCAAGTTATATATGTGCCTGATCCCACAATCTCCTCAGGATACACGCCCAAAGAGAGAACTTAAAATTGGAAGTTGGGGTGAAGACTGGCCCCCTGAACATATTCTTTCATATTATGGCCCTGCTACTTGGGCTCAGGATGGATCATGGGGAAATCGAACCCCCATTTATATACTAAATCGTTTGATCAGACTCCAGGCAGTTTTGGAAATTATCACTAATCAGACAGCGACAGCTTTAGATTTATTGGCTGGTGAGCAGCAACAGATACGTGCTACAGCTCATCAAAATCACCTGGCCCTCGATTACTTGTTGGATGCTGAAGGTGGCGTCTGGAAAACTGAACCTTACCAATTGTTGTTTGAAAATTGATGACAATGGCCAGGCGGTAAAAAATATTTCTTCAGGAATTTGAAAACTTTCCCATGTCCTGGTCCAGATTCGGCATCCTTGGTCCGGTATGTGGTGGACTAAACTTTTTACTGATGACTGGAGATGGATACACACGGCCCTTATAGCAGCTGGGCTTTTTATTTTAGCCCTCATAATAATTCCCTGCCTAATGTCTTGTGTGCAGTGTTTAATTCAATGGGCCCTTCGTCAGGTCACTACAACCCAAATGTTGTATGCTTGCCAAACTCCGTCTGATGATGCTGAGGCCGCAGTTCGTTTGCTCACTTGCTGGGAAAAGGACCAAGCTTAAAAGAACACCACTGAATGAGGGTTTACTAAGCGTAGCTAAAGAAAAAGGGTGGATTGTAAGGAATACTGGAATGTGAGGAGTCAAGTAGTGCTAATTAAGAATGAAGAATGATGGGTTAAATCAGGGTGAAGGGATACTGGAATGTGAGGAAGGTTTAAACAAGTATAATAAAATAGGGGTCTTCCAAACAAGTAGATAGATTTAGCAAGTCTTGGGGGTTGATTAATGAGTAAAGAACAAAGACATGATATTTCCTGGTAAACAAGTTTGCATAAACTTATAAGAAGTTAGAATACACGTAGACAGAATTACCTAATGCTAAACCAATACAGGAGGCAGAAGAATGTTAAGGGGGAAGGTACATCTGTATTGAAATGAAATGTATAAAAGTTGGGTAAGCCCCAGTATCAGGGTGTATTCCCAGGGTAAGGGGAAGCACCCAACTTTGCATTGTTGTAAAATTATAATAAATGTTCTTTGTTCTCAATTTTTGTCTCGAGTGTAATCTGTGAAGGCACCTCTGCTTCTAACAGTGGGGAGGGAAGAAGGTGGTGGGGGGTGGGTGGGTGGGGAGTAAAGTTGATGGGGTGTGGTGTGGGTGGGGAGGGAAGATGGTGGTTGGTGGGTGGGGAGGGAAGATGTTGGTGGGCGGTTGTGGATGGAAGATGGTAGGGGTTGGTGGTGAGGGGAATAGTTGAGGGCTGGGTGGGGAGGGGAATAGTTGCTGGGTTGTTGGGGAGAGGAAGGTGGGGGGTGGGTGGGGGAGTGGAAAGTTGGGGGGTGAATCGGTAGGGAAAGAGGGTGGGGTGTGTGTTGTGAGGGAAGATGATGAGGGTTGGTAGGGAGGGAAGAAGGTGGGGGGTGTTAAGCATGGGGAATAGCTGAGGGGTGGATGGGAGGTAAGATTGTGGGAGGTGAAGGACGTGGGGGCTTGATGGGGAAGGGAAAAAGTTGGGGGTGGGTGTTGAGGGGAAGAAGTTGGGGGAGAATGGGGATGGGAAGAGGGTGGGGGTTAGAATGGGAGGAGAAAGTGGGGGTGAAATAGGGAAGAAGGTGGGGGTTGCATAGGGAGGGGAAGAAGGTGTGGGTGGAATGGAAGTTGGTGGCGGGTGGATGGGGAGGGGAAGAAGGTGGGGGTGGAATTGGAGGAGAAAAAGATGAGTGTTCAATAGGGAGGGGATGAAGGTGGGGAGGGAAGAAGGTGGGGGAAGGTAGTGGGGTGGTGTGTGGGGAGGGTAGATGGTGGGATGGGGTGTGGGTGGGGAGGGAAGATAGTGGGGTTTGGTAGGCAGGGAAGAAGGCGGGATGGGGGAGGGGAATGAACTTGAGGCATGGATGTCCACATGGAAATAGGATATCGTGGCCATCAGTGAAACGGTTGCAGGAAGAGTATATTTGGCAGTTAAATATACCAGATTTTGTTTTCGGCATGATAGAATGGTTGGGAGGGGTGGGGGGAATAAAAGGTGGAGGAGTTGCATTGCTTATTAGAGAGGACATTATAGCAGTGCTGTGGCAGGATGGTTTGGTGGGATTGTCCAGCTGGTTTATTTGGGTAGAATTGAGGAATGGCAGAGTCATAAGGACATTAATGGGAGTGTATTATAGACGACCAAATGGGCTGAGAGAATTAGAGGAGCAAATGTGTAAGGAGTTTGCATATATGTGTAATAAACATAAGTTGGTAGTTATGGAAGACTACATTAACTGGGATGCCCATACAGTAAGAGGGCTGGATGGGGCAGGGTTTGTTAAGTGTGTTCAGGAAAGTTTTCTTAATCAATATGTCAGAGAACTGACTTGAGAGGGGGGAGTATTGGATCTCCTATTAGGGAACGAGATAGGTCAGGTGACAAAGGTTTGCGTTGGGGAACACTTTGGGCCTAGTGATCACAATACTATTAGTTTGAGGTTAGTAATGGAAAAGAATAGAGGTGGGTCAAAGATTGAGATTCTTGATTGGAAGAAAGCAAATTTCAAGGGGATGTGAAATGATTTGGAGGGTGTGGATTGGGATATTCTCAGGGAAGAATGTAAAAGATAAATGGGGGATCTCAAAGGAGAAATTCTGAAGGCACAGAGTCTGTCTGTTCCTGTGAGGATTAAAGGAAAGGTTAGAAAATGTAGGATGTCTTTGTTTTCTAAAGATATTGGGAACCTGGTTTGGAGGAAGAGGGATGTGTACAACAGATATAAACAGCAGGCAGCGGATGAACTGCTTGAGGAATATAAGAAGTGTAAAAGAAAACAAGAAATCAATGAGATCGGCTAAAAGGAGAAACGTGGCTGCTTTGGCAGGAAAATTAAATATAAATCCAAAGGGTTTCTTTATGTACATTAAAAGTAAAATAATAGTGAAGGATAAAATTGGACCCCTTGAAGATCAGGGGGGTAGCTCTGTGAGAAGCCAGAGGAGATGGGATAAATTTTTAATGATTTTTTAAATTCCGTATTCACTAAGGAAAATAATATTGACCCAGATGAAGTGGAGAAATATGGTCAGGAGCTCATGGATAATGTGAGGATTAAAGATTAATGTTGGCTATAATGAAAAATATCAAGGTGGATAAATCTCCAGGTCCTGGCAAAATAATCCATCGGTCCCTGAGGGAGGTTAGTGAACAAATAATGTGGATGTTGACAGAAATATTTATAATGTCACTGGCCTCGGGGGAGTTGCCAGGGGATTGGAGGGTGGCTCATGTTGTTCCGCTGTTCAAATAAGCATCCAAAAGTATACCTGCTAATTATAGGCCTGTAAATCTAACAATTGTGGTGGGTAAATTAATGGGAAGTGTTCTTAGAGATGTTATATGCAACTATTTAGAAAGACAGGATTTGTTTCGGAGTAGTCAGCATGGTTTTGTACGCGGTACTTCATGTTTAACAAATCTTGTAGAGATTTTCGAGGAGGTTACTAAAAAGGTTGATGGGAAGGTGGTGGATGTTGTCTATCTGGACTTTAGTAAGGCTTTTGACAAGGTTCCCCATGAGAGGTTAGTAAGTAAGGTGGAAGCATTAGGTATTAATGAAGTAGAGAAATGGATTCAGAAAATGTGGAAAATTGTTTATAGAATTGGAGGCCGGTCATGAGTGGAGTGCCTCAGGGATGAGTACTGGGTCCACTGCTGTTATATATATTAATGATCTAGATGATAGGGTGGTAAATTGGATTAGTAATTTTGCAGATGATACAAAGGTTGGTGGTGTTGTGGACCGTGAGGATGATTATCAAAGTTTACAGGGTGATATAGGACAGTTAGAAGAATGGGCTGAAAGATGGCAGATGGAGTTTAATACTGATAAATGTGAGTGCTACATTTTGGTAGGAATAATCAAAACCTGCCATACATGTTAAATGGTGGACAATTGAGGAATGCAGTGGAACAGAGATTTGGGCATCATGGTACATAATTCCCTGAAAGTTGAATCACATTGGATAGGGTGGTGAAGAAGGCATTTATAAATCAGAGTATAGAACACGGGAGTTGGGATGTTATGTTGAAATTGCATAAGGCATTGATGAGGCCAAATTTGGAATATTGTGTGCACTTTTGGTCACCAAATTGCAGGAAAGATATTATCAGAACAGAGAAGAGGTTTACGAGAATGTTGCCAGGATTTCATGGTTTGAGTTACAGGGAAAGATTGGGCAGGCTGTGGCTTTATTCCCTGGAGCATGGAAGGTTGAAGGGAGATTTGATAGAGGTATTCAAAAGTATAAGGGGAAGAAGTGAGATCGATGGTAATATTCAAGGAAATGTTGGATAGATATATGGACAGGATAGGTGTGGAGGGTTATGGGCTGAATGCAGGTTAGTGGGACTTGGTGGGAGAAGATGTTCAGCATGGACTAGTAGGGCCGAACTGGCCTGTTTCTGTGCTGTAAATGGTTATATAGTTACTGCATTCCCCTATCTAGCCTGCTTGTCACATCATCAAAGAATTCCAACAGCTTTATCAAGCAAGATTTTCCCATAAGGAAACCATGCTGGCTTTGGCCTGTCTTGTCATGTGTCTCCAAGTACTCCATCGCCTCATCTTTGACAATCGATCCAACATCTTCTCAACCACTGACGTCAGGCTATAATTTCCTTTCTGCTGCCTGTGTTCCTTCTTGAATAGTGAAGTGACATTTCCAATTTTCCAGTCCTCTGGGACCAGACCAGAATTTATTGATTCCTGAAAGACAATTTCCAGAACCTTCACAATCTCTACTGCTTCTTTCAGAACCAAGGGTATAATCCATTTGGTCCAGGAGACTAATCCATGGAAAGGTGGAGCCAGTCAGAATTTTAATTTCATGGAAGTCCACATTTCAGAAGTCTTTCGCTGAAGCCAGAAAATTGACACAACTGTGAAGGAAGCACACCAACACATGAAGGTTGCACATAGTGTCGAAGGTTGCCGTAGGTTACCACAGGATATAGACAGGATGCAGAGTTGGACAGAGAAGTGGCAGATAGAATTCAATCCAGATAAGTGTGAAATGATGCATTTTTGTAGGTTGATCATATAGGTGAAGTGTTTGGTTAAAGACAGGACTCTTAACAGTGTGGAATATGAGGCGGACCTTGGGGTCCAAATTATAGATCGTTCAATATTGACACACATGTTGATAGAGTAGTTAAGAAGGCTTCTGGAATACTGGCCTTCATTGGTCGGAAGATTGAGTTCAAGAAATGTGCGGTAATGTTGAAGCTCTATAAAACTGCTGAGGCCACATTTGGAATAATATATTCAGTTCTGGTTGCCTCATTACACAAAAGATGTGGAAGCTTTGGAAAGGGTGCAGAGAAGATTAACCAAGGTGTTGCCTAGATTGGAGAACATGCCTTATGAGGAAAGTTAACAGACAGAGATTTTATCTTAGGAGTATAAAGGGATTAGGGGATTAGAGTTGACAATAGAGGTCTACAAGATTATGAGAGGCATAGATCATGGACCTCTTTCCTGGGGCAATAATAGAAAATACCAGCAGTCATGTGAAGAAGGTAAGGGGAGGAAAGTTTAGAGGAGACACCAGGAGTTAGGTTTTTACACAGAGTATTAGAAATAGAAGTACCTTAACAGAAATTGCTCGAGACAAAAATTGAGAACAAAGAACATTTATTACAACAACAATGCAAAGTTGGGTGCTTCCCCTTACCCTGGGAATACACACATACACTGGGGCTCACCAACTTTTATACAGTGAATTTCAGTATCAGAATACCCACCCCCTTACATTCTTCTGCCCCCTGGATGGGTTTGGCATAGGCAATCTTTCCTGCCTACGTGCAGTTTTTGGAGGACCAGGGGGTATCCTGTCAGTGTCCTCTCATATCATTATCCCCATTGTCCTTATTCACAAACTTCCCCTTGTCCCCATTCACACCTTTCCAACTCTCAGAGCTACAGTCCCTTCATATGCAGAGTTCGCTACTCCTGTCTAGGGTTTACTAATTAAAATATGCCTAACTTGATAAATCTGTGTATGGCTTACTAATTATATATGTAGAACTTGGTACTTCTGTCTAGGGCTAGGAGACCCTTATCTCATCCAGACTATCTCAACTTCCTACATTCTATTATTCCTTACCTCTCCTTATCTTATTCATACGGTGGGCTCACTGATCCTGTCCAAAAGACTAGAAGATTCTTATCTTAGAGGCTGACTCTGCTTCCTGCATTCTAATTTCCATGCTTAGCCTGTTTATACTGGTTTAATCCATCACTCCACATGTCTGCATTAGTTTCCCCATCTTTCATATTTTTATGTCAAGTTTCCTCATCTCTCACAATCCTCACTTCTCTTTTAGATCAGTGTCACTGATCTGTCAAATAAAATGTGCTATTGCTAAAGTTGGTCTTTCTCCCAGCGGGTCAATAAACGAATTGTAGTCTCATAAGTATCCATTTGGGAAACACACACCCCTTGAGTTATAGAAATAGGGGTCCGCAAAATCATGAAATAAATACCAGCCTTTAGGTAGGGGAGCACCACACTGACCAGAATAGTGAGTCCTGCTGCTGTCAGGGCTGTGAGTATCAGGCTCCAGTTTTCAGTTAAAAGTCGAGTCCATCCCACATCAGTCCATGGTTGCCAAGTCTGAACATGGGCATGGGAAGATTTTTGTCCAAGTCCTGAAGCAGTGTCTTTAACCGCCTGACTGTTGTAAGCATTGTCAGTACAGATTCTCGCACAAACGCTGTCTCCAGCACCCAACGAGCAATAGAGAGCCAGGCAGTTTCGTTGAATCGTTGCTGTAGCTGTAGTCTTTCTTCAGCCCCTAAATTCAGGGCCATCGCCGTCCGTTCGGCGACGATCTCCAAAGCCTCCTGGAGTCTGAACAAATGATTTAAATGCCCAGCAGCTTTAGTATTCTGGAGCTGTTTACTTCGTTGATAATTGGAACTCCCCTTACAGTGGTGGGTGGCATTTAACAGTTGGACTGGCTGTGTAACCCAAAGGATGCTTTAGAATAGCACAGGTTGGGGAGGGGTGTTTCTTGTAACTTAATCTGTGAGTTGTAGCCTGTCTGCGAACATTAGCATATGTATCAACTCTCTCTCTACCACATGTAGAATCCTGACAATTATCCTGTCTGCCTTTGTGCCCACATCTGCCTTGTGCTAAACCATTAAAACTGATGTTGTAAATATTTGCAGAGTCCAAAAACCCATTAAAATCATCATATTGAGAGGTGTTCTGTGCCCCTGGTCCACATTTGAAATCTACATTAACCCCTACCTTCCTATGATCGTACCCTATATCTATGTCCCATCTACATTGTAAAGTAAAATAATGACCATCTATGCTGCCCCTATTCCAGGACGACTTAATACATTTTGAAAATTTCAGTGATATCCCAGAATTTGGGATGCAACTATTAAATAGTACAATAAAAATTAAAAACAACATTACAAGGCTTTTTCAAGTCAGGATGAAGGACTGCACGCCAGGTGGAGGGTGGATTTTCAAGATCTGTAGTCTGTGGTTCAGCAGCTCGTTTGATTCGTTGGATGTGGCTTCAACCCTTTTCTTTCGTTCGTACAGCGGTGTCTGTAATCAAAAGTACACAGTAGGGGCCATCCCCGACAGGTTTTAGTTGTTTATCTTGCCAAGCTTTAACAAATACCCAATCACCAGGTTTAATAGAATGAATTGGATACTCCAGGGGTGGAGTTTGAGAAGTAAACCCTTCTGTTTTAATTCAAGGAGTGAAGCAGACAGTTCCTGTAAATATTTAGAGATATATTGGTCATTAGCCTCAGGGATGGGAGTATCAGTGTGGAATCCCATGTAAGGAAGACCAAACATCATCTCATATGGTGAGACAGCAAGGTCTTTACGAGGAGCTGTGAGAATCCTGATTAAAGCTAAGGGCAAGCATTTAATCCAGGAGAGGCCAGTTTCCTCATGAAGTCGAGTGAGCTGGTATTTCAAATTCTGATTCATTCGCTCAACCCTGCCCGAACTCTGGGGGTGCCATGGGGTATGGAGCTGCCAGTCAAAGCCCAATCTTTTACAAATCCCCTGGAGTACCCGAGAAGTGAAGTGTGTACCACGATCCGAGTCGATGGTCAGGATAATCCCATACCGTGGAATTACAGAATCCAGCAGTACTCTGATAACGGTACTGGCACGATCATTCGGGGTCGGGAAAGCCTCAACCCATCGTGTGAAATGATCTACCATCACCAACAGGTACTTGTAAATACCTATCTTAGGTAACTCTGTGAAGTCCACTTGTATGCGTTGGAAAGGACGTACAGCGATATCGCGACCGCCAGGCATTACCTGGCGCATGACCTTATTAATCCTCTGACAAATTTGGCACCCCTGGGTACTCTGCTTGGCTATAGTGTAAATGCCTGAACAATGAAAGGAGCGAACAAAAGTGTCGACAAGTGCATGGGCTCCCCAGTGTGTCTGTTGATGGAGCTGGTCAAACAGTTGCCGTGCCAAAGCTTTATTCAGCACTTGGTGTCCTTCAGCTGTCCACCACAACCCATCACTTGTTTGACGCATCCCCTGATCCCTCATATCAACCTCCTCCTCTTGTGAAAGGATGGGAGTCTTTTTAAGCTCCTGTGGGATGGGGAGGAACAGCTGTATGTCCACTTTCGCAGTGAGCGCTGCCTGTTTAGCAGCTGCATCTGCCTGTCTGTTGCCCTGTGCTTCAGGGCTGTCACCAGTTTGATGGCCCCGTACATGGACCACAGCTATTTCCTCAGGTAAAGTCAGAGCCTCCAAGGATTGGACAATTAGGTTCTCATGCATCAATTTCTGTCCTTTTCCCGTTATCATTCCCCGTTCCTTCCAGATTTTCCCAAAGGTGTGCACTACCCCAAAAGCGTATTTTGAATCTGTGTAGATTGTGCCCACCTTATTTCCCAGACCTTGGAGAGCTCAACAGAGGGCATATAATTCGCAAGACTGGGCTGACAAGTGACCGGGAAGGCGACCGGCTTCAATAACTACCCCCTCATTCCCATCCACTATACTATATCCGCTATAGCGAGTGCCATCAATACAGTGGGAAGAGCCATCAATAAATCACCGTTCTCCCTCCTGTAAAGGCTTATCACTCAAATCTTCTCTAATCTTAGTCTGCAGGTCTATCACTTCCAAACATATATGCTCTAACTCATTGATTGTGTTGGGAGAGGTTGGAGCGACTAAAAAGGCTGCTGGATTATGTTCTCTACTTGTAGTCAGAGTTAGATCATCCCTATCCATCAAGATCGCTTCGTATTTCAAGATTCTAGAATCTGTAAGCCACCTACCAGCACGCTGTAACAGAATATTGCGAACGGTGTGAGGAGTGTGTAGTATCATCGGGGCACCAAATGTAATTTTTCGTGCTTCTTCAACTAAAATAGCATTGGCTGCGATAGCTTGAACACATTCTGGCCAACCACGACAAACAGGATCCAAAACTTTTGAGAGAAAAGCAACTGACTGCCTGCTGCCTGCCCTTTCTTGTGTTAAAACACCGGATGCTACACCCCCTTTTGCGTTAGTATAAAGGTCAAAAGATTTATTAAGGTTGGGTAAAGCCAACACTGGGGCACTAACAAGGTGCTGTTTCACCAAGTTAAAATTATTAATCTCTTCTTCCGTCCAAACTTGCGCTTCGCCCCCTAGAATCGCGAGTTTATCGTAAAGGAATCAAACTAGATTAGAATAATTTTCTATCCAAATTCTACAGTATCCCAATAGACCAAAGAATTTCCTGAGTTCTTGGGCATTCTTAGGAGGTGGGATCTGTAGAATACCTTGTATCCTTTCTGGACTGATCTTTCTGGTTCCCTGACTTACCAAATGACCCAGGTATTTAACCTCTGGTTGTACGAATTGTAATTTGGATTCACTCACCCTGAGACATTTCTTTTCGAGAAAATTCAAAAGTGCAGTGGTATATAGTTTAGCTGATTCATACGTCCTTCCCGTAATTAATAAATCGTCTACATATTGAATTAACTGACAACTCTCTTCCTGAGGAGCCTCCTCTAATATTTGTTCTAGGACCTGGCCAAATAAGTTTGGTGATTCCGTAAAGCCCTGAGGGAGTACGGTCCACCTGTATTGATTTTTACGTCCTGTAAAAGGATTCTCCCATTCAAAAGCAAACATATCTCTGCTCTCTGCTGCTAACGGGCAGGTCCAGAAAGCATCCTTGAGGTCAATTACGCTAAACCATTTACTGTGGGGATTAGGTACGACAGGGTGACGGGTGAGAATAATTTTGTTTAGTTCCCTCCAGTCCTGTACTAATCTATAGGTACCGTCTGGTTTTTGGACGGGTAAGATTGGGGTATTAAAAGGTGACATACAATGTTCTAGAATGCCATCTTTCATCAATTGGTCAGGTACTGGCTACAGCCCCTTTCGGCCAGCTATTGGAACAGGATACTGCTTTCGCCTAATAATCTGCTCAGGATCTTTTAAGGTAACTCGTAGGGGAGGGATATGTAACACTCCTCTATTGCCTCTTCCTGCCCATACTCCAGGATTTATGAGTTCCCGATCCTCCTCACTTAATACATATAGTTGAACCCCAATACCTGATTCTTGTGGTCTGGTGCCGATAGCCAATTGATCTTGTAAATCCCATCCCAGCGAACAAACTCCAGCTTGGGGAACTAGTAAGAGATCCTCCGTTATAACCTTTTCTCCCATCTGTATCCTAACATCTCTTAATACAAGGACCGGGAAATCTCTTCCCCCTACCCCTGAAATCATTATTGTCCCTTCTACCCTCACACCCTCGGGTGGGTGTAATATACTAGACCGGGCTGCCCCGGAATATACTAAGAATATCATCCTATCACTGTGGGGTCCTATGTTTAAATTTACCAGTAGTACTCCGTGCAGCCCCACAGTGTGTATTGACTGAGAACCGTGACTCCCCTATTCATAGTCTGTTTCCATCAGGGCATACGATCGCGTCTCCCTGGCTCGCATGGGGCAATCTCTCTTGAAGTGTCCCTCCTTGTTACAATAGTAGCAGACCATTGTTCCCACTTCCCAATTCCTAGTTGGGTCTCCCTGGGGTCCCGGGAATGGTTGGCATCCCCGGAATCCTCCTCTACTCCTTCCTCTACTCTGGACCCTATTTCCCCACCCCTGGCTCTCCTCTCAATGCCCAGGAGCTGGCACAAAGTCCCTACCGTTTCCTTGCTGTCCCTCCACAGCTCCCTTAAATGCCTGCATTAAAATCTTAGCCTTTCCCTTCTGCTTATCCTCAGTACTCTGTACAAAGGCTTTTTGTGCAATTTGTAGAAGCTGGGTTATTCCCTGCTCATGCCAATTCTCAGTTTTCTGTAATTTCCTCCTTATGTCTGGGGCTGAATTTGTAATGAAACTCGTTAATACTAATTGTTCCCCTGCTGGGGATTCTATATCCAGACCCCCATATTGCTGTATAGCCGTACGCATTCTTTTCAAAAATGCCGAGGGGGTCTCCTCGGGTCCCAGAGGAACTTCGAATGCCTTTTTAAAGTTCTGTCCCTTCAGAACAGATTCCCTGATTCCTTTAATCAGATTAGCCTTATACTCTTCCATTAATACCTGACCATCATTGGTATTTTTATCCCAATTAGGTCTAGCCAAGGGGAATTTAGCTTCTCCAGGTCCCCCTTGGTGATCCCGATCCCAGACTCTAATCCCTGCCTGGCGAATCATTCCACGCTCATCCAGGGTAAACAGAGTCCTAAATATAGCCGTTAATTCAACCCATGTATATATATTCTGTCCTAACAATTGATCTAATTGTTCAGCGCATCCCTGGGGATCCTCTATCAGGGAAATCATTTCCCTCTTAAAATTATGCACCTCCGTACTGGTCAAGGGCACATTTACAAAACCAAGACCCCCTCCCACGGGAACCTCCCGCAGGGGTCTCATCCAGCTAACTTCTAGCTTATTATTTCTGAAATCCTGCTCTTCAGAAACTGACTCACAGTATCCTGCCCTTTCTTCCAATAGGTTCTCACTCTGCTCAAAACTAAACTTGCCTCTGTCTCTCGTAGGCAATCTAATACTTTGCGAACGGGTTAACATGCCACCCCTATTCTCTTAGTTGCAGGGGAGGAGGGGAAGGTGCGGAAGGGTAGAGCACAGGAGGGGGGGATAGATAGGAACTGGTAAAGGAGGGGCTTAGGGTGGAGGAAAGGAATGTAACACATCGCATCCTTGTGTCTCAGGTATAAGGGGTTCCTCATCCCTCTTGTCCTCACTTCTCTTTTCGTTCAGGACCAGTTGGTCAACCGATCCCCTGAGCCAGCAGGCGGCATATTCCCTGCTTTCACTGTTATCCCTTTGATTCTTATACAGCCAGATGTTAAGTTCCTGACACATCCAGTCATCCTCGTATCCGAGCCTCGGCCAATATACCGAGCTCCCTTTAATAGGGCCTTTAACCCATTCCAGACAACAGTACTTAATCATGATAAGTTTGTCTTTTCCCCGGGTTCTCCCCGAACCCCAGTCAGATAACATTACTCCTAACGGACTCTGTTTGGTTATCTGATCATCCAATCCTTCACTTTCTCACTGCCCATACCTCTCATACTGACAGGTATAAAAATTTCTCTTACCAGATCCAGTAGCTACTCTTAGCGCGTTTCCTTAACGTTCTCCCGTCGTTTGTTCTCAATGCCTCTTCTCGGATATCACTCGTTTCTTCCACTGACTAGCCACCCGTCGTCCGTGAGTCCAGCTGAATCAGCTGGGGTGCACCTACCCCCATCATCGGGCACTCTGTAAGTGGAGGGAGTGTGATCCCGGACGAATCCCCATTTGTTAGAAAAAGAAGTACCTTAACAGAAATTGCTCGAGACAAAAATTGAGAACAAAGAAAATTTATTATAACAACAATGCAAAAGTTGGGTGCTTCCCCTTACCATGGGAATACACACATACACTGAGGCTCACCCAACTTTTATACAGTGAATTTCAGTATCAGAATACCCACCCCCTTACATTCATCTGCCCCCTGGATGGCAATCCTTCCTGCCTACCTGCTGTTTCTGTGAACTTGGAGGAGCAGGGGATATCCTGTCGGTTTCTTCTCATGTCATTATCCTCATTGTCCTTATTCACAACCTTGCCCTTGTCCCCATTCACACCTTTCCGACTCTCAGAGCTACAGTCTCTTCATATGCAGAGTTCGCTAATCCTGTCTAAGGTTTACTAATTTAATATGCATAACTTGATAAATCTGTGTATGGCTTACTAATTATATATCTAGAAGTTGGTACTTCTGTCTAGGACTAGGAGACCCTTATCTCATCCAGACTATCTCAACTTCCGACATTCAATGATTCCTTACCTCCCCTTATCTTATTCATACGGTGGGCTCACTGATCCTGTCGAAAAGTCTAGAAGATTCTTATCTTACTCTGCTTCCTGCATTCTAATTTCCATGCTTAGCCTGTTCTTACTGGTTTAATCCATCACTCCACATGTCTGCACTAGTTTCCCCATCTTTCATATTTTTATGTCAAGTTTCCTCATCTCTCACAGTATGGAGTGAGTTTGACTGTGTGACATTGTTATGTGTGAGATTCGCACCGTGTAAACTTGTTATGTGGGTGAGTTTCACAGTGTTACCTTGTATTTCGCTAAATTCGACATTGAAAATGTTATGTTAGTGAATTCCTCAGTGTAACCTTTTTAGGTGAGTGAGTCCCACACTGTAAACACGCCGCTGTACCATTTCACATCTGGCATCTGGCACGAATTCCATTCCACATCCGGTATCTGTCCAGAAGATCATTCTACTCTGGCATCTCGCTGCTGTACCATTACACACCCAGCATCTGTCATGAAGTCCATTCCACATCCGGATTCTCACAGAAGGACCATTCCACCTCCGGCATTTGGCAGGTGGACCATTCCACATCTGGCATCTGGCAGGTGGACCATTCCACATCTGCCATCTGGCAGGCATACAATTCCACATCTGGCATCTGGCACAAATTATATTGTACATCCAGAGTCTCACATGAGGAACATTCCACCTCCGGCATCTGGCAGATGTACCATTCCACATCCGGAATGTGTCAGAGGAACATTCCACATCCAGCATCTTCCAGGTGGACAATTCCACATCCATCATCTGTTAGGCTGAGCAGTCCATGTCCAGCAAATGGCAGGAAGATGATACCAGATTCAGCATCTTACAGGCAGACCATTCCACATCCAGCATCTGGCAGGTAGTCAATTCTAAATGCGGCATATCGCTGGCAGACCAGTCCACATCTGGCATCTATCAGGCAGACTAGTCAATATCTGGCATCAAGTGGGTGGACAATGCCACATCTGGCATCAGGCAGGCCGACCACTCCACATCCTGCATCTGGGAAAAAAAATCATTCTACATCTGGCATCTGGCAGCAAACCATTCCCCATCCTGCAACTGGCAGGTGGTCTATTCCACTCAAGCATCAGCCAGGCAAACCATTCCATATCCAGCATCTGGCAGAGGACCATTCCACATCCTGCAACTGACAAGCATACCATTTCACATCTGGCATCTGGCACGAATTTCATTCCACATCCGGCATCCGTCCAGAAGATCATTCTACATCCGGCATCTCGCCGCTGTACCATTACATGTCCGGCATCAGGTACAAAGTCCATTCCACATCCGGATTCTCACAGAAGGACCATTCCAAATCCGGCATCTGGCAGGTGGAACATTCCACATCTGGCGTCTCGCAGGTGGACAATTATACCTCCGACATCTTGCAGGTGGACAATTCCACATCTAGCATCTGGCACGAATTATATTGTACATCCACATTCTCACATGAGGACCATCTGGCAGATGTGCCATTCCAAATCCGGAATGTGTCAGAGGAACATTCCATATCCAGCATCTTCCAGATGGACAATTCCACATCTAGCATCTGTTAGGCAGAGCAGTACATGTCCAGCAAATGGCAGGAAGATGATACCAGATTCAGCATCTTACAGGCAGACCATTCCATATCTAGCATCTGGCAGGTAGTCAATTCTAAATCCGGCATCCCACTGGCAGACCAGTCCAAATCTGGCATCTGGCAGGCCAACCACTCCACATTCAGTATCTGGCAGGAGTACCATTCCACATCTGGCATTTGGCAGCTAACAAATCCACATCCGGCGATTGACAGTATAAATTTGTTATGTGAGTGAGTTCCACAGTGTATCCGTGGTATGTGAGTCAGTTCTACAGTGTAAACTTTTCGTATGAGAGAGTTGCACAGTATAATTTTGTTTACTTAGTGTAACCCATATTCCAAACTATACGTTAGTGTGTCCCACAGAGTAAACTTGTTGTGTGAGTAATTTAGACAGTGTGACCTTGTTTTGTGAGTGATTCCCACCATGTAAACTTGTTATGTGTCTGAGTTTCACAGTGTAACCTTGTAATTTTGCTAAATTCGATATAGAAAATGTGATGTTAGTGAGTTCCACAGTGTAACCGTGTTATGTGAGTCAGTTCCACAGTGTAAACATCATGTGAGAGAGATGCACAGTATAATTTTGTTTACTTTGTGAAACCCATATTCTAAACTCTATGTTAGTGTGTCCCACAGTGTAAACTTGTTATGTAATTTACATAGTGTGACCTTGTTATGTGAGAGAGTCCCACCGTTTGACCTTGATATATGAGAGAGTTTGAAAGTGTGACGTTGTTATGGAAGTGAATTCCACAGTGTCAACCTGTCTAGTTAGTGAGCCTCAGAGTGTAACATTGGTAGAGTTGAGTTTGACTGTGTGACATTGTTATGTGTGAGATTCCCACAGTGTAAACTTGTTATGTGGGTGAGTTTCACAGTGTTACCTTGTAATTTTGCTAAATTCTATATTGAAAATGTGATGTTAGTGAATTCCTCAGTGCATCCTTTTTAGGTGAGTGAGTCCCACACTATGTGTCTTAGTTTCCCAGTATAACCTTCTAATTTTGCTAAATCCGATATTGAAAATGTTATGTTAGTGAGTTCCTCAGTGTAACCTTTTTAGGTGAGTGAGTTCCACAGTATAACCTTGTTATGTGAGTGAGTTCCACAGTGCAACCATGTTACGTGAGTCAGTTCCACAGTGTAAATGTCATGTGAGAGAGTTGCACAGTATACTTTTGTTTACTTAGTGAAACCTATATTCTAAACTATATGCTAGTGTGTCCCACAGAGTAAACTTGTTGTGTGAGTAATTTAGACAGTGTGACCTTATTATGTGAGCGATTCCCACCATGTAAACTTGTTATGTGTCTGAGTTTCACAGTGTAACCTCGTAATTTTGCTAAATTCGATATTGAAAATTTTTAGGTGAGTGAGTTCCACAGTGTAAACTTGTCATGTGAGAGAGTTGCACAGTTTAATTTTGTTCACTTAGGGAATCCCATATTGTAAACTTCATGTTAGTGACTCCCACAGTGTAAACTTGATTTGTGCGTCATTTACACAGTGTGACCTTATTATGTGAGTCTCAAAATTTGACCTTGTTTCCGAAGTGAAACCCATATTCTAAACTATATGTTAGTGTGTCCCACAGTGTAAACTTGTTGTGTGAGTAAATTACACAGTGTGACATTGTTATGTGAGTGAGTCCCACCGTTTGACCTTGTTATATGAGAGAGTTTGAAAGTGTGACGTTGTTATGGAAGTGAATTCCACGGTGTCAACCTGTCTCGTTAGTGAGCCTCAGAGTGTAACATTGGTACAGAGTGCGTTTGACAGTGTGACATTGTTATGTGTGAGATTCTCACCGTGTCAACTTGTTATGTGGGTGAGTTTCACAGTGTAACCTTGTAATTTTGCAAAATTCGATATTGAAAATGTGATGTTCGTGAGTTCCTCAGTGCAACTTTTTTAGGTGAGTGAGTTCCACAGTGTAAAGTTGTTATGTGAGTCATTTACACAGTGTGACCTTATGTGAGTCTCTAAATTTGACCTTGTTTCCTTTGTGAAACCCATCTTCTAAACTATATGTTAGTGTGTCCCACAGTGTCAACATGTTATGTAATTTACACAGTGTGACCTTGTTATGTGAGTGATTCCCAGCATGTAAATTTGTTATGTGTCTGAGTTTCACAGTGTAACCTTGAAATGTCAGGAACATTGGGGAACAGTTGTGGAACAGTGGACAACGTGTGAAACCGGGGGGGAACAGTGGTATAAATGGGGAACATTGGGGACATTGGTGAAAATGGACAACAGGGCGGAACAGATGCAGATCAGTGGGGAAAAGTAGGAAACATGGGGAACACTGGAGAATAATGGGGAATGGAGGGGAATATTGGAGAGCAGGGCAGAAACATTGAGGAATGTTAAACTGATGGGGAACAGTGGGAAAAAGTGGACAATTGGTGGAGAACTGCAGGGGACATGTGTCGAACAGGTGGGGAACAGTGAAAATTGATGGGGAACAGATGGCTAACAGTGGAAGTCATTGGGGAATATGGGCAACAGTGCAGAACAGATGGGGAACAGTGGAGAACATTAGGAAAATGGGTAACAGTGCGGAACAAATGGGGAAAAGTGGGGAAAAGTAAGGAACAGTGGGGAACAGTTGTGGAACAGTGAAGAAGAGGTGTGAAACAGTGGGGAACATTTGGATAAATGGGGAACAGTGGGGATATTGGTGAAAATGGACAACAGGGCAGAACAGATGGGGATCAGTGGGGAAAAATAGGGAACAGTGTGGAACCGTGGGGAACACTGCAGAATAATGGGGAATGGAGGGGAATATTGGAGAGCAGGGAGGAAACACTGAGGAATGTCAAACAGGTGGGGAACAGTGGAGTGAAAATTGATGGGAAACAGTGGGGAACATGTGGGGAACTGTGAGGAACTGTGGAGAACTTATAGGGAAGAGTGGGGAACATTGCAAAAATTGGGCAACAGTGCAGAACAGATGGGGAAAAGTGGGGAAAAGTAAGGAACAGTGGAGAACAGGTGTGAAACAGTGGGGAACAGTGATCAAGAGTGGGAAAAAGTAGGGAAGCTAGTTGGGAAAATGGGGTACATGGGAATATTGGGGGACAAGTTGGAACAATGAGGAAAGGGGAAGAGATGGAAAAGGGTGGGAAATACTCAGAACAGAGGGGAACAGAGTGGGAAATACTCAGAACAGAGGGGAACAAAAGGGAGCAGGGGAACTGTTATGAAACAGTGGGGAACCATGGGTAACAGGTGGAAAACTGCTGAGAGAAAGTTGGGATTGGTGGGAACAGTGGGAAATAGTTGGGGAACAGGTGTAGGACAGTGGGAAACAGATATGGAACAGTATGAAAAATGGGGAACAGTGGGGATCAGAGGGGAATAGTGGGGAACAGATGGGGAAAAGGTGAGGGAGAGTGGGAAACAGTTCAGAACAGATGGGGAACTGATGTGGTACGGGGGATCAGTGGGGAACTGTGGAGAAATGGTGGGAAACTGCTGGGGAACATGGGTCAAACAGGTTGTGAACAGATGGGGAATAGTGGGCAGCATGGGTAACAGTTGGAAAACTGCTAGGAAACAGTTGGGATTGGTGGGGAACAGTGAGGAAATGTAAGGAACAGTGGGGAACAGTTGTAGAACAGTGGAGAACAGGTGTGAAACAGAGGGGAACAGTGGGATAAATGGGGAACAGTGGGGAACATTGAGGAAAATGGGCAATAGGGCAGACAGTGGGGAACAGAAGGGAAAAGTGGGTTACTCTGGGGAACAGTTGTGGAACAGTGGGGAACTGATAGAGAACAATGGGGAAATTGCTAAAATTGTGCAACTGTGCAGAACAGATGGGGAACAGTGGTGAACATTAGGAAAAATGGGTAAAAGTGTGGGACAGATGGGGAACAGGGGATAAGTAAGGAACATTAGGTAACATTCATGGAACATTGGAGAACAGATGTGAAACTGTGGGGAACAGTGGTATAAATTGGGGACAGTGGGGAACATTGGGGAAAATGGGGAGGGGGGAACAGATGTGGATCAGTGGGGCAAAGTAGGGAACAGTGTGGAACCATGGGGAACACTGCAGAATAGTGGGGAATGGAGGGGAATATTGGAGAGCAGGGGGAAAACACTGAGGAATGTTAAACAGTGGGGAAAAGTGGAAAAATGGTGGAGAACTGCTGGGGACATGTGTCGAACAGGTGGGGAACAGTGAGAATAGATGGGGAACAGTGGGGAACAGATGGGGAACAGTGAGGAACTGTGGAGAATTTATAGGGAAGAGTGGGGAATATTGAGAAAATTGGGCAACAGTGCAGAACAAATGGGGAAAAGTGGGGAAATGTAAGGAGCAGTGGGGAACAGTTGTGAAACAGGTGTGAAACAGGTGTGAAACAGTGAGATAAATGGGGAAAAGAGTGGAACAGTGGGGAAAATTTGGGAACCGTGGTGAATACTGCAGAATAATGGGGAATGGAGGGGAATAATGGGAAGCAGGAGGGAAACAATGAGGAATGTTAAACAGATGGGGAACAGTGGGGAACACTGCAGAGCAGAGGAGAACAGTGGGGAAGAGTGGTATTAATGGGTAATGGTGGGTAACAGAGGGAAAAAATGGGGAACTGTGTGGAACAGTGAGGAACCTGTAGAACAGTGTGTAACTGATTAGGGAAGATTGGGGAACATGGCAAAAATTGTGCAACTGTGCAGAACAGATGGGGAACAGTGATCAAGCGTGGGGAAAAGTAGTGAGCAATGGGGAACACTGCAGAAAAATTGGGAACAGGGGAATATTGGGGGGCTGGGTGGATAAATGAAGAAAGGTGGACAAGATGGGAAAGAGTGGGGAACACTGCAGAACAGAGGGGAACAAAAGGGAGCAGGGGGGGCAGTTGAGGAACTGATGGGAAACAGTGGGGAACCATGGGTAACAGCTGGGAAACTGCTGTGAGAATGTTGGGATTGGTGGGGAACAGTGGGGAACAGTTGGGGAACAGGTGAAGAACAGTGGGGTACAGTGAAGAACTGTGGGTAACAGTGGGGAACACATGTGAAAGAGTAGGGAACAGTAGGAAAAATGGGGAACAAATGGTAACAGTGGGGAAATGTAGGGAACAGTGAACAGGTGTGAAACATGGGGAACAATGGAATAGATGGGGTACAGTTAGGGAGCAGCTGGAAAACAGTGGCGAACAGTTCTGGAACAGATGGAGAACAGTGTGGAAGTTTGGGAAAAGCTGGAGAACAGAGGAGATCAGATAAGGAACTGATGGGGAACAGTGGGGAACCATGGGGAACAGGTGGGAAACTGCTGGGAAACAGATGGGATTGGAGGGGAAGAGTAGAATACAGTTGGGGAACAGCTGGAAAACAGTGGACTTCAGTGATGAACAGTGGGGAACAGATCTGGAACAGCAGGAAAACAAAGGGGAACTGTGAGGAGCAGGGAGAACACTGTGGAACAGATGGTGAACAGTGGAGAATGGGGAAACAGTGGGGAAAATTGGGGAACTGGTGGGAAACAGCTGGGGAACAGTGGGGAACAGGTTTCGAACAGGTGGGGAACAGTGGGGTAAAGGTGAGGGACAGTGGGAAACAGTTTAGAATAGATGGGGAACTGATGTGGAACTGTGGGGATCAGTGTGGAACAGTGGAGAAATGGTGCGAAACTGCTGGGGAACATGTGTCGAACAGGTGGGGAAAAGTGAGGGCCAGATGGGGAACAAATGGGGAAAAGGTGAGGGACAGTGCAAAACAGTTTAGAACAGATGGGGAACTGATGTGTAACTTGTGGGGATCAGTGGGGAACAGTGGAGAAATGGTACACAATTGTTGGGGATTATGTGTCGAACACGTGGGGAACAGTGAGGAACAGGTGGGGAACAGTGGGGAACAGATGGGGAAAAGGTGAGGGACAGTGTGAAACAGTTTAGAACAGATGGGGAACTGATGTGGAACTTGTGGGGATCAGTGGGGAACAGTGGAGAAATGGTACACAATTGTTGGGGATTATGTGTCAAACACGTGGGGAACAGTGAGGAACAGGTGGGGAACAGTGGGGAACAGATGGGGAAAAGGTGAGGGACAGTGTGAAACAGTTTAGAACAAATGGGGAACTGATGTGGAACTGTGGGGATCAGTGGGGAACAGTGGACAAATGGTGGGAAACACTGTGGAATATGTGTCGAACAGGTCGGGAACAGTGAGGAACAGGTGGGAAACAGTGGGGAAAATGGGCAACAGGGCGGAACAGATGCAGAACATTAGGGAACAGAGGAGAAAAGTGGGGAACTGTGGGGAAGATTAGTGAAACAGTGGGGAACTAATAGGGAAGAAAATTGCTAACATTGGCAACAGTGCAGAACAGATGAGGAACAGTGGGGAAAAGTAAGCGGGGAACAGATGTGGAACAGTGGAGAACCGTATGAATAATAGGGAACAGTTCGGGAACAGCTGGAGAACAGTGGGGAACAGATGGGGAACATTGAGGAACTGGTAGGAAGCAGCTGGGGAACTCTAGGGACAAGGTGATGTACAGTCGGGAAAAGGTAAGGGACAGTGGGGAACAGTGGGGAAATGGTGGAGAACTGCTGAGGAACATGTGTCGAACAGCTGGGGATAGTGGGGACAGATGGGGAACTGATAGGGAAGAGTGGGGGTCATTGCGAAAATTGGGCAACATTGAGGAGCAGATGGGAACAGTGGTGAAAAGTAAGGAAAAGTGGGGAACAGATGGGGAACAGTGGGGAACATTGGGGAAAATGGGCAACAGGGCAGAACAAATGCTGAACAGTGGGGAACAGTGAACAAGAGTGCGGAAAAGTAGGAAACAGTGTGGAACCTTGGGAACACTGCAGAAAAATGGGGAACAGGGGAATATTGGGGAGCAGGGTGGAACAATGAGGAAAGGGGAACAGATGGGAAAAAGTGGGGAACACTGCAGAATGGAGGGGAACAAAAGGGAGTGTGGGAACTGATGGGGAACTCATGGGAAACAGTGGGGAACCATGGGTAACAGGTGGGAAACTGCTGGGAAACAATTGGCATTGGTGGGGAAGACTTGGGAACAGATGAAAAAGAGTGGGGTACAGCAGTAAACAGTAAGAAAAATGGTGAACAGATGTGGAACAGCAGGGAACAGTAAAAAAAATGGGGAACAGTGGAGAACAGTTCGGAAACAACAGTGGGGAACAGTTCGGGAACAGCTGGAGAACAGTGGGGAGCAGATGGGGAACAGTGAGGAACAGGTGGGAAAGTGATGGGAAACGGTTGGGATTGATTTGGAAGAGTGGAGAACAGGTGAAGAACAGTGGGGTACAGGGAAAATGGGGAATAGTGGAGAACTGATAGGGAAGAGTGGGGAACTGATAGGGAAGAGTGGGGAACAGTAGGGAAAAAAGAGGAGCAGTTCGGAACAGTATGGGAACAGTTGGAAAAAAGTGGAACAGTGGGGAGCAGGGGGAACAATGTGGAACAGGGTGAACAGTGGAGAAATGGGGAAACAGTGGTGAAAAGTGGGGAACTGGTGGGAAGCAGCTGGGGAACAGTGGGGAACATGTGGAATACAGTTGGAACAGTGGGAAAAAGGTGAGGAACAGTGGGAAACAGTTTAGAACAGATGGAACAAGTCTTCCCCACCAATCCCAATGGAACTGATGTGGAACTGTGGGAAACAGGTTGGAAACTGCTGGGAAACATTTGGGATTGGAGGGGAGGAGTGGTAAACAGTTGGAGAACAAGTGAAGAACAGAGGAGTAAAGTGATGAACTGTGGGGAACAGATTGGGACAGTAGAGTACAATGGGAAAAATGGGGAACAATGGGGGACAAAGAGAAACTGTGGGGAATAATGGGGAACAGTCTGGAACAGTTCGGGAACACCTGGAAAACAGGTGAACAGTGGGGAGCAGGAGGAAGAGTGGAGAATGGGGGAACAGTGGTGAAAATTGGGGACTGTTGGGAAGCAGCTAGGGAACAGTGGGGAACATGTGGAATACAGTTGAGAACAGTGAGAAAAAGGTGATGGACAGTGGGAAACAATTTCGAACAGATTGGGAACTGATGTGGAACTGTAGTGATCAGTGGGGAATATTGGGGAAAATGGGCAAAAGGGCAGAACAGATATGGAACAGTGGGGAACTGAGAGGAACAGTGGAGAACAGGTATGAAAGTGGGGAACAGTGGAATAAGTGGGGAACAGTGGGCAACCGTGGGTAACAGTTGGGAAACTGCTGGGAAACAGTTGGGATTGGTAGCGAACAGTGTGGAAATGTAAGGAACAGTGGGGAACAGTTGTGGAACAGTGGAGAACAGGTGTGAACAGTGGGGAACAGTGGGGAACAGTGGGATAAGAGGGGAAAAGATGGGGAACAGTGGGAAATATTGGGTAAAATGGCCAACAGATTGGAACAAATGCGGAACAGTGGGGAATGGTGGGGAACAGTTGTGGAACAGCGGGGAACTGATAGGGAAGAGTGGGAAAATTGCTAAAATTGGCCAACAGTGCAGAGCAGATGGGGAACAGTGGTGAACATCAGGACAAATGGACAAAATTGCAGAACAGATGGGGAAAAGAGCAGAAATGTAAGTGGGGAACAGATGTGGAACTGTGGAGAATGGGTGTGAAACAGAAGGGAACAATGGGATAAATGGGGAACAGTTCGGGAAGAGCTGGAGAACAGTGGGGAACAGTTTGGGAACAGCTGGAGAACAGTGGATAACAGATGTGGAATAGGAAGGAAACTGATAGGGAAGTGTGGGGATTATTGCGACAATTGGACAACAGTGCAGAACAGATGGGCAACAGTGGTGAACATTAGGAAAAATTGGCAACAGTGTGGAACAGATTGGGAACAGTGGGGATAAGTAAGGAACAGTTCTGGAACAGTGGAGAACAGAAGGGGAACAACGAGGAACATTGGGGAAAAGGATCAATAGGGCAGAACAGTGGATAACACTGATGATCAGTGGGGAAAAGTTGTGAACAGTGTGGAACTGTGCAGAACACTGTAGAATAAATGTAAATGGAAGGGAATATTCGGGAACAAGGGGATAACAATGCGGAATGTTAAATTGATGGGGAACAGATGGGCAACAGTGAGGAACTTTGGGGAACTTCTAGGGAAGAGTCAAGGAACAATGCAAAAATTGGGCAACAGTGCAGAACAGATGGGGAACAGTGGTGAACAGAGGAAAAATGGGCAACAGTGTGGAGCAGATGGGGAACAGTGGGGAAAAGTAATTGGGGAACAGTTATGGAACAGTGGAGAACAGGTGTGAAACAGTAGGGAACAGTGGCATAAATGGTGAACAGATGGGGAACAAAGTGGAAAAGTGGAGAACAGTAGTGAACAGTTCAGGAACAACTGGTGAACAGTGGGGAACAGTTCAGGAACAGTGGGGAACAGATGGGGAACTGTGGGGAACAGATTAGAAGAGTAGGATACAGTGGGAAGATGGGGAAGATTGGGGAAAAAAGGGGAACATTAAAGAGCAAGCAGGAACACTGCGGAAGAGTTCAAGAACAGTTGGAAAACAGGGGAACAGTGGCGAGCAGGGGAACAGCATGGAACAGATGGTGAGCAGTGGTGAACGGGTGAACAGTGGTGAAAAGTGGGGAACTGGTGGGAAGCAGCTGGGGAACAGTGGGGAACAGGTGGAGTACAGTGAGGAAAAGGTGAGGGACAGTGGGAAACAGTTTAGAACAGATGGGGAACTGATGTGAAAGTGTGGGGATCAGTGGGGAACAGTGGAGAAATGGTGGAGAACTGCTGGGGAACATGTGTCGAACGGGTGGGGAACAGTGAAGATCAGATGGGGAACAGATGGGGAAATGTGGGGAACCGTGAGAAACTGATAGGGAAGAAAGGGGAACATTGCTAAAAATGGGCAACAGTGCAGACAGATTGTGACCAGTGGATAATGGGGAACAGTGGGTAACAGACAAGAAATTTGGGTAACAGTTCGGGAAAAGTGAGGAGCATTGGGGAACAGTGGGGAACAGAAGGGAACAATTCGGAACGGGTAAGAGATGGAAAACACTGCGGAACATTGGGGAACAGTGGCAATCAGAGGGTAACAGTGGAGAGTAGTGGTGAACAGTAGGAAAACATTCGGGATTAAGATAACAAAGGAAGGATGGAGGTTAAGGTATAAGGTAGAATAGGGAATATATGTGAGGGTCATTCTCTGAAATGCGTGTACATAGTGAACAAGGTAGATGAGGTTAGAGCATGGATTGGCACTTGGAATCATGATGTTGTGGCGATTAGAGACCTGGTTACAAGAGGGTCAGGACTGGCAACTAAACATTCCAGAATATAAAGGAGGACATTGCTGCAATGAGGTGGCAGGATGGTTTGGAGGGATCATCCAGTGAGGCTGTTTGGGTGGAATTGAGGGGAGGAGGAGGCATGAGGGTACTAATAGGAGTGTATTATAGACCACCAAATGGGCCAAGAAAATTGGAAGAACAAATTTGTAAGGAGATAGCATATATGTGTAATAAACATGAGGTAGTGATCATGGGAGATTTTAATTTCCCTCATAATGATTGGGATACCCATACAGTAAGAGAGATGGATGGGCTAGAGATTTTCAAATGTGTGCAAGATAGTTTTATTAATCAATATGTAGAGGAACCGACTCGGGATGGTGTAATACTGGATCTCCTGTTAGGGAACGAGATAGATCCGGTGTCTGACGTTAATGTTGGAGAACAAATTGGGTCTCGTGATCACAACTCTATTAGTTTTAGGGTAGTTTTAGGGAAGAGCAAATAAGGGCCTAAAGTTGAGGTTCTGGATTGGAGAAAGGCAAATTTCGAAGGAATGAGCATGGCTTTGGGGAGTATTGAGTGGGACATGATTTTTTTCAGGAAAGGATGTAAATGAAAAATGGAGAATATTCAAAGAAGAAATTTTGAGAGTACAGAGTAGATATGTCCCAGTGAGGATTAAAGGAAAGGCTGGAAGTCATAGGGAGCCTTGGTTTTCGAGGAATATTAGAAATTTGATTAGGAGAAAGAGGGAGGTGCACAAGAGGTATAAATAGCAGGGTGATGAGAAATTGAAAGAGGACTACAAGGAGTGTAGAAAGAAATTAGAAAGGCCAAAAATAGAAATGAAAAGGCTTTGGCAGACAGAGTAAAAATAAATACAAAGGATTTCTATAGGTACATTAAAAGTAAAAGATTAGTGAGGGATAGAATTGGACCCCTTGTAGATAGGGAGGGTAGGCTATGTGAAAGGTCAGAGGAGATGGGGGAAATTTGAAATGATTTCTTTTCCTCGGTATTCACTAGGGAAAAAATATTGTACCAGTTGAAGTAAAGAAAAATAATGGGGAGGTCATGAATCATATAAGGATAACTGAGGAGGTAGTGATGGCAGTGTTAAAAGAGATAAAGGTGGACAAATCTCCGGGTCCGGACAATGTATTCCCAAGGACACTCAGGGAGACTAGTGTACAGATAGTGGGGCCGTTAACAGAGATATTTAGGATGTCACGGGGGTAGTGCCAGAGGATTGGAGGGTGGCTTATGTTGTTCCGGTGTTTAAGAAAGGGTCCAAATGTAAGCCTGGAAATTATAGACCTGTGAGTCTGACATCTGTGGTGGGTAAGTTGATGGAAAGTGTTCTGAGGGATGGCATTTATAAATATTTGGAAGAACAGGGTTTGATAGGTAGTAGTCAGCATGGTTTTGTCAGGGGTAAATGATGCTTAACAACCCTTATGGAGTTTTTCAAGGGGGTTACAAAAATGATTGATGAAGGGACTTTAGTAAAGCTTTTGACAAAGTTCCCCTCAGGAAGTTAGGAAAAAAGGTGGAGGCATTAGGTATAAATAAGAAGGTAGTGAAATGGATTCAGCAATGGCTGGATGGGAGGTGTCAGAGAGTACTGGTAGAAAATTGTTTGTCAAATTGGAGGCCGTTGACTAGTGGGGTTCCTCAGGTATCAGTCCTGGATCTACTATTGTTTGTTATATATATTAATGATCTGGAAGAAGGGGTGGTAAATTGGATAAGTAAGTTTGCAGATGATACAAAGATTGGTGGTATTGTGGACAGTGAGGAAGATATATGAAAGCTAGAGGAATGGGCTGAGAAATGTCTGATGGAATTTAATACGGATAAGTGTGAGGTGTTGCATTTTGGAAAGGCAAATCTAAATAGGTCAAATACATTGAATGGAAGACAATTGAGGAGTGCAGAGTAACAAAGGGATTTAGGAGTTATGGTAAATAGGACCCTCAAAGTTGATACTCAGGTACATAGAGTTGTGAAGAAGGCATTTGGAATGTTGGCCTTCATAAATCGGAGTATTGAATTCAAGAGTTGGGATGTTACGATGAAATTGTACAAAGCATTGGTGAGGCCAAGTTTGGAATAATGTGTGCAGTTTTGGTCACCAAATTATAGGAAGGATATAAACAAAATTGAGAGAGTGCAGAGAAGGTTCACAAGAATGTTGACAGGATGTCAGGGTTTGAGTTACAGGGTTTGAGCAGCCTGGGGCTTTTATCTCTGGACCGTAGAAGATTGAGGGGGGGATTTGATGGAGGTGTTCAAGATTTTAAAAGGGACAGAGAGAGTCACTGTGGATAGGCTTTTTCAATTAAGAGTGGGGGATATTCAAAGCAGAGGCCATGGTTTGAGATTGCAGTGGGTACATTATAAGGGGAACATGAGGGGAAATTTCTTCACGCAAAGAGTGGTTGTGATGTGGAATAAGCTTCCGGCAGATGTGGTTGAGGCAAGGAACATTTACATTTAAGAAAAGATTGGATAATTACATGGAGGGGTATGGACCAGGTGCGGGTCAGTGGGACTAGGAGGGTGGGGATTTGTTCTGGCATGGACTGGTAGGGCCAAACTGGCCCGTTCTGTGCTGTATATGGTTATATGGTATATGGGAACCGCTGGAGAACAGTGGAGAGGTGGAGAACTGTGGGGAATAGTAGGGAACAGTGGTTTTGTCACTATTGTGACATTGTCCCACCTATAGCTGTTACTTTTGACCTATCCCTGCCTTTCCCCGCTAACAAATCTTGTCTTCCTAAACGCTACTCACATTAAATTAACTCATGGACTATTAGTAAGTACACAGAGGCCCTTATAGCAGCTTCAAATATCTCCACTATTGAGGTGTTCTCTCTTCACCTCAACACTGAGGAATTTTTACTTCCCTATTTAATACCACCTGTTCTTCTATCCTGACTGTAGCCCCACTTAAAGTGAAAAAAACTAAGCTTAAGACTGTGTCTTGGTTTAATAATACCAACAAAGAGGGAGTGCAAGATAGTTGAACAAAAGTGGAAGCGGGATAAAATACCAGGAAGCAGTAAAAGCCAAAAAAACAAATTTTTTGCCAACCTAATTTCCAACTCCCATAATCCCAAGGTCTTGTTCAGTACCATCAACTGGGTCATTATCCTGCACCCAATACCAACTCTCATGCATCTCTTACCAAATACAAAGAATTAAAAAAATTCTTCATAAACAAAGTTGAGAGCATCAGGGAAATGTCTCCCCCCACCCACCCATAACCTAACTGTACTACAGTTCTGTTCATCTAACCTGGACTGTTTTAATCCCATCACACTACCCACCCTTAGAAAAATTGTGCCCTCCATGAAACCTACAACCTGCCCCCTCGACATTATCCCTACCACCCTTCCATTTTTGACATAGTTCATCCTTGCATTAACAGTTCCCTAGCCACTGGTACTCTTCCAATTTGTTTCAAGCATGCTATGGTCCAGTCCCTCCTGTAAAAACCCAACTTAGATCCACCACACCCAAACATTACAGACCTGTTTCTAAACTTCCATTCCTGTCAAAGGTCCTTGAAAAAGTTGTTTTTAGCCAATTCTTGCCCTACCTACATCAAAATAACTTATTGGAGATTTCAGTCAGGTTATAAGGCCCAACATAGCACAGAGCTATGTTGCACTCCCTCTTTGACTTAGGTGGCTCTGCCATTCTAATTCTCCTGAACTTTAGCGTAGAGTTCGATAATGTGGATCACACTATTTTAATAGATCATCCCCAGTATGGGGTCGGTATCAATAAGACGGCCTTGAACTGGTTTGAATCATATCTTAATGATAGGACTTTCTCAGTTAATAGGAGCAAATTTTTGTCTTCTTCAGTTACCCTTTCCTGCAGGGTAACCTAACCCTAACCCACAAGGTAACCTAACCCTAACCCACAAGTGTCTATTCTTGGCCCCATTCTGCTTAGTCCGATCATTCAAAATCAGAGCATCTCTTTCCACAAAACCGATGATACTCAGGTCTATCTCCCCTTGAAACCTAATGACCAATCAAAGATAGCCAGCCTCACTATCTATAAAGTGTTGGATGGCTCAAAACTTCTTACAGCTAAATGAGGGCAAATTTGAGGTTATCCTATTTGGTTCCCCTGAATTCTACCAAAATTATCTCCAACTCTTGGTCACATCCACCCTTATTAAACCCCACGTTAAATCTCTTGGTGTGATAGATGATTCCACCTTCAAGTTCAACAAACAAGTTAATGCAGTCGTAAAGGATAGCTTTTTCCAGCTTCGCACTATTGCTAAAATCAAATTGTTCCTGTTTAAAGATCTTGAGAAAGTTATCTATGCCTTTATATTCTCCTGTTTAAACTATTCTAACTCTCTATATACTGGAATTAGATAGTTTTCATTATCCCATCTGCAACTGGTTCAGAATGCTGTCTCCAGGCTCTTGACAGGTTGCAAGAAGAGTGACCATATCACTCCTATTCTGGCCTCCCTCATTGGCGGCCAGTATGGCTCAGAATTGATTTTAACGTTCTCCTGTTTGTCTATAAAGGCCTTAATAGGCCAGCCCCTCTTATATCACAGATCTTCTAATTCCTTATTCCACTTCAAGACCCCTCAGGTCGACTAACTTGGGGCGCTTGGCTGTTCCTCGCTCAAACTGTCAACTCAGAGATTACACCTTTGCTATTTCAGCCCCCAAACTGTGGAACAACATTTCCCTTTCTATTGACTTTTTTATATCTAGTTTGAAGATGTACTTTTATTCTCTCGCATTTTGATTCCTGCTCATACGCCTAATTGTTACCCGTGTTTCTAACCTTGTATTCATTTTGTTCTGTATTTTAAATAGTTGCCGAGTTGTGGTCTTTTTGATCTGTATGGCACTTTGGTCAACTTGAATTGTTTAAAATGTGCTCTCTCAATAAACGAATGAACCCCTTTGTTGGTCTGGATCCCTCCCTCAGCCAGCATTGTTTGAATCCTGCCATTTCCCACTTCTGGTTCATTCTGCCTATTCCTTGAAGGGATCTGAAAAGGCCAGCTGAGATCCTGAACGTCAGTGTGTTTTTCCTACAATCACGGCATCTGCTGACGTTGGGGTTTCTCTGGATTTTGGAAGGCATTTGAATGCCCTTCACTAAGTTCTGAAATGGCCTGCAGCTTGAAAATTATGCTTTGCAATGTGGCCAAGTCCTCCTCCTTGTCACGTGACCCTTCAAGGAGAAGGTCAGTTTCAGCCAGTGAGGGAACCTGGTCGGGCTTTAATGCTGTGATCCTTCTCCACCATTAAAAAGACAAGCTCATGAGAACAGCCGAGCTCAATCCCCTAATAGGTGACTTTTCCCCCCAAGAGTTTGCTGGACCAATCTTGTCAGAAATAAAACTTCTCACACATGAGTCTCTTTAAAACTGATGACACGACAAGCTTTATTTACAAGTCTGCAGAGTTGGACTCAACTGGCTTCTCACCAGTTAAGCCCCGATACATACAGTGCATTGATTTTTATACCCTTGTTGTTTGCCCTTCCCCTTCTTATTAATACTGTTTTAATTGGTTAGTATTGCAAAAGCATTCTAAGTACAACTGCATTTTTAATTATCACGTTCGTTACGTACGCTGCGAACTCTACATACACTAAATTCTGTTTCTCACCCTTCTTATCAATCTTTTGTCTATGACCATGAAAAGATATGTTTAAAAAAAACATATCCAGCTGAACTTTTTGTCCTTGGCTGCTAGTAAGCTCCCTGTCCGTTCTGGCTTCCCTTTTTATGATTAATCATCACATTTTAACAAGCCATTTTAACCTAAATTCTCTATATATAACAATCCACCCCTTTCTCTCTTTAAAATGTGTGTATTATATATATATGAATGGGGATTTTAACTCTGGGAAGAGAAACGTCTCATGATAAATTAATTTCGTGCTGAAGTAAAATTCTAACGGGGTCTCCCAGTTCCCCTGGTTGCATAGCCTGTTGGACCATGGAAATCACCAGGCTGCGTAGACAGGGAATAATACAGGGCAAAACAAGTAGGAGGAATAAAATACCTCCGATGACCCACAATAAGGTAAGCCACCAGGTTCCTCCAAACCATTTGTCCATCCAATTTAATTTTGCAAAAGGATGCCAGGTTTGAACCGGTACATGGGACAAAGTACGAATATTATCAGCGATTTTTCGAATGGCTTGGCCATTATCATCAATCTGTAAGCAGCAGTTAGTCAAATTAAGCTTTCCACATACACCTCCTTCTGTGGCTAGGAGATAGTCTAGGGCCAGACGGTTCTGATATATAGCAGAGCGCATTTGACCTTGCTGGGATGCAAGTAATTGCAGGGCTAGAGCTGTTTGATTTGTAACAATTTCAAGGACTGCTTGTAAACGAATAATGCGATTTAACATATAAATAGGAGTACGATAACCCCAGGATCCATCTTGAGCCCATGTAGCGGGACCATAATATTGAATTATGCGTTCTGGAGGCCAATCATCTCCCCATTGTCCCAAATGTACCGTGCTAGAGCGGGGCTGACGGTGTAATGTATCAAAAATCTTCACTCCTAATTTATGACCGTGATCGTGGGGTAGGAGGAAAATTCTGGGCGGATTATTCCTAGGAAACAAGTTCCACTCCACTGTAAGCGGAGACGAGTATAAGCTTTATTACCACATACCCAGAATAATCCATCTGGGGATACTCATATCCCCGTTCCCAAACTCTTTTAAGAATGGGGTTTGATTGGTATGGTCCTGTGATGGTGGAACTGGTACAATTCCAAAGCTGAATACGGCTATTAGACAGGGGTAGGCAATTAGTTTTAAAAACAGTGGATAAGAACCAAGTCAGGGGTTTAGGAAACCAAGTGAAATTACCAGGCGAAATGCGAATCCATACAGCCTTGCAGGGACTTTTGCCTACTGGGTATTTGCCGGTTCGTGAGAGACAATAAAAACCAGAGGGGACGTTAGAGAGAGACCAAGTTTCTCTTGATCTCGTTCGGTTAGTTGTCCAAATTCGGGAAATCATGGTCAATGAATTGAGGGACTCCTCCCACCAAGGCCATTGCTCTGACATCCGTGGACCCCCGCAGACCCAACAATTGGTTACATTAAAAGTTCCTGCAATTCTAGTTGCAAGATCAACAAAAAGGTTATCTCCCCCAACTGCGTGACCGAAACTTTCATGGTTATTTGGATGGACTCGAACTAAGTCCGGCTGTCTTAAAGGGGCAGGCACTTTTGAGTGTGGAGTGGAATTTCTTATTGGAACAGTACGCTGGTGTATGCAAAACCAGAGTCCATCAGGGCATGGTGGGCCTGAGTCACCCTTCCAACCGTTAAGAGGGAAAGGAGTGGTATTAGGAATCTGTATATAATGACCCATATTATTTCCTTCTTTTTCCACACAAGGGGTATATGGATGTTGGGTGGTATTTTCTGCCCAGCATTTCTCAGGAACTGAGGTATGGGAAATAAAATTACCCTCCTTTCTTCCCCAAGTGCGGTCCTGAAACAGGACCACTGTGTCTCTGCATTTCTTACATTTCACACCTGATAAAGACATAGGCAAACTAAGAAAAATCAAAGAACATAACAATAACATTGTGAATCAAGTCTTTCTGCGAAATCGCAAGGTAAGAGGTTTTTCTCCAGGAACACAAGTTCAATCTGAGTTCGTATCAGGGTCCTGAGGCGCCTCTACAGGTCCCTTAAATCTGGATGCGTGCGTCCACCCCTTCTCTCTTGTTCGTGCTGCAGCCTCTGTAGTTAAGAGAACTTGGTATGGACCTTCCCACTGGGGCTGGAGTTTTTCAGTTTTCCAGGTCTTGATGAGAATCCAGTCTCCTGGTTCCACTTTGTGTAAAGAAAAGTCTAGAGGCGGTGTTTGTGCCAATAGTCCTCTCTTTCGTAAATCTGTAAGAGAGCGTGACAGTGCCTGTAAATAGTTCCTAACAAATATATCCCCTTCCCCCAAGGTGGGACACCCCTCAACTGTACTCCAGAAGGGAAGCCAAAACATCATTTCATAAGGGGACAACCCTACATCTTTTCGTGGGGCAGTACGAATTCTCAATAAAGCCAGGGGCAGACACTTTATCCAAGGCATTTTAGTTTCCACCATTAATTTTGTCAATTGCATTTTTAGGGTTCCATTCATACGTTCAACCCTCCCTGAGCTTTGTGGATGCCAAGGGGTATGCAATTTCCAAGAGACCTGTAATGCATTACAAATCAATTGCTGGATTTTTAAACAAAAATGTGGACCCCTGTCTGAGTCTATAGAATCCATTATACCATATCTGGGATTATCTGCTCTAGGAGGAGGCGAGCTACTGTAGAGGCTGTAGCATTTACTGTTGGGAAGGCTTCCACCCATCGGGTAAAGTGATCTATTACCACCAACAGATACTTCCATCTTTGGACTTGAGGTAACTCTGTGAAGTCGATCTGGATACTTTGAAAAGGGCGTATGGCTAATGGTTGACCTCCCATGGTCCCTGTCCTCATTATCTTCTTATTAATTTTTGTGCATAGGTGAGGGTTCTGCACCTCCTGTTGGGCCAAGGTGTAGATTCCCTTACACACATATTCTCGAAGCACTGTGTCACATAAGGCTTGGGTGCCCCAGTGGCTCTGATGATGCAGGTGTTTTAAAATATTGCGAGTTATTTCTTTATTTAGAACCATTCTTCCATCTGGTGTCTTCCATGTTCCATCAGGCAGCTGGCTTGCGCCCAGCTGAGCCATGTCCTTTTCTTCCTTAGCAGTGAAAATGGGAGCCTTCTTTATGCCTTGTCTTATTGGGATTAAGGTCAGCAAACGGACTTCTTGTTGCATGGCTGCCCTTTTGGCTTCTTCATCAGCCAGTCTGTTTCCAATTGCTGTCGGGGTATCTCCCCTCTGATGGCCTGGTATGTAGACCACTGCTATTTCCTGGGGTAATGTCAAGGCTTCTAAAGTCAGAGTAATCATCTGTTCGTGTGCCAATTCCTTTCGTCTTGATGTAATTAGACCACGCTCCTTCCAGATCTTACCAAAGGTATGCACTACCCTGTATGCGTATTTGGAATCAGTGTAAATCGTTCCAGTTTTCTCTGCCAGTATTCTGAGGGCTCTCTGCAAGGCATATAGTTCACAGGACTGTGCTGACCAGCTTCCGGGTAGTCTCGTGGATTCTACTACTTTCCAAGTATTTCCTTCTATTATAGCATACCCACTTCTTCTCATTCCGTCAACACATCTGGCGGAGCCGTCAATGTAGAATTCATACCCTTCTCCCAGAGGAGTATCGCAAAGGTCTTCTCGGGTCTTGGTCTGAAGATCCGTCAACTCGACATAGTCGTGCTCCACCTCTCTCTCTGTTTCACTGCCATATAAAAACTGAGCTGGGTTGCAGCTATTAATCTTTGCAAACTGTAGATCTTCTCCGACCATTAAAATGGTTTCATACTTTAATATGCGAGAATCAGTCAGCCATCGATGGGCAGTTTGTGTTAATAAAACACAGAATGGGAGGTGTACACAGTCATCTTTCCTCCAAAAGTAAGTTTTCGTGCTTCCTCTACCAACAGAGCAGCAGCCGCTACTCCCTGGATACACGTCGGCCATCCGCGAGACACTGGGTCCATCATTTTGGAAAGGAAAGCCACTGGGTGTCGCTGACCGCCTTTTTCCTGTGTTAAAACTCCCACAGCTGTTCCTTGGTTATGAGTGACAAATAGCTGGAAGGGCTGTTTTAAAGAGGGCAGAGTGAGTACCGGGGCTCGTGTCAGGCGATGCTTCAAGTCCTCAAACCATCCCTCCTCCTCCTGGGTCCATTTCAATGGATATTCATTTTCATTTGTCAGCTTTTCATACATAAATTTCACCAACGCTGAGTAGTCCTCTATCCATAACCTACAGTAACCTAAGAGTCCCAGGAATTGTCTTATTTCCTTCTTATTACGGGGTAACTGCATTCTAGTGATTCCCGCAATCCGTTCAGGGGTAATCCGTTTCTGTCCTTTACTTATCTGGAGTCCCAGATATACCACAGTTCTCTCAACGAACTGTAACTTGTTCCTGGACACCCGTAGACCCTTTTTCCCCAGATAATTCAAGAGTCTAATTGTATCTCCCCTCATTTCTTGTTCCTTGGGTCCTGATAATAGTAAATCGTCCACATACTGCATTAGTTGGGAATCATCAGATTGTGGATAGTCCGCCAGGATTTGTTCTAGCATTTGTCCAAACAGGTTCGGAGATTCAGTGAACACTTGGGGCAATACAGTCCACCGAAGCTGTCTCCGTCTACCTGTCCATGGATTTTCCCATTCAAACGCGAACATATCTCTACTTTCCTCTTCTAATGGACACGTCCAGAAGGCATCCTTCAAGTAGATAACACTAAACCACTCATGGTCTGGGGGAATCCGACTCATAATAGTATAGGGATTAGGCACCACTGGGTGGCGGGTCTGAACAATAGCATTCAAACTTCTTAGATCCTGAACTAGGCGATAGGATCCATCTGACTTTTTCACTGGGAGTATAGGGGTGTTATAAGGTGACATGCATTCTTCTAATAGTCCGTCTCGTATTGGAGTCTCAATTACCGGCTGTAGTCCTTTTCTCCCTTCCAAAGAAATAGGATACTGACGTTTCCTTACCGGCTGATGACCTGGTATTAATGTGACATGTAAAGGTGGGATGTCCAGACCTCCTCGATTTTCCTCCTTATACCAGACTCTCTCGTCAATCCTCTTCCTTTAGAGCACAGAGCTAGACTCGCACTTCTCCGTCCACAGGGAGAGCACCCAAACCTAGGAGAACCTGTAAGTCCCTTCCTAGGAGGTTAAATCCAGCTGACGGTAACAACAAGAGGTCTTGTACCCCTTCTCTTTCTTCCAGTTTCACTGTTACTTGGGGAATTATTGATACCATTCTGGGAGCCCCTTCTATCCCAGAAATTTTCAAATTACTTTTTACAGGTTCAGTCCTGATTGGCACAGTTATTACACTACTTCGTTCCGCTCCTGTGTCCACCATAAACACCACCTCTTCTCCCTTGGGACCAATTTTTAGTTTTACCAGGGGTTCCCTCTTATACTTGGTCCCCAACATTTGGAACCCCTGACCCCCCTAATCTTCTTCCATAAGTTCGAGGGCACGCAATTCCCTCTTGTATCGGGGGCATTCCCTCTTAAAGTGTCCTTCCTCATTGCAGTAATAGCACTTAACGAACCTCCGGGGTCTTCCCTCTCTTGGATATCTTGGATTGTTTAGAGGAAGGTTTTGTTTTCTTTCCCCTCTGGATTCGGCATTCATCTGTCGGATAGTCTGTACCATAACCTTTGTCGCCCTCTTTTGATCTTCTTCTTCTCTCTGCACATATACTTTTTGCGCCTTTTTAACAGGTCGCTTAGGGGTTTTTCGCTCCAGTCCTCCTCCTTTTCTAGTTTCTTTCTAATGTCCTGCCATGATTTGGAAACAAATTCAATTCGAATAAGCTGTTCACCCATTGGTGTACTAGGGTCCACGCCCGCATACTGTTGGACATTCTTTCTCACCCTCTCCAAGAAATCAGCAGGGGACTGAAATCAGTAGGAAACCAAGTGAAATTACCAGGCGAAATGCGAATCCATACAGCCTTGCAGGGACTTTTTCCTACTGGGTATTTGCCGGTTCGTGAGAGACAATAAAAACCAGAGGGGACGTTAGAGAGAGACCAAGTTTCTCTTGATCTCGTTCGGTTAGTTGTCCAAATTCGGGAAATCATGGTCAATGAATTGAGGGACTCCTCCCACCAAGGCCATTGCTCTGACATCCGTGGACCCCCGCAGACCCAACAATTGGTTACATTAAAAGTTCCTGCAATTCTAGTTGCAAGATCAACAAAAAGGTTATCTCCCCCAATTGTCAGAAATAAAACTTCTCACACATGAGTCTCTTTAAAACTGATGACACGACAAGCTTTATTTACAAGTCTGCAGAGTTGGACTCAACTGGCTTCTCACCAGTTAAGCCCCGATACATACAGTGCATTGATTTTTATTCCCTTGTTGTTTGCCCTTCCCCTTCTTATTAATACTGTTTTAATTGGTTAGTATTGCAAAAGCATTCTAAGTACAACTGCATTTTTAATTATCACGTTCGTTACGTACGCTGCGAACTCTACATACACTAAATTCTGTTTCTCACCCTTCTTATCAATCTTTTGTCTATGACCATGAAAAGGTATGTTTAAAAAAAACATATCCAGCTGAACTTTTTGTCCTTGGCTGCTAGTAAGCTCCCTGTCCGTTCTGGCTTCCCTTTTTATGATTAATCATCACATTTTAACTTAAGCCATTTTAACCTAAATTCTCTATATATAACAAATCTCACCAGGTGGGGGGTCTTTGCCTCATCTCCAGGCCCCTGGAACGTGCCACGTCCTGGTGATTCCTCCCCCAGACCCTGGTGGAACCCCATCCCTCTGACCGCCCACCCCCTGCCCGTGGGACTGAGTGAGCAGCAGGTGACAGCGGCCCCTTCAATCCCCAGCCTCCAGCTCCTTCACCCGCCTCCAGTCAGCGCCAGCAGCGGCCACGGCCTCGGGAGACGGGTCTGCCTCTGACCGTCTGGGAACTCGTTCGGCCCCGCCCCAACCCACTGCCCGCTGTGGAGGTGAAGGGGGCCCAAGGCTGGCTCTTCCCTTCCCAGCGGGCGGGGAACAGGCCCGACGGTGCAGGATTCTCTCCCAGATGCTCGAGCGCCGAGGGGCAGCGGGGAACGTGCGGGCGCTCGACGTTCCTGGAGCCCAGGAGGCGGGGGAACAGAGCCTTCCGCCCCCTTCAAGCTGATTGGCTGCATCCGCCCCGCCCCCTGCTTGGATTTGAAAGCCGCCACGTGCCGTTGGCCGAGACTCGAGCCGCACTCGCGCCTGCTGCTTCTCGTCACGGGGGAGGCCGGCAACGGACTTGACGCGACGCAGCGAAGAGCACGAGGGTGGCACCGGGTCCGTGGAGCCGGATTCGGGGGGCGAGAGCGCACTCGTGCCTGAAAGGGCAGAGAAGAGGCACAGGGGAAGGAGATGAGTGTTGGGGGAGGGGGAGGGGGAGGGGGAGGGGAATGGGAGGGGGAGGGGGAGGGGGAGGGGAATGGGAGGGGGAGGGGAGGGGAGGGGGGGAGGGGGAGAGGGGGAGAGGGGGAGGGGAGGGGGAGAGGGGGAGGGGAGGGGGAGTGGGGGAGGGGAGGGGGAGGGGGAGAGGGGGAGGGGAGGGGGGAAGGGGGAGGGAAGGGGAGAGGGAGGGGGAGGGGGGAAGGGGAGGGGGGAAGAGGGGGAGGGGGGAAGGGGAGGGGGGAAGAGGGGGAGGGGGGAAGGGGAGTGGGAAAGGGGGGAGGGGGAAGGGGAGGGGGGGAAGGGGGAGGGGGAGAGGGAGAGCAGGGGGTGGATGGGGAGGGGGAGGATAGGGAGGGGAAGGGGGAGGGGGGGAGGGGGGAAGGGGGAGGGGGAGGGGGAGGGGGGAGGGGGGAAGGGGGAGGGGGGAGGGGGGAAGGGGGAGGGGGGAAGGGGGAGGGGGGAAGGGGGAGGGGGGAAGGGGGAGGGGGGAAGGGGGAGGGGGGAAGGGGGAGGGGGGAAGGGGGAGGGGGGAAGGGGGAGGGGGGGAGGGGGGAAGGGGGGAAGGGGGGAAGGGGGAGGGGAGGGGCAATGGAAGGGGGAGGGGTGGATGGGGAAGGGAGGGGGAGTGGAGAGAGTGGGAGTGGGGAAGGGAGTGGAAGGGGGAGGGGTAGAGGGAGTGGGAGGGGCAATGGAAGGGGGGGAGGGGGAGGGGGTGGATGGGGAGGGAAAGTAGATGGGGAGGGGACAAAGATGGGGGGTGAATGGTTAGGGGATGAACGTGAGGGGAGAAGAAGGCGGGGTGGATGGGGAGGAGAGAACACTGGGTGGATGGGGAGGAGAGAACACTGGGTGGATGGGGAGGAGAGAACACTGGGTGGATGGTGAGGGTAGAACATGGGGGTGGATGGGGAGGGGAAGGTGGGGGATGGGAAGGGGTAGAAGGTGGGGGATGGGAAGGGGTAGAAGGTGGGGGATGGGAAGGGGTAGAAGGTGGGGGGATGGGCAGGGGTAGAAAGTGGGGGGGTAGAAAGTGGGGGGGTAGAAAGTGGGGGGAGGGGAGTGGATTAAGGCTGGGTGTGGATGGGGAGGAGAAGAAGGTGGGGGTGTGGGGGAAAAAGGCGGGGAGTGGTGAAGAAGGTGGGTAGTGCATGGGGAGGGGACTGATGTGGGGAGAGAAGAAGGTGGGAGGTGGACGGGAGAGGGGAAAAAGGCGGGCGGAGGAACGGGAGGGAAAAAGGTGGGGGTGGATGGGGAGGGGAAAAAGGTCAGGAGTGGATGGGGAGGGGATTAAGGCTGGTTGTGGATGGGGGAGGGGAAGAAGGTGGGGACTGGATCAGAAGGTGAAGAAGGTGGGGTGTGGATAGGGAGGAGAAGAAGGCGGATAGAGTAGGGGAACGGAAGTAGGTGGGGGGTGCATGGTTGGAGGAAGAAAGTGCGGAGGGAAGAAGGAGAGGGGTGGATCAGTGGGGTAAGAGGGAGGGAAAGTAGTTGGGGGTAGATGGGGAGTGGGACAAACGTGGATGGTGAGGGGATGAAGGCGGGGGTGGATGGGGAGGAGAGAACACGGGGTGGATGGGGATGGTAGGACATGGGGGTGGGTGGGGAGAGTAGAACACGGGGGTGGATGGGGAGGGGAAGAAGTGGGGGTGGATGGAGAGGTGAATGCGGGTGGTTGAAGGGGAGTGGAAGTAGGTAGGGGATGGATAGGGAGAGGAATAAGGTGGGGATGGAATGGGAGTGGACTAAGGAGGGGTTGGATGGGGAGTGGAAGTAGGTAGGGGTGGATGGGGAGGGGAAGAAGGCAGGGGTGGATGGGGAGTGGACTAAGGAGGGGTTGGATGGGAAGGAAAGAATGCGAGGGGTGGATAAGAGTGGAAGGTGTGAAGGGAAGAAGGGGGTGGATAAGTAGGAAATGGGGGAGGGAAAGTAGGTGGGGGTGGATGGGGAGCGGACGAAGATGCTGGGTGGATGGGGAGGGTAGAACACGGGGTGGATGGGGAGGGTAGAACACGGGGTGGATGGGGAGGGTAGAACACGGGGTGGATGGGGAGGGTAAGACGGGGGTGGATGGGGAGGGTAAGACGGGGGTGGATGGGGAGGGTAAGACGGGGGTGGATGGGGAGGGTAAGACGGGGGTGGATGGGGAGGGTAAGACGGGGGTGGATGGGGAGGGTAAGACGGGGGTGGATGGGGAGGGTAAGACGGGGGTGGATGGGGAGGGTAAGACGGGGGTGGATGGGGAGGGTAAGACGGGGGTGGATGGGGAGGGTAAGACGGGGGTGGATGGGGAGGGTCGGACATGGGGGTGGAAGGGGTGAGGAAGACGTCGAGGGGAGATGAAGGCGGGGAGAAGAATGCAGGGTGGATGTGTAGGGGAAAAAGTGAAGGGTGGATGGAGATGATAAGAAGGCAGCGAGGGAAGAATGAGGATGGTAGATGGGGAACGAAACAAGTTATGGGGTGAATGGGCATGGGACGAAGGCGAGCGGAGAAGAAGGTGGTGGATGGGGAGGGAAGAAAGCGAGGGGTGGATTGGGAGGGGACTGATGTGGGGAGGGAAGAAGGTGTGTTGAATGGGGGTGGGGAAGAAGGTGTGAGTTGCAGGGGTTAGGGGAAAAAGGTGTGAGTTGAATGGCGGAGGGGAAGAATGTAGACAGTGGAACAGGAGGGAAAAACAGTGGGGGTGGATGGGGAGGGGAAAATGTCAGGGGTGGATGGGGAGGGGAAAAAGGTGGGGGAGTGGATGTGGAGGGATTAAGGCTGGGTGTGGATGGGGAGGGGAAGAAGGCGGGGGGTGGATCATTAGGTTAAGAAGGTGGGATGTGGATGGGGAGGAGAACAAGGCGGGTAGTGGAAGGGGAACGGAAGTAGGTGGGGGGTGGATGGGGAGAGGAAGAACATGCGGAGGGAAGAAGGCGGAGTGAAGATGGGTAGGGAAAGAGGAAGGAAAGTAGTTGGGGGTAGATGTGGAGCGGACGAAGATGTGTGGTGGATGGTGAGGCTAGAACACGGGGAGGGTAAGACGGGGGTGGATGGGAAGGGGTCGGACGGGGGTGGATGGGGAGGATCGGAATGGGGTGGATGGGGAGGATCGGAATGGGGTGGATGGGGAGGGTAGGACATGGGAGTGGATGGGGAGGGTAGGACGCGGGGGTGGATGGGGAAGATACGACACGGGGTGGATGGGGAAAGGGAAGAAGGTGGGGATGGATGCAGAGGTGAATGCGGGTGGTTGAAGGGGAGTGGAAGTAGGTAGGGGATGGATAGGGAGAGGAATAAGGCGGGGATGGAATGGGAGGGAAAGTAGGTGGGGGTCGATGGGGAGGGGAAGAAGGCAGGGGTGGATGGGGATGGAAAAATGCAGGGGTGGATAGGATGGGAATAAGGTAGGGTTTGGATGGGGAGGGGAAGAAAGTGAGGGGTGCATGGGGAGTGGACTAAGGAGGGGTTGGATGGGGAGGGAAGAATGCGAGGGGTAAATAGGAGGGGAAGATGCGGAGGGAAGAAGGGGGGTGGATGGGTAGGGAAAGGGGAAGGGAAGGTAGGTGGGGGTGGATGGGGAGCGGATGAAAGTGAGGGGAGAAGAACACAGGGAGTGGATGGGGAAGGAAGAATGCGGGGAGTGGATGTGGAGGGAAGAAGACGGGGGTGGATGGGGAGGGGAAGAAGACAGGGGTGGATGGGGAGGGAAAGAAGACGGGGGTGGATGGGGAGGGAAAGAAGACGGGGGTGGATGGGGAGGGGAAGAATGCGGGGGGTGGATCGGGAGGTGAATGGGGGTGTTTGAAGGGGAGCGGAAGTAGGAAGGTGATGGATCGGGAGTGAAATAAGGCAGGGATGGATTGGAAGGGAGAGGGAAAGTAGGTGGGGTTAGGAGGGAAAGAATGGGGAGTGGAAGAAGGTGTGGGGTAGATGCGAAAGGGAAGTAGGCAGGGGTGGATGGGAGGGGAAGACCTCGAGCGGAGATGAAGGCGGGGAGAAGAATGGTGGGTGGATGGGTAGGGGAAAAAGCCAAGGGTGGATGGGGATGGTAAGAAGGCAGGAATGGAAGAATGAGGATGGTGGATGGGCAGGGGACGAAGGCGAGCGGAGAAGAAAGCAGGGGATGGGGAGGGAAGACGGCAAGGGGTGGATGGGGTGGGGATGAAGGTGGGGGTGGATAGGGAGAGGAAGAAGGTGCAGAGGGAAGAAGGCAGGGTGTGGATGGGTAGGGAAAGGGGAGGCAATGTAGATGGGAGTAGATGAGGAGGGGATGAATGTTGGGGGCTGGATGGGGAGGGGAAGACAAGGGGAGAAGATGGCGGGGGGTGGATGGGGAGGGGAAGAAGGCGGGGGTGGATGGGGAGGGGAAGAAGGCGGGGTTCTATGGGGAGGGGAAGAAGGCGGGGGTGGATGAGGAGGTGAATGTGGGTGGATGATGGAGAGTGGAAGTAGATAAAGGATTGATGGGGAGAGGAATAAGGTGGTGTTAGATGGAAAGAGGGAGGGAAAGTAGGTGGGGTTGCATGGGGAGGGGAAAAAGGAGGGGGTTTATAGGGAGGAAAAAATGCGAGGGGTGGATAGGAGGGGAAGGCAGGGAATGGATGGGGAGGGGAAGAAGGTGAGGGGTGGGTGGAGAGTGGACTAAGGAGGGGGTGGATGGGGAGACAAGAATGTGAGGGGTGGATAGGAGGAGAAGAAGGTGGTTGGGGAGAGGAAGAAGGTGTGGAGGGAAGAAGGGGGAGTGGGTGAGTAAGGATAGCGGAAGAGAAAGTAGGTGGGGGTAGATGGGGAGGGGATGAATGTGAGGGGAAAAGAATGCGGAGTGGATGGGGAGAGAAGAACGTGGGACATGGATGGGGAGGGAAGACGGGTGGATGGGAAGGGGAAGAAGGCGTGGGTGGATGGGGACGTGAATGCGGATGTTTGAAGGGGAGTGGAAGTAGGAAGGAGATGGATGGGGAGTGGAGTAAGGCGGGGGATGAATTGGAAAGGGGAGGGAGAGTAGGTGGGGGTGAGTTGGGAGGGGACGAAGGCGATAGGAGGATGGGGAGGGGAAGAAGGTGTGGGGTAGATGGGAAGGGGAAGAAAGCAGGGTTGGATGGGAGGGTAAGAAGGTGGGGAGTGGATGGGGAAGTGAAGAAGATGGGGGTGGATGGGGAGGGAAGAAGGTGGAGTGTAGATGGAGGAGTGGGAGGGAAAGTTGGTGGGGGTGGATACGGAGGGGAACAAGGCAGGAGGAGGATGTGAAGGGGAACAAGGTGGGCGGGGGATGGGAAGGGGAACAAGGTGGGCGGGGGATGGGAAGGGGAACAAGGTGGGCGGGGGATGGGAAGGGGAACAAGGTGGGCGGGGGATGGGAAGGGGAACGAGGCGAATGGGAGGGGAAGGTCGAGGGGAGATGAAGGCTGGGGAGTAGAATGGGGGGTGGATGAGTATGGAAAAAAGTGTGGGGTGGATGGGGATGGGAAGAAGGTGGGGATGGGAAGAAGGTGGGGAGGGAAGAATGAGGGTGGTGGTTGGGGAGGGGAAGAAGGTAGGGATTAAGGTGGGGGATGAATGGGGGAGGGGAAGAAGGTGGTGGTGGATGGGGAGTGGACACAGGCGAGCGGAGAGTAAGACGGGAGGGATGGGTATGGAAGAAGTCGAGGGGTGAATGGGGAGGAGAAGAAGGTTGGGGTGGATAGGGAGAGGAAGAAGGTGCAGAGGGAAGAAGGCAGGGGTTGGATGGGGAGGTGAATGCGGGTGGTTGAAGGAAGTAGGCAGGGTGTTGATGGGGAGAGAAATAAGGTGGGGTGGATGGGAAGGGGGAGGGAAGTAGGTGTGGTTGGAAGGGGAGGGGAAGAAGGCAGCAGGAGGATGGGGAGGGGAAGAAGGCGAAGGGTGGATGGAAGGTGAAGGAAACGGGTGTGGATAGGAGGGGAAGACGGCAGGGAGTGGATGGGGTGGGGTTGAAGGCGGGGGGGGAATGGCAGTGCGTGAATGGGGAGGGATGGAAAGAAGATGGGTGGATGGGGAGGGGAAGATGGTTGGTTGTGGATGGGAAGGGGAAGAAGGCGAGAGGAGGATGAGGAGGGGAATAAGGTGGGAGTGGATGGGAGGGGAACTAGGGGGGAGTTGGATGGGAGGGGAAGAATGCAGGGTGGATGGGGAGGGGAAGAAGGTGCAGAGTGGATGGGGAGGGGAAGATGATGGGTGGTGGATTGGGGGGGCGAAGAAGTTGGGGTATGGAAGTTGAGGGGAAGAAGGTGGAGTGTGGATGGGGAGGGGAAGTAGGCGGGGATGAATGGTAAGGGGAAGGGGATTGTAAGTAGGTCTGGGTGAATGGGGGAGTGGAGGGTGGATGGGGAGGGGAAGAAGGTGGGGGTTGATGGGGATCAGACTAAGGAGGGGTTGGATTGGGAGGAAAGAATGCGAGGGGTGGATAGGAGGGGAAGGTGCAGAGGGAAGAAGGGGGTGGATGAGTAGGGAATGGGGGAGGGAAAGTAGGTGGGGGTGGATGTGGAGCGGATGAAGGTGAAGAGGGGATGAAAGTGACGGGATAAGAACGCGGGGAGTGGATGGAGAGGGTAAAATGTGTGGAGTGGATGGGGAGGGAAGAAGACGGGGGTGGATGGTGAGCGGAAGAAGTCGAAGGGAGATGAAGGCAGGGAGAAGAATGCGGGGTGGATGTGTAGGGGAAAAAGTGAGGGGTGGATGGGGATGGTAAGAAGGCAGGGAGGGAAGAATGAGGATGGTGGATGGGGAACGAAACAAGTTATGGGGTGGATGGGCAGGGGACGAAGGCGAGCGGAGAAGAAGGTGGTGAATGGGGAGGGAAGAAAGCGAGGGGTGGATGGGGAGGGGACTGAAGGGGGGAGAGAAGAAGTTGTGTTGAATGGGGGTGGGGAAGAAGGCGTGAGTTGGATGGGGTAGGGGAAGAATGTGGACAGTGGAACAGGAGGGGAAAAAGGTCAGGGGTGGATGGGGAGGGGAAAAAGGCGGGGGGTGTATCACTAGGTTAAGAAGGCGGGGTGTGGATGGGGAGCAGAAGAAGGCAGGTAGTGGAAGGGGAACGGAAGTAGGTGGGGTGTGGATGGGGAGAGGAAGAACATGCGGAGGGAAGAAGGCAGGGGGCAGATGGGTAGGGAAAGAGGGAGGGAAAGTAGGTGGGGGTAGATGGGGAGGGGACGAAGATGGGGGGTGGATAGTGAGGGGATGAAAGTGATGGGAGAAACAGATGGGGGTGGATGGGGAGGGTAGGACGGGGGTGGATGGGGAGGGTTGGACATGGGGGTGGATGGGGAGGCTAGGGCACAGGGGTGGATGGGGAAAGGGAAGAAGGTGGGGATGGATGCAGAGGTGAATGCGGGTGTTTGAAGGGGAGTGGAAGTAGGTAGGGGATGGATAGGGAGAGGAATAAGGCGGGGATGGAATGGGAGGGAAAGTAGGTGGGGGTCGATGGGGAGGGGAAGAAGGCGGGGGTGGATGGGGACGGAAAAATGCAGGGGTGGATAGGACGGGAAGAAGGTTGGGTTTGGATGGGGAGGGGAAGAAGGTGAGGGTGCATAGGGAGTGGACTAAGGAGGGGTTGGATGGGGAGGGAAGAATGCAAGGGGTAAATAGGAGGGGAAGATGTGGAGGGAAGAAGGGGGGTGGATGGGTAGGGAAAGGGGGAGGGAAGGTAGGTGGAGTGGTGGGGAGCGGATGAAGGCAGGAAGTGGATGGGGAGGGGATGAAAGTGAGGGGAGAAGAATGCAGGGAGTGGATGGGGAAGGAATTATACGGGGAGTGGATGTGGAGGGAAGAAGACTGGGGTGGATGGGGAGGGGAAGAAGGCGGGGTTCTATGGGGAGGGGAAGAAGGCGGGGGTGGATGAGGAGGTGAATGTGGGTGGATGATGGAGAGTGGAAGTAGATAAAGGATTGATGGGGAGAGGAATAAGGTGGTGTTAGATGGAAAGAGGGAGGGAAAGTAGGTGGGGTTGCATGGGGAGGGGAAAAAGGAGGGGGTTTATAGGGAGGAAAAAATGCGAGGGGTGGATAGGAGGGGAAGGCAGGGAATGGATGGGGAGGGGAAGAAGGTGAGGGGTGGGTGGGGAGTGGACTAAGGAGGGGGTGGATGGGGAGACAAGAATGTGAGGGGTGGATAGGAGGAGAAGAAGGTGGTTGGGGAGAGGAAGAAGGTGTGGAGGGAAGAAGGGGGAGTGGGTGAGTAAGGATAGCGGAAGAGAAAGTAGGTGGGGGTAGATGGGGAGGGGATGAATGTGAGGGGAAAAGAATGCGGAGTGGATGGGGAGAGAAGAACGTGGGACATGGATGGGGAGGGAAGACGGGTGGATGGGAAGGGGAAGAAGGCGTGGGTGGATGGGGACGTGAATGCGGATGTTTGAAGGGGAGTGGAAGTAGGAAGGAGATGGATGGGGAGTGGAGTAAGGCGGGGGATGAATTGGAAAGGGGAGGGAGAGTAGGTGGGGGTGAGTTGGGAGGGGACGAAGGCGATAGGAGGATGGGGAGGGGAAGAAGGTGTGGGGTAGATGGGAAGGGGAAGAAAGCAGGGTTGGATGGGAGGGTAAGAAGGTGGGGAGTGGATGGGGAAGTGAAGAAGATGGGGGTGGATGGGGAGGGAAGAAGGTGGAGTGTAGATGGAGGAGTGGGAGGGAAAGTTGGTGGGGGTGGATACGGAGGGGAACAAGGCAGGAGGAGGATGTGAAGGGGAACAAGGTGGGCGGGGGATGGGAAGGGGAACAAGGTGGGCGGGGGATGGGAAGGGGAACAAGGTGGGCGGGGGATGGGAAGGGGAACGAGGCGAATGGGAGGGGAAGGTCGAGGGGAGATGAAGGCTGGGGAGTAGAATGGGGGGTGGATGAGTATGGAAAAAAGTGTGGGGTGGATGGGGATGGGAAGAAGGTGGGGATGGGAAGAAGGTGGGGAGGGAAGAATGAGGGTGGTGGTTGGGGAGGGGAAGAAGGTAGGGATTAAGGTGGGGGATGAATGGGGGAGGGGAAGAAGGTGGTGGTGGATGGGGAGTGGACACAGGCGAGCGGAGAGTAAGACGGGAGGGATGGGTATGGAAGAAGTCGAGGGGTGAATGGGGAGGAGAAGAAGGTTGGGGTGGATAGGGAGAGGAAGAAGGTGCAGAGGGAAGAAGGCAGGGGTTGGATGGGGAGGTGAATGCGGGTGGTTGAAGGAAGTAGGCAGGGTGTTGATGGGGAGAGAAATAAGGTGGGGTGGATGGGAAGGGGGAGGGAAGTAGGTGTGGTTGGAAGGGGAGGGGAAGAAGGCAGCAGGAGGATGGGGAGGGGAAGAAGGCGAAGGGTGGATGGAAGGTGAAGGAAACGGGTGTGGATAGGAGGGGAAGACGGCAGGGAGTGGATGGGGTGGGGTTGAAGGCGGGGGGGGAATGGCAGTGCGTGAATGGGGAGGGATGGAAAGAAGATGGGTGGATGGGGAGGGGAAGATGGTTGGTTGTGGATGGGAAGGGGAAGAAGGCGAGAGGAGGATGAGGAGGGGAATAAGGTGGGAGTGGATGGGAGGGGAACTAGGGGGGAGTTGGATGGGAGGGGAAGAATGCAGGGTGGATGGGGAGGGGAAGAAGGTGCAGAGTGGATGGGGAGGGGAAGATGATGGGTGGTGGATTGGGGGGGCGAAGAAGTTGGGGTATGGAAGTTGAGGGGAAGAAGGTGGAGTGTGGATGGGGAGGGGAAGTAGGCGGGGATGAATGGTAAGGGGAAGGGGATTGTAAGTAGGTCTGGGTGAATGGGGGAGTGGAGGGTGGATGGGGAGGGGAAGAAGGTGGGGGTTGATGGGGATCAGACTAAGGAGGGGTTGGATTGGGAGGAAAGAATGCGAGGGGTGGATAGGAGGGGAAGGTGCAGAGGGAAGAAGGGGGTGGATGAGTAGGGAATGGGGGAGGGAAAGTAGGTGGGGGTGGATGTGGAGCGGATGAAGGTGAAGAGGGGATGAAAGTGACGGGATAAGAACGCGGGGAGTGGATGGAGAGGGTAAAATGTGTGGAGTGGATGGGGAGGGAAGAAGACGGGGGTGGATGGTGAGCGGAAGAAGTCGAAGGGAGATGAAGGCAGGGAGAAGAATGCGGGGTGGATGTGTAGGGGAAAAAGTGAGGGGTGGATGGGGATGGTAAGAAGGCAGGGAGGGAAGAATGAGGATGGTGGATGGGGAACGAAACAAGTTATGGGGTGGATGGGCAGGGGACGAAGGCGAGCGGAGAAGAAGGTGGTGAATGGGGAGGGAAGAAAGCGAGGGGTGGATGGGGAGGGGACTGAAGGGGGGAGAGAAGAAGTTGTGTTGAATGGGGGTGGGGAAGAAGGCGTGAGTTGGATGGGGTAGGGGAAGAATGTGGACAGTGGAACAGGAGGGGAAAAAGGTCAGGGGTGGATGGGGAGGGGAAAAAGGCGGGGGGTGTATCACTAGGTTAAGAAGGCGGGGTGTGGATGGGGAGCAGAAGAAGGCAGGTAGTGGAAGGGGAACGGAAGTAGGTGGGGTGTGGATGGGGAGAGGAAGAACATGCGGAGGGAAGAAGGCAGGGGGCAGATGGGTAGGGAAAGAGGGAGGGAAAGTAGGTGGGGGTAGATGGGGAGGGGACGAAGATGGGGGGTGGATAGTGAGGGGATGAAAGTGATGGGAGAAACAGATGGGGGTGGATGGGGAGGGTAGGACGGGGGTGGATGGGGAGGGTTGGACATGGGGGTGGATGGGGAGGCTAGGGCACAGGGGTGGATGGGGAAAGGGAAGAAGGTGGGGATGGATGCAGAGGTGAATGCGGGTGTTTGAAGGGGAGTGGAAGTAGGTAGGGGATGGATAGGGAGAGGAATAAGGCGGGGATGGAATGGGAGGGAAAGTAGGTGGGGGTCGATGGGGAGGGGAAGAAGGCGGGGGTGGATGGGGACGGAAAAATGCAGGGGTGGATAGGACGGGAAGAAGGTTGGGTTTGGATGGGGAGGGGAAGAAGGTGAGGGTGCATAGGGAGTGGACTAAGGAGGGGTTGGATGGGGAGGGAAGAATGCAAGGGGTAAATAGGAGGGGAAGATGTGGAGGGAAGAAGGGGGGTGGATGGGTAGGGAAAGGGGGAGGGAAGGTAGGTGGGGTGGTGGGGAGCGGATGAAGGCAGGAAGTGGATGGGGAGGGGATGAAAGTGAGGGGAGAAGAATGCAGGGAGTGGATGGGGAAGGAATTATACGGGGAGTGGATGTGGAGGGAAGAAGACTGGGGTGGATGGGGAGGGGAAGAAGGCGGGGTTCTATGGGGAGGGGAAGAAGGCGGGGGTGGATGAGGAGGTGAATGTGGGTGGATGATGGAGAGTGGAAGTAGATAAAGGATTGATGGGGAGAGGAATAAGGTGGTGTTAGATGGAAAGAGGGAGGGAAAGTAGGTGGGGTTGCATGGGGAGGGGAAAAAGGAGGGGGTTTATAGGGAGGAAAAAATGCGAGGGGTGGATAGGAGGGGAAGGCAGGGAATGGATGGGGAGGGGAAGAAGGTGAGGGGTGGGTGGGGAGTGGACTAAGGAGGGGGTGGATGGGGAGACAAGAATGTGAGGGGTGGATAGGAGGAGAAGAAGGTGGTTGGGGAGAGGAAGAAGGTGTGGAGGGAAGAAGGGGGAGTGGGTGAGTAAGGATAGCGGAAGAGAAAGTAGGTGGGGGTAGATGGGGAGGGGATGAATGTGAGGGGAAAAGAATGCGGAGTGGATGGGGAGAGAAGAACGTGGGACATGGATGGGGAGGGAAGACGGGTGGATGGGAAGGGGAAGAAGGCGTGGGTGGATGGGGACGTGAATGCGGATGTTTGAAGGGGAGTGGAAGTAGGAAGGAGATGGATGGGGAGTGGAGTAAGGCGGGGGATGAATTGGAAAGGGGAGGGAGAGTAGGTGGGGGTGAGTTGGGAGGGGACGAAGGCGATAGGAGGATGGGGAGGGGAAGAAGGTGTGGGGTAGATGGGAAGGGGAAGAAAGCAGGGTTGGATGGGAGGGTAAGAAGGTGGGGAGTGGATGGGGAAGTGAAGAAGATGGGGGTGGATGGGGAGGGAAGAAGGTGGAGTGTAGATGGAGGAGTGGGAGGGAAAGTTGGTGGGGGTGGATACGGAGGGGAGCAAGGCAGGAGGAGGATGTGAAGGGGAACAAGGTGGGCGGGGGATGGGAAGGGGAACAAGGTGGGCGGGGGATGGGAAGGGGAACAAGGTGGGCGGGGGATGGGAAGGGGAACAAGGTGGGCGGGGGATGGGAAGGGGAACGAGGCGAATGGGAGGGGAAGGTCGAGGGGAGATGAAGGCTGGGGAGTAGAATGGGGGGTGGATGAGTATGGAAAAAAGTGTGGGGTGGATGGGGATGGGAAGAAGGTGGGGATGGGAAGAAGGTGGGGAGGGAAGAATGAGGGTGGTGGTTGGGGAGGGGAAGAAGGTAGGGATTAAGGTGGGGGATGAATGGGGGAGGGGAAGAAGGTGGTGGTGGATGGGGAGTGGACACAGGCGAGCGGAGAGTAAGACGGGAGGGATGGGTATGGAAGAAGTCGAGGGGTGAATGGGGAGGAGAAGAAGGTTGGGGTGGATAGGGAGAGGAAGAAGGTGCAGAGGGAAGAAGGCAGGGGTTGGATGGGGAGGTGAATGCGGGTGGTTGAAGGAAGTAGGCAGGGTGTTGATGGGGAGAGAAATAAGGTGGGGTGGATGGGAAGGGGGAGGGAAGTAGGTGTGGTTGGAAGGGGAGGGGAAGAAGGCAGCAGGAGGATGGGGAGGGGAAGAAGGCGAAGGGTGGATGGAAGGTGAAGGAAACGGGTGTGGATAGGAGGGGAAGACGGCAGGGAGTGGATGGGGTGGGGTTGAAGGCGGGGGGGGAATGGCAGTGCGTGAATGGGGAGGGATGGAAAGAAGATGGGTGGATGGGGAGGGGAAGATGGTTGGTTGTGGATGGGAAGGGGAAGAAGGCGAGAGGAGGATGAGGAGGGGAATAAGGTGGGAGTGGATGGGAGGGGAACTAGGGGGGAGTTGGATGGGAGGGGAAGAATGCAGGGTGGATGGGGAGGGGAAGAAGGTGCAGAGTGGATGGGGAGGGGAAGATGATGGGTGGTGGATTGGGGGGGCGAAGAAGTTGGGGTATGGAAGTTGAGGGGAAGAAGGTGGAGTGTGGATGGGGAGGGGAAGTAGGCGGGGATGAATGGTAAGGGGAAGGGGATTGTAAGTAGGTCTGGGTGAATGGGGGAGTGGAGGGTGGATGGGGAGGGGAAGAAGGTGGGGGTTGATGGGGATCAGACTAAGGAGGGGTTGGATTGGGAGGAAAGAATGCGAGGGGTGGATAGGAGGGGAAGGTGCAGAGGGAAGAAGGGGGTGGATGAGTAGGGAATGGGGGAGGGAAAGTAGGTGGGGGTGGATGTGGAGCGGATGAAGGTAGGGAGTGGATGAAGAGGGGATGAAAGTGACGGGATAAGAACGCGGGGAGTGGATGGAGAGGGTAAAATGTGTGGAGTGGATGGGGAGGGAAGAAGACGGGGGTGGATGGTGAGCGGAAGAAGTCGAAGGGAGATGAAGGCAGGGAGAAGAATGCGGGGTGGATGTGTAGGGGAAAAAGTGAGGGGTGGATGGGGATGGTAAGAAGGCAGGGAGGGAAGAATGAGGATGGTGGATGGGGAACGAAACAAGTTATGGGGTGGATGGGCAGGGGACGAAGGCGAGCGGAGAAGAAGGTGGTGAATGGGGAGGGAAGAAAGCGAGGGGTGGATGGGGAGGGGACTGAAGGGGGGAGAGAAGAAGTTGTGTTGAATGGGGGTGGGGAAGAAGGCGTGAGTTGGATGGGGTAGGGGAAGAATGTGGACAGTGGAACAGGAGGGGAAAAAGGTCAGGGGTGGATGGGGAGGGGAAAAAGGCGGGGGGTGTATCACTAGGTTAAGAAGGCGGGGTGTGGATGGGGAGCAGAAGAAGGCAGGTAGTGGAAGGGGAACGGAAGTAGGTGGGGTGTGGATGGGGAGAGGAAGAACATGCGGAGGGAAGAAGGCAGGGGGCAGATGGGTAGGGAAAGAGGGAGGGAAAGTAGGTGGGGGTAGATGGGGAGGGGACGAAGATGGGGGGTGGATAGTGAGGGGATGAAAGTGATGGGAGAAACAGATGGGGGTGGATGGGGAGGGTAGGACGGGGGTGGATGGGGAGGGTTGGACATGGGGGTGGATGGGGAGGCTAGGGCACAGGGGTGGATGGGGAAAGGGAAGAAGGTGGGGATGGATGCAGAGGTGAATGCGGGTGTTTGAAGGGGAGTGGAAGTAGGTAGGGGATGGATAGGGAGAGGAATAAGGCGGGGATGGAATGGGAGGGAAAGTAGGTGGGGGTCGATGGGGAGGGGAAGAAGGCGGGGGTGGATGGGGACGGAAAAATGCAGGGGTGGATAGGACGGGAAGAAGGTTGGGTTTGGATGGGGAGGGGAAGAAGGTGAGGGTGCATAGGGAGTGGACTAAGGAGGGGTTGGATGGGGAGGGAAGAATGCAAGGGGTAAATAGGAGGGGAGATGTGGAGGGAAGAAGGGGGGTGGATGGGTAGGGAAAGGGGGAGGGAAGGTAGGTGGGGTGGTGGGGAGCGGATGAAGGCAGGAAGTGGATGGGGAGGGGATGAAAGTGAGGGGAGAAGAATGCAGGGAGTGGATGGGGAAGGAATTATACGGGGAGTGGATGTGGAGGGAAGAAGACTGGGGTGGATGGGGAGGGGAAGAAGACGGGGTGGAGGGGGAGGGGAAGAAGAGAGGGTGGATGGGGAGGGGAAGAAGATAGGGGTGGATGGGGAGGGGAAGAATGCGGGGGTGGATGGGGAGGTGAATGGGGGTGTTTGAAGGGGAGAGGAAGTAGGAAGGGGGTGGATCGGGAGTGAAATAAGGCGGGGATGGATTGGAAGGGAGAGGGAAAGTAGGTGGGGTTAGGAGGGGAAGAATGGGGAATGGAAGAAGGCGTGGGGTAGATGGGAAAGGGAAGTAGGCAGGGGTGGATGGGTGGAGAAGACCTCGAGCGGAGATGAAGGCGGGGAGAAGAATGGTGGGTGGATGGGTAGGGGAAAAATCAAGGGGTGGATGGGGATGGTAAGAAGGCAGGGAGGGAAGAATGAGGATGGTGGATGGGGAGTGAAAGAAGGTGGGGGTGGATGGAGAGATGAATGCAGGTGGTTGAAGGGGAGTGGAAGTAGGTAGGGGATGGATAGGGAGAGGAGTAATGTAGGGATGGAATGGGAGGGAAAGTAGGTGGGGAGTGGATGGGGAGGGGAAGAAGGTGATGGGTGGATGGGGAGTGGACTAAGGAGGGGTTGGATGGGGATGGAAGAATGCGAGGGGTGGATAGGAGGGGAAGGTGCAGAGGGAAGAAGGGAGGGAGGATGGGTAGGGAATGGGGGAGGGAAAGTAGGTGGGGGTGGATGGGGAGCAGATGAAGGTAGGGAGTGGATGAGGAGGGGATAAAAGTGAGGGGAGTAGAACGCGGGGAGTCGATGGGGAGGTAAGGATGTAGGGAATGGATGGGGAGGGAAGAAGACGGAGGTGGATGGGGAGCGGAAGAAGGCGGGGGTGGATGGGTAGGTGAATGCGGGTGTTTGAATGGGAGTGGAAGTAGGAAGGGGTGGATGGGGAGTGGAATAAGGTGGTGTATGGATTGGAAGTGGGAGGGAAAGTAGGGGGGTTAGGAGGGGTAGAATGCGGTAGGAGGATGGGGAGTGGAAGGAGGCGCAGGGTAGATGGGAAGGGGAAGTAGGCAGGGGTGGATGCGAGGGGAAGAAGTCGTGGGGAGATGAAGGCTGGGAGAAGAATGCGGGGTGGATGGGTAGGGGAAAAAGTGAGGGGTGGATGGGGATGGTAAGAAGGCGGCGAGAGAAGAACGGGGATGGTGGATGGGGAAGGAAAGAAGTTATGGGGTGGATGGGCAGGGGACGAAGGTGAGCGGAGAAGAAGGTGCTTGATGGGGAGGGAAGATGGCGAGGGATGGATGGGGAGGGGACTGATGTGGGGAGGGAAGAAAGCGTGTTGGATGGGGAGAGGAGAAAGGTGTGAGTTGTTTTGGGGAGGGGAAAAAGGTGTGAGTTGGATGGGTCTGGATGGGAAGTATGTGGGGGTGGATGGGGAGAAGAAGATGGGGATGAGGAGGGGTAGATGGTGGGTGTTGGGTGGCCAGGGGAAGAAGGTGGGGGAGGATGGGGAGGGGAAAAGGTGGTGGTTGGTGGGGAGGGGTAGAAGTTGGGGGAAAAGAGGAAGGGAAGAGGGTGGGCGGTGAAATGGGAGAGGAAGAATGTGGAGGTGGAATGGGGAGGGGGTAGAAGTTGGGAGAATGGGGAGGGAAGAGGGTGGGGGTGGAATGGGGAAGGGAAGAGGGTGGGGGTGGAATGGGGAAGGGAAGAGGGTGGGGTTAGAATGGGCAGGGGTAGAAGGTGGGGTTAGAATGGGCAGGGGTAGAAGGTGGGGAGGGGAAGGAGGTCGGGAGGTACGATGGTGGGGGATGTGTGTGAGTGAAGAGGGTGGTTTGTGGGTGGGTAGGGAAGATGGTGCGGTTTGGTAGGGTGGGAAGAAGGTGGGGTTTGGGTGGCGATTTGAATAGTTGGTGTGTGGGTGGGGAGGCGATAAAGGTGGGAGTTGAATGGGGAGGGGAAGATGGTGGGAGTTGAATGGGGAGGGGAAGATGGTGGGTAGGGAAGATGGTGGGTAGGGAAGAAGGTGGGGAGGATAGGAGAATGGGGAAGGGAAGAGGGTGGGTGTGGAATGGGGAAGGGAAGAGGGTGAGGTTGGAATGGGCAGGGGTAGAAGTTTGGGAGGGGAAGAAGGTCGGGAGGTACGATGGTGGGGGATGCCTGTGAGTGAAGGGTGGTGTGGATGGGGAGCGATGATGGTGATGGATGGGTGGGGAGGGAAGATGGTAGGGGTTGGGTAACGATTTGAATAGGGTGTGTGGGTGGGGAGGGGATAAAGGTGGGAGTTGGATGGGGAGGGGAGGAAGGTGGGGAGGGAGGAAGGTGGGGAGGGAGGAAGGTGGGGAGGGAGGAAGGTGGGGAGGGAGGAAGGTGGGGAGGGAGGAAGGTGGGGAGGGAGGAAGGTGGGGAGGGAGGAAGGTGGGGAGGGAAGGAGGTGGGGAGGGGAGGTGGTGGGGTGGCGAGGTGGTGGAGTGGGGGGTGTTGGGGTGTCGAGGAAATGGGGAGGTGATGGAGTGGGGGGGCGCTAGGGTTGGGGGGCGGTGGGAAGCAGGTGGGGGTGGGTGGGTACTTGAAAAAGGTGGGGGTGGATGGGGAAGGGAAGAAGGTGGTGGGAAGATAAGGAGGGGAAAATGGTGATGGTGGGTGGGCAGGGATAAAAGTTGTGGTCAAAATGTGGAGGGAAGATGGTGGGGGTTGGGTGACAATTTGAATAGTTGGTGTGTGGGTGGAGAGGGTTTAAAGGTGGGAGTTGGATGGGGAGGGGAAGAAGGTGGGGATGGAGGAAGGTGGGGAGGGAAGAAGGTGGGGAGGGAAGAAGGTGGGGAGGGAAGGCGGTGGGGAGGCGGTGGGGTGGGTGTCGGTGGGGTGTGGGGGCGGTGCAGGGGGAGGTGGGGAGGTGGTTGGGTGTGGGGGGTGGTGGGAAGTGGGGGGTTGGTGGCTTGAGGGGGAGGTGGGGTGGGGGAAGTAGGGTAGTGGGCGGTGGCTTGGGAGGGAGGTGGGGTGGGGTATGTGGCTTGGGGGGTCGGTGGGTTGGGGGGAGGCGGTGGGGTGGTGAGGTGGGGTGGTGGTGGCTTGAGGGGGAGGTGGCTTGTGGGGTCGGTGTGGTGGGGGGAGGTCGGGTGGGGAGGTGGTGGGGTGGGGGGAGGTCGGGTGGGGAGGTGGTGGGGTGGGGGGCGGTGGGGTGGCAGGGCGGTGGGATCGGAGGGGAGGTGGTGGGGTGTGGGGGGCGGTGGGGTGGGGAGGCGGTGCGGAGGGCGGTGGGGAGGTGGTGGGGTGGTGGGGTTGCGGGTCGGTGGGGTTGGGAGGCAGTGGGGTGGGGAGGTGGTGTGGTGTGGGGGGCAGTGGGGAGTTCATTGTGTGTGGGGATTGTGTGGCGGGCAGTGGGGAGGTGGTTGGGTGTGGGGGGTAGTGGGGTGGGAGGCGGTGGTGCGGTGGGGGGTTGGTGGCTTGAGGGGGAGTTGGGGTGGGGGGAAGTGGTGTGGTGGGCGGTGGCTTGTGGGGGAGGTGGGGTGGGGGTTGTGGCTTGGGGGGTCGGTGGGGTGGGGGGAGGCGGTGGGGTGGTGAGGTGGGGTGGTGGTGGCTTGTGGGGGAGGTGGCTTGTGGGGTCGGTGTGGTGGGGGGAGGTCGGGTGGGGAGGTGGTGGGGTGGGGGGCGGTGGGGTGGCAGGGCGGTGGGATCGGAGGGGAGGTGGTGGGGTGTGGGGGGCGGTGGGGTGGGGAGGCGGTGCGGAGGGCGGTGGGGAGGTGGTGGGGTGGGGGGTGGTGGGGTTGTGGGTCGGTGGGGTTGGGAGGCAGTGGGGTGGGGAGGTGGTGTGGTGTGGGGGGCAGTGGGGAGTTCATTGTGTGTGGGGATTGTGTGGGGGCGGTGGGGAGGTGGTTGGGTGTGGGGGGTAGTGGGGTGGGAGGCGGTGGTGCGGTGGGGGGTTGGTGGCTTGAGGGGGAGGTGGGGTGGGGGGAAGTGGTGTGGTGGGCGGTGGCTTGTGGGGGAGGTGGGGTGGGGGTTGTGGCTTGGGGGTTCGGTGGGGTGGGGGGAGGTGGTGGGGTGGTGAGGTGGGGTGGTGGTAGCTTGAGGGGGAGGTGGCTTGTGGGGTCGGTGTGGTGGGGGGAGGCGGTGGGGTGGTGAGGTGGGGGGTTGGTGGCTTGAGGGGGAGGTGGGGTGGGGGGAAGTGGTGTGGTGGGCGGTGGCTTGTGGGGGAGGTGGGGTGGGGGTTGTGGCTTGGGGGGTCGGTGGGGTGGGGGGAGGTTGGATGGGGAGGCTGTGGGGTGGGGGGGTGGTGGGGTGGCAGGGCGGTGGGGTGGTGGGGTGGCAGGGCGGTGGGGTGGTAGGGCGGTGGGGTGGCAGGGCGGTGTTGTGGGGGGGTGGTGGGGTGGGGAGGGGGAGGTGAGGTGGTGGAGTGTGGGGGCGGTGCCGGGGGCGGTGCGGAGGTGATTGGGTGTGGGGGTGGTGGGGTGGGAGGCGGTGGGGTGGTGGGGAGGTGGTGGGGTGTGGGGGGCAGTGGGTTGATTGTGTGTGGGGGCGGTGTGTGGGGCGGTGGGGAGATGGTTGTGTGTGGGGGGCAGTGGGGTGGGGAGGTGGTGGGGGGTGGTGGGGAGGTGGTTGGGTGTCGGGGCGGTGCGGGGAGTGGTGGGGAGATGGTTGGGTGTGGGGGGCGATGGGTTGGGAGGTGGTGGGGGTGGGGTGGGTGGGCGGTGGCTTGACGGGGAGGTGGCGTGGGGGGAGGTGGGGTGGGGGAGGTGGCGTGGTGGGAGTTGGGGTGGGGGAAGGTGGCTTGGGGGGTCAGTGGGGTGTGGGGAGGTGGGGGGCGGTGGCTTGGGGGGGAGGTGGGGTGGGGGCGGTGGGAAGCAGTTGGAGGTGGGTGGGTAGGAGAAGAAGGTGGGGTTGGATGGGGAAGAGAAGAAGGTGGGGGGAGGATAAGGAGGGAAAAAAGTTGGGGGTGGATGGGCAGGGTTAAAAGTTGTGGGCAAAATGGGGAGGGAAGAGGGTGGGGGGGTCGAATGGGAGGTGAAGAAGCTGGAGGTGGAATGGGGAGGGATAGAAGTTGGGAGAATGGGGAGGGAAGAGGGTGGAGGTTGAATGGGGTAGGGGTGGAGTTGGAATGGGCAGGGGTGAAGAAGGTCAGGAGGTACGATGGTGGGGGATGTGTGTGAGTGAAGGGGGTGGTGTGTGGGTGGGGAGGGATGATGGTGGTGGATGGGTTGGAAGGGAAGAAGGTGGCGTTTAGGTGACATTTTGAATAGTTGGTGTGTGGGTGTGGAGGGGATAATGCTGGGTAATGGATGGGGCGGGGAAGGAGGTGTGGAGGGGAAGAAGGTGGGGAGTGAAAGAAGGTGGGGAGTGAAAGAAGGTGGGGAGTGAAAGAAGGTGGGGAGTGAAAGAAGGTGGGGAGTGAAAGAAGGTGGGGAGTGAAAGAAGGTGGGGAGTGAAAGAAGGTGGGGAGTGGAAGAAGGTGGGGAGTGGAAGAAGCTGGGGTGGGAGGAAGGTGGGGAGGGAAGAAGGTGGGGAGGGAGGAAGGTGGGGAGGGAGGAAGGTGGGGAGGGAGGAAGGTGGGGAGGGAGGAAGGTGGGGAGGGAGGAAGGTGGGGAGGGAGGAAGGTGGGGAGGGAGGAAGGTGGGGAGGGAGGAAGGTGGGGAGGGAGGAAGGTGGGGAGGGAGGAAGGTGGGGAGGGGAGGAAGGTGGGGTGGGAAGGAGGAGGTGAGGGTAAGAGGTTGGGTAGGGAGGAGGTGGGAAGGGGAGGAGGTGGGGTGGCGAGGCGGTGGGGGGGCGAGGCGGTGGGGGGGCGAGGCGGTGGGGGGGCGAGGCGGTGGGGGGGCGAGGCGGTGGGGGGGGCGAGGCGGTGGGGGGGCGAGGCGGTGGGGGGGCGAGGCGGTGGGGGGGCGAGGCGGTGGGGGGGCGAGGCGGTGGGGGGGCGAGGCGGTGGGGGGGCGAGGCGGTGGGGGGGCGAGGCGGTGGGGGGGCGAGGCGGTGGGGGGGCGAGGCGGTGGGGGGGCGAGGCGGTGGGGGGGCGAGGCGGTGGGGGGGCGAGGCGGTGGGGGGGCGAGGCGGTGGGGGGGCGAGGCGGTGGGGGGGCGAGGCGGTGGGGGGGCGAGGCGGTGGGGGGGCGAGGCGGTGGGGGGGCGAGGCGGTGGGGGGGCGAGGCGGTGGGGGGGCGAGGCGGTGGGGGGGCGAGGCGGTGGGGGGGCGAGGCGGTGGGGGGGCGAGGCGGTGGGGGGGCGAGGCGGTGGGGGGGCGAGGCGGTGGGGGGGCGAGGCGGTGGGGGGGCGAGGCGGTGGGGGGGCGAGGCGGTGGGGGGGCGAGGCGGTGGGGGGGCGAGGCGGTGGGGGGGCGAGGCGGTGGGGGGGCGAGGCGGTGGGGGGGCGAGGCGGTGGGGGGGCGAGGCGGTGGGGGGGCGAGGCGGTGGGGGGGCGAGGCGGTGGGGGGGCGAGGCGGTGGGGGGGCGAGGCGGTGGGGGGGCGAGGCGGTGGGGGGGCGAGGCGGTGGGGGGGCGAGGCGGTGGGGGGGCGAGGCGGTGGGGGGTCGGTGGGGAGGTGGTCGGGTGCGGTGGGTGGTGGGGAGATGTTTGGGTGTGGGGGGCGGTGGGGTTGGAGTCGGTGGGGGTGTGGGGGGGTTGTGGCTTGAGGGGGAGGTGGGGTGGGGTGAAGTGGGGTGGTGGGAGGTGGCTTGGGGGGAGGTGGGGTGGGGGATGTGGCTTGGGGGGTCAGTGGGGTTAGGGGAGGTCGGTAGGGAGGTGGTGGGGTGGGCGGAGTTCGGTAGGGAGGTGGTGGGGTGGGGGGCAGTCGGGTGGGGAGGCGGTGTGGTGGGGGCTGGCGGGGTGGCGGGGCGGTGGGGTTGGGGGGCGGTGGAGTGGGGAGGCGTTGGGGGGTCGTGGGGAGGTGGTGGGGTGTGGGGGGTGGTGGGGCGGGGTGGGGAGGTGGTGGGGAGGTGGTGGGGAGGTGGTGGAGATGTGGTGGGGTGTGGGGGTTAGAGTGGGGAGGTGGTTGGGTGTGGGGGGCAGTGGCGTGGGGAGGTGGTTGGGTGTGGGGGCGATGGGATGGGGGCGGTATGGTGGCAGGGCGGTGGGGTTGGGGTGTGGTGGGTTGGGGAGGTGGTTGGGTGTGGTTGGGTGTGGGGGCGGTGCGGGGTGCGGTGGGGGGGTGGTGAGGTGGGGTGGTGGTGGCTTGAGGGGGAGGTGGCCTGGGGGGAGATCGGGTGGGGAAGCAGTGGGGTGGGGGTGGCAGGGCGGTGGGTTTGGGGGGTGGTGGGTTGGGGGGGTGTGGGGGGAGGTAGGCGGTGGCTTGGGGGGAGGTGGGGTGGAGGAGGTGGCTTGAGGGTTCGGTGGGTGGGGGGAGGTTGGGTGGGGAGGTGGTTGGGTGAGGGGGGCAGTGGGGTGGGGAGGCAGTGGGGGGTCGGTGGGGAGTTGGTGGGGGGTGGTGGGGAGGTGGTTGGGTGTTGAGGGCGGTGCGGGGGACGGTGGGGGGGTGGTGGAGTGGTGGGGTTGGGTGGCTGTCGCTTGAGGGGGAGGTGGCCTGGGGGGAGGTGGGGTGGGGGGAGGTCGGGTGGGGAAGCAGTGGGGTGGGGGGCGGTGGGGTGGCAGGGCGGTGGGGTTGGGGGCGGTGGGGTGGTGGGGAGGTAGTGGGGTGTGTGGGGCAGTGGGGAGGTGATTGTGTGTGGGGGCGGTGGGGAGGTGGTTGGTTGAGGGGAGCAGTGGGGTGGGGAGACAGTAGGGAGGTGGTGCAATGTGGGGGTGCTGGGGAGATGGTTGGGTGTTGGGGCGGTGCGGGGGGCGGTGGGGGGCAGTGTGGTGGGTAAGCGGTGCGGAGGGCGGTGGGGAGGTGGTGGGGTGGGAGGTGGTGGGGCGGTGGGGTTGGGGGGCGGTGGGGTGTGGAGGTGGTGTGGTGTAGGGGGCAGTGGGGAGTTCATTGTGTGTGGGGGTTGTGTGGGGGGTGGTGGGGAGATGGTTGGGTGGGAGGCGGTGGTGGGGTGGGGGGTTGGTGGCTTGAGGGGGAGGTGGGGGGGAAATGGGGTGGTGGGTGGTGGCTTGGGGGAGGTGGGGTGGGGATTGTTGCTTGGGGGGTCAGTGGAGTGGGGGAGGTCGGGTGGGGAGGCAGTGGGGTGGGGGGCGGTGGGGTGGGGGGAGGTGGGGTGGGGGGCGGTGGGGTGGGGGGCGGTGGGGTGGGGGGCGGTGGGGTGGGGGGCGGTGGGGTGGGGGGCGGTGGGGTGGGGGGCGGTGGGGTGGGGGGCGGTGGGGTGGGGGGCGGTGGGGTGGGGGGCGGTGGGGTGGGGGGCGGTGGGGTGGGGGGCGGTGGGGTGGGGGGCGGTGGCTTGAGGGGGCGGTGGCCTGGGGGGCGGTGGCCTGGGGGGAGGTGGGGTGGGGAGGCGGTGGGGTGGGGAGGCGGTGGGGTGGGGAGGCGGTGGGGTGGGGAGGCGGTGGGGTGGGGAGGCGGTGGGGTGGGGAGGCGGTGGGGTGGGGAGGCGGTGGGGTGGGGAGGCGGTGGGGTGGGGAGGCGGTGGGGTGGGGAGGCGGTGGGGTGGGGAGGCGGTGGGGTGGGGAGGCGGTGGGGTGGGGAGGCGGTGGGGTGGGGAGGCGGTGGGGTGGGGAGGCGGTGGGGTGGGGAGGCGGTGGGGTGGGGAGGCGGTGGGGTGGGGAGGCGGTGGGGTGGGGAGGCGGTGGGGTGGGGAGGCGGTGGGGTGGGGAGGCGGTGGGGTGGGGAGGCGGTGGGGTGGGGAGGCGGTGGGGTGGGGAGGCGGTGGGGTTGGGAGGCGGTGTGGTGTGTGGGCAGTGTGGGGGGCGGTGGGGAGGTGGTTGGGTGTGGGGGGCGGTGGGTTGGGGAGGTGGTGGGGAGGGCAGTGAGGAGGTGGTGGGGTAGGCAGGCGGTGGGGAGGTGGTGGGGTGTGGGGGTGGTGTGTGGGTTGGTGGGGAGGTGGTGGGGTATGGGGGCGGTGTGGGGGTCGGTGGGGAGGTGGTTGGGTGTGGTGGGTGGTGGGTTGGGAGGTGGTGGGGGTGTGGTGGTGTGGGTGGGCGGTGGCTTGACGGGGAGGTGGCGTGGGGGGAGGTGGCGTGGTGGGAGTTGGGGTGGGGGGAGGTGGCGTGGGGGGTCGGTGGGGTGTGGAGAGGTGGGGGATGGTGGCTTGGGGGGGAGGTGGGGTGGGGGCAGTGGGAAGCAGTTGGAGGTGGGTGGGTAGGGTTAAAAGTTGTGGGCAAAATGGGGAGGGAAGAGGGTGGGGGGTCGAATGGGGAAGGTAAGAGGTTGGGGTGTGGAATGGGAGGTGAAGAAGCTGGAGGTGGAATGGGGAGGGATAGAAGTTGGGAGAATGGGGAGGGAAGAGGGTGGAGGTTGAATGGGGTAGGGGTGGAGTTGGAATGGGCAGGGGTAGAAGTTGGGGAGGGGAATAAGGTCAGGAGGTATGATGGTGGTGGATGTGTGTGAGTGAAGGGGGTGGTGTGTGGGTGGGGAGGGATGATGGTGGTGGATGGGTTGGGAGGGAAGAAGGTGGCGTTTGGGTGGCGTTTTGAATAGTTGGTGTGTGGGTGTGGAGGGGATAATGCTGGGTAATGGTTGGGGAGGGGAAGGAGGTGTGGAGGGGAAGGAGGTGTGGAGGGGAAGGAGGTGTGGAGGGGAAGGAGGTGTGGAGGGGAAGGAGGTGTGGAGGGGAAGGAGGTGTGGAGGGGAAGGAAGTGTGGAGGGGAAGGAGGTGGGGAGGGGAAGAAGGTGGGGAGTGGAAGAAGCTGGGGTGGGAGGAAGGTGGGGAGGGAAGAAGGTGGGGAGGGAAGAAGGTGGGGAGGGAAGAAGGTGGGGAGGGAAGAAGGTGGGGAGGGAAGAAGGTGGGGAGGGAAGAAGGTGGGGAGGGGAAGAAGGTGGGGAGGGAGGAAGGTGGGGAGGGATAAAGGTGGGGAGGGAGAAAGGTGGAGAGGGAGAAAGGTGGGGAGCGAGAAAGGTGTGGAGGGAGAAAGGTGGGGAGGGAGAAAGGTGGAGAGGGAGGAAGGTGGGGAGGGGAGGAAGGTGGGGTGGGAAGGAGGTGGTGAGGGTAAGAAGTTGGGTAGGGAGGAGGTGGGAAGGGGATGCGGTGGGGTGGCGGGGCGGCGGGGGGGAGGTGGCTTGGGGGGAGATGGCTTGGGGGGAGGTGGCTTGGGGGGAGGTGGCTTGGGGGGAGGTGGCTTGGGGGGAGGTGGCTTGGGGGGAGGTGGCTTGGGGGGAGGTGGGGTGGGGGAGGTAGCTTGGGGGGTCAGTGGGGTTGGGGGAGTTCGGTAGGGAGGTGGTGGGGTGGCGGAGTTTGGTAGGGAGGCGGTGGGGTGGGTGGCAGTCGGGTGGGGAGGCAGTGGGGTGGGGGTTCGTGGGGTGGCGGGTTGGTGGGAAGGCGGGGCGGTGGTGTTGGGGGGCGTTGGAGTGGGGCGGCGTTGGGGGGTCGTGGGGAGGTGGTGGGGTGTGGGGGGTGGTGGGGTGGGGAGGCGGTGGGGTGGGGAGGCGGTGGGGTGGGGTGGGGAGGCGCTGGGGAGGTGGTGGAGAGGTGGTGGGGTGTGGGGGTTAGAGTGGGGAGGTGGTTGGGTATGGGGGGCAGTGGGGTGGGGAGGTGGTTGGGTGTGGGGGCGGTGGGATGGGGGCGGTAGGGTGGCAGGGCGGTGGGGTTTGGGTGTGGTGGGTTGGGAGGTGGTTGGGTGAGGGGGGCAGTGTGGTGGGGAGGTGGGGAGGGATGAAGGTGGGGAGGGATGAAGGTGGGGAGGGATAAAGGTGGGGAGGGAGAAAGGTGGGGAGGGAGAAAGGTGGGGAGGGAGAAAGGTGGGGAGGGAGGAAGGTGGGGAGGGGAGGAAGGTGGGGTGGGAAGGAGGTGGTGAGGGTAAGAGGTTGGGTAGGGAGGAGGTGGGAAGGGGAGGCGGTGGGGTGGCGGGGCGGTGGGGTGGCGGGGCGGTGGGGTGGCGGGGCGGTGGGGTGGCGGGGCGGTGGGGTGGCGGGGCGGTGGGGTGGGGTGGCGGTGGGGTGGCGGGGCGGTGGGGTGGCGGGGCGGTGGGGTGGCGGGGCGGTGGGGTGGCGGGGCGGTGGGGTGGCGGGGCGGTGGGGTGGCGGGGCGGTGGGGTGGCGGGGCGGTGGGTCGGCGGGGAGGTGGTGGGGATGTGGTTGGGTGTGGGGGCGGTGCGGGGTGCGGTGGGGGGGGTGGTGAGGTGGGGTGGTGGTGGCTTGAGGGGGAGGTGGCCTGGGGGGAGATCGGGTGGGGAAGCAGTGGGGTGGGGACCGGTGGGGTGGGGACCGGTGGGGTGGGGACCGGTGGGGTGGCAGGGCGGTGGGGTGGTAGGGCGGTGGGTTTGGGGGGTGGTGGGTTGGGGGGGTGTGGGGGGTGGGGGTGGGGGGCGGTGGGGTGGGGAGTTGTTGTGGTGTGGGGGCGGTGCTGGGGGCGGTGGGGAGGTGGTGGGTGTGGGGGTTGGTGGGGTGGGAGGCGGTGGGGGGTTGGTGGCTTGAGGGGAATGTGGTGTGGAAGAAAGTGGGGTGGTGGGCGGTGGCTTGGGGTGTGGTGGGGTGGAGGAGGTGGCTTGAGGGGTCGGTGGGTTGGGGGAGGTTGGGTGGGGAGGCGGTGGGTTGGGGGGCTGTGGATTTGCAGGGCGGTGGGGTTGGGGTGTGGTGGGGTGGGGAGGTGGTGGGGGGGTTGGTGGGGAGGTGGTGGGGGGTGGTGGGGAGATGGTTGGGTGTTGAGGGCGGTGCGGTGGGCGGTTGGGGGGTGGTGGAGTGGTGGGGTTGGGTGGCTGTGGCTTGAGGGGGAGGTGGCCTGGGGGGAGGTGGGGTGGGGTGGGATGGGGTGGGGAAGCAGTGGGGTGGCAGGGCGGCGGGGTTGGGGGTCGGTGGGGAGGTGGTGGGGTGTGTGGGGCAGTGGGGAGGTGATTGTGTGTGGGGGCGGTGTGGGGGGCGTTGGGGAGGTGGTTGAGTGAGGGGAGCAGTGGAGTGGGGAGGCGGTGGGGAGGTGGTGCGGTGTGGGGTGTGCTGGGGAGATGGTTGGGTGTGGGGGCGGTGCGGGGGGCGGTGGGGAGATGATTGGGTGTGGGGGCAGTGGGGTGGGTAAGCGGTGCGGAAGGCGGTGGGGAGGTGGCGGGGCGGTGGGGTTGGGGGGCGGTGGGGTGTCGAGGTGTGGTGTAGGGGGCAGTGGGGAGTTCATTGTGTGTGGGGGTTGTGTGGGGGGTGGTGGGGAGGTGGTTGGGTGTGGGGGGTGGTTGGGTGGGAGGCGGTGGTGGGGTGTGGGGTTGGTGGCTTGATGGGGAGGTGGGGGGGGAAGTGGGGTGGTGGGCGGTTGCTTGGGGGAGGTGGGGTGGGGGTTGTGGCTTGGGGGGTCAGTGGGGTGGGGGGACGTCAGGTGTGGAGGCAGTGGGGTGGGGAGGCAGTGGGGTGGGGAGGCAGTGGGGTGGGGAGGCAGTGGGGTGGGGAGGCAGTGGGGTGGGGAGGCAGTGGGGTGGGGAGGCAGTGGGGTGGGGAGGCAGTGGGGTGGGGGGGCGGTGGGGTGGCAGGGCGGTGGGGTGGGGGGTTGGTGGGGAGGGGTGGTGGTGGCTTGAGGGGGAGGTGGCCTGGGGGGAGGTGGGGTGGGGGGAGGTCAGGTGGGGAAGTGGTGGGGTGAGGGGCGACGGGGCGGTGGGTTGGGGAGTTGGTGGTGTGTGGGGGGCAGTGGGTTGATTGTGTGTGGTGGCGGTGGGGAGGTGGTTGGGTGTGGGGGGCAGTGTGGTGGGGAGGTGGTGGGGGGTGGGGGGTGGTGGGGAGGTGGTTAGGTGTCGGGGCGGTGCGGGTAGTGGTGGGGAGATGGTTGGGTGTGGGGGGCGATTGGGTGGGATGGTGGTGGGGAGGCGGTGGTGTGGGGAGGTGGTGGGGTGTGGGGACGTTACGGGTGGCGGTGGGGAGGTGGTGGGGTGTGGGGATGGTACGGGGGGCGGTGGGGAGGTGGTTGGGTGTGGGAGGCGGTGGGGTGGGGAGGTTGTGGGGAGGGCGGTGGGGAGGTGGTGGGGTGGGGGATCGATGGGCAGGAGGTGGGGTGTAGGGGGTGGTGTGGAGGTGGTTGGGTGTGGGGGCGGTGGGGAGGTCATTGGGTGTGGGGGCGGTGGGGTGGGGAGGTGGGGGCGGTGTCTTGGGGGGAGGTGGGGTGGGGGTGGATGCTTGTGGGGGCAGTGGGAAGCAGTTGGGGTGGATGGGTAGGAGAAGGTGGGGTTGGTTGGGGAAGAGAAGAAGGTCGGGGGAGGATAAGGAGTGAAAAAAGTTGGGGGTGGTTGGGCAGGGATAAAAGTTGTGGGCAAAATAGGGAGGGAAGAGGGTGGGGGGGTCGAATGGGGAAGGTAAGAGGTTGGGGTGTGGAATGGGAGGGGAAGAAGCTGGAGGTGGAATGGGGAGGGGTAGAAGTTGGGAGAATGGGGAGGGAAGCGGGTGGAGGTTGAATGGGGTAGGGGTGGAGTTGGAATGGGCAGGGGTAGAAGTTGGGGAGGGGAAGAAGGTCAGGAGGTACGATGGTGGGGGATGTGTGTGAGTGAAGGGGGTGGTGTGTGGGTGGGGAGGGATGATGATGGTGGATGGGTTGGGAGGGAAGATGGTAGGGTTTGGTAGGGAGGGAAGAAGGTGGCGTTTGGGTGGCGTTTTGAATAGTTGGTGTGTGAGTGTGGAGGGGATAATGCTGGGTATTGGATGGGGAGGGGAAGGAGGTGGGGAGGGGAAGAAGCTGGGGTGGGAGGAAGGTGGGAAGGGAGGAAGGTGGGGAGGAATAAAGGTGGGGAGGGATGAAGGTGGGGAGGGGAGGAAGGTGGGGAAGGAAGGAGGTGGTGAGGGTAAGAGGTTGGGTAGGGAGGATGTGGGGTGGCTAGGCGGTGGGGTGGTGAGGCGGTGGGTTGGCGAGGCGTTGGTGTTGGGTGGCGAGGCGGTGGGGTGGCGAGGCGGTGGGGTGGCGAGGCGGTGGGGTGGCGAGGCGGTGGGGTGGCGAGGCGGTGGGGTGGCGAGGCGGTGGGGTGGCGAGGCGGTGGGGTGGCGAGGCGGTGGGGTGGCGAGGCGGTGGGGTGGCGAGGCGGTGGGGTGGCGAGGCGGTGGGGTGGCGAGGCGGTGGGGTGGCGAGGCGGTGGGGTGGCGAGGCGGTGGGGTGGCGAGGCGGTGGGGTGGCGAGGCGGTGGGGTGGCGAGGCGGTGGGGTGGCGAGGCGGTGGGGTGGCGAGGCGGTGGGGTGGCGAGGCGGTGGGGTGGCGAGGCGGTGGGGTGGCGAGGCGGTGGGGTGGCGAGGCGGTGGGGTGGCGAGGCGGTGGGGTGGCGAGGCGGTGGGGTGGCGAGGCGGTGGGGTGGCGAGGCGGTGGGGTGGCGAGGCGGTGGGGTGGCGAGGCGGTGGGGTGGCGAGGCGGTGGGGTGGCGAGGCGGTGGGGTGGCGAGGCGGTGGGGTGGCGAGGCGGTGGGGTGGCGAGGCGGTGGGGTGGCGAGGCGGTGGGGTGGCGAGGCGGTGGGGTGGCGAGGCGGTGGGGTGGCGAGGCGGTGGGGGGTGCATAGGGTGGGAAGCAGATGGGGCTGGGTGGGTAGGAGAAGAAGGTGTGGGTGGATGGGGAACGGAATAAGCTGGGGAGAGGATAAGGAGGGGGGAAAAGGTGGGTGTTGGTTTGCAGGGATAAAAGTTGTGGGGAAAATGGGGAGGGAAGAGGGTCGGTAGTCGAATGGTGAAAGTAAGAGGGTGGGGTGTGGAATGGGAGGGGAGGAAGGTGGAGGTGGAATGGGGAGGGGTAGGTGTTGGGAGAATGGGGAGGGCAGAGGGTGGGGGTGGAATGGGGAAGGGAAGAGGGTCGAGGGTAGAATGGGAAGGGAAGAAGTTGGGGTTGGAATGGGAGGGTAGAAGGTGGGGAGGGGAACAAGTTCGGGTGGGACGATGGTGGGGGATGCGTGGGAGGGAAGAAATGATGGTGGTGGATGGGTAGGGAGGGAAGAAGGTGGGGATTGGGTGGCGATTTGAATAGTTGTGTGGGTGGGGAGGGGATAAAGGTGGGAATTAGATGGGGAGGGGAAGAAGATGGGGCTAGGTTTGGAGTGAAGTTGATCGGGGGTGGGTGGGGAGGGGAGTAGTTATTGGGTGGATGTGGAGAAGAACGTGGGGGTGGATGGGTAGATAAGAATGTGGGGGCTATGTGGGGAGGGAAAAAAGGTGGGGGTGGGTGTGTTGGGGATGAGAATGGGGAGAATGGGAAGGGGAAGAGGGTGGGTTGTAATGGGAGGGGAAGAAGTTGGGGGTTAGATGGGGAGGGGAAGAGGGTGGTGGTGGTGGGGAGTGTAAGAAAGGGGAGTATGGGGAGGGGAAGAAGGTGGGGTTTGAATGGGGAGGTGATAAAGTTGGTTGGATGGGTCGGGAAGATGGTGGCAGGTGGGTGGGGTGGGAAGAAGGTGGGCGTTCGGTTGGGAGGTAAAGTATGTGGAAGTGGATGGGGGAAGGAGATTGGTGGTGGATGGGGAGGGGAATATGGTGGGTGGTCGGAAGTAGGTCGGGGGTGAATGCAGTGGGAAGAATGTGGGGGTGGGTGGGGAGTGGGAAAAGGTGGGTGGTGGGTGGGGATGGGAAGAGGTTGGAGGTGGATGGGGAGGGGAAGAAGGTGGGGGTGGATAGGGAGTGGAAGAAAGTTGCGGGTTAATGGGGTGGGAAAGGAGTGGAATGTAAGGGGAAGGAGGTGGGGTTGGGGAGGGAAGAAGGTGTGGGGTGGGTGGAGATGGGAAGAATGTGGGTTTTGACTAGAGAGGGGAAGAAGGTGGGGGGAGGATGGGGAGGGGAAGAAAGTGGGGGTAGGATGAGGAGGGGTAAAATGAGGGGGTGGGTGTGGAGGGTGAGATGTTGGGGGAAGATTGGGGAGGCGAAGAAGTTGGGGGAAGAATGGGGAGGGAAAAAGCTGGGGGTGGTATGGGGAGGGGCTGGGTGGTATCAGAAGGTGTGGGTGGAATGGGGTGGGGAAGAAGGTGGGAGTTGGTTGGGAGAGAAGAAGGTGGGGCGTTGATGGCGAGGGGAATAGTTGGGGGTTGGATTGGAAGGGAAGAAGGTGGTGGGTGGGGAGGGAAGAAGGTGGTGGGTGGGGAGGGAAGAAGGTGGTGGGTGGGGAAGGAAGAAGGTGGTGGGTGGGGAGGGTGAAAATGTGGGGGTGGGTATGGAGGGGAAGTGGGTGGTGGTGGAATGGGGAGGGGAAGAGCGTGGTGGGTGGAATAGGTGGGAAAGAAGTTGGGGGGTGGAATTGGTGGACAGAAAGATTGGGGTTGGCTATGTAGAGGAAGAAGGTGGTGTAAGGGATACTGGAATGTGAGGAGTAAAGTAAGTGCTAATTAAGAATGAAGTATGATGGGTATATCAGGGAGAAGGGATCATGGAATGTGAGGAAGGTTTAAACAAGTATAATAAAATAGGGGTCTTCAAATCAGGATAGCAAGTAGATAGATTTAGCAAGTCTTGGTGGTTGATTAATGAGTAAAGAACAAAGACATGATATTTCCTGTGAAACAAGTTTGCAGGAAGACACATAAACTGATAAGAAGTTAGAATACACGTAGACAGAATTACCTAATGCTAAACCAATACAGGAGGCAGAAGAATGTTAAGGGGGAAGGTACCTCTGTACTGAAATGAAATGCATAAAAAGTTGGGTAAGCCCCAGTATCAGTGTGTATTCCCAGGGTAAGGGGAAGCACCCAACTTTGCATTGTTGTAAAATTATAATAAATGTTCTTTGTTCTCAATTTTTGTCTCGAATGAAATCAGTGAAGGCAGCTCTGCTTCTCAGAACTGGGGTGGGGGTTGTCCAGGATTGCACTCCCTCCACTGACAAAGTGCCTGACTATGTGGGCTGATTCAGCTGGACTCCTGGACGACGGGTAGCTGGTCAGTGGACAAAGTGAGTGATACCCGAGAAGAGGCATTGAGAAGAAACGACGGGAGGACGTTAAGGAAGCGCGCTAGGAAGAGCTACTGGATTCCGGTAAGAGGAATTTTATTTTCCTGTCAATATGGGAGGAGGAAGTAGCAAGGGAAAAAGTCCTGACGAAGCAAAGTGGAATAAGATTCCAAAACATAGTCCGTTAAGATTAATGTTATCCAATTGGGGTGTGGGGAAAACCCGTGAGAAGGATAAGCAGACCATGGTCAGATATTGTTGTCAGGAATGGGTTAAGAATCCCATAAAGGGGAGTGCGGTATATTGGCCAAAGTTTGGATCCGACGAGGACTGGATGTGTCAGGCATTGAACATCTGGCTCTACCAAAATCAACGAGATAATACCGAGACTAGAGAATATGCAACCTGTTGCCTTAGTGGATTGTCTGATCAGATGATTTTGAGCGAGAAGGAATTTAGAAATAAGATAAGGAACCTTCTGCCCCCGAAATAAAATGATGGGATGTGTTACATTCCCTTCCTCCACCTTATGTTTCCCCTGTGCCGGCTCCCATTCCTTCCCCCTCCCCTACGCTTTACCCTTCTTCACCTTCCCCTCCTCCTCCTCCACAGTTAAAGAAAGAAGGAGAAAGTAGGAGTGGTATGATGACTCGCTCACAGAGTGCAAGATTACCGCCTCAATTGACACGAGAGGGAGGAGACTTTGATTGTGAGGGTCATTCAGAAGAACAGTGTGAGGCCCTTCGGGAGGAAGGGGCAGGACTCTGATTTGTCTCCCTGAGGGCAGGAACCTAACCATCATAGAGGAGGAGATAAGCCAGAAACTAACTGGATGAGACCTTTACGAGAGGTTCCCTTGGGAGGGGATGCAGGGGGTCTCAGATTTGTGAATGTGCCTTTGACTAGTACTGAGGTGCGCAATTTTAAGAAGGAAATGACCTCTCGGATAGAAGACCCTCAGGGATGTGCAGAACAATTAGATCAATTTTTGGGACCTAATATATATACCTGGGATGAATTAATGTCTATTTTTAAGGCTCTATTTACTTTGGACGAGCGTGGAATTATCCGCCAGGCAGGGATCAGAGTCTGGGATAGGGAACACCAGGGGGGGGGGGGGGGCAGAGACGATACCTGGAGAAGTTAAATTTCCCCTAGTAAACCCAAATTGGGATAAAACTACTAATGATGGTCGCACACAAATGGATGAGTTCAGGGTTAATCTAAGAGGAATAAAGGAGTCTGTTCCAAAAGGACAGAACTTTAAGAAGGCATTTGAGGTTCCCAAGGTCCCGAGGAGAGCCCCTCTGCATTTCTGACTAGATTACGTGTGGCCATACAGCAATATGGGGGGTTGGATATAGAATCCCCAGCAGGTGAACAGTTGGTATTGACAGGTTTTATTACAAATTCAGCCCCAGATATCAGGAAGAAATTAGAAAAAAAACAGAGAATTGGCATGAACAGGGAATATCACAGCTTTTGCAGATCACACAAAGGGCATATGTCCAGAGGTCTGAAGAAAAACAGAAAGGGAAGGCTAAGATTTTGATGCAGGCAGTAAAGGAAGTTGTGGATGGAAAGCAAGGAAGTGTTAGGAGCCGTGTGTCAGCTCCTGGATGTTGGGAGGAGCGCCGGGAGTGGGGAAGTAGAGACCAGGGCAGAGGTAGGGGTAGAGGAGAATTCCGGGGATGGCTACCATTCCTGGGACCCCGTGGAGACCCTGGCAGAAATTGGGAGACAGGAGCATTAGTTTGCTATTATTGTAAAAAGGAGGGACACTTTAAGAGGGAATGCCCAATGCGGGTCAGGGAGACGCGATCTTACGCATTGATGGAGGCAGATAATGAATAGGCGGTCACGGTTCTCAGTCAATGCACACCGTGGGGCTGCACGGAGAACCATTGGTAAATTTAAGCGTAGGACCCCACGGTGACAAAATGACTTTCCTAGTAGACTCCGGGGCAGCTCGCTCTAATAATGTACGATGGCCCGAGGGTGTTACTACAGAAGGGACGGTGATGATTTCGGGAGTGGAGGGGAGAGATTTTGTGGTCCCTAAATTAAAGATGTAAAGATACAAATGGGATGAAAAATTGTAACAGAGGATATTTTATTAGTTCCCCAAGCTGGGGTTTGCTTGTTGGGACGTGATTTACAGGACCAATTGGCTATCGGTAACAGACCACAGGGATCAGGTATCGGGGTTTAATTTTACGTACTGACGGAGGAGGATCGGGGACTAATAAATCCTAGGGTATGGGCAAAAAGAGGCAATAGAGGAGGGTTAGATGTTCCTCCCCTGCGTTAGTCTAAAGGACCCTGACCAGGTAGTTCGACAAAAACGGTATCCAATTCCTATGGCTGGCCGAAAGGGGCTGCAGCCAGTAATTGACCAGTTGGTGAAAGATGGTATACTCGAACCTTCTATGTCACCTTTTAATACCCCAATTTTACCTGTCCAAAAACCAGACTGTACCTATCGATTAGTGCAGGACTTGAGGGAGCCGATCAAAATTATTCTCACCCGTCACCCGGTTGTACCTAATCCCTATACAATAATGGGTAAAATCGATCCCCATAGTAAATGGTTTAGTGTGATTGACCTCAAAGATGCTTTCTGGACCTGTCCGTTAGCAACAGAGAGCAGAGACATGTTTGCCTTTGAATGGGAAAATCCTTTTACTGGACGCAAGAATCAATATCGGTGGACGGTCCTTCCCCAGGGCTTTACAGAATCACCAAATTTTTTGGCCATGTTTTAGTACAAGTACTAGATGAGGCCCCTCGGAGAGAGGATTGTCAATTAGTACAATATGTTGAAGATTTAATAATCATGGGGGAAATGTATGATTTGGTTAAACTATACACTGTTGATTTATTGAATTTTCTAGGGAATAAGGGTCTTAGAGTGAGTGAGTCGAAGTTGCAAATTGTTCAATCCGAGGTTAAATACTTAGGTCATTTGGTTAGTCAAGGAATTAGGAAGATAAGTCCAGAGAGAATGTGCAGTATTTTGCAGGTCCCACTTCAAAAGAATGCTCAAGAACTTAGGAAATTCCTTGGTTTGGTGGGATTCTGTAGAATTTGGATTGAGAATTATTCTATCCTGGTCAAATTTCTTTATGATAAACTTGCGACTCTAGGGGGCGAAACTGTTGTCTGGACGGAGGAGGAGATTAAAGATTTTACCTTGGTGAAACAGCGTCTTGCTAGTGCCCCGGTTTTGGCCATACCTGACCTAAATAAGCCATTTGAACCTATATACAAATGCGAAAGACGGTGTGGCCATGGGAGTATTAACACAAGAACTGGCAGGCTTTAGACAACTAGTTGCCTTTCTATCAAAGATTTTAGATCTTGTTTGTCGTGGTTGACCAGAATGTGTGCAAGCAATTGCAGCCACTACTATTTTAGTAGAGGAAGGACGAAAAATTACATTTGGTTCCCCGATGATACTTCACACCCCTCACACAGTTCACACCATTCTCTTACAACGTGCCGGAAGGTGGCTTACTGATTCCAGAATTTTGAAGTATGAAGCAATCCTTATGGATAGGGATGATTTGACACTGGTTACAAATAAAGATCAGAATCCAGCCGCCTTCTTGGTTTCTCCAGATTCTGATAAACTCCCCAATAATTTAGAGCATGTATGCATAGAAGTGATTTGCAGACTAAAATTAGAGATGATTTAAGCGATGAACCTTTACGAGAGGGTGAAAGATGGTTCATTAATGGATCTTCCTGCTGCATTGATGGCATTCGTTATAGGTGGTATAGTGTAGTGGACGGGAATGAAGGAGTTGTGATTAAGGCCGGTCGTCTCCCCGGTACTTGGTTGGAACAATCCTGTGAATTGTATGCCCTCTGTAGAGCTCTTCAGGGTCAAGAGGGAAAGGTGGGCACAATCTATACTGACTCCAAGTATGCTTTTGGTGTAGTACACACCTTCAGAAAGATTTGGAAAGAGCGGGGAATGATAACCGGGAAAGGACAAAATTTGATCCATGAGAACTTAATTGTTCAATCCTGAGATGCTCTTATGTTACCTGAGGAGATAGCTGTAGTTCATGTACAAGGCCATCAAATTATTGACAGTCCTGAAGCCCAGGGTAACAGATGGGCAGATGAAGCTGCCAAACAGGCTGCACTATCAAAAATCATAGAGATGCAGCTGTTACACCCACCCCACATGAGATTCAAAAGACTCCCATCTTTTCACAGGAAGAGGAGGTTTATATGAGATTCAGGGAATGCGTCAAACTGCAGATGGGTTATGGTGGACGGTAGAGGGATGCCAAGTCCTGAATAAGGCCTTGGCTCATCAAATTAATGATCAGCTCCACCAGCAGACACACTGGGGAATGCAGGCACTTGTTGATGCCTTTGTACGGTCCTTTAATTGTTCTGGAATATACACCATAGCCAAACAAAGTACTCGGGGATGTCCAATTTGTCAACGAGTGAATAAGAAAGGAATGCGCCATGTAATGCTTGGGGTTCACGATATGGCCCTACGCCCATTTCAACGAATACAGATTGACTTCACGGAATTACCTAAGATAGGGGTTGATAAATATCTCCTGGTGATGGTGGATTATTTTACTCGATGTGTTGAGGCTTTCCCGACCCCTAATGATCGTGCTAGCACCGTTATCCGTATATCACTAGAGGCTATTGTTCAGCGTTACGGCATTGTTCAAACCATTGACTCAGATCAAGGTACACATTTTACCTCTCAGGTACTCCAGGGTGTGTGTAAAATCTTGGGGATAGATTGGCAGTTACACACCCCATGACACCCCAGAGTTCAGGCCGTGTTGTGCGGATGAATCAGACCCTGAAAAATCAACTCACTCGACTTCATGAGGAAACTGGCCTCTCCTGGGTTAAATACTTACCTTTAGCTTTAATCAGGATTCGCACAGCTCCTCGTAAGGACCTTGCTGTCTCACCATCTGAGATGATGTTCGGTCTTCCCTACATGGGCTTCCACACCGATTCCCCTACCCCTGAGGCTAACGACCTCTAAATATTTACAGAAGGGATTATTTGCTCAAACCCCACCCTTGGACTATCCCATTCATTCCATTAAAGCAGGCAACACCATAAACTCTAACCTATATGGGACGGCCTTTATTGTGTACTTTTGATTACAGACACTGAAGTACGAACAAAAGAAAAGGGATGGACTCTCGTGCAATGTGTTAAGCGTGCTAATCCACAGACTAAAGACGTTGACAATATCCCCTCTCCCTGGCATGCAGTCTCGCATCCTTCTGGACTGAAAGTCACGCTCCACCGAAAAAAATTGTTATAATGTTATTTTTACTATTTGCGGTATTGTTTTCCTGCTGGTTCCCAATTTTTGGGAAACTACCCAATTGTACACAATGTATTAAGTCCTCCTGGAATAGGGGCAGCAGAGGTGATAGTTACTTTGAAGAATGGATAAGTTTACCTTTAGAATGGAAACGGGGCACAGGTAGGAAGTGCATTTACAGTGGGGTACCTTATTTAATATGGTTTAATTTAGGATCCCAACATGGACCAGGGAAGCAAAACTGTCCTAGGGGAGTGGCTTGGGTCTGCATCCTGGCCTCGACGAGTATTAAAATATGGTACAGAGGAGATGGTGGGAGAATTATAAGGCAAAAGATCAGTCAGGGCTATAAATGGAGTAGGATTAAAGGGGATATATATGCTGGTGCTCGCAGACAGGCTGCTATTCACCGTTAGGTGACAATAAGTGGGTAGATTTGAGTCAACAAACAGCTGACTTGCTGGGGTTGAAGAATTGTTGGATTTGTGGAGGCCCAACTAGAGATGGTACCTGGCCCTGGCAAGGTGAGCCTTTGGATATATGGGAACTTCTACGCTTTAATGATACAACTAATAAAATTGAACTCCCTTCCCAAGCTTGGCATCTTGCAAATCATCCATTGGGTGACGAATGCATCCGGAAGGCTGAAGGCCGTCACTATAAGGGGGATTCCAGTTGTAAACGACTTAAGCTGCTCAAGAATACTACAGCGCCTGCCCCACCCGACCGAGGCCGGGGCCGCCGCCTCCCCCCTGCTCCTGCCTGGATTTGGGCCGCCGCCGCTGCTCCCCTTGTGCCCGGACTGGGGCAGTACTGCGTGCACTGCACTCCACCTAAAAGCTCCTTTGCGCAGGCCCGAGGACAGGTCCACGTCCTCCCCCTCCACGTCCTCCCCCTCCACGTCCTCCCCCTCCACGTCCTCCCCCTCCACGTCCTCCCCCTCCACGTCCTCCCCCTCCACGTCCTCCCCCTCCACGTCCTCCCCCTCCACGTCCTCCCCCTCCACGTCCTCCCCCTCCACGTCCTCCCCCTCCACGTCCTCCCCCTCCACGTCCTCCCCCTCCACGTCCTCCCCCTCCACGTCCTCCCCCTCCACGTCCTCCCCCTCCACGTCCTCCCCCTCCACGTCCTCCCCCTCCACGTCCTCCCCCTCCACGTCCTCCCCCTCCACGTCCTCCCCCTCCACGTCCTCCCCCTCCACGTCCTCCCCCTCCACGTCCTCCCCCTCCACGTCCTCCCCCTCCACGTCCTCCCCCTCCACGTCCTCCCCCTCCACGTCCTTTAAATCTTCGTCCACGAAGCCAAGCCAAAGAAGAAAAAGAAAGAACAAAGACATGATATTTCCTGGTAAACAAGTTTGCATAAACTGATAAGAAGTTAGAATACACGTAGACAGAATTACCTAACGCTAAACCAATCCAGGAGGCAGAAGAATGTTAAGGGGGAAGGTACATCTGTATTGAAATGAAATGTATAAAAAGTTGGGTAAGCCCTAGTATCAGTGTGTATTCCCAGGGTAAGGGGATGCACCCAACTTTGCATTGTTGTAAAATTATAATAAATATTCTTTGTTCTCAATTTTTGTCTCGAGTGAAATCTGTGAAGGCACCTCTACTTCTAACAGTGGGGAGGGAAGAAGGTGGGGGAAGGTGGTGGGGGGTGGGTGGGTGGGGAGTAAAGTTGATGGGGTGTGGTGTGGGTGGGGAGGGAAGATGTTTGTGGGTGGTTGTGGATGGAAGATGGTGGGAGTTGGTGGTGAGGGGAATAGTTGAGGGGTGGGTGGGGATGGAGGAAGGCGGGTGTGGGTGGGGAGGCGAATAGTTGCTGGGTTGTTGGGGAGAGGAAGGTGGACGGTGGGTGGGGGAGTGGAAAGTTGGGGTGAATCGGGAGGGAAAGAGGGTGGGGTGTGTGTTGTGAGGGAAGATGGTGAGGGTTGGTAGGGAGGGAAGAAGGTGGGGGGTGTTAAGCATGGGGAATAGCTGAGGGGTGGATGGGGAGGTAAGATTGTGGGAGGTGAATGGGTAGGTAAGGACGTGGGGGCTTGATGGGGAAGAGAAAAAGTTGGGGGTGGGTGTTGAAGGGAAGAAGTTGGGGGGAGAATGGGGATGGGAAGAGGGTGGAGGTTGAAATGGGAGGAGAAAGTGGGGGTGAAATAAGAGGGAAGAAGGTGGGGGTTGGATAGGGAGGGGAAGAAGGTGTGGGTGGAATGGAAGTTGGTGGCGGGTGGATGGGGAGGGGAAGAAGGTGGGGGTGGAATTGGAGGAGAAGAAAGATGAGTGTTCAATAGGGAGGGGATTAAGGTGGGGAGGGAAAAAGGTGGGGGAAGGTAGTGGGGTGGTGTGTGGGGAGGGTAGATGGTGGGATGGGGTGTGGGTGGGGAGGGAAGATAGTGGGGTTTGGTAGGGAGGGAAGAAGGTGGGGATGGGTGGTGAGGGGAATAGTTGGGTGGTGGGTGGGGAGAGAAGAAGGCGGGATGGGGGAAGGGAATGAACTTAAGGCATGGATGTCCACATGGAAATAGGATATCGTGGCCATCAGTGAAATGGTTGCAGGAAGAGTATATTTGGCAGTTAAATATACCAGTATTTTGTTTTCGGCATGATAGAATAGTTGGGAGGGGTGGGGGGAATAAAAGGTGGAGTTGCATTGCTTATTAGAGAGGACATTATAGCAGTGCTGTAGCAGGATGGTTTGGTGGGATTGTCCAGCTGGTTTATTTGGGTAGAATTGAGGAATGGCAGAGTCATAAGGACATTAATGGGAGTGTATTATAGACGACCAAATGGGCTGAGAGAATTAGAGGAGCAAATGTGTAAGGAGTTTGCATATATGTGTCATAAACATAAGGTGGTAGTTATGGAAGACTACATTAACTGGGATGCCCATACAGTAAGAGGGCTGGATGGGGCAGGGTTTGTTAAGTGTGTTCAGGAAAGTTTTTTTAATCAATATGTCGGAGAACTGACTTGAGAGGGGGGAGTATTGGATCTCCTATTAGGGAACGAGATAGGTCAGGTGACAGAGGTTTGCGTTGGGGAACACTTTGGGTCTAGTGATCACAATACTATTAGTTTTAGGTTAGTAATGGAAAAGAATAGAGGTGGGTCAAAGATTGAGAATCTTGATTGGAAGAAAGCAGATTTCAAGGGGATGTGAAATGATTTGGAGGGTGTGGATTGGGATATTCTCAGGGAAGAATGTAAAAGATAAATGGGGGATCTCAAATGAGAAATTCTGAAGGCACAGAGTCTGTCTGTCCCTGTGAGGATTAAAGGAAAGGTTTGAAACTGTAGGATGTCTTTGTTTTCTAAAGATCTTGGGAACCTGGTTTGGAGGAAGAGGGATGTGTACAACAGATATAAACAGCAGGCAGCTGTAAAAAAAAACAAGAAATCAATGAGATCGGCTAAAAGGAGAAACGTGGCTGCTTTGGCAAGAAAAGTAAATATAAATCCAAAGGGTTTCTTTATGTACATTAAAAGTAAAATAATAGTGAAGGACCCCTTGAAGATCAAGGGGGTAGCTCTGTGAGAAGCCAGAGGAGATGGGAGAAATTTTTAATGATTTTTAAAATTCCGTATTCACTAAGGAAAATAATATTGACCCAGATGAAGCGAAGAAATATGGTCGGGAGCTCATGGATAATGTGAGGATTAATGATTAATGTTGGCTATAATGAAAAATATCAAGGTGGATAAATCTCCAGGTCCTGGCAAAATAATCCCTCGGTCCCTTTGGGAGGTTAGTGAACAAATAATGGGGATGTTGACAGAAATATTTATAATGTCACTGGCCTCGGGGGAAGTGCCAGAGGACTGGAGGGTGGCTCATGTAGTTCCGCTGTTCAAATAAGCATCCAAAAGTATACCTGCTAATTATAGGCCTGTAAATCTAACAATGGTGGTGGGTAAATTAATGGGAAGTGTTCTTAGAGATGTTATATGAAACTATTTAGAAAGACAGGATTTGTTTCGGAGTAGTCAGCATGGTTTTGTACGCGGTAGTTCATGTTTAACAAATCTTGTAGAGATTTTCGAGGAGGTTACTAAAAAGGTTGATGAGGGGAAGGTGGTGGATGTTGTCTATCTGGACTTTAGTAAGGCTTTTGACAAGGTTCCCCATGAGAGGTTAGTAAGTAAGGTGGAAGCATTAGGTATTAATGAAGTGGAGAAATGGATTCAGAAAATGTGGAAAATTGTTTATAGAATTGGAGGCCGGTCATGAGTGGAGTGCTTCAGGGATGAGTACTGGGTCCACTGCTGTTATATATATTAACGATCTAGATGATAGGGTGGTAAATTGGATTAGTAATTTTGCAGATGATACAAAAGTTGGTGGTGTTGTGGACCGTGAGGATGATTATCAAAGTTTACAGGGTGATATAGGACAGTTAGAAGAATGGGCTGAAAGATGGCAGATGGAGTTTAATACTGATAAATGTGAGTGCTACATTTTGGTAGGAATAATCAAAACCTGCCATACATGTTAAATGGTGGACAATTGAGGAGTGCAGTGGAACAACGAGATTTGGGCATCATGGTACATAATTCCCTGAAAGTTGAATCACATTGGATAGGGTGGTGAAGAAGGCATTTATAAATCAGAGTATAGAACACGGGAGTTGGGATGTTATGTTGAAATTGCATAAGGCATTGATGAGGCCAAATTTGGAATATTGTGTGCACTTTTGGTCACCAAATTGCCGGAAAGATATAAACAGAACAGAGAAGAGGTTTATGAGAATGTTGCCAGGATTTCAGGGTTTGAGATACAGGGAAAGGTTGGGCAGGCTGGGGCTTTATTCCCTGGAGCATGGAAGGTTGAGGGGTGATTTGATAGAGGTATTCAAAAGTATAAGGGGAAGAAGTGAGATCGATGGTAATATTCAAGGAAATGTTGGATAGATATATGGACAGGATAGGTGTGGAGGGTTATGGGCTGAATGCAGGTTAGTGGGACTGGGTGGGAGAAGATGTTCAGCATGGATTAGTAGGGCCAAACTGGCCTGTTTCTGTGCTGTAAATGGTTATATAGTTACTGCATTCCCCTATCTAGCCTGCTTGTCACATCATCAAAGAATTCCAACAGCTTTATCAAGCAAGATTTCCCATAAGGAAACCAAGCTGGCTTTGGCCTGTCTTGTCATGTGTCTCCAAGTACTCCATCACCTCATCTTTGACAATCGATCCAACATCTTCTCAACCACTGACGTCAGGCTATAATTTCCTTTCTGCTGCCTGTGTTCCTTCTTGAATAGTGAAGTGACATTTCCAATTTTCCAGTCCTCTGGGACCAAACCCGAATTTATTGATTCCTGAAAGACAATTTCCAGAACCTTCACAATCTCTACTACTTCTTTCAGAACCAAGGGTGTAATCCATCTGGTCCAGGAGACTAATCTATGGAAGGGTGCAGCCAGTCAGAATTTTAATTTCATGGGAGTCCACATTTCAGAAGTCTTTCGCTGAAGCCGGAAAATTGACACAACTTTAAAGGAAGCACACCAACACATGAAGGTTGCGCATAGTGTCGAAGGTTGCCGTAGGTTACCACAGGATATAGACAGGATGCATAGTTGGACAGAGAAGTGGCAGATAGAATTCAATCCAGATAAGTGTAAAGTGATGCATTTTTGTAGGTTTATATAGGTGAAGTGTTTGGTTAAAGACAGGACTCTTAACAGTGTGGAATATGAGGCGGACCTTGGGGTGCAAATTATATATCGTTCAATATTGCCACACATGTTGATAGAGTAGTTAAGAAGGCTTCTGGAATACTGGCCTTCATTGGTCGGAAGATTGAGTTCAAGAAATGTGCGGTAATGTTGAAGCTCTATAAAACTGCTGAGGCCACATTTGGAATAATATATTCAGTTCTGGTTGCCTCATTACACAAAAGATGTGGAAGCTTTGGAAAGGGTGCAGTGAAGATGAACCAAGATGTTGCCTAGATTGGAGAACATGCCTTATGAGGAAAGTTAACAGACAGAGTTTTTATCTTAGGAGTATAAAGGGATTAGAGTTGACAATAGAGGTCTACAAGATTATGAGAGGCATCAATCATGGACCTTTTTCCTGGGGCAATAATAGAAAATACCAGCAGTCATGTGAAGAAGGTAAGGGGAGGAAAGTTTAGAGGAGACACCAGGAGTTAGGTTTTTACACAGTGTTAGAAATAGAAGTACCTTAATTGCTCGAGACAAAAATTGTGAACAAAGAACATTTATTACAACAACAATGCAAAGTTGGGTGCTTCCCCTTACCCTGGGAATACACACATACACTGGGGCTCACCCAACTTTTATACAGTGAATTTCAGCATCAGAATTCCCTCCCCCTTACATTCTTCTGCCCCCTGGATGGGTTTGGCAGAGGCAATCCTTCCTGCCTACGTGCAGTTTCAGTATACTTGGAGGACCAAGGGGTATCCTGTTAGTGTCCTCTCATGTCATTATCCCCATTGTCCTTATTCACAACCTTGCCCTTGTCCCCATTCACACCTTTCCAACTCTCAGAGCTACAGTCCCTTCATTTGCAGAGTTCGCTAATCCTGTCTAGGGTTTACTAATTAAATATGCCTAACTTGATAAATCTGTGTATGGCTTACTAATTATATATGTAGAACTTGGTACTTCTGTCTAGGGCTAGGAGACCCTTATCTCATCCAGACTATCTCAACTTCCTACATTCTATTATTCCTTTTACCTCTCCTTATCTTATTCATACGGTGGGCTCACTGATCCTGTCGAAAAGACTAGAAGATTCTAATCTTACATAGGCTGACTCTGCTTCCGGCATTCTAATTTCCATGCTTAGCCTGTTCATACTGGTTTAATCCATCACTCCACATGTCTGCACTAGTTTCCCCATCTTTCATATTTTTATGTCAAGTTTCTTCATCTCTCACAATCCTCACTTCTCTTTTAGATCAGTGTCACTGATCTGTCAAATAAAATGTGCTATTGCTAAAGTTGGTCTTTCTCCCAGCGGGTCAATAAACGAATTGCAGTGTCATGAGCATCCATTTGGGAAACACACACCCCTTGAGTTATAGAAATAAGGGTCCGCAAAATCATGAAATGAATACCAGCCTTTAGGTAGGGGAGCACCACACTGACCAGAATAGTGAGTCTTGCTGCTGTCAGGGCTGTGAGTATCAGGCTCCAGTTCTCAGTAAAAAGTCGAGTCCATCCCACATCAGTCCAAGGTTGCCAAGTCTGAACATGGGCATGGGAAGATTTTTGTCGAAGTCCTGAAGCAGTGTCTTTAACCGCCTGACTGTTGTAAGCATTGTCAGTACAGATTCTCGCACAAACGCTGCCTCCAGCACCCAACGAGCAATAGAGAGCCAGGTGGTTTCGTTGAATCATTGCTTGTAGCTGTAGTCTTCCTTCAGCCCCTACATTCAGGGCCATCGCCGTCCGTTCGGCGACGATCTCCAAAGCCGCCTGGAGTCTGAACAAACGATTTAAATGCCCAGCAGCTTTAGTATTCTGGAGCTGTTTACTTCGTTGATAATTGGAACTCCCCTTACAGTGGTGGGTGGCATTTAACAGTTGGACTGGCTGTGTAACCCAAAGGATGCTTTAGAATAGCACAGGTTGGGGAGGGGTGTTTCTTGTAACTTAACCTGTGAGTTGTAGCCTGCCTGCGAACATTAGCATATGTATCAACTCTCTCTCTACCACATGTACAATCCTGACAATTATCCTGTCTGCCTTTGTGCCCACATCTGCCTTGTGCTAAACCATTAAAACTGATGTTGTAAATATCTGTAGAGTCCAAAAACCCATTAAAATCATCATATTGAGAGGTGTTCTGTGCCCCTGGTCCACATTTGAAATCTACATTAACCCCTAAGCAGACAGTTCCTGTAAATATTTATTGATATATTGGTCATTAGCCTCAGGGATGGGAGTATCAGTGTGGAATCCCATGTAAGGAAGACCAAACATCATCTCATATGGTGAGACAGCAAGGTCTTTACGAGGAGCTGTGTGAATCCTGATTAAAGCTAAGGGCAAGCATTTAATCCAGGAGAGGCCAGTTTCCTCATGAAGTCGAGTGAGCTGGTATTTCAAATTCTGATTCATTCGCTCAACCCTGCCCGAACTCTGGGGGTGCCATGGGGTATGGAGCTGCCAGTCAATGCCCAATCTTTTACAAATCCCCTGGAGTACCCGAGAAGTGAAGTGTGTACCACGATCCGAGTCGATGGTCTGGATAATCCCATACCGTGGAATTACAGAATCCAGCAGTACTCTGATAACGGTACTGGCACGATCATTCGGGGTCGGGAAAGCCTCAACCCATCGTGTGAAATGATCTACCATCACCAACAGGTACTTGTAAATACCTATCTTAGGTAACTCTGTGAAGTCCACTTGTATGCGTTGGAAAGGACGTACAGCGATATCGCGACCGCCAGGCATTACCTGGCGCATGACCTTATTAATCCTCTGACAAATTTGGCACCCCTGGGTACTCTGCTTGGCTAGAGTGTAAACGCCTGAACAATGAAAGGAGCGAACAAAAGTGTCGACAAGTGCATGGGCTCTCCAGTGTGTCTGTTGATGGAGCTGGTCAAACAGTTGCCGTGCCAAAGCTTTATTCAGGACTTGGTGTCCTTCAGCTGTCCACCACAACCCATCACTTGTTTGACGCATCCCCTGATCCCTCATATCAACCTCCTCCTCTTTTGAAAGGATGGGAGTCTTTTTAAGCTCCTGTGGGATGGGGAGGAACAGCTGCATGTCCACTTTCGCAGTGAGCGCTGCCTGTTTAGCAGCTGCATCTGCCTGTCTGTTGCCCTGTGCTTCAGGGCTGTCACCAGTTTGATGGCCCCGTACATGGACCACAGCTATTTCCTCAGGTAAAGTCAGAGCCTCCAAAGATTGGACAATTAGGTTCTCATGCATCAATTTCTGTCCTTTTCCCGTTATCATTCCCCATTCCTTCCAGATTTTCCCAAAGGTGTGCACTACCCCAAAAGCGTATTTTGAATCTGTGTAGATTGTGCCCACCTTATTTTCCAGACCTTGGAGAGCTCGACAGACGGCATATAATTCGCAAGACTGGGCTGACCAGTGACCGGGAAGGCGACCGTCTTCAATAACTACCCCCTCATATCCATCCACTATACTATATCCGCTATAGCAAGTGCCATCAATCCAGCGGGAAGAGCCATCAATAAACCACCGTTCTCCCTCCTGTAAAGGCTTATCACTCAAATCTTCTCTAATCTTAGTCTGCAGGTCTATCACTTCCAAACATATATGCTCTAACTCATTGATTGTGTTGGGAGAGGTTGGAGCGACTAAAAAGGCTGCTGGATTATGTTCTCTACTTGTAGTCAGAGTTAGATCATCCCTATCCATCAAGATCACTTCGTATTTCAAGATTCTAGAATCTGTAAGCCACCTACCAGCACGCTGTAACAGAATATTGCGAACGGTGTGAGGAGTGTGTACTATCATCGGGGCACCAAATGTAATTTTTCGTGCTTCTTCAACTAACATAGCAGTGGCTGCGATAGCTTGAACACATTCTGGCCAACCACGACAAACAGGATCCAAAACTTTTGAGAGAAAAGCAACTGGCTGCCTGCTGCCTGCCCTTTCTTGTGTTAAAACACCGGTTGCTACACCCCCTTTTGCGTTAGTATTAAGGTCAAAAGACTTATTAAGGTTGGGTAAAGCCAACAAATAAGGCGCTGCTTCACCAAGTTAAAATTATTAATCTCTTCTTCCGTCCAAACTAGCGCTTCGCCCCCTAGAATCGCGAGTTTATCGTAAAGGAATCGAACTAGATTAGAACAATTTTCTATCCAAATTCTACAGTATCCCACTAGACCAAGGAATTTCCTGAGTTCTTGGGCATTCTTAGGAGGTGGTATCTGTAGAATACCTTGTATCCTTTCTGGATTGATCTTTCTGGTTCCCTGACTTACCAAATGACCCAGGTATTTAACCTCTGGTTGTACGAATTGTAATTTGGATTCACTCACCCTGAGACCCTTCTTTTCGAGAAAATTCAAAAGTGCAATGGTATATAGTTTAGCTGATTCATACGTCCTTCCCGTAATTAATAAATCGTCTACATATTGAACTAACTGACAACTCTCTTCCCGAAGAGCCTCCTCTAATATTAGTTCTAGGACCTGGCCAAATAAGTTTGGTGATTCCGTAAAGCCCTGAGGGAGTACGGTCCACCTGTATTGATTTTTACGTCCTGTAAAAGGATTCTCCCATTCAAAAGCAAACATATCTCTGCTCTCTGCTGCTAACGGGCAGGTCCAGAAAGCATCCTTGAGGTCAATTACGCTAAACCATTTACTGTGGGGATTAGGTACGACAGGGTGACGGGTGAGAATAATTTTGTTTAGTTCCCTCCAGTCCTGTACTAATCTATAGGTACCGTCTGGTTTTTGGACGGGTAAGATTGGGGTATTAAAAGGTGACATACAATGTTCTAGAATGCCATCTTTCACCAATTGGTCAGTTACTCGCTGCAGCCCCTTTCGGCCAGCCATTGGAACGGGATACTGCTTTCGCCTAATAATCTGCTCAGGATCTTTTAAGGTAACTCGTAGAGGAGGGATATCTAACACTCCTCTATTGCCTCTTCCTGCCCATACTCCAGGATTTATGAGTTCCCGATCCTCCTCACTTAATACATATAGTTGAACCCCAATACCTGATTCTTGTGGTCTGGTGCCGATAGCCAATTGATCTTGTAAATCCTGTCCCAGCAAACAAACTCCAGCTTGGGGAACTAGTAAGAGATCCTCCGTTATAACCTTTTCTCCCATCTGTATCCTAACATCTCTTAATACAGGGACCGGGAAATCTCTTCCCCCTACCCCCGAAATCATTATTGTCCCTTCTATCCTCACACCCTCGGGTGGGTGTAATATACTAGACCGGGCTGCCCCGGAATCTACTAAGAATATCATCCTATCACTGTGGGGTCCTATGTTTAAATTTACCAATGGTACTCCATGCAGCCCCACAGTGTGTATTGACTGAGAACCGTGACTCCCCTATTCATAGTCTGTTTCCATCAGGGCATACGATCGCGTCTCCCTGGCTCGCATGGGGCACTCTCTCTTGAAGTGTCCCTCCTTGTTACAATAGTAGCAGACCATTGTTCCCACTTCCCAATTCCTAGTTGGGTCTCCCCGGGGTCCCGGGAATGGCTGGCATCCCTGGAATCCTCCTCTACTCCTTCCTCTACTCTGGACCCTATTTCCCCACCCCTGGCTCTCCTCCCAATGCCCAGGAGCTGGCACAAAGTCCCTACCTTTTCCTTGCTGACCTTCCACAGCTCCCTTAAATGCCTGCATTAAAATCTTAGCCTTTCCCTTCTGCTTATCCTCAGTACTCTGTACAAAGGCTTTTTGCACAATTTGTAGAAGCTGGGTTATTCCCTGCTCATGCCAATTCTCAGTTTTCTGTAATTTCCTCCTTATGTCTGGGGCTGAATTTGTAATGAAACTCGTTAATACTAATTGTTCCCCTGCTGGGGATTCTATATCCAGACCCCCATATTGCTGTATAGCCGTACGCAATCTATTCAAAAATGCCAAGGGGGTCTCCTCAGGTCCCTGAGGAACTTCGAATGCCCTTTTAAAGTTCTGTCCCTTCGGAACAGATTCCCTGATTCCTTTAATCAGATTAGCCCTATACTCTTCCATTAATACCCGACCATCATTGGTATTTTTATCCCAATTAGGTCTAGCCAAGGGGAATTTAGCTTCTCCAGGTACCGCATCTGGTCCCCTTTGGTGATCCTGATCCCAGACTCTAATCCCTGCCTGGCGAATCATTCCACGCTCATCCAGGGTAAACAGAGTCCTAAATATAGCCGTTAATTCATCCCATGTATATATATTCGGTCCTAACAATTGATCCAATTGTTCAGTGCATCCCTGGGAATCCTCTATCAGGGAAATCATTTCCCTCTTAAAATTACGCACCTCCGTACTGGTCAAGGGCACATATACAAAACCAAGACCCCCTCCCACGGGAACCTCCCGCAGGGGTCTCATCCAGCTAACTTCTAGCTTATTATTTCTGAAATCCTACTATTCAGAAACTGACTCACAGTATCCTGCCCTTTCTTCCAGTTGGTTCTCACTCTGCTCAAAACTAACCTTGCCTCTGTCTCTCGTAGGCAATCTAATACTTTGCAAATGGGTTAACATGGCACCCCTATTCTCTTCTCCTTTCGTTAGTTTCGGGGGAGGAGGGAAAGGTGCGGAAGGGTAGAGCACAGGAGGGGGTATAGATAGGAACTGGTAAAGGAGAGGAATAGGGTGAAGGAAAGGAATGTAACACATCCCATCCTTGTGTCTCAGGTATAAGGGGTTCCTCATCCCTCTTGTCCTCACTTCTCTTTTCGTTCAGGACCAGATGGTCAACCGATCCCCTGAGCCAGCAGGCGGCATATTCCCTGCTTTCAATGTTATCCCTTTGATTCTTATAGAGCCAGATGTTAAGTTCCTGGCACATCCAGTCATCCTCATATCCGAGCCTCGGCCATTATACCGAGCTCCCTTTAATAGGGCCTTTAACCCATTCCAGACAACAGTACTTAATCATGATAAGTTTGTCTTTTCCCCGGGTTCGAAAAGACAGGATTCTTATCTTACATAGGCTGACTCTGCTTCCTGCATTCTAATTTCCATGCTTAGCCTATTCTTACTGGTTTAATCCATCACTCCACATGTCTGCACTAGTTTCCCCATCTTTCATATTTTTATGTCAAGTTTTCTCATATCTCACAGCTTGGAGTTTGACTGTGTGACATTGTTATGTGTGAGATTCCTACCGTGTAAACTTGTTATGTGGGTGAGTTTCACAGTGTTACCTTGTAATTTCGCTTAATTCGATTTTGAAAATGTGATGTTAGTGAGTTCCTCAGTGCAACTTTTTTAGGTGAATGAGTTCCACAGTGTAAACTTGTCATATGAGAGAGTTGCACAGTATACTTTTGTTTACTTAGTGAAACCTATATTCTAAACTATATGTTAGTGAGTTCCACAGTGTAAACTTGTTATGTGAGTCATTTATACAGTGTGACCTTATTATGTGAGTCCCAAAATTTGACCTTGTCGTGCAAGAGATTCCCACCGTATAAAATTGTTATGTGTCTGAGTTTCACAGGGTAACCTGGTAATTTTGCTAAATTCGATATTGAAAATGTTATGTCAGTGAGTTCCTCAGTGCAACATTTTTAGGTGAGTGTGTTACACAGTATAACCTTGTTATGTGATTGAGTTCCACAGTTTAACCATGTTATGTGAGTCAGTTCCACAGTGTAAACGTCATGTGATAGAGATGCACAGTATACTTCTGTTTACTTAGTGAAACCCTTATTCTAAACTATATGTTAGTGTGTCCCACAGTGTAAACTTGTTGTGTGAGTAATTTACACAGTGTGACCTTGTTATGTGAGTGATTCCCACCATGTAAACTTGTTATGTGTCTGAGTTTCACAGTGTAACCTTGTAATTTTGCTAAATTCGATATTATAAAAGTTATGTTAGTGAGTTCCTCAGTGCAAATTTTTTAGCTGAGTGTGTTCCACAGTGTGAGTGAGTCCTACCATTTGAGCTTGTAATATGAGAGAGTTTCAAAGTGTGACGTTGTTATGGAAGTGAATTCTACAGTGTCAACCTGTCTAGTTAGTGAGCCTCAGAGTGTAACATTGGTACAGAGTGAGTATGACAGTGTGACATTGTTATGTGTGAGATTCCCACCGTGTAAACTTGTTATGTAAGTGAGTTTCACAGTGTTACATTTTAATTTCGCTAAATTCGATTTGAAAATGTGATGTTAGTGAGTTCTTCAGTGTAACCTATTTAGGTGAGTGAGTTATACTGTATAACCTTGTTTTGTGAGTAAGTTCCACAGTGTAAACGTCATGTGAGAGAGATGCACAGTATAATTTTGTTTACTTAGTGAAACCCATATTCTAAACTATATGTTAGTGTGTCCCACAGTTTAAACTTGATGTGTGAGTAATTTACACAGTGTGACCTTATTATGTGAGTGATTTCCACCATGTAAACTTGTCATGTGTCGGAGTTTCACAGTGTAACCTTGTAATTTTGCTAAATTCGGTATTGAAAATGTTATGTTAGTGAGTTCCTCAGTGCAACTTTTTTAGGTGAGTGAGTTCCACGGTGTGAGTGAGTCCCAGCATTTGACCTTGTTATATGAGAGTGTTTGAAAGTGTGACATAGTTATGGAAGTGAATTCCACAGTGTTAACCTGTCTAGTTATTGAGCCTCAGAGTGTAACATTGGTATAGAGTGAGTTTGACAGTGTGAAATTGTTATGTGTGAGATTCCCACCGTGTAAACTTGTTATGTGCGTGAGTTTCACAGTGTAACCTTGTAATTTCACTAAATTCTATGTTGAAAATGTTATGTCAGTGAGTCCAACAGTGTGACCTTATTATGTGAGTGAGTTTCAAAGTGTGACATCATTATGGAAGAGAATTCCTCAGAGTCAACCTGGCTAGTTAGTGAGTCTCACAGTGTAATATTGGTATGTCAGAGAATTCGACAGTGTGACGTTATGTGTTTGATTCCCACTGTTTAAACTTTTTATGTGAGTGATTCCCACAGTGTAAATTTTTTATGTGAGAGAGTTCCACAGTGTAAGCTTGTTATCTGAGTCAGTTTCACGGTGTAACATTGTTATTTGAGGGATTCCCACAGTGTTCTCATGTTCTGTGAGTGAGTCGCACAGTTTGACCTGGTTATGTCAGTGAGTTCGACATTGAAAATGTAAAGTGAGTGATTTTCACAGTGTGACCTGGTGATAGGAATGATTTTCACAGTGCGGACTGGTTCCGTGAGTGAGTTCCACATTCAAACCATGTTATGTCAGTGAGGCCCACAGTGAAACCTTGTGAATTGATTAAGTACCAGAGTGTGAGCTTGTTATGTTCATAACTCCAACAGTGTGACCTTGCTGTTCTAGTGAGTTCCACAGTATAAACTTATTACCTGAGTTATTCCCACAGTTTAACCTAATTGAGGAGGTTTCCACAATGTAAGTTTGTTAGGTGAATGAGTTCCACAGAATGAACATGTGATGTGATTTTTACCTGCCATCTAACCTTGTTATGTGAGTGAGTCCCACATTCTGACCTTGTTATATCATTGGTGTTCGACATTGAAAATGTTTTGTTCATGAGTTCCACAGTGTAACCGTGTTATGTGAGTGCGTTCCACAGTATAATCATGTTTTCTTTGTAAATCCCATATTGTAAACTTTATGTGAGTGAGTCGCACAGTGTAAACTTGTTGTGTTAGTAATGGGAGTGAATTCCACAATGTCAACCTCTCTAGTTAGTGAATCTCAGAGTGTAAAATTGGTATGTTAGTGAGTTTGACAGTGTGACGTGGTTATGTGTGAGATTCCCACCGTGTAAACATTTTGTTAGTCAGTTCCACAGTGTGACCTTGTTATTTGAGGGATTCCCATAGTGTTATCATGTTATGTGAGCGAGTTTATGTGTGTTAGTCAAACAGGGTGAACTTGTTCTGTGAGTGAGTCCCACAGTTTGACCTTGTTATGTCACTGAGTTCAACATTGAAAATGTAAGGTGAGTGGTTTTCACAGAGTAACCCTTTGATATGATTTTCATACTGTGTACTGGTTCTGTGAGTGAGTTCTACATTCAAACCATGTTATGTCAGTGAGGCCCACAGTGAAACCTTGTGAATTGATTAAGTACCAGAGTGTGAGCTTGTTATGTTCATAACTTCAACAGTGTGACCTTGCTGTTCTAGTGAGTTCCACAGTATAAACTTATTAACTGAGTTATTCCCACAGTTTAACCTTATTGAGGAGGTTTCCACAATGTAACTTTGTTAGTTGAATGAGTTTCACAGAATGAACTTTTTATATCAGTTTGTTCGACATTGAAAATATTATGTTAGTGAGTTCTACAGTATTATCTTGTTATGTGAGATAGTTCAATGGTGTAAACTTGTTATGTGAGAGAGTGGCACAGTATAATTTTGTTTAGTTAGTGAATCCCACATTGTAAATGTTCTGTGAGTGAGTCCCACAGTTTCACCTTCTTATGTCAGTGAGTTCGAGATTGAAAATGTAATGTGAGTGGTTTTCACAGCTTCACCTTTTGATATTAACGACCTTCACAATGTGGACTGGTCATGTGAGTGAGGTCCTCATTCCAGCCATGTGATGTTAATGAGTCTCACAGTGTAACCTTGTGAAGTAAAGTGGAGCACAGTGTGAGATTGTTATGTTGGTGACTTTCACAGTGTGACCTTGTTATGTGAGTCAGTTCCACAGTGTGACCTTGTTATTTGAGGGATTCCCATAGTGTTATCATGTTATGTGAACGAGTTCTACTGTGTAAACATTAAAGTGAGTTAGTCAAACAGGGTGAACTTGTTCTGTGAGTGAGTCCCACAGTTTCACCTTGTTATGTCAGTGAGTTCGAGATTGAAAATGTAAAGTGAGTGGTTTTTACAGTGTGACCTTTTGATATGAACGATTTTCACAATGTGGACTGGTTATGTGTGTGAATTCCACATTCCAGCCATGTTATGTTAATGAGTTGCACTGTGTAACCTTGTTAAGTAAAGTGTACCAAAGTGTGAGATTGTTATGTTGGTGACTTTCACAGTGTGACCTTGCTATTTGAGTTAGTTCCACAGTGTGATATTGATGTGCTAGTGAGTTCCACATTGCAAACCTATTATATGAGAGATTCCCACAGTTTAATTTTCTTATTGAGGGGGATTACACAACTTAACTTTGTTATTTGAATGAGTTCCACAGAAGGAACGTGATGTAATTTTTACCCACCGTCCTACCTTGTTATGTGAGTGAGTCCCACGTTCTGACCTTGTTATATCACTGGTGTTCGACATTGAAAATGTTTTGTTAGTGAGTTCCACAGTGTAACCTTGTTACGTGAGTGAGTTTCACTGTATAATCATGTTTTCTTTGTAAATCCCATATTGTACATTTTATGTTACTGAGTCCCACAGTGTAAGCTTGTTATGTGAGTAATTTTATCAGTGTGACCTGGAGATATGATATTGTACTTTGAATTCAGCTTCAGATTTAATAATAAAGTTTTGTATAAACTGAAGTGCTCTCAGTGTGTGTGTCTGTTTTCTTTCGGAAGCTCAAACATTGTGACCAATCTAAAACGAACAAAGTGAGAGGTACTACTTTACCCATTGCCGAGAGCACTTCAGGATGCCGGATGTGGAATAGTCCATCTGCAAGATGCTGGACGTGGAATGGTCCGCCTGCCATATACAGGATGTGGAATGGACATCCTGCGAGATGATGGACGTGGAATGGACTCTGTGCCAGATTCCAGATGTGGAATGGACCACCTGCCAGATGCTGGATGTGAAATGGTCAACCTGCCAGATGCTGGATGTGGAATGGTCCGCCTGCCAGATGCCAGATGTAGAATGGTCTTATGGCCAGATGCCAGGTTTGGAAAGTTCCACCTGCCAGATGCATAAATGGAATAGTCCTCCTGCCAAATGCTAGATGTGGAATGGTCTTCCTTAAAGATGTCAGATGTCAAACAGTCCAACTGGCAGTTGCCGGATGTGGAATGGTCCACCTGCCAGATGCCGGAAGTGGAATGGTCCACTTGCCAGATGCTAGATGTGGAATGATCTTCTGGTCAGATGCCAGATTTGGAAAGGACCTCCTGCCAGATGGCATGTGGAATAGTCCTCCTGCCAGATGCCACATGTGGAATGTTCCGCATGCCAGTTGCTGGATGTGGAATGGTCCACCAGCCAAATGCCGGAGGTGGAATGGTCTTCTTGCCACATGCCAGATGTAGAATGGACCGCCTGACAGATGCCAGATGTGTAATGGTCTGGTCCACCTCCCAGTTGCTAGATGTGGAATGATGGACCTGACTGATGAAATATATGGAATAGTCCGCCTGGCTGATGCTGGAGTGGAATAGACCACGTTGCCACATGAGGAATGGTTTGCTGTCAGATGCCAGATGTGGAATGGTGTTTTTCCTAGATGCAGGATGTGGAGTGGTCATCTGGCCAGATGCCAGATGTGGTATTATCCACCCACTTGAGGTCAGATATTGACTAGTCTACCTGACAGATGCCAGATGTGTAATGGTCTACCTGTGAGACGCCGGATTTGGAATGGACCACTTGTCAGATGCCGGATGCAGAATGGTCTGCATGTCAGATGTCAAATGTCATATCAGCTTCCTGCCATTTGCTGGATATGGAAACGTCCACCTAACAGATGGCAGATATGGAATGGTCCCCCTGCAAAATGCCAGATGTGGAATGGTCCACCTGCCAGTTGCCAGATGTGTAATGGTTCACCGGCCATATGCCAAATGTAGAATTATCTTCTGGACAGATGCTGGATGTGGAATGGAATTCATGCCAGATGCCAGATGTGGAATGGTCTGCCTGGCTGATGCTGGAGTGGAATAGTCCACCTGCCAGATGCTGGAGGTTGAATGGTCATCCTGACAAATTGCAAATGTGGAATGGTCCGCATAGAAGGTGCCAGATATGGTATTGTCCTCCTGCCATATGTGGAATGGTTCACTTGACAGATGCCAGATGTGAAAAGGTTCACCTGCCAGATGCTGGATGGTGAATGGTCGACAGATACCAGATATGGAATGATCCATCTGAAAAATGCCTGATGTGAAATGGTATGCCTGCCAGATGCCGAATGTATAATGGTACTCCTGCCAGATGCTGAATGTGGAATGAGCCACCTGGCTGATGCTGTAGTGGAATAGTCCACCTGCCAGATGCCTGAGGTTGAATGGTCATCCTGCCAGATGCCAGATGTGGAATTGTTTGCCTACCAGATTTCAGATGTGAAATTGTCCACTTGCCAGATACCAGAGGTGGAATTGTCCTCCTGCCAGATGACAGATGTGGAATGTCCTGCCTGGCTGATGTTAATGTGGAATAATCCACCTGCCAGATGCAGAGGTGGAATGGTCATCCTGACAAATTGCAGATGGAATGGTCCACCTACCAGATGCCAGATATGGTATGGTCCTACTGCCAGATGTGAAATTGTCCACTTAACAGATGCCAGATGTGAAATGGTCCACCTGCCAAACACTGGATGTTGAATGGTCTACAGATGCCAGATATGGAATGGTCTGCCTGAAAGATGCCTGATGTGAAATTGTCTGCCTGCCAGATGCCGATTGTAGAATGGTACTCCTGCAGAATGCCAGATGTGGAATGGTTTGCTGCCAAATGCCAGCTGTGGAATGGTCCAGCTTTCAATTGCCAGATGTGGATTGGTTTGCTGCCAGATGCTGAATGTGGAGCGGTTGGCCTGCCAGATGCCAGATTTGGACTGGTCTGCCAAAGAGATGCCGGATTTAGAATTGACTACCTGCCAGATGCTGGATGTGGAATGGTCTGCCTGTCAGATGCTGAATCTGGTATCATCTTACTGCCATTTGCCGGACGTGGACTGATCAGCCTAACAGATGTCGGATGTGGAATTGTCCACCTGGAAGATGCTGGATGTGGAATGTTCCTCTGCCAGATTCCGGATGTGGAATGGTACACCTGCCAAATGTTGGAGGTGGAATGGTCCTCATGTGAGAATCCGGATGTGGAATGGACTTCGTGCCAGTTTCTGGATGTGGAATGGACTGCTAGCAACTTACAGAATGTGGAATGTTCCTCTGCCAGATTCCGGATGTGGAATGGTACACCTGCCAAATGTTGGAGGTGGAATGGTCCTCATGTGAGAATCCGGATGTGGAATGGACCGTGCCAGTTTCTGGATGTGGAATGGACTGCTAGCAACTTACAGAATGTGGAATGGTCCTTTGCCAGATGCCGGATGTGGAATGTTCCGCCTGTCAGATTCATGATGTGGAATGGCCTTCCTGGAAAATGTCCGATGTGGAATGGTCCATCTGTCATATGCTGGATGAGGAATAGTCCGCATGCCAGAAGCCAGAAGGGGAATGGTCTTCCTGCCAGTTGCTGGATCTGGAATGGTTCTTCTTCAATATGTCGGATTTCCAATGGTCCACCTGCCAGATGCCGGATGTAGAATGGTCTTCCTGCCAGATACCGTGACTCCAATTTGACAGTTGGGAGATGGCTTAACAGTGATGTACTGTAGACTGAAGCAGATATTATGATACCAGGTACACAGTGTTGAGAGGTTTAACAGTGATGTACAATAAGCTGTGCCAAATACAGTAACACGGGTCTCATAGTGGGGAGAAAGATTAACGGTGATGTTCAGTAGTTAGACAGATCCTGTGACAAAGGTTTCACAGTGGTGAGAAGTTTAAATAGTGACGTACGATAAACTTTGGTGGATATGGTGACCGAGTATAAAGTGGAGAGATGGTTTAATGGTGATATACGGTAGACTCAGGCATATTTTGTGACACTGTGTTCACAGTAGTGAAATGGTTAAAAAGTGATGTACGATAAACTGTGTCAGATACTGTAACACCAGGTTCACAGTAAGGAGAAGGTTTAATGGTGATGTACGGCAGACTGAGGCAGAAACCGTTACACCGGGTTCACAGTGGGCAGAAGGTTTAACGGTGATGTATGGCAGACGTAGGCAAATAATGTTACACCGGGTTCACAGTGGGCAGAAGGTTTAACGGTGATATACGGAAGAATGAGGAAGATACTGTGAGACAGGGTTCACAGTGGGCAGAAGGTTTAACGGTGATATACGGAAGAATGAGGAAGATACTGTGAGACAGGGTTCACAGCAGCAGTTAGAAGGTTTAACAGTGATGTCCAATATAATGTAGCAAATACTGTGACACTGGATTCACATTTGAGAGATAAAACAATGGTGATGTATGGAAGACTGAGGCAGATACTATGACACCAGTTGCACAGTGGGGAGAATGTTTAATGAGGATGTATGGTACACTTTGACAGATACTGTTCACACCAGGTACACAGTAGTGAGTAGGTTTAACAGTGATGAATGATAAATTATGGCAGATGCGGAGACAGCAGGTTCACAGTGAGGAGAAGGTTTTATGATGTTCGTTAGAGTGAGGCAGATACTGTGACATTGAGTTCACAGTGGTGGAAGATTTAACAGTATGATAAACAGTCCCAGGTACTGTGACACCTGATAACCATTTGTTAGTGGATTTAAGAGTGTAGGATTCTGTGTAGCAGATATTTTGACAGAAGGTTCAAAGGGGAAAGAGGTTTAATGACGATGTACGATAATCTGTGGCAGATAGAGAGACAATGGGTTTACAGTGGGGAGAAGGATGAACAGTGATATATGATAAACTGTGGCAATACTGTGACATGATGTTCACAATATTATGAAGTTTTAATGGTGATGTATAATAAACTCTGGCATATACTATGACCCCAGTTTCACAGTGGGGAGAAGGTTCAACATTGATGTACAATAAACTACGTCAGATACCGTGACACCGGGTTCACAGTAATGAGAATGTTTAACAGTGATACACGATAAACAGTTCCAGATATTATGACACCGGGTTCACTGTGGAGAGATGGTTTAATGGTGATGTACAGCAGACTGAGACAGATACTATAAACTCCATGAGATACTGTGACACCGGGGTCACTGTGGGGAGTGGTTTAATGGTGATGAACAGAAGACAGAGGGAGATACTGTGAAACCGGATTCACAATGGGGAGAAAGTCAATCACTACTGCACGATAAACTGTGCAAGATACTTTGATCTTAGGTTAACAGTGAGAGAAGCTGTCACAGTAATGAACGATGAACTGTGTCAAATACTGTGACCCCAGGTTCACAGTGGGGAGAAAGTTTAACGGTGATGTATGGTAAATTGAGATGGATACTGTGACACTAGGTGAATAGAGGGAATGAGTTTAAACAGTGATGAACTATAAACTGTGTCAAATATTGTGACACTGGGTTCACATCCGTCATACGGTTGAACAGTAATGTATGATAAACTGTGTTTGATACTGTGACACCAAGTTCACAATAGGGAGAAGGATAATGGGAATGTAGGTAGATGGAGGCCGATACTGTGACACAGATTTCAGAGTATGGAGTAGGTATAACAGTGATGTACAATAAACAGCGGGAGATACCGCATTCACAGTGGGGGAGAAGGTTAACGGGGATGGATGGTAGATTAACGGAGATACTGTGGCACCAGGTTCACAGTGGGGAGAAGGTTTAACGTGATGTACGGTAGACTGAGGCAGATACAATGACACAAGGCTCATTGTATTGTTAATTTCTCTTCATTACAACATCTAATTTATATGCTCCATTTTTTTTGTGGCAACTTCCAAACTTTCCATAAACTTCAATTCTAATCAGATTTTGTTCATTTAAATAGGTCACCATTAAAATCCCAAATCATTTGGTCTCTAAAGTACGCCTCACAAAATTAAATTCTTTACTTGGGTTTGGTTGCAACAGCTCTTCAGTTTGCTTCATTATTTTTTCAGTCCCTCATTTTGTGTTTTCTTCTTTGCCTGTTCAGCTTCACCAAATGGGCATCCAACTCTCTTTGACCCAACTCTGTAAACTTAAGCAAACCAAGGAGACCAAAGTTAAAATTTTCACAAACAAAAATGGTGCTGTGACTTGCAGTTTCACATCATAATCCCTCTTGCTAAACTTGCAAGCAACTGCATTGCAACCTACAGCTGGAAAATTGCAAGAGAACTGCTTGGTTAAAGCAAAGATTCCACCCAGCCACCCCATTAAAGGCCTCCAAGTTAACAACAGATAGCAACCTGAAAGTTAAACACAAAGATCTGTATCAGGAAGATTAACGGCCTTTTAAAAAAATCATATCTACTCATGAAAGAAAACTCAAAAGGGAACACTAGGCTCTTGTTCAACAATTCCTGTTGTATTCCTCAAAATGGTTTGAATCTTGATTTCAAGCAGAGTCATTTGGTGAGATTGTTGGTCCAGAACAAACCCTGCCCACACACTCCCTTAAATACCTCCAAAGTCCTGGCTCAGCTCTGCTCCATGCTAAAGCTATCAGAGCTTTTCTGAAGAGATAACAGATTTCAGATGCTGATACGACGAGTCAGAAACACCCTAATACTTCCCTGAACAACACACCTCTCTCTGAAAACCAGCAAGAACCTTCCTGAACTGTAATGTTTTTTTTTACCTTTCGAGCAGCAAAGCCTGGTGAATTTTATATATGTTAAATTCTGTGCACAGTATAAGAATGGCCTGCAACCAGTGAACTTTGAGGAATGAGAAGTGAGATTGGACTGTGAACCAAAGAACTTTTCTGAACTTACACACACATTACACACACGTGCACTTAGAATTAGAAGGGGGATAAGTTAAGTAAAGTAATTTAAAGTAGTAATTCCATGTTTATGTTTAAAGATAATTAAAATCAATTGCGAATCTGTCTGCCTCACAGCAGGAAAAAAACAATTTTGTGTGATAAGACACTTTTTAATTACATGACAGTAAATTGTCTCCTGAAATAGAGAGAGAGGTTCAAGTTTCAAACTATTACAAACTCCAGTCACCAGAGACACCTGGATTATACCTCTTCCCACTTTATTTTTTTGCAAGGACACCACATTGTATATTGATATGTTTTTGAAAGAGATTATTGTAGGAGTCGTGGAGGCCACAAACAAACACAAACACTTCACAAAACAGCTCTTATTTAAAATGCAAGAGCTTTGCTGATAGAGAGTCATTCAGGCGCCAAGAGCCTTTGCAAAGACAAAACAAGGAGACTGCTTTGCTAAAGAATTTCAAAAGCAGGTGTAAATGGATTATTGATTTTAAATCATCTGATGAATGGACTCAGAAATTTGGGTTGCTGTTCTAAGAAGGTCATGTGATTTTGCAAGCAGAGAGGAGAGACCAAATATGCTTTTTCTAAGAGAGAGATGGCAAGCTGGCATCTTGTTGAAACCCCATTTTGAAGTTCAGCCTGTTGAAAAATTTTTAATCCAAACTATAGGAAATGGCTGGCCTGAGTGTTTCACCTGAAATAAGGAAAACAAAAGGAACTCTATGGTGACCTGCAGAAGAGGTGATCATTTGGAAAACCGTGATGGGTTTCATTGACAAGACCCCAAAGTGGCTGATCAGAGGGAATCAGTTTTTGTGTGTCCAATGAGCAAGAAATCCCTCTCTGAAACCAACAAGAGCCTTCCTGGAGGGGTAACCATTCACATTTAAGCACCAGAGCTTGGTGCAAATTCATAAATGTTGAATTCTGTGCACAGTATAAGAATTGATAGACACTGATGAACTTGGAATTGTCTCAAAGAACTTTATGCACATTAAATACACCTGCACTGAGAATTAGAACAGGGCAATGTAAGGCTGTTAAGTTAATAGTGATAAGTTAAAGTTTGATCCTGTTTTTTTGTTTAAAGAAAATTAAAAATGACGTTTGTTTAAGTATCCTTTGTCTTGGTGAATTTCTATTGCTGCTAGGTTTTGGGTCCTCTGGGCCTGTAAAAGTCCCAAGGAGGTTTTCTACCTCCTTGGGAGGTAGAACACTCAAAATGTCTTATTACTTCAATAAATGCAGATTCCCCCATAAAGCCTGCACCCATATCTCCAATTCTCTATCTGCCCTTCCCCCACCTCCTCTCCGGCAGAACAAGGACAGAATCCTCAGATTTCTCACTTACCACCCATCAGCTGCCACATCTGACACATTATCCTTGAACACTTCCAACTTCAGCACCATTCTCTAACCTGCTACATCTAACCCACTCCACACAGATCCTCTTTTCACAGGGGCACGTCTTTCTGTGACTCCCTAAAGAGCACTTCCCTCTCCACCCACCACCACCTGACGCACTCCCCTTTGGAATTGCAGAAATTTCCAAACTTGTCCCTCCATTTTCTGCCACCTCCATCCAAGGCCACAATCAGACCTTCCAGGTGAGGCACTGTTTCACATGCACCCCATCCAACCTAATCTACTACATTTGGTCGACTCAGTTGACCTCGATATCACCAAGACCAAATACAGACTGGGTAGCCATTTTGCTAAACACCTGTGCTCTGTGGATCTAACCTTGAGCTTCCTGTGGCCTACCATATCATTTCTCAAACCCTTCCAGCAACATGTCTGTTGGCCCCATCCTTTGCCAGGCTGAGGGCACACAAACTTAAAGAAAACATACTATATTCCTCCTGGGCAGCCTTAAACTCTATAGCATGAACACGAATGTTTCTAATTTTAACCAGTCACTCACCTCTGTCTGATTTCAGTTTCCATCTCTTGATCTACTGCCCATTTGAATAAAATTACTCATTTAAGGTAGAAGAGTTGACAGTGGTGTTTTCCCCATGTCGCTTGCCATTGAACAACTGGCAAAATTAAGTTGCGCTTGTTGCAAAATGAATGGTGTTATTGTTCAAAATCTCCCTGAGATTGAAAGTATTCTTGGACTGAATAGACATCTGGGCTAAATGGCTATTTAAGGAAAATCTGTACCTGATTGTACATCCTGAAGTACAATGACTACTTCTATCCACTAAAGATTGTTACATCTATACAGAACATGTATTAATACACAAAACAATCACACCTCCTTATTGGTCAGGAAGCGCCTAAACTTCCCAAGGAGACTGAGGAGGTCAAGGCCAACGGCTCTCATCCTGAGATTTTACAGGAGCGCAGTTGAGTCTCCTGTCTGGCTGCATCATTGGATGGTCTAGTAGCTGTAAAGCATCAGACAGGAATGATGCAAAGAGTTGTGAGGATCACTGGGGTCTCCCTTTCTTCTGTAGATGGCATTTACTGGGAGTGTTGTTTAAATAGGGCTCAAGGAATTGTAAAAAGACCATTTCCATCCAGTGCACAGTATCTTTAACCACGTCCATCATCAAAATCAGGACTGCCAGGCTGGGGAATAGCTTCTTCCACAGGCTGTGAGATGGAAGAAAAGTATCCAGTAAGTGGGATAATCATCCCAAATATTAATATATATAGCGGCTACTTCGATAGAGCTACTAAAGCAACACACCCACACACACACACCAGGTTAGTCAACACAAGACTGCTTTATTCAGACTTTACAGGCTTCTTTGATTTAGTGTGTCCTGGGCTCCATGGGACATCATTATGAGTTTGCTTCTGAACCACAGGACCGCAGATTTAAATGAAGCCGTGTGAGTGTCCCGTGCCATCCGGCAGGAGAATCCACAGATCCACGTGCCATTCCTCACCACGAAGCACCACGCGTGAACTGTCAATTAAATGGATGAGTTCCCAACTGTCTGTCTTATATTTTCACTTGCGGTCCAAAGAACCTTACACGCTCGGCCCACTACACAGCTGCTAAACCACCCAGTTCCCCCCCAGAACCTTCACAGAAACTAAAACATCAGCTGCATGCACCTGAGGTGGACACCCTCGCCGTCTGGGCTGGGGGCACTGAAATAGGTGAAGCGGGCTTCACATGGGCAGGCTTGAGTCTACACTAAACAGCTGTGAATGTCCCCTTATGTCCAAAGTATACACAAGCCCATCCTTCTTCACCACATGGAAAGGGCCCTCATACGTTAATTGTAATGGCGCTCCTGGGACCTGTCTGCGCACAAAAACAAAATCAGCGTCCAGGAATGGTGGGGCACATTCTGTTTAGGTGATCCATGCCAATGGGTAGGAAAAAGTTTGCTGATCATGACTCCATGTCAAAGCTGTGAAGGAAATTCAGGTCAGAGTTGGTTGTGAAATGAATGTCCCTTGAAACTGTAAGGACCGTACCATAAACCATCTCTGTGGACAATGCGGACATATCTTCCTTTGAAGAGATGTGCACTCCGAATAGAATCCATGGCAACTCATCGACCTAATTGGGACTGGTGAGTCAGGCCTTAAGTGCGGACTTCAGTTGCCAGTAGAAACGTTCCACAAGTCTGTTGGACTGTGGATGAATTGTGCTCCACGATCTGAAGTAATGTGTGTCGGAAAACCAAATCTAGCCATCCAATCGACAGTGAATGTTCTTGCCCTTGTCTCAGTGTCACTGGATGGCAACGGGACAGCCTCTGACCAGCGTGTGAAACGTTCTATGACTGTTAGAATGTATTTCAAAATTTGAGATAATGGCATTGATCCAAGCAGGTCCACATGCACGTGTTCCAACCGCCTGTGTACCACCGGGAAATGTTGAAGAGGTGCCTTAGTGTGCCCCTGAATTTTGGCAGTCTGGCAGGAGGTACCTGTGCAGACCCATTATGCCACACCCTTTTTTAGTCCATGCCATACATATTTATTTGACATGAGCTTGACAGATGTTCTGATGGACGGATGAGACAAGGTGTGTATTTGGTCAAAAAGGCGTTGCCTCCATGATGCCGGAATCACTGGTCTAATGTAGCCCAAAGACATGTCACAAAGTAAGGTTGGCCGCCCAGTTGTGATGCTACCTGCAGTATGTCCAAGTTAGTCATGGTCGTACTATATGGCTGACCATCGGGGTCCATTGCCTGGACACTGGCTAATTCAGGAATATCAATCTCATCCTGAATATGATATACAGTCGGTCTGGACAGAATATTCATGATGCCATTGTTTTTACCAGATGTTTTCCAAGTAGATTTAAGGGAATTCTAAATCTCTGCCCTAAGTGCCAATAAGCTGCTGGCAGGTTTGAACAGCATTCTTCAACCCAAGTGGCATCCTAAAAAATTCAAAAAGCCCAGAAGGGGTAATAATTGCCATTTAAGGAATGTCATACTTATGGGCTGGGATAAATGGGGAACAGTGGGGAACAGATGGGGAAAAGTGGGGAACAGTGGGGAACAGATGGGGAAAAGTGGGGAACATTGTGAAAAATGGGCAACAGGGTGGAACAGATGTGGTACACCTGTTCCCCACTGTTCCCCAGCTGTTCCCCACCAGTTCCCCACTATTCACCACCGTTCCCCATGATTCCCCACTCTTCCCCTCATTTCCCAATCTGTTCCTCACTGTTCCTCCCATTTGTCTCTGTTCCCCACTGTTCTCCATTGTTCCTCAGTGATCCCCACTTTTCCTCATCTCTTCCTTTCATTCCTCAATTTTCCCCTCTGTTGCCCACTATACACCACTTTTCCCCTCTGTTCCCCACTGTTCCCTCACTGTTCCCCACTGTTCCTAAAAGAAGTCTGTAAAGTCTGAATAAAGCAGTCTTGTGTTGACTAACTTGGCGTGTGTGTGTTTGTGTGTGTATTACTTTAGTAGCTCTACCGAAGTCGCCGCTACAATTGGGGACCCCAAATGCAAGGTTCAGGGAAGCTTGAATCTCCAGTTACCATGGACACAAGGACGGCAGCAGCTGTTGCCACCACGGCTGCAGGTAATGTGGTGGAACTTCACTTGCCTCCTTTCTGGACCCATCAACCTCGGGTATGGCTTAATCAGGCTGAAACCCAGATTTGTCTTGTGGCATAATGGCAGAGGACATGAAATTCTGCCATGTAATAGGAGCATCGGACACTGCTGCAGCGTCTCAAGTAATAGAATATGTTGCCAATCCCCTGGCAGAAAACCAGTAAACCAGGTTCCGCCAATTTCTCCTGGACTCGCTGGAATTGACTAGACATGAGCACGACTTTTAAATATGGAGGACCTAGGTGACAGGAATCTATCCGATTTAATGAATGAGATGCTCGCATTAGCAGGTGGTTATTCTCATTGTTACTTTTTGAGACTCTATTCCTATCCAAACTCCCATGTCGTGTCGCAATACCGATCATTAACATGGATTTCCACCATCCCCATGACGTAGCGCAGGCTGGATCACACTCCAACACTAGAGTCTGCTCACGTACAGACTGTTTTCGCAGCAGATCCATATCCCGTGTCCTATGAGCCAACTATATCTTCAGTTCAGTCAAAGAAGCATGAACGTGCTGACAGGCGGTGAGAATGGTGTTTTTACCATGGCCGTTGGTGAAAAAATGCCCATAAATGTGTCCCGACATGTACCTATTACAGAAAAAAGGCAGGAAACGATAAGGCCGGCTACCATTTATGGCCATGGCAGCTTGCACAAGTACGTCCCATTGTATTTTCCAAGACTGCGCTGGTAAGCACATGTTTCTTGTAGACACGAGTGCTGAGGTTCGTTTGCTCCCACCCACCTATTTTGAAATAAAACCCACATAAACAACACCACCTGTCTCTTCAAACACAAATGGGATGAAAATTCCCTGCTTTGGCACAGGATAGGTCACGATTGGGATAGGAGGTGTGACATTCCATTGGAATTGCGTATTGGTTTCCATTACACAGCCTATTTTGGGTGCAGATTTTTTAAGGTCCCATGACTTGCCAGTAGATGTGAAGTGGAGGAAATTGGTTCATGCTACCACTTTTCAAACATACCCTCTGGTATGCAGCAAAGGGAGAGTTTCCCACCTCGGGGTGCATACCTTGAACAAATGTGCACATGCCGCTCTGCTCAACGAATTTCCCTGTACTCTCTCACCTAATTTCAATATCTCCTAAACAGCCCAGGGTGTGTCCCTTTACATAGACACTTCAGGCCCACCAAATGACGCCAGGGTTCGTCATCTTCCACCTGATAAACTGCACAGGCAAGGGCAGAGTGAACTGCAATTGAGGAATTAGGTATCATTCAGTGCTCCAACAGTCCTTGGGCATCACTGTTAAACATGGTACCCAAGAAAACAGGTGGATGGAGACCCTGCAGTGATTACCGTAGGATCAATGACTACAGCCGACAGATACCCTATACCTCATATGCAAGATGTCGCTGCCCATTTGCACAATTTCTGTGCTTTCTCCAAGGTAGATCTTGTCATGAGATCAAGTGTGGGGAAAAGTAGGGAATGGTGTGGAACCGTGGTGATCACTGCAGTAAAATGGAAAACACGGGAATATTGGGGAGCAGGGTGGAACAATGAAGAAAGGGGAACAGATGGGAAAGAGTGGGGAACACTGCAGAACAGAGGGGAACAAAAGAGAGCAGGAGAACAGATGGGGAACTGATGGGAATCAGTGGGGAACTGTGGGTAATAGGTGGGATACTGCTAGAAAACAGTTGGGATTGGTGGGGAACAGTGGGGAAAGTTGGGGAACAGGTGAAGAACAATGGGCTACTGTGCAGAACTGTGGGGAACAGATGTGAAACAGTAGAGAACTGTTCGGGAACAGCTGGAGAACAGAGGGGAACTGATGGGGAACAGTGGGGAACCATGGGGAAACAAGTGGGAAACTGGTAGGAAACAGTTGGGATTGGTGGAGAAGAGTAGGGAACATTTGGGAACAGGTGAAGAACAGTGGGGGACAGTGATGAATTGTGGGGTAAAGAGGGAACAGTAGGGTACAGTGGAAAAATTGGTGAACAGCTGGAAAACAGAGGCGAACTGTGGGGAGCAGGGGAACAGTGTGGAAGAGATGGTGAACGGTGGAGAATGGGGGAAAAGTGAGGAATTGGTGGGAGACAGTTGGGGAACAGTGGCGAAGAGGTGTGGAATAGCTGGGGAACAGTGGGAACAGGTTTGGAACAGTAGGAAAACGGTGGGGAACAGTGGGGAAAAGATGAGGGACAGTGGGAAACAGTTTAGAACAGATGGGGAACTGATGTGGAACATTAGTGAACAGTGGAGAAATGTGGGGAACTATGAAAAACATGTGTCGAACAGCTGGGGAACTGTGAGCAACTCTGGGAAACATTGGTGAAAACTGGGGAACTGTTGAGGACAGTGGGGAGCAGTGGGGAACAGATGGTGAACAGTGGAGAACTGCGGGAAACAGTGTGGAAATTTAGGTCACAGATGGGAAAAAGAGGAGTATCTGATGGGCAACAATGGGAAACATGGGGTGCAGTGGGTAACAGTTGGGAACTGTGGGGAACAGTCGGGAACAGTGAGGAACAATAGGGGAAAGTGGGAGAAATGGGGAACAGTTGGGAACAGAGAGGTAAAGTAAAGAACAGGGGAACAGTGGTGAACAGAGTGGAAAAGTAGGGAACAGTTTAGAATAGATGGAGAGAAGTGGGGAACAGTGAGGAACTGTGGGAGACAGTGGGAAACAGAGGGGAAGGATGAGTAGCAGTGGGGTATACAGGGTAATGGGGAGAGCAGTAGGGAACAGAATGCGAACATTGGAGAATGTGGGGAACAGTGGTCAAAAGTGTGTGACAGATGGGGAACTGTGAGGAACAGTGGGAAACACGGGGAACAATTAGGGAACAGTGGTGTATAGTGGGCAACAGTGGGGAAAATTGAGGTGCAGAAGGAAGAGATGGGGAAAAGTGGGGATCACTGAGGAACAGTGGAGAACAGTGGAACAGAGACAAATAGGGGGGAGCAATGGGGAACAGATATTGAACTGTGGAGAATGTGGGAACAGTGGGGAACAGATTGGGAAATGAGGGGAAAAGTGGGGAACCATGTGGAACAGTGGTGAAAAGTGGGGAACTGGTGGGAAACAGCTGGATAACAGTGGGGAACAGATGGGAACTGATGGGGAACAGTGGAGAACCATGGGACCTGGTGGGAAACTGAGGGGTCAAAGGGAAGAATGAGTAACAGTGGGTAATAGATAGCGAACTGTGGAGAACGGGGAACAGTGGAGAAAAGTGGGTAACTGATGGGTAATGAGGGGAACAGTGTGAAAATTGGGGAATAGGAGGAACAGTGGGGAACAGATGGGGGACTGATGGGGAATAGTGGGGAACTGTCAGCAATGGTGGTGAACAGATGTGGAACAATGGCAAAAATGGGAAACAGTGGGGAAAAGTGCGGAACTAAAGGGAACAGTTGGGATCAGTAAGGAACAGGTGTGAAACAGTGGAGAACAGTGGAAACAATGAGGAACAAGGGGAACAGATGGGGTATAGTGGGGTACACTGCAGAACTGTGGAGAACATTGGGGAACAGTGAGGAACAGTGGAGAAAAGTGGCGAACAGTAGGAAACAGTTCGGGAACAGCTGGATAACAATGGAGAGGTGGAGAACAGTCAAGAACATGGGGAACAGTAGGCAACGAGTGGAACAGTGGAGAACTGTGGGGAATAGACGGGAACAGTGGTGATCAGATGGCAAACAGAGGGAAAAATGGGGAATAGTTCAGCTACAGTTGGGAAAAGTGTGGAACAGTGAAGAACTCTGGGGAACAGTGGGGAACAGATGGTGGTGAACAGTTGGGAATGGGGGAACATTGGGGAATGGGGGAACATTGGGTAACTGTGGAAAAAAGTAGGGAACAGATGGGGAACAGCTAGAGAACATTGGGAAACAGTGCAGAACATTGGGGAAAATGGGAAAAGTGGGGAACAGATGGAGAACAGTGGGGAAAAATGGGCAACAGTGTGGAACAGATGGGGAACAGTCTGGAACCATGGCGAACACTGTAGGACAATGGGGATCAGAGGGGAATATTGGGGAGCAGGGGGGAGCAATGAGGAAAGGGAACAGATGGGAAACAGTGGGGAACTGTGGGGGAACAGTGGGGAACAGGGGGAGAATGAGAAACAGTGGAGAACAGAGGGTAACAGGGGAGAGCAGTAGGGAACATATGGTGAACACTGGAGAACGTGGTTAACAGTGTTAAAAAGTGTGTGACGGGTGGGGAATTGTGGGGAACACAGGAAAAAGTTAAGGAACAGTGGTGTATAGAGGGCAACAGTGGGGAAAATTGAGGAATGGAAGGAAGGGATGGGAACAATGGAGATCTCTGCTGAACCGAGGAGAACAGTGGGCAACAGCAGGGAATAGTGGGGATCAGATAGGGAATTGTGGAGAATGGGGGAACAGTGGGGAACAGATTGGGAAATGAGGGGGACAGTGGGGATCCATGGGGAACCGTGGGGAACAGGTGGGAAACTGCTGGAAAACAGTTGGGATTGGTGGCGAACAGTGCATAACAATTGAGGAAAAGGTGAAGAACAGTGTGGTACAGTGAGGAATTGTGGGTAACAGATGTGGAACAATAGGGAACAGTGGGATAAATGGGGATCAATTAGGGTACAGCGAGAGAATAGTGAAGAACCGTGTGCAACAGTGTGGAACATATGTGGAACAGTAGGGAACAGTGGGGAAAATGGGGAAGAGTTGGGAACAAAGGGGAACAGTGGGGAACAGTGATGAGCTTTGGGGAACAGTGGGGAAAAGATGGGAACAGTTTGGTTACAGCTGGAGAACAGTGGGGACCATGCAGAACAGTGGAGTACAGTGAAGAATTATTCGGAACAGTGGGGAACAGCTGGAGAATATTGGGGAACAGTGAAGAATTATGGGGGACAAAGGTGAACAGTGGGGAACAGCTGGAGAACATTGGGGAACAGGGAAGAATTATGAGGAACAGCTGGGGAACAGTTAGTAAACTGCTGGAGAACAGTGGGGAACTGTTGGGGAACCGTGCAAAACATTGGGCAATATTGGAAACATTGGAAAACAGTGTCGAACTTTGGGGAAAATGGAGAAGAGTGGGGAACAGATTGGGGACTGATGCGGAATATGGGGGAACATTGGGGGACAGTCGGGAATGGTGGTGAACAGAGGTGGAAAGGTGGGAAAAATGAGAAAGAGTGGGGAAAAGTGGTGAACTGTGTGGAACAGTGTGGACCCATGGGGAACAGTGGGAAAAATGGGGAACAAACGGGAACAGAGGGGGAACGGATTGGGAACAGCTGGAGAACAGTGGGGAACTGATCGGGAACAGGTGGGAAACTGCTGGTAAACAGTTGGGATTGGTGGAGAAGAGTAGAAAACAGTTGGGGAACACATGGAAAACAGTGGGGTACAGTGGGGAACAGATCCAGAACAATATGCTACAGTGGGAAAAGGGGAACTGCTGGAAAAATGCTGCCAAACTTTGGGGAGCAGGGAGAACAGTGTGGAACAGATGGTGAACAATGGAGAATGGGAATGAGGTGAACAGTGGGGAACATTGGTGAACAGTGGTGAAAAGTGCAGAACTGGTGGGAAACAGATGGGGAACAGTTGAAAAAGGTAAGGGACAGTGCGAAAATGTTTAGAATAGATGGGAGCTGATGTGGAACTGTGGCGTTTAGTGAGGAACAATGGAGAAATGGTGGGAAACAGCTGGGGAACATGTGTCAAACAGGTTGGGAACAGTTAGTAACAGATGGGGAAAATGTGAGGGACAGTGTGAAACAGTTTAGTACAGATGGGAAACTGATGTGGAACTGGGGATCAGTGGGGAATAGTGGAGAAATGGTGGTTAACTGCTGGGGAACATGCGTTGAACAGGTAGGGAACAGTGAGGAACAATTGGGGAACAGTGGGGAAAAGTAAGGAACATTTGGGGAATAGTTGTGGAATAGTGGAGAACAGTTGTGAAACAGTGGGGAACAGTAGTATAAATGGGGAACAGTAGAAAAGTGGGGAACTGTGTGGAACAGTGGGGAACAGTTGTGGGACAGGGAACTGAATATGAAGATTGGGGAACATTGCAAAAATTGGGCAACAGTGCAGAACAGATGGGGAACAGTGGGGAAATGTAAGTGTGGAGCAGTTTTGTTAAATAAAGGAGAACGGGTGTGAAACAGTGGGGAAATTATGGAACCGTTGGGGAGAACTCCAGAAAAATGGGTAAAAGGGGAATATTGGCGAGCAGGGTGGAACAATGAGAAAAGGGGAACTGATGGGGAACATTGGGGAACACTGCAGAACAGAAGGGAACAAAAGAGTGTAGGGGGAACAGTTGGGAATCTGATGGTAAACAGTGGGGAACTGTGGGTAACATGTGGGAAACTGCTGGGATAAAGTTGGGATTGGTGGGGAACAGTGGGGAAAAGTTGGGGAACAGATGTGGAACAGTAAGAAAAATGGGGAACAAAGGGGAACAGTGGTGAACAGTGGGGAACAGTTCAGGAACAACTGGAGAACAGAGGGGAACAGATGGGGAACAGTGGAAAACCAAGGGGGACAGGTGGGAAACTGCTGGTAAACAGTTGGTATTGGTGGGGAAGAGTAGGAAGCAGTTGGGGAACAGGTGCAAAACAGTGGGTTACAGTGGGGAGCAGATCCGGAAGAGTAGGCAACAGTGGTAAAAGGAGAACTGCTGGAAAACAGCTGCCAAACTTTGGGGAGCAGGAAGAACAGCATGGAACAGATGATGAACAATGGAGAATGGGGGAAGAGTCGGGAAAAATGGGGAACAGATTGAGAATGAGGTGAACAGTGGGGAATCTTGGGAAACAGTGGTGAAAAGTGCATAACTGGTGGGAAACAGGTGGGAACAGTCGAAAAAGGTGAGGGACGGTGGGAAAATGTTTAGAACAAATGGGGAACTGATGTGGAACTGTGGTGATCAGTGAGGAACAGTGGAGAAATGGTGGGAAACTGCTGGGGAACATGTGTCGAACAGGTCGGGAACAGTAAGGAACAATTGGGGACAGTGGGCAACCCTAGGGAACAGTTGGGAAACTTCTGGGAAACAGATGGGATTGGTGGGGAACAGTGGGGAAATGTAAGGAACAGTAGGGAACAGTTGTGGAACAGTGGAGAACAGGTGTGAAACAGTGGGGAACAGTGGGTAAATGGGAAACAGTGGAAAAAGATGGGAAACAGTGGGAAACATTGGGGAAAATGGGCAAGATGGCGGAAGAAATGTGGAACAGTGGGAATAAGAAGGTTAAGGTGGGAAGGTTAAGAAGGAAACTGTGGGGAACAATTGTGGAACAGTGGGGAACAGATAGTGAACAGTAGGAATATTGCTAAAACTGGGCAACAGTGACGAACAGATGGTGAACAGTGGTATTAATGGGGAAAAAATGGGGAACTGTGAGGAACATTGGGGAAAAGGGGAAACAGGGTGGAACAGATGTAGATCAGTGGGGAATAGTAGGGAACAATGTGGAACCGTGGAGAACACTGCAGAATAATGGGGAATGGAGGGGAATATTGGAGAGCAGGGAGGAAATACTGAGGAATGTTAAACTGATGCGGAACCGTAGGGAAAAGTGGAGAAATGGTGGAGAACTGCTGGGGACATGTGTCGAACAGGTGGGGAACATTGCGGAAACAGCTGGAGAACAGTGGGTATTAGATGGGGAACTGATGGGGAACAGTGGAGAGATGGTGGGGAACTGCAGGTGAAAAATGGGGACTTGTGGGGAACATGTATCTAACAGGTGGGAAAAAGTGAGGAAAAGATGGGGAGGAGTGGGGAACCTTGGGGAACACTGCCAAGTAGTGGATAACAGAGGGGAATAGTGGGGAACAGGGGTGAACAATGAGGAATGGGGAACAGATGTTGAACAGTTGAGAACAGTGCAGAACAGAGGGGAAGAGTGGGGTGCAGGGGTGAACAACGAGGAAATGTGAACAAATGCAGAACATTGGAGAATGTGGGGAACAGTGGGTAACAGATGGAAATGAGATGGAGAACAGCTGGGAAACAGGAACTGTGTGGAACAGTGGAGAACAGAGGGGGATCATTGAGGAACAGTGGGGATCAGTGGAGAAGAGTGGGTAACAGAGGGTAACATTAAGGAATGGAGAGAACTGCTGGGAATAGTGTGGAACATGTGTCAAACATGTGGGGAACATGTGTCAAACATGTGGGGAACAGTGTGGAACTGGGGTGAACACTGCTTAATGATGGGGAATGGAGGGGAATAGTGGGCAATAGGGGAGAAAAATGAGGAATTGTAGGAAAAGATGGGGAACAGTGGGAAAAACTGCAGAACAGAGGGGAATAGTGGGGAGCGGTGGAGAACAGATGGTGAACTGTGGAGAACAGGGGAACAGTGGGGAAAAGTGGGAAACTGATTGGGAAATGAGGGAAACAGTGGGGATCCAAAGGGAACATTGGGGGAACATAGTGTCTAAGTGGTGAACAGTGGGGAACTTGTGGGGAACAGTGGAGAGCAGATGATGAACAGACTAGAATTGGTGGTAAACTGTTGAGGAACAGGTGGGGAACAGTGAGGAACAGATGGGTTAGTGTGAGGAACTGTGGGAAACACTGCAGGGCAGTGGGAAATAGAGGGGAATAGTGGGAAGCAGGGGGTGAACAATGAGGAAAGTGGAACAGATGGGGAACAGTAGAGAATTGGGGAACAGTGAGTAACAGATGGAAAAGAAATGGAGAACAGCTGGGGAACAGTTAGGAACAGAGGGGAATATTGAGGAACAGTGGGGAACTGTAGGGAAAACTGCCGAATAGTGGGGAACATTGGAGACATAGTGTGGAACTGCTGGGTTACAGTTGGGACTTGTGGGGAACATGTGTCGAACATGTGGGTAAAACATGTCAAACATGTGAGAAACAGTGAGGAACAAACAGTGTGGAACTGTGGTGAACACTGCATAATAATGGGGAATGGAGGGGAATAGTGGGGAGTTGCGGAGAAAAATGCGGACCTAAGGGAACATATGGAGAACAGTTTGGAAAACTGCGGAACAGTGGGGAATAGTGGGGAGTGGTGGAGAACAGATAGCAAACTGTGGAAAATTGGGGAACAGTTGAGAAAAATGGGAAACAGATTGGGAAATGAGGGGAACTGTGGGGATCAATTGGGAACAGTGGGGAACATAGAGTCTCCGTGGTGAATAGTGGGGAACTGGTGGTAAACAGCTGAAGAACAGGTGGGGAACAGTTGGGGAACAGGTGAGGAGCAGTGGGAAACAGTGGACAACAGATGGGGAACAGCTGAAAAATGGTGGGGAACTGCAGCGGAACAGTGGGGACTTCTGGTGAACCTGTTTTGAACAGGTGGGAAACAGTGAGGAATAAATGGGGTACAGTGTGGAACCATGAGGAACACTGCAGAACAATGGGGAACAGAGGGGAATAGTGGGGAGCTGGCGGTAACAATTAGGAAAGGGGAACAGTGGGGAACACCGCAGAACAGATGAGAACAGACAGAAACAGATGAGGAACTGATGGGGAACAGAGAGGAATATTGTGGAACAGATGGCGAACCGTGGAGAATATAGGGACAGTGGTCAAAAGTGTGTGACAAGTGGGGAACAGTTGGAAACACTTGGGGAACAACTGAGGAATAGTGGGAAACAGAGGGGAACATTGAAGAATGGAGTAAAAAGATGGGGAACAAAAATGGAACAGTGGTGAACAGAGAGGAATAGTGGGGAGCAGTGGGGAACAGAGTTGAACAGTGGGGAGCAGATGTCCAACAGTGGAGAATGCGGGGAACAATGGGTGGTCAAAAGTGTGTAACAGGTGGGGAATAGAGAGGTACAGTGGGAAACAGCTAGAAAACAGTGTGGAACCGTGGGAAACAGAGTGGAAAAATGGGGAACAGAGGGGAACCACTGCACAATAGTGGAGAACAGAGAAAAACAGTGGTAAACAGATGGCGAACAGTGGAGGATGGGGGAACAGAGGGAAACAGTTCGGGACCTGCTGGAGAACAGCAGGGAACAGTGAAGTAATGTGGGGTTCAGTGCGGAATTGAGAGGAACAGTGGGAAACAGATTGGGAATTGATGGGGAACAGTGGGGACCCATGGGGATCAGTGAGGAACAATTGGGAAGAGTTGAGGAACAGTGGGGAACATTTGGGAAAATGGGCAACAGTGCAGAACAGATGTGGAAGAGTGGGGAACAGTGAAGAACAGTAGGGAACAGTAGAAAACAAGTAGAAGAGATGGGTAACAGTGGTGAACAGTTCAGGAACAGCTGGAGTAGAGTGGAGAACAGATCAGCAACTGCTGGTGAGCAGTGGGGAACATATGGAAAACTGATGGAGAAGAGTGGCGTTCCATGGAGAACAGAGGTTAACAGTTGTGCGACATTGGAGAACAGTGGGAAAAATGGGGAACAGTGGGGAACAGATGGGGAACATTAAAGAGACGTGAGGATCACTGCAGAACAATGGAGAATGGAGGAAAGTATTGGGTAACTTGCAAACAATGAAGAAAGAGGAACAGTGGGGAGCACTGCAGAACAGAGGGGAACAATAGGGAGGAGGGGAAACAGATGAGGAACAGTGGAAAGCAGATTGGGAATGGAGTGGATGCATGGGGAACAGTGGAGAACACTGCTGAACATTGTGGAACAGTGGGGCACCGTGCGGGACAGCTGAGATTGTTGTGAACAGTAGGGAGAGGTTGGGGAACAGGTGAAGAACAGTAGGGAACAGATGGTGTCACAGTGGGTAAATTTGGGGAACAGGTGGGGAACATTGAGGAACACTTGGGAAGAGTTGGGGAACAGTGGGGAACATTTGGGAAAATGGGCAATAGTGCAGAACAGATGCGGAAAAGTGGGGAACAGTGAAGAACAGTAGGGAATGGTAGAAAAAAGGTAGAACACATGGGTAACAGTGGGGAACAGTTCGGGAACAGCTTGAGAACAGTGGGGAACAGATCGGCATTGCTGGAGAGCAGTGAGAACATATGTAAAACTGATGGAGAACAGTGGGGAACTATGGGGAACAGATGGAGAACATTGTGGAAACATGGGGTTCACTGCTGAACAATGGGGAATGGAGGAAAGAATTGGGGAACGGGGGAACAATGAGGAAAGAGGAAGAGTGAAGAACACTGCAGAACAAAGGGGAACAATAGGGAAGAGGGGGAACTGATGAGGAAAAGTGGGAAGCAGATTGGGAATGGAATGGACTCATGGGGAAGAGTGGAGAACAATGCTGAACACTGCGGAAAGTGAGGCACCATCCTTAACAGATGCGGAACAGTTGGAAACAATAAAGAACAGTAGGGAACAGTAGGAAAAATGTAGAACAGATGGTAACAGTGGGGAACAGTCCTGGAAAAGTTGGAGAACAGTGGGGAACAGATCGGCAACTGCTGGAGAACATATGGGAACATAAGGGAAACTGATGGAGAAGATTGGAGTTCCATGGGGAACAGAGGGTAACAGGTGTAAGACCGTGGAGAACAGTGGGAAAAATAGGGACAGTGGGGAACAGATGGGGAACATTTTGGAGACATGGGGAACACTGCAGAACAATGGAAAATGGAGGAAGGTATTGGGGAACTTGTGAACAATGATAAAAGATGAACAGTGGGGAACACTGCAGAGCTGAGGGGAACAATAGGGAGGAGGGGGACCAGATGAGAAACAGTGGGAAGCAAATTGGGAATGGAGTGGACCCATGGTGAACAGTAGAGAACAATTCTGATCACTCTGGAACAGTGGGGCACCGTGGGGAACAGTTGGGATTGTTGTGAACAGTGGGCAAAAGTTGGGTAACAGGCGAAGAACAGTGGGGAACAGAGGATGTAACAGAGGGGAAATTTGGGGAATAGGTGGGGAACAGTGAGGAACAATTGGGAAGAGTTGGGCAACAGTGGGGAACATTTGGGTAAATGGGCAACAGTGTGGAACAGATGCGGAACACTGGGAAACAGTGAAGAACAGTAGGGAACTGTAGGAAAAATGCAGAAAAGATGGGTGACAGTGGGGAACAGTTTGGGAACAGCTGGAGAACAGTGGGAAACAGATCGTCAACATCTGGAGAGCAGTGATGAACATATGGGAAACTGATCGAGAACAGTGGGGATCCATGGGGAACAGAGGGTAACATGTGTGATACAGTGGAGAAAGTGGGAAAAATGGGGAACCGAGGGGAACAAATGGGGAACATTTTGGAAATGTGGGGATCACTGCAGAACAAAGGGGCATGGAGGAATGAATTGGGGAATGGGGGAACAATGTGAAAAGACGAACAGTGGGGAACACTGCCGAAGAGAGGGGTACATTAGGGAGGAGGGGAAGAGATGAGGAACGGTGGGAAGCAGATTGGGAATGGAGTGGACCCATAGGGAACAGTGGCGAACAATGCTGAACATTGTGGAAGAGTGGGGCACCATGGCGGACAGTAGGGATTGTTGTGAACAGTGGGGAAAAGTTGGGGATTAGGTGAAGAACAGTGGGGAACAGAGGGTGTAACAGTGGGTAAATTTGGGGAACAGTGAGGAACAATTGGGAAGAGTTGGGGAACAGAGGGGAACATGTGGGAAAATGGGCAACAGTACGGAACAGATGTGGAACAGTGGGGAACAGTGAGGAACAGTAGAGAACAGTAGGAAAAATGTGGAACAGATGGGTAATGGTGGGGAACATTTCGCGAACAGCTGGAGTAGAGTGGAGAACAGATCGGAAACTTCTGGAGAGCAGTGGGAACATGGGAAACTGATGGAGAACAGTGGGGAAACATGGGGAACAGAGGGTAACAGGTATGAAACAGTGGAGAACAGTGGGAAACATGGCGAACAGTGGGGAACTGACGGGGAACAGTTGGGATTGTTGAGAACAGTGGGGAAAAGTTGGGCAACAGGTGAAGACCAGTGGGGAACAGAGCGTTTAACAGTGGGTAAATTTGGATAACAGGTGGGGAACAGTGAGGAACAATTGGGAAGATTTGGGGAACAGATGGGGAACATTGTGGAAATGTGGGGAACATTGCAGAACAATGGGGAATAGAGGAAAGTATTGGGGAACAGGGGAACAATGAGGAAAAGAGAATAGTTGGAAGCACTGCAGAACAGAGGGGAACAATAGGGAGGAGTGGGAATGGATGACAAACAGTGGGAAACAGATTGGGAATAGAGTGGATCCATGGGGAAGAGTGGAGAACAATGCTGAACACTATGGAACAGTGGGGCACCGTGGAGAACAGTTGGGATTGTTGTGAACAGTGGGAAAAGTTGGGGAACAGGTGAAGAACAGAAGGGAACAATGAGGAAAGAGGAACAGTGGGAACACTGCCGAACAGAGGGGAACAATAGGGAGGGGGGTGAAAAGATTAAGAACAGAGGGAAGCAGATTGGGAATGGGGTGGACCCATTTGGAACAGTGTAGAACAGTGCTGAACACTGTGGAACAGTGGGGCACCGTGGGGTACAGTTCCAATTGTCAACTGTGGGAAAAGTTGGGGAACAGGTGAAGAACAGAAGGGAACAGAGGGTGTAACAGTTGGTTAATTTGGGGAACAGGTGGGGAACATTTGGGAAAATGGGCAACAGTGCGGAACAGATGGGGAACAGTGGGGAACACTGAAGAACAGGAGGGAACCATAGGAAAAAGGTAGAGCAGATGCGTAGCAGTGGGGAACAGTTCGGGAACACTTGGAGAACAGCGGGGAACAGATTGGCAACTGCTGGAGAGCAGTGGGGAACATATGGGAAACTGAGGGAGAACATTGGGGTACAATGGGGAACAGAGGGTAACAGTTGTGAGACAGTGGAGAACATTGGGAAAAATGGGGATCAGTGGGGAAAAGTTGGGGAACAGCTGAAGATCAGTAGGGAACAGAAGTTGTAACAGTGGGTAAATTTGCAGAACAGGTGGGGAACGGTGAGGAACAATTGGGAAGATTTGGGGAACAGTGGGGAACATTTGGGAAATGGGCAACAGTGCGGATCAGATGGGGAAATGTGGGGAACACTGAAGAACAGGAGGGAACCATAGGAAAAAGGTAGAGCAGATGGATAACAGTGGGGAACATTTTGGGAATAGCTGGAGTACAGTGGAGAAAAGATTTGAAACTGCTGGAGAGCAGTGGGAACATATTGGAAACTGATGGAGAAGAGTGGGGAAGCATGGGGAACAGAGAGCTGTGAGACTGGAGAAAAGTGGGAAAATGGGGAACAGATGGGGAACATTGTGGACATGTGGGGAACATTGCAGAACAACGTGGCATGGAGGAGAATATTGGGGAACAGGGGAACAATGAGGAAAAGGGAATAGTGGGGAACACCGCAGAACAGAGGGGAACAATAGGGAGGAGTGGGAACAGATGACGAACAGTGGGAAGCAGATTGGAAATGGAGTGGATCCATGGGGAAGAGTGGAGAACAATGCGGAACAGTGGGGCACCATGGGGAACAGTTGGGATTGTTGTGAACAATGGGAAAAGTTGGGGAACAGGTGAAGAACAGAAGGGAACAGAGGGTGTAACAGTTGGTTAATTTGTGGAACAGGTTGGGAACAGTGAGGAACAATTGGGAAGAGTTGGGGAAAAGTGGGGAACATTTGGGAAAATGGGCAACAGTACGGAACAGATGCGGAACAGTGGGGAACACTGAAGATCAGGAGGGAACTGTAGGAAAAAGGTAGAGCAGATGAATCACTGTGGGGAACAGTTCAGGAACTGCTGGAGAACAGCGGGGAACAGATTGACAATGGCTGGAGGACAGTGGGCAACATATGGGACACTGATGGAGAACATTGGGGTACCATGGGGAACAGAGGGTAACAGTTGTGAGACAGTTGAGAACAATGGGAAAAATAGAGAACAGTGGGGAACAGAGGGCGAACAGTTGGGAACAGTGGGAAAAAGTTGGGGAACAGGTGAAGGTCAGTGGGGACCAGAGGGTGTAACAGTGGGTAAATTTGGAGAACAGGTGGGGAACAGTGAGAAACAATTGGGAAGATTTGGGGAAAAATGGGGAACTTTTGGGAAAATGGACAACAGTGCGGATCAGATGCGGAACAGTGGGGAACATTGTGGACACGTGGGGAACATTGCAGAACAATGGGGAATGGAGAAAAGTATTGGGGAACAGGGGAACAATGAGGAAAAGGGAATAGAGGGGAACACCGCAGAACAGAGGGGAACAATGGGGAGGAGTGGGCACAGATGATGAACAGTGGGAAGCAGATTGGGAATGGAGTGGATCTATATGGAAGAGTGGAGAACAATGCTGAACATTATGGAACAGTGGGGCATCGTGGGGAACAGTTGGGATTGTTGTGAACAGTGGGGAAAAGTTGGGAAACAAGTGAAGAACAATGGGGAACAGAGGGTGTAACAGTGGGTAAATTTGGGGAACCGTTGGGGAACAGTGAGGAACAATTGGGAAGATTTGGGGGACAGTGGGGACCATTTGGTAAAATGGACAACAGTGCGGAACAGATGGGGAACAGTGGGGAACACTGAAGAACAGGAGGGAACCGTAGGAAAAAGGTAGAGCAGATGGGTAACAGTGGGGAACAGTTTGGTAACAGCTGGAGAGCAGTGGGGAACATATGGGAAACTTAGGGAGAACATTGGGGTACAATGGGGAACAGAGAATAACAGTTGTGAGACAGTGGAGAACAGTGGGAAAAATGGGGATCAGTGGGGAAAGGTTGGGGAACAGGTGAAGATCAGTGGGGAACAAAGGTTATAACAGTGGGTAAATTTGTAGAACAGGTGGGGAAGAGTGAGGAACCATTGGGAAGAGTTGGGGAACAGAGGGGGACATGTGGGAAATGGGCAAAGGTGCAGAACAGATGCGGAACAGTGGGGAACAGTGAGGAACAGTGGGAAACAGTAGGAAAAATGTGGAAGATGGGTAACTGTGGGGAACATTTCGGGAACAGCTGGAGTAGAGTGGAGAACGGATTGGAAACTGCTGGAGCGCAGTGAGAACATATGAGAAACTGATGGAGAACAGTGAGGAAGCATGGGGAACAGAGGGTAACAGGTGTGAGTCAGTGGAGAACAGTGGGAAAAATGGGGAACAGTGGGGAGCAGATGGGGAACATTGTGGATATGTGGGGTTTGCTGCAGATCAATGGGGAGTGGAGGGAAGAATTGGGGAATGGGGGAACAATGAGGAAAGGGGAACAGTGGGGAACATTGCAGAACAGCGGGAAACAATAGGGAGGAGAGGGAACAGTGGGAAGCAGATTGGGAATGGTGTAGACCCATGGGGAAGAGTGGAGAACAATGCTGAACACTGTGGAACAGTGGGGCACCGTGGAGAACAGATGGGATTGTTGAGAACAGTGGGGAAAAGTTGGGGAACAGTGAGACAGTGGAAAATGGTGGCAAAAATGAGGAACAGTGGGGATTGTTGAGATCAATGGGGAAAAGTTGGGGAACAGGTGAAGATCAGTGGGGACCAGAGGGTGTAACAGTGGGTAAATTTGGAGAACAGGTGGGGAACAGTGAGGAACAATTGGGAAGATTTGAGGGAGAGTGGGGAACTAATGCGGAACAGTGGGGAACAATGAAGAACAGGAGGGAACATTAGGAAAAATGAGGAACAGATGGGTTACTGTGGGAAACAGTTCGGAAACAGCTGCAGAACTGTGGGGAACAGATCGGCAACTGCTGGAGAACATATGGTAAACTGATGGAGAACAGTGAGGAACCATGGGGAACAGACGGTAACAGGTGTGAGACAGTGGAGAACAGTGGGAAAAATGGGGACAGTGGGAAACAGATGGGGAACATTGTGGAGATGTGGGGATCACTGCAGAACAATGGAGAATGGAGGAAGGTATTGGGGAACTTGTGAACAATGAGGAACGAGGAACAGTGGGGACCAATGAAGAGCTGAGGGGAACAATAGGAAGGAGGGGGACCAGATGAGAAACAGTGGGAAGCAGATTGGGAATGCAGTGGATGCATGGCGAACAGTGGAGAACAATGCTGATCACTGTGGAACAGTGGGGCACGGAGGGGAACAGTGGGATTGTTATGAACAGTGGGGTAAAGTTGGGGAACAGCTGGAGAACAGTGGGGAACAGATCATCAACTGCTAGAGAGCAGTGTGGAACATATGGGAAACTGATGGAGAACAGTGGGGAACCATGGGGAACAGAGGGTAACATGTGTGAGACAGTGGAGAACAGTGGGAAAATGGGAAACAGTGTGAAACAGATGGGGAACATTGTGGAAAATTGAGATCACTACAGAACAAAGGGGAATGGAGTAATCAATTTGGGAATGGGGGAACAATGAGGAAAGAGGAACAGTGGGGATCACTGCTGAACAGAGGGGAATAATAGGGAGGAGGGGGAAGAGATAAGGAACAGAGGGAATCAGATTGGGAATGGAGTGCACCCATAGGGGACAGTGGAGAACAGTGAAGAACACTGTGGAACAGTGGGGCACCGTGGGGTACAGTTGGGATTGTTGTGTACAGTGGGGAAAAGTTGAGGAACAGGTGAAGAACAGTAGGGAACAGAGGGTGTAACAGTGGGTAAATTTGGGGAACAGGTGGGGAACAACGAGGAACAATTGGGAAGAGTTGAGGAACAGAGGGAAACATGTGGGAAAATGGAAACAGTGCAGAGCAGATGCGGAACTGTTGGAAACAGTAAAGAACAGTAGAGAACAGTAGGAAAAATGTAGAACAGATGGGTAACAGTGGGGAACAGTTCCGGAAAAGTTGGAGAACAATGGGGAACAGATTGGGAAATGCTGGAGTGCAGTGGGAACATGTGGGAACTGATGGAGAAGATTGGAGTTACATGGGGAACAGAGGGTAACAGGTGTGAGACAGTGGAGAACAGTGGGAAAAATGGGGACAGTGGGGAACAGATGGGGAACATTGTGGAGACATGGGGGAAACTGCAGAACAATGGAGAATGGAGGAAGGCATTGGGGAACTTGTGAACAATGAGGAAAGAGGAACAGTGGGGAACCCTGCAGAGCTGCGGGTAACAATAGGGAGGAGGGGGACCAGATGAGAAACAGTGGGAAGCAGATTGGTAATGGAGTGGACTCATGGCGAAGAGTACAGAACAATGCTGATCACTATGGAACAGTGGGGCAACGTGGCGAACAGTTGGGATTGTTGTGAACAGTGGGAAAAAGTTGGGGAACAGGTGAAGAACAGTGGGGAACAGAGGGTGTAACAGTGGGTAAATTTGGGGAACAGGTGCGGAACAGTGAGGAACAATTGGGAAGATTTGGGGAACAATGGGGAATACTTGGGTAAATGGGCAACAGTGCGCCACAGATGCGGAACACTGGGGAACAGTGAAGAACAGTAGGGAACAGTATGAAAAATTTAGAACAGATGGGTAAGAGTGGGGAACAGTTCAGGAACAGCTGGAGAACAGTAGGCAACAGATCATCAACTGCTGGAGAGCAGTGGGGAACATATGGGAAATTGATGGAGAACAGTGGGGAAGCATGGGGAACAGAGGGTAACAGGTGGGAGACAGCGGAGAACAGTGGGAAAAATGGGGAACAGTGGGGAACATATGGGGAACATTGTGGAAACGTGGGGATCACTACAGAACAATGGGGAATGGAGGAAAGTATTGGGGAACAGGGGAACAATGAGGAAAGAGGAACAGTGGGGAACACTGCCGAACAGAGGGGTACTATAGGGAGGAGGGGGAAGAGATTAGGAAGAGTGAGAAGCCGATTGGGAATGGAATGGAACCATAGGGAACAGTGGAGAACAATGCTGAACACTGTGGAACAGTGGGTCACCATGGGGAACAGTTGGGATTGTTGCGAACAATGGGGAAATGTTGGGGAACAGGTGACGAACAGTGGGGAACAGAGGATGTAATAGTGGGTAAATTTGGGGAACAACTGGGAAACAGTGACGAAGAATTGGGAAGAGTTGGGGAACAGAGGGGAACATGTGGGAAAATGGGCAACAGTGCGGAACAGTGGTGAACAGTGAGGAACAGTAGGGAACAGTAGGAAAAATGTAGAACAGATGGGTAACTGTGGGGAACAGTTCAGAAACAGCTGGAGTAGAGTGGAGAACAGATCGGAAACTGCTGGAGAGCAGTGGGGAGCATATGGGAAACTGAAGGAGAACAGTGGGGCACCATGGGGAAGAAAGGGTAACATGTGTGATACAGTGGAGAACAGTGGGAAAAATGGGGAACAGTGGGGAACAGATGGGGAACATTGTGGAAACATGGGGATCACTGCAGAACAATGGGGAACAATAGGAAGGAGGGGGAAGAGATTAGGAACAGTGGGAAGCAGATTGGGAATGGAGTGGAACCATAGGGAATAGTGGTGAACAATGCTGAACATGGTGGAACAGTTGGGCACCAAGGGGATCAGTTGGGATTGTTGTGAACAGTGGGAAAATGTTGGTGAACAGGTGAAGAACAGTGGGGAAGAGAGGGTGTAACAATAGGTAAATTTGGGGACCAGGTGTGGAACAGTGAGCAACAATTGGGAAGAGTTGGGGAACTGTGGGGAACATTTAGGTAAATGAGCAACGGTGCTGAATAGATGCGGAACAGTGGGGAACAGTGAATAACAGGAGGAAAAATGTAGAACATATGGTTAACAGTGGGGAACAGTACGGGAACAGCTGCATAACTGTGGGGAACAGATCGGCAACTGCTGGAGAGCAGAGGGGATCACGTGGGAAACTGATGGAGAATGGTGGGGAACCATTGGGAACAGAGGGTAACAAGTGTGAGAGAGTGGAGATCAGTGGGAAAAATGTGGAACAGTAGGGAACGGATGGGGAACATTGTGGAACAGTGGGGAACACCGCAGAACAGAGGGGAACAATAGGGAGGAGGGGGAAGAGATTCCGAAGAGTGGAAGCAGATTGGGAAAGGAATGGACCCATGGGGAAGAGTGGAGAACAATGCTGAACACTGTGGAACAGTGGGGCACATTGGGGAACAGTTGCGATTGTTGTCAACAGTGCGAAATGTTCGGGAACAGGTGAAGAAAAGGTGAGGAATAGATGGTGAACTGATGGGGAACAGTAGGGAACAGTGGAGAAATGGTGGGGCACTGCTGGGCAACATGTGTCGAACAGGTGGGGAACAGTCAGGAACAGATGGGGAACAGTGTTGAATGGGGAAAAGTGGGGAACAGATTGGGAACTGAGGTGAACAGTGGGGAACTGGTGGGAAACTGCAGGTGAATTGTGAGGATCAGGTGTGGAACAAGTGGGGAACAGATGAGGAATAGATGGTGAACTAATCGGGAACAGTAGGGAACAGTGGAGAAATGGTGGGGGACTGATGGAGAACAGTGGGGACTTGTGGGGAACATGTATTGAACAGGTGGGGAACAGTGAGGAACAGATGGGGAAAACTGGGGAACCGTGGGCAACACTGCAGAGCAGCGGGGAACAGATGGGATTAGTGGGGAGCATGGGCAAACAATGAGGGAACGGGAACAGATGGGGAACGGTGGAGAACACTGCAGAACCATGGGGAATAGAGAGGAATAGTGGGGAGTAGAGGGAAACAGTGGGGAAGAGATTGGGAACAGTGGAGAATTGGGGAACAGTGGAGAAAAGTGAGGAACTGATGGGGAAAGGTGGGAACCATTGGGAAAAGTGGGAACAATGCGTTGTGGAGAACAGTGGGATGAAGGTGGGGATATATTGTGGAACTGTGCAATAGTGGGGAACTGTGGGGAGCAGGTGTGTAACAGGTGGGGAATGGTGGGGAACATTGGGGAACAGTGGGGACTTGTGGGGAACATGTGTCAAACAGATGAGGAACAGATGGGGAACAGTGGGGAACACTGCAGAAAAAGCGGTAACAGGGGAATATTGGGGAGCATGGGGGACAATAAGGAAAGGGGAACAGATGGGGAAAGTGGGGAACAAAGGGGAACAGATGAGAACAGTGCAGAACAATAGAGGGCAGGGGGAACAATGGGGGACTGATGGGGAACAGTGGGGAACCATGGGGTACAGTGGGTAACAGTTGAGTTCTGTGGGGAACAGTCAAGAACAGTGGGGAACAGATCAGGAACAGCTGGAGAACAGTAGGGAACATTGGGGAACCGTGGGAACTGGTGGGAAACTGCTGGGAAATAGATGGGATTGGTGGGTAACAATGGGAAACAGGTGGGGACCAGGTGAAGAACAGTCGATTACAGTGATGTGGTGTGGGGAACAGATGTCGAACAGTAGTTTGGGAACAGCTGGAAAACAGAGGGGAAAAGTGGGGAGCAGGGGGAACAGTGGAGAATAGATGGTGAAAAGTTGAAAATGAGGGACAGTGGAGTACAGATGGGAAAGTGATGGGGAACAAGATGATCCGTGGGGACCAGGAGGAAAACCGCTGGGAAACAGTGGGGATTAGTTGGGAACACTTGGGAACTCTTCAGGACAGTGGAGAGCAGTGAGTAATTCTGGGGAGCAGTGGGGAACAAGTGGAGAACTGTGGAAAAGTGTGGAAAAGTGGTGAACAGATGGGCAACAATGGGGAACAATGGGGTACAGTGGGTAACAGTGGAATGACTGTTGGGGAACAGTATGGAACATTGGGGAATATGGGGAACATTGGGAAACAGTACAGAGAATTGGGGAAATGGGGAACAGATGGGGGACTGATGTGGAATATATGGGAACAGTGGGAATAGATGGGGAACAGTGGGGAACCATGAGGAACAGGTGGGAAACAGAGGAGAACAGTGGGGGAGATTGGGAAAAATGGGAAACAGTGCGGAATAGATGGGGAACAGTGTGGAAACATGGAGATCACTGCAGAATAATTGGAAATGGAAGGAAATTGGGGAATGGGGTGAACAATGAGGAAAGAGGAACAGTGGGGAACACTGCAGAACAGAGGAGAACAGAAGGGAACAGTAGGGAGCATGGGGAACTAATGGGGAACTGATGGGAAACATTAGGGAAGAGTGGGAAGCAGATTGCGAACTGATGGGGAACTCAGTGGACACGTGGGGATCAGTGGAGAACAATGGTGAACACTGTGGAACAGTAGGGAACAGTGAAGAACTTTGGGGAAGAATGAGGAACATTGGGGAACAGAGGGGCACATTGGGGAGCAGTGTAGAACAGGTAGCGAACAGTGGAAAACGGTAAATGTGGGGAACAGATGGGAAACAGTGGGGAAACAAAGGGCAAAATTCAGGAACAGTGCAGAACAGTTGTGGAACACTGGGGAACAGAATAAATGGGTATCAGTGGGGGCAAGATGGGGAATTGTGAGAAACATTGGGCAAAATTGGCAACAGGGTGGAACAGATGCGGAACAGTGAAGAAAATTGAGGAACAATGTGGAAAAGTAGAGAACGGTGTGGAACCGTGGGATAGACTGCAAAATAATGGGGAATGGAGGGGAATATTGGGGAGCAGGGGGAACAATGAGTAAAGATAAAGAGATGGGGAACAGTGCGGAAAACTGTAGAACAGGGGAACAAAAGGCAGCTTTGGGAATATTTGGGAAACAGTGGGAAACAGGTGGGAAACTGCTGGGAAACAGTTGGGATTGGTGGGGAACAGTGGAGAAAAGTTGGGGAACAAGTGAAGAACAGTGGGGAACAGACGTGGAAAACTAGGGAATAGTTGGAAAATGGGGAAGTGGGGAACAGATGGGTAATGTTGGGGAACAGTTCGGCAACAGCTGGAGAACAGTGGAGAACACATGGGAAACTGATGGAGAACAGTGGGGAACTATGAGGAACAGCTGGGAAACCAGTGGGATTGGTGGGGAACAGTTGGGGATGAGGTGAAGAACAATGGGGTAAAGTGGGAAAAATGGGAAACAGTGGGGAACAAAGGGAAAGAGTGGGGATCAAAGCGAAACTGTGTTGAATAAAGGGGAGCTGTGTGGAACAGTTCAGGAACAGCTGGAAAACAGAGGGAAACAATGAGGAGCAGGGAGGACAGTGCAGAACAGATATTGAACAGTGGAGAATGGGGGAAAGTGCGGATAAGTGGGGAACAGATTGCGAAATGGTACGAACAGTGGGGAACCATGGGGAACAGTGGTGACAAGTGGGGAATAGGTGGGGAACACTGCAGAACAATGGGGAATATTGGGGAGCTGTGGGAAAGAATGGGGAAAAGGGAACAGTGGGGAACACTGCAGGACATGAAAAGAGAGGGGAAAAGTAGGGAGCAGGGGGAACAGATAGGGAACTGATGGGGAACAGTGCAAAGCAGATTGCAAACTGATGGGGAATAGAGTGGACCCATGGGGAACAGTGGGCAACAATGCTGAACACTGTGGAACAGTGGGGCTCAGTAAAGAAATGTGAGGAACAATGGGGAATAGAGGGGAACGATGAGGAAGAGGGGGAACTGATGAGGAACACTGCGGAATGGTGGAGAACAGAGGGGAGCAGAGGGGAATAGTGGGAGCAGTGGATACCTGTAGGAAACAGATAGCGAACAGTGGAGATTGGGGAAAAGTGGGGAACAGATTGGGAACTGAAGTGAACAGTGGGGAACTGGTGGGAAACTCCTGGTGAAAAGTGAGGATCAGATGTGGAACAAGTGAGGAACAGGTGAGGAATAGATGGGGAAATGATGGGGAACAGTAGGGAACAGTGGGGAACTGCTGGGGAACAGTGGGGAGTTGTGGGGAACATGTGTCAAACAGATGGGGAACAGTAAGGAACAGATGGGGAACACTGAGGAACTGTGGAGAACACTGCAGATCAGTGGGGAGCAGAGGGGAATAGTGGAAAACAGTTGGCGACAGTGGAGAGCAGTAGGTAATTCTGGGGATAAGTGGGGAAGAGATGGTGATCAGTGGAGAAATGTGGGAAACATTGTGGAAAAGTCAGACACAAATGGAAATCAGAGGAGAATCTTCTGGGAAAGAATGGAAAACATGGGGTAGAGTGGGTAACAATTGGGATCTGTGGGGAACAGTCGGGAACATATGTGGAACAGTAGGGAAAAGTGGGAGAAATGGGGAACAGTGGAGAACAGTTCAGGAACATCTGGAGAAGAGTGGGGAACAGTGCAAAACTGTGGGGGACAGTGGGGAACAGAGGGTAAGACTGAGTAACAGTGGAGAACAGAAGGTAACAGTAGGGTACCATGGGGAACAGGTGGCAAACTGCTGGGAAACAGTTGGGATTGGTGCAGAAGAGAGGAGAATATTTGGGGAAGAGGTGAAGAACAGTGGGGTACAGAGGGAAAAATGTGGACCAGTGGGGAACAAAGGGGAACTGTGGGGAACAAGGGTGCACAGTGAGGAGCAGAGTAGCACAGCTGGCAAGCAGTGGAGAACAGGAGGGTAATGTGGGGAAAAGTGAGGAACAATGGGGAAGAGTTGGTGAACAGAGGGAAAAAGTTGGGAACAGAAGGGAATAATTTGGAAACAATGTGGAACAGTGAAGAACTGTGGGGAAGAGTGGGGAGTTGTGCGGAACAGATGGCAAACAGTGGAGAAAGTGGGGAGCATTGGGTAACAGTGGACAAAAGTGTGAACAGTTAGGGAACACCTGGGGAATATTACAGAACAATGAGGAAGAGGGGGAACCAATGGGGAACAGTGGGGAACACTGCAGAATAGCAGAGAACAGAGGGGAATATTGGGAACAGTGGATAATTGTTGGGAACAGATAGCGAACAGTGGAGCTTGGGGAAAAGTGTGGAACAGATTGGGAACTGAGGTGAACAGTGAGGAACTGCTGGGAAACTCCTGGTGAATAGTGAGGATCAGGTGTAGAACAAATGGGGAACAGGTGAGGAATAGATGGGGAATTGATGGAGAACAGTGGAGAAATGGTGGGAACTGCTGGGGAACAGTGGTGACGTGGGGAACATGTGTCAAACAGATGGGGAACAGTGTGGAACAGTGGGGAGAAGTAGGCAAGTGACCTTAACAGATGGGGAATTGTGGGAAACAGTTGGGGAACAGTGCAGTATAGTGGGGAACATTGCGGAAATGGTGGTGAACTGCTGGGAAACAGTGTTGAACAGTGAGGAACAGTGGAGAACGGTGATGAAAGTGAGAAACTGGGGATCAGCAGGGAACTGTGTGGAGCAGTGGCAAATAGATAGGGAAGTGAAGGGCAACAGTGGGGAACCATGGTGAAGAATGCAGAACAATGTGTGAAATGGAGTACAGTGGGGAACAGTGAGGAACAATGGGAAACAGTGTGGAACTGTGGGAAAGTGTGGGGAAGTGAGGCGCAGTGGGAAATGATGGGCAAAAGTGAGGAGCTGTGTGGAAAAGTGGAGAACACTGGGGGACAGTTGAGAACAGTGCAGAACAGTGTGAGGATCAGTGGGAAAATGGCAAAAAGTGGGTAACAGTGAGGAACTGTGAGAATCAGTGGGGAACACTGGGGAAAAGTGAGGAACGGATTGAGCAGTGAGGATCAGTGGGGAACAGTGCAGAAAAGATGGAGAACAGTGGATAACAGAGTGGAACCATGGGGAACAATGCAGAACAGTGGGGAACAGTGAGGAACGGTGGTGAAAATGAGGAACTATGGGAAACAGTGGGGATCACTGGGGAACAGTGGGTGGCAGTGGTGAATAGATGGGAAAGTAAAGGGCAACAGTGGGGAAGAATGCAGAACAGTGAGGGAAATGGGGAACAGTGTGGAAGAGATGGGGAACAGTGTGGAATATTGGGGATAATGGGGAACATTGGGAACATTGGATAAAATGGGGAAAAGTGGGGAACAGATGGGGGACTGATGCACAATATAGAAGAATATTGGGGAACTGTCGGGAATGGTGGTGAACAGATGTGGAACAGTAGGGAGCAGTGTGAAAAATTGGAAACAGTGGAGAACAGGTGTGAAACAGTAGAGAACAGTGGGAAAAATGGGAACAGATGGGGAAGAGTGTGGAACAGTGGGGTATACTGCAGAACAATGGGCAACGGAGGGGAATATTGGGGAGCAGGTGGGAACAATGATGAAAGGGGAACAGTTGGGAACACTGAAGGAGAGATGAGAACAGAGGGGAACAAAAGGGAGCAGGGGGAACAATGGGGAACTGATGGGGAACAGTGGGGAACCATGGGGAATAGGTGCGAAGAGTGGGTAGCAGTAGGAAACAGATGGTGAACAGTGGAGAATGGGGGAACATATTGGGTAACAGTGGACAAAAGTGGGGAAAGTTTTGGGAACACCTTGTGAATATTGGGGAACAGAGGGGAACAATGAAGAAGAGGGGGAATTGATGTGGAACAGAGGGAACAGAGGGGAATATTGGGAGCAGTGGGGAACAGATGGGGAACAGTGGAGAATGGGGAAAAGTGGGGAACAGATTGGGAACTGAGGTGAACAGTGGGGAACTGGTGGGAAACTGCTGGTGAAGAGTGAGGTTCAGGTGTGGAACAAGTGGAGAACAGGTGAGGAATAGATGGGGAAATGATGGGAAACAGTAGGGAACAGTGGGTCTTGTGGGGAACATGTGTCAAACAGATGGAGAACAGTGGGGAACGGATGGGAAAAATGGTAAACACTGGGGAACAGTTGAGGACAGTGGGTAATTCTGGGGAGCAGTGGGGAACAGATGGTGATCAGTGGAGAACTGTGGGAAACTGTACAAAGGGTAAAGAGGAGCATCTGATGGGCAACAATAGGAAACATGGGGTCCAGTGGGTAACAGTTGGGATCTGTGGGGAACAGATGTGGAACAGTGGGGAAATGTGGGAGAAATGGGGAACATTGAGGAACAGAGGGGAACAGTGAGGAACAAAGGGGAACAATGGGAAGAATGGAGAAGAGTTGGGAACAGATGGGTTACAGTTAGGGAACTGTTGGGGAAAGGTGGGAATCACTGAGAAAAGTGGAGAACAGTGCATTGTAGAGAACTGGGGTAAAGGTGGGAAAATACATGGAAAACCATGTGCAATAATGGGGAACTGTGGGAAGCAGGTGTATAACAGGTGGAGAAAAGTGGAGACATTGGGGGAATAGGTGAGAAACTGCTGGAGAACAGTGGGGACTTGAGGGAACATGCATCAAACAGATGGGGAAGAGTGAGGAACACATGGGGAACAGTGGGGAACCGTGAAAAACACTGCAGATCAGTGGGTAATAGAGGGGAATAGTGGGGAGCAGGGGCAAACAATGAGGAAAGGGGAACAGAGAATGGGTGGAACATTGGGTAACAGTGGACAAAAAGGGGGAAACGATAGGGAACAGTGGGGAACACTGCAGAACAGTGGGGAAGAGAGGGGAATTATTGGGGATCAGAGGATAACTGAGGGGAACAGATAGCGAACCACGGAGAATGGGGAAATATGGGGAACAGATTGCGAACTGAGGTGAACAGTGGGGAACTGCTGGTGTATAGTGAGGATCAAGTGTGGAACAAGTAAGGACGGGTGAGGAATAGATGGGGAACTGATGGAAAAAAGTAGGGAACAGTGGAGAAATGATGGATAACTGCAGGGGAACAGTGGGGACTTGTGGGGAACATGTGTCAAACAGATGGGGAAAAGTGAGGAACAGATGGGGAACACTGGGAACCATGGAGAACACTGCAGGTCAGTGGGGAACAGAGGGGAATAGTGGGGAGCAGTGCGGAACAGTGAGGAACAGTGGGGAACAGTGGAGAACACTGGGGAACAGTTGAGGACAGTGGCGAGCAGTGGGTAATTCTGGGATCAGTTGGAAACAGATGGTGATCAATGCAAACTGTGGGAAACAGTGTTGAAAAGTGGGGCACAGATGGAAAACAGAGGAGCATCTGATGGGCAACAATGGGAAACATGGGGTATAGTGGGTATCAATGGGGAACAGTCGGGAACAGTGGGGAACAGATGAGGAACAGTAGGGGAAAGTGGGAGAAATTGGGAACATTGGGGAACAGGGGAACACTGGGGAATAAGGGGAACAGTGGTCAATAGTGGTGAACTGTTTGGGAACAGCTGGAGAAAAGTGGGGAACAGTGAAGAACTGTGGGGCACAGTGGGGAACAGAGGATAAGAATGAGTAACAGTTGGGAACAGAGGGTAACAGTGGGGAACAGGTGGAAAACTGCTGAGAAATAGTTGGGATTGGTGGGGAAGAGTGGGAAACTGTTGGGAAAGAGGTGAACAGTGGGGTACAGTGGGAAAAATGGGGACTAAACTGTTTCCTACTGTGCCTCACCTTTTCCCTATCGTTCCCCACCTTTTCCACACCAGTTCCCCAGTTGTAAACACTGTTCCCTATGGTTCCCCACTGTTCACCTCATTTGCCATGCTTTTCCTCACTTTTCGCCACTGTTCCCCCATTCTCCACTCTTCACCATCTGTTCCACACTGTTCCCAAACTGTTCCACACAGATTCCCTTTGTTCTCCAGAGTTCTCCTTTGTTCCCCAATGTGGGGAACTGGTGGGAAACTGCTGGGGAACATGTGTTGAACAGATGGGGTACAGAGAGGAACGATGGGGAACAGTGAAGAACTGTGGGGAACAGAGGGGAAGAATGAATAACAGTGGGGAACAGTGGTTAACAGGGGAGATCAGTGGGGAACAGAAGGTGAGCATTGGAGAACATGGGGAACAGTGGTCAAAAGTGTGTGACAGGTGAGGAACAGTGGGGAACACTTGGGAAACACTGGTGTATAGTGGGCAACAGAGTGGAATATTGAGGAATGAAAGGAAGGGATAGGGAACAGTGGAGATGTCTGCGGAATAGTGGGGAACAGAGTTGAATATTGGGGAGCAGTGGGGAACAGATAGCGAACTGTCAGAAATGGGGGAACAATGGGGAACATATTGGGAAATGAGGGGAACAGTGTGGAGCAGTATGAAACAGATGACGAACACTGCAGAACACAGGTGAACAGTAGGTAACAGTGAACAAATGTGGGGAACAGTTGGGGAACAGCTGGGGAACTGCGGGGGAACAGAGAAGAAAAGTGGGGAACAATGGGGAATAGACAAGAATAATGAGGAACACTGGGGAACTGAGAGGAACAGTGCGGAGCAGTGTTAAACAGATGGCGAACAGTGCAGAACACAGGTGAAGAGTAGGTAACAGTGGACAAATGTGGGGAACCAGTGTGAAACAGTGGGGAACGGAAGGATAAATGGCGAACAGTGGGGAACATTGGGAAAAATGGGTAACAGTGCGGAACAGATGGGGAACAGTGTGGAACTGTGGGAAACCCTGCAGAAAAATGGGGAATGGAGGGGAATATTGGGGAGCAGGGAGGAACAATGAGGAAAGGAGAACAGATGGGGAACACTGCAGAACAGTGCAGAAAGATGGGAACAGTAGGGAGCAGGGGGCACAGATGGGGAACAGTTGAGGACAGTGGGGAGCAGTGGGTAATTCTGGGGAGCAGTGGGGAACAGATGGTGAAACAGTGTGAAAAAGTGAGGCACAGATTGGAAACAGACGAGCATCTGATGGTCTAAAATGGGGAACCATGGGGTATAGTGGGTAACAGTTGAGATCTGTGGGGAACAGTGGGGAAGAGATGTGGAACAGTAGGAAATATGGGAGAAATGGGGAACAGTAGGGAACAAAGGATAAACCGTGGGGAACAGTTTGAGACAGCTGGAGAAAAGTGGGGAACAGTGGTCAAAAGTGTGTGACAGATGAGGAACAGTAGGGAACACTTGGGGAACACTGGTGTATTAGTGGGCAACAGAGGGGAATATTGAGGAATGGAAGGAAGAAATGGTGAACAGTGGGGATTACTGAGGAACAGTGGAGAACAGTGGGGAAAGAGACGAATAGTGGGGAACAGTGGGGAATAAACAGTGAACTGTGGAGAACAGGGTAACAGTGGGGAAACAGCTTGGGGAAATTAGGGGAACAGTGGGGAACCATGGGGAACAGTGGTGATAAGTAAGTAACTAGTGGGAAACACATGGGGAACATGTGGAGGAACAGGTGGGGAACAGTGGGGAAAAGATGAGGGACAGTGGGAAACAGTTTAGAACAGATGGCGAACTGTGGGGATCAGTGGGGAACAGTGGAGAAATGATGGGGAACTGCTCAGGAACATGTTTTGAACAATTGGGAATTGTGGGGACCACAGCTGAACAGTGGGGAACAGAGGGGAAAAGTGGGGAGCAGGGGGGAAAATGAGTAAAGATGAACAGATGGGAAACAGAGGGTAACACTGCAGAACAGTGGAGAACAGAGTGGAACAGTGGGTAAAATGGCGAACAGTGGGGAACAGAGGGGAAAAGTGGGGAACAGTGGAGAACACTGAGAAAATTGGGCAACAATGCGGAACAGATGGGGAACAGTGGTGAAAATTAGGAAAAATGGGCAACAGTGCGGAACAGTCGGGAAAATTAAGTAACGATGGGGAACAGTGTGGAACAAAATTGATCAGCTAGAGAACAGTGAGGAACAGAGAAGAAATGTGGGGAACAGATGGTGAACAGTGGAAAACGGGGGGAACAGTGGGGAGCAGTGTGGAACAGATGGCGAACAGTGGAAAACGGGGGGAACAGTGGGTAACAGAGGAGAAATGTGGGTAAAAGATGGGGAACAGTGAGGAGCATTGGGGGACAGTTGGGGAACAGAAGGGAACAATGAGGAACGGGGGAACAATGGGGAACTGTGAGGAACAGTGGAGAACATTGGGGATCAGAGGGGAATAGTGAAGAGTAGTGGCGAACAGTTAGAAACAGTTCGGGAACAGCTGGAGAAGTGGAGAACAGTGAAAAACTGTGGGGAAAAGTAGGCAACAGGCCGGAACAGTAGAGAACTGTGGGGAATAGTCGGGAACAGTGGTGATCAGATGGCGAACAGTGGGAAAAATGGGGAACAATGGGGAAGAGATGGTGAACAGTGGGAAAAATGGGGAACAGTTCGGGAACAGATGGCGAAGAGTGGTGAATGGGGGAACATTGGGTAACAGTGGACAAAAGGTGGGGAAGAGTTAGGGAACACGGGGAACAGAGGGGAACAATGAGGAAGAGGGGGTGCAATGGGGAACACTGCGGAACAGAGGAGAACAGAGGGGAATTATTGGGGAGCAGTGGATAACTGTGGGGAACAGATAGCGAAGAGTGGAGAATGGGGAAAAGTGGGGAATGGATTGGGAACTGAGGAGAACAGTGGGGAACTGGCGGGAAACTGCTGGTAAATAGTGAGGATCAGTGGGAAACAGTGAAGAACAGTGGGGAACAGTGTGTAATGGGGGGAAGCTGGAGAACAGTGGGGAACACTGAACGGATGGGGAACGGTGGGAAACAAGTGGGGAACAGGTGAGAAATGGTGGGGAACTGTTGGGGAACAGTGAGGACGTGGGAAAATGTGTTGAACAGGTGGGGAACAGTGAGGAACAGATGAGGAACCGTGGAGAACACAGCAGAGCAATGGGGAACAGAGGGGAATAGTGGGGAGCAGGGGGGACCAGATGGGGAACAGTGGAGAATGGGGTGAACAGTGGGGAAAAGTGAGGACCTGTGGGGAACAGTGGGAAGAACGGGGAAGAGTTGTGAATAGATAGGGAAGAGTTGGAAATAGATGGGGAACAGTTAGGGAACTGATGGGGAATGGTGGGACCATTGGTAAAAGTGGGGAACAGTGTATTATGGAGAACAGTGGGCTAAAGTTGGGAAAATACTGTGGAACCATTGCAATAGTGGGGATCTGTGGGGAGCAGGTGTTAACAGGTGGGGAACATTTGGGGAACAGTGGAGAACATGGGAACAGGTGAGGGACAGTGGAAAACAGTCGGGAACAGTAAAGAATTGTGGGGAACAGTGAAGAATTGTGGAGAACAGTGGGAAACAGTGTGGAAAAGTGGGCAGAAGTAGGCAAGTGAGGGTAACAGATTGCGAATAGTGGGAAATAGTGGAGTATAGTGGGGAACAGTGTGAAAATAGTGGGGAACTGCTGAGAAAAAGTGTGGGAACAGTGGGGAGCAGTTGGGAACAGGTTGGGAACAGTGTTGAACACTGGGGAACAGTGGGGAGCAGTGACGAATAGATGCAGAACTGAAGGGAAACAGTGGGGAACCGTTGAAAAGAATGTGGAACAGTGAGGAAAAGTGGGGAACTGTTAGGAAATGTGCAGGAGAAGTGGAGAATACTGGGGAAAGTTGAGAACAAGGGGGACCGTTGGAGAACAGTGGGCAACACTGAAGAACTGTGGGGAACAGTGGGAAGCAGATTGGAACTGATGGTGAACAGTGTGGTCCCATGGGGAACAGTGAGGAACAATGCTGAACACTGGGGAAGAGTGGAGCACAGTGGGAAACAGTGAAGAACTGTAGGGAACAATGGGGAACAGAGGGGAATAATGAGGAACAGTGGGGAACAGTGGAGAGCAGAGTGTAACAGATGGCGAACAGTGGAGAACAGGGGTAAACAGTAGGTAACAGTGGACAAATGTGGGTAAGAGTTGGGGATCAGGTGGGGAAACTGTTGGAGAACAGTTGGGGAACAGCTGGGGATCAGTGGGGAAAGTGGGGAACAGATGGACTGATGTGAAATATAGGGGTATCATTGGGGAACAGTTGGGAAAGGTGGTGCACAGATGTGGAACAGTAGGGAACAGTGGGAAAATGGGAAACAGTGGGGAACAGTCAGGAACAGCGGGGAACAGAGTTACAGGGGAACAGATGGGGAACACTGTGAAACTGTGGAGAACACTGGACAGTTGAGAACTTTAGGGAACAGTGAGAAACTGTGGGGAAAAGTGGGAAACAGACTGGAAACTGATGGGGAACAGTGTGGACCCATGGGGAACAGTGGTGAAAAGTGGGTAACTGGTGGGAAACAGTTGGGATTGGTGGGAAACAGTTGGGGAACAGATTTAGAAGAGTTGGATACAGCGAAGAACTGTGGGGGGCAGTGCAGAACAGTGGGGAATAGTGCGGAACAGTGAGGAATAGTGGGGAACAGTGAGGAACTGTGCAGGAGAAGTGGAGAACACTGGAAAGTTGAGAACAGTGGGGAACATTATGGAACAGGGGGGACAGCTGGAGAACAGTGGGGAACACTGAAAAAATATGGAGAACAGATGGAGAACAGTGAGGAACATTCGGAAACAGTGCAGTACAATGGGGAAAATGGAGAAGAGTGGGGAACAGATGGGGGACTGATGCAGAAAATAGGGGAACGTTGGGGGACAGTTGGAAACGGTGGTGAACAGATGTGGAAAGGTGGGAAAAATGGGAAACAGTGGGGAACTGTGGGAAACAGTGGGGAACAGAAGGGACCAATGAGGAACAGGGGAAACTGATGGGGAACACAGCGGAAATGTGGAGAACATGGGACAGTTGAGAACAGTGGGGAACAGTGAAGAACTGTGGGGAACAGATGGGGAACAGAGGAAAGCAGATTGGGAACTGATGGGGAACAGTGTGGACCCATGAGTAACAGTGGTGAAAAGTGGGGAACTGGTGGGAAACAGTTGGGATTGGTGGGGAACAGTGGGGAAGAGGTAAAAAACAGTGTGGTACAGTGAAGTATTGTGGGGAACGGATGTGGAACAGTAGGGAACAGTGGGAAAAATGGGGAACAAAGGGGAACAGTGGGGAATCGTTTGGGAACTGTGGGAACAGTTCGGGAACAGCTGGAGAACAGTGGGGAATAGTGAAGATCTGTGGAGGAAAAGTGGGGAACAGAAGGGAAGAATGAGTGACAGTGGGTAAGAGAGGGTAACAGTGGAGAGCAGTGGGGAACATATGGCAAACATTGGAGAACATGGTGAACAGTGGTAAAAGTGTTTGACAGGTGGGGAACAGAGAGGAACAGTGGAGAACAAATTGAGGAACAGTGGTGTACAGAGGGAAACAGTGGAGAAAATTGAGGAATAGAAGGAAGGGATGGGGAACAGTGGAGATGCCTGCCAAACAGTGGAGAACAGTGGGCAACAGAGGGGAATAGTGGGGGGCAGTGGGGAACAGATAGCGAACTGTGGAGAATGGGGGAACAGTGGAGAAAAGTAGGTAACTGATGGGTAATGAGGGGAACAGTGCAGAACATTGGGGAATATGGGGAACAGTGTGGAACAGATGGGGGACTGATATGAAATATAGGGGAATAGTGGGGAACAGTCAGCAATGGTGGTGAACAGATGTGGAACAGTGACAAAAATGGGAAACAATGTGGAAAAGTGGGGAACTATGGGGAACAGTTGGGAACAATGGGGGACAGTGGCGAAGAGTGTGGAATAGATGGCGAACAGTGGAGAGCGGGAGGAACAGTGGGTAATAGAGGGCAAATGTGGGTAACAGGTGGGAACACTGAGGAGCAGTGGGGAACAGTTGGGGAACAATGTGGAACAGAAGGAAACAATGAGGAACAAGTGGAATAGATGGGGTACAGTGGGGAACACTGCAGAATTGTGGAGAACATTGGGAAGAGAGGAGAAGAGTGGGGAACAATGGAGATGAGTGGCGAACAGTAGGAAACAGTTCGGAAACAGCTGGATAACAGTGGAGCGGTGGAGAACAATGAAGAACATGGGGAACAGTAGGCAACAGAGCGGAACAGTGGAGAACTGTGGGGAATAGACGGGAACAGTGGTGATCAGATGGCGAACATTGGAAAAAATGGGGAAGAGTGGGAAACAGATGGTGAACAGTGGGGAATGGGGGTAATTGGGTAACTGTGGACAAAAGTAGGGAACAGCTAGAGAAACAGTGCAGAACATTGGGGAAATGGGGAAGAGTGGGGAACAGATGGAGAAAGTGGAGAAAAATGGGCAACAGTGGGGAACAGAGGGGAATAGTTCAGGTACAGCTTGGGAGCAGTGTGGAACAGTGAAGAACTGTGGGGGAACATTGGGAAGCCGATTGGGAACAGTGGGGAATGGGGGAACACTGTGTAACTGTGGACAAAAGTGGGGAACAGCAGGAGGACATTGGGAAACAGTGCAGAACATTGGGGAAATCGAGAACAGTAGGGAACAGATGGAGAACAGTGGGAAAAATGGGCAAAAATGCAGAACAGATGGGGAACAGTGTGGAACCATGGGGAACACTACAGAAAAATGAGTTACGGAGGGGAATATTGGGGAGCAGGGGAACAATGAGGAAAAGGAACAGATGGGGAAACTGGGGAACACCGCAGAACAGATGAGAACAGAGGGGAACAAAAGGGAGTGGGGTAACAAGTGGGGAACTGATGGGGAACAGGTGGAAAACTTGGAAAACAGGTGGGATTGGCGGTGAACAATGTGCAACAGTTGGGGAACAGGTGAAGAACAGTGTGGTACAGTGAAGAATTGTGGGGAACAGATGTGGAACAGTAGGGAACTGTGGGAAAAATGGGGAATAGAGGGGAACAAAGGGGAACAGTGGGGAACAGTCGTCAACAGTGGTGAACAGATGTGGAACAGTGACAAAAATGGGAAAAGTGGGGAACTGTTGGGAACAGTGTGGAACCGTTGGGAACACTGCAGAACAATGGGGAATGGAATGAAATATTAGGGAGCAGGGGGACAATGAGGAAAGAGGAACATTGGAGAACACTGCAGAAAAAATGAGAACAGAGGGGACCAAAAGGGAGTGGGGGAACAGATGGGAAACTGATGGGGAACCGTGGGGAACAGGTGGGAAACTGTTGGGATTGGTGGGGAACAGTGGGGAACAGTTGGGGAACAGGTGAAGAACAATGTGGTACAGTGAAGAATTGTGGAGAACAGATGTGAAACAATAGGGAACAGTGGGGAAAATGGGGAACAAAGGGGAACAGTGGGAAACAGTTAGGGAACAGATGGAGAATAGTGAGGAACAGTGAAAAACTGTGTGGAACAATGAGGAACCGATGTGATCAGATTTGGAACAGTAGGGAACAGTGGGAAAAATGGGGAAGAGTTGGAAACAAAAGGGAACAGTTGGGAACAGATGGGGAACAGTGACAAACTTTGGGGAACAGTGGGGAACAGTTTGGTTACAGCTGGAGAACAGTGGGGACCGTGCAGAACAGATGAAGAAAAGTGAGGTACAGTGAAGAATTGTGGGGAATAGATGCGGAAAAGTACGAACAGTGGGAAAATAGGGACAGTGGGGAACAAAGGGGAACAGTGGGGAACATTTCGAGAACAGCTGGAGAACAGTGGGGAACAGTGAAGAACTGTTGGGAACAGTGGGGAACAGTGGGTAACAGTGAGGATCAGATGTGGAACAGTGAGGAACAAAGGGGAACAGATGGGGAACAGTACGGAACTGTTGTGGAACCATGAAGAACAGTGGGCAACATGGGAAATAGTGCCGAACATTGGGGAGAATGGAGAAGAGTGGGGAACAGATTGGGGACTGATGCGGAATATAGAGGAATATTGGGGGACAGTCGGGAACGGTGGTGAACAGATGTGGAAAGGTGGGAAAAATGGGAAACAGTGGGGAAAAGTGGGGAACTGTGGGGAACAGAAGGGAACAATGAGGAACAGGAGGAACAGATGGGGAACACAGTGGAAATGTGGAGAACACTGGGGACAGTTGAAGAACTGTGGGGAACAGTGGGAAGCAGATTAGGAACTGATGGGGAACAGTGTGGACCCATGGGGAACAGTGGGAAAAATGGGGAACAGATGGGTAACAGTTCAGGAATAGCTGGAGAACAGTGGGGAACAGTGAAGAACTTTGGGGAACAGAGGTGATCAGATTTGGAACAGTAGGGAACAGTCGGGAACAAAGGGGAACAGTCGGAAACAGATGGAGAACATTTCCTGAACAGCTGGAGAACAGAGGGGAATAATGAGTAACAGTGGGGAACAGAAGGGAACAGGGGAGAGCAGTGGGGAACATACGGCGAAGAGTGGAGAACATGGGGAACAGTGGTAAAAAAATGTGTGACAGGTGGGGAACAGTGAGGAACAGTGGGGAACACTTTGGAAAAAGTTGGGGATGGAATGAACTGATGGGAAACAGTGGAGATGTCTGCGGAACAGTGGAGAATAGTGGGCAACAGAGGGGAATAGTGGGGAGGAGTGGGGAACATGTGGGGAACAGCTAGAGAACAGTGGGGAACAGTGCAGAACATTGGGGAATATGGGGGACATTGGGAAACATTGCAGAATATTGGGGAAATGGGAACAGTGGGAAACAGATGGGGGACTGGAGGAATATAGGGGAACATTGGGGAACAGCCGGGTATGGTGGTGAACAGATGTGGAACAGTCAGGAACGGAAAAATGGGAAACAGCGGGGAAAAGTGGGAACTGTGGGGGACAGTTGGGAAGAGTGAGGAACAGGTGTGAAACAGTGGAGAAAAGTGGGAAAAATGGGCAACAGTGCGGAACAGTGTGAAACCCTGGGGAAAACTGCAGAACAATGGGGAATGGAGGGGAATATGGGGAACAGTGGGAAACAGTGCAGAACATTGGGGAAAATGGGGAAAGTGGGAAACAGATGGGGGACTGATGTGGAATATAGGGGAACATTGGGGGACAGTCGGCAATGGTGGTGAACAGATGTGGAACAGTTGGAAAATGGGGAACAGTTGGAAAAATTTGGAACAGTGAGGAAAAGATGGAGAACAGTGGGGAATATTGGGAAAAAGGGCAAAAGTGAGGAATAGTTGGGAAAACTGTGGAACCATGGGGAACACTGCAGAACAATGTGGAACAGAGGGCAATATTGGGGAGCAGGGGGGAACAATGAGGAAAGGGAAACAGATGGGGAAAGTGGGGAACAATGCAGAACAGATGAGAACAGAGGGGAACAAAAGGAAGCAGGGGGAACAGGTGGGAAACTGCTGGAAAACAGTTGAGATTGGTGGGGAACAGTGCAGAACAGTTGGGGAACAGGTGAAGAAAAGTGGGGTATAGTGAAGAATTGTAGGGAACAGATGTGGAACAGTGGGAAAAATAGGGAACAAAGGGGAACAGTGGGGAACAGATGGGGAACAGTTCAGGAACAGCTGAAGAACAGTGGGGAACAGTGAAGAACTGTGGCTAACATATGTGGAACAGTAAGTAACAGTGTGGAACAGTGAGGAACGGTTGTGAAAATGAGGAATTGTGGGAACAGTGGGAATTACTGGGGAACATTGGGGAAAAGTTGTGGAACAGCTGAAGAACTGAAGGGCTACAGTGTGGAAGAATGCAGAACAGTGGGGGAAATGGGAACAGTGTGGAACAGATGGGGTACAGTGTGGAACAGTGGGAAACAGTTTAGAACAGATGGGGAACTGATGGGGAACATTACAGAACATTGGGGAATATGGGGAACAGATGGGGCACTGATGATAATATTGGGGAACAGTGGGAAACAGAGGACAAATGTGGGTAACAGATGGGAAAAGTGAGGAGCAGTGGGGAAAAGTTGGGGAACAGGTGAAGAATAGTGGGTACAGTGAAGAACTGTGGGGAACAGATGTGGAACAGTAGAGAACAGTGGGAAGAGTGGGGAACAAAGAGGAACAGTGGGGAACAGTTTGCAAGCAGCTGGAGAACATTGGGGAACAGATGTGGACTGAAGAGGAACAGTGGGGAACAGGTGAAGAACAGTGGGGTACAGTGTGGAAAAGGAGGGAAAAGCTAGAGAACAGTGACGAGCAGTGTGGAACAGAAGGCGGACAGTGGAGAGCAGTGGGGACAAACAATGGGTAACAGAGGACAAATGTGGGAACAGTAAGGAGCAGTGGGGAACATATGGGAAACTGATGGAGAACAGTCGGGAATCATGGGGAAAAGTAGGGGACAGTGGGAAAAATGGGGAACAGTGGGGAATAAAGGGGAATAGTGCTGAACAGTTCGGGAACAGCTGGAAAACCAAGGGAAACAGTGGAATCAGTCTAGAACAGATGGTGAACAGTTGAGAATGGGGGGGAAAAACTGGGGTACAGATGGAAAAGTGATGGGGTAGAGTGAGGACCCATGGAGAACAGGTGGGAAACTGCTGGGAAACAGTGGGGATTGGTGGGGAATAGTGGAGAATCATTGGCGAACAATGAAGGACTGTGGGAAACAGATGAGCATCAGATGGGCATCAATGGGGTACAGAGGACTGTTGGGGAACAGTGTGGAACATTGGGGAATATTGGGAAAAAGTGCAGAACATTGGGGAAAATGGGGAAGAGTGGGGAACAGATGGTGGACTGATGCCGAATATAAGGGAACATTGAGGAACAGTCGGGAATGTTGTCGAACATATGTGGAACAATGGCAAAAATGGGAAACAGTCAGGAAAAGTGAGGAACAGGTGTAAAACAGTTGAGAACAGTGGGAAAAATGGGGAACAGTGGGGAAAATGGGCAACAGTGCGGAACAGATGGGGAACAGTGTGGAATCATGGAGAACACTGCAGAACAATGGGGAATAGAGGGGAATATTGGGGAGAAGGGGGAATAATGTCAAGGGAAACAGATGGGGAACAGTGGTGAACCGTGGAAAACTGGTGGGAAACTGCTGGAAAACTGCTGGGATTGTTGGGGAACAGTGGGGAAAAGTTGGTGAACAAGCTAAGAACAGTGTGGAACAGTGAAGAACTGTGGGGAACAGATGTGAAACAGCTGGAGATCAGTGGGAACAGAGAAGAACTGTGTGGAACTGATGGGGTACATTGGGGAACAGTGTGGAACATTGGGGAATATGGGGAACTATGGGGAACAGATGGGGGACTGATGCGGAATATAGGGGAAGAATGGGGAACAGTCGTGAATAATCGGAAACAGTGGAGAACAGTTGGAAAAATGGGCAACAGTGCGGAACAGATGGGGAATTGTGTGGTACAGTGGGCAATGCTGTAGGACAATGGGGAACAGATGGGAATATTGGGGAGCAGGGGGGAACAATGAGGAAAGAGGAACAGTGGGGAACACTGGAGAACAGAGGGGAAGAAAATGGAGCAGGGGAACTGATGGGGGACAGTGGGAAACCATGAGTAACAGGTGGGAACTGCTGGAAACACTTGGGATTGGTGGGAACAGTGGGGAAAAGTTGGGGAACAGGTGAAGAACAGTGGGGAACAGTGATGAACTGTGGGGAACAGATGTGGAACAGTAGGGATCAGTAGGAAAAATGGGGAACAGTGGGGAACAGTTCAGGAACAGATGGAGAACAGTGGAAACCTGATGGGGAACAGTGGGGAAACGTGGGGAAGAGGTGGGAAACTGCTGGGAAACAGTTGGGATTGGTGTGAACATTGTGAAACAGGTGAAGAGCTGTGTGGAACAGTAGGGTACAGTGGGGAAAATTGTGGAAAATGGGCAACAGTGGGCAACAGTTCGTGAACAGCTGGAGAACAGTGGGGAACAGTGAAGAAATATTATTTGGGAACAGTGGGGAACAGAGGGTAACAGGGGAGAGCAGTGGGGAACTGGCGAACATTGGGAATGTGGGTAACAGTGATAAAAAGTGTGTGACAGGTGGGGAACAGTGGGGAAGACTTGGAAAAAAGTTGGGGAACTGTAGTCTATAGAGGGCAACAGCGTGGAAAATTGAGGAATAGAAGGAAGGTATGGGGAACAATGGAGATCTCTGCGGAACAGTGGGCAACAGAGGAGAATAGTGGTGAGCAGTGGGGATCAGATAGCGAACTGTGGAGAATGGGAGAACAGTGTAGAAAAGTGGGGAACAGATTGGGAAATGAGGGGAACAGTGGGGAACCATGGTGAACAGTGGTGTAAAGTGGGGAACTGGTGGGAAACAGCAGGTGGAAAAGTGTGGAACAGGTGTGGAACAGGTGAGGAATAATAGGAAACAGTTTAGAACAGATAGGGAACTGATGGGGAACTCTGGGGACTTGGAAGGGCAGGAAGGTACCATACATACAGATTTGAAATTTGCATTTGGAGTGGGACACACATTTGGGAAAATTTGAAAAGAATGAGGGATGATAACAACAAGAGGAAAATAACTGGCTCATGAGCAACTAACTGAAAAATCTTTGGAAGCATTAATCAAACCAGAAAGAATTGCCACAGTATATGTTCCAGGACATCAGAAGGGGAACTCACCAAAATCACAAGGAAATCAGATGGCTGATGAACTGGCCCGACAAGCGGCACGATCAGGAACAGTGCATGCAAATGATAGCCTTGATACCTCTCAGAGAAGGGCTGAAGAAGGTCCTATCTTTTCCCTCCCTGAAGAAGAACAAATGGAAAAGATGGGAGCAAAGAAGATGGAAAATGGTGGCTCCCCAATGGAAGACAATTGTTAAATACGCAAGCACTGTATGATGCATTCTTATGAACTTATGCCTGCAGAGGAGTCTAAATACTAGCAAGACAGACAGTGAACCACTGTGTGATCTGTTTAAAGGTTAATAAGAAAGTTATGTAAGCTATTCCTGGAGGAGGACAACCTTCAGCAATCTGGCCATTTCAGCGGATACAAGTGGATTTCACCGAACTCCCTAAGGTCCAGCGATGAAAATTTCTACTAGTAGTAGTGGACCACTTCACGAGATGGGTTGAAGTGTTCCCCACCGTCAATGCCACTACACAAGTATATAACTCTGGAACAAATTGTACCCCAATATTGAATAGCTGAATCCATCAATTCAGATCGGGGAACGCACTTCGCTTCTAAAATTCACAGCCTGGTCTGTGAAGCCTTAGGGATAAAATGCATATACCATGGCATCCAGAGTGGAGCAAATGAATGCCACTTTAAGAATGCAAATTACAAAACTAAAAAAAGAGATTAAATTACCCTGGACCAAGTGCTTTCCGATAGCTCTTCTCAGAATTCGGATAGCCCCATGACAAAACATTAGAATATCCCCTTACGGGATGTTATTTGGACTCCCATATTTGGGGCGGATGGAAGGAATATCTACAGTCAAAAATAATGATGTGTTTTTAAGGAACTATTTACTGGCAGTCTCTCGTTATCTTGCAGATTTAAAAGCTAAGGATCTGCTGGCGCAGAGCCCTCCTCTGGATTTCCCTATCCACTCTGTGAATGCTGCTGACTGGGTCCTGATCAATTCGTGGAAAGAAGAAAAGCTTCATCCCCGGTGGAACGGACTATATCTAGTATTATTGACCACAGAAAAAATCCAGAGAACTTTCTTCTAAGTAATATAAGAAGTAAAGAACTTGGCCTCGATTTGAATGAAGCACAAAAAAGATTTATTATGATAGCCTTAGCTGTAGCAAAAAAATGTATAATGTCAACCTGGAAATCAGAAGATAGCCTGAGAATACTGCAATGAATAAACGTATTCCATTGGAAAATAACATATAATTTAAGAAATAACATCACAGTATTTGAACAAATTTGGGAACCGTACATGGAACACAACAGAGAGGTCCTACTGCGGACCTCCACCCCCTAAAATGACAGAATGAGAAGTAGATGAAATGAACTGACCCAGTGTGTAAAAGTAGATGACACAATTTTCTTGTTTATTTCATTGTGTGATGATATTGTTCAATGGGTTTATTGTATTGTATATGTTGAACATTTAGTGGGTGGGGAGGGGGTGGGAAGGAGGGAGGGAAAGGAGGGGGGAACAAGGGGAGAAAATGACTGTGGAAATTCAAGAGGGAAACGTTTGTGTGTATTTTGCTCAATATGGTTCATAGTGTGAAACATAAAAACTTTAAAAAGAATAAAGGGACCAGTGCACCCACCACCAGCCACAGAGGGAAGGAAAGAGGAGTAAAAAGGAACAGAAAAGAAAACTACAATAATGAAACTTTTACGCTATTTCAATTTGAGTTATACATAGCTTTGCGTGTTGAACCTAAAAATTATTTTATCTCTCTATGTACTAATTATGCTAAGAACCAAAATCAAACAGATTGTTGGGTATGTGCAAAAATACCACACCATGGCAAGTCAGGAGTCCTCTTAGTAGCAGTCCCTCTCTCCCTACACGAATTGTTCCCCACTGTTCTCCTTTCCTCGTTGTTTCCCCTTCCCCGCTCCCCATTATTCCCCTCCGATCCCCATTGTTCTACAGTGTTTCCCATGGTTCCACACTGTTCTCCAGCTATCCCCCCGGTTCCATATTGTTCCCCACGGTTCCCTACTTTTCCCCACTGTTCTGCATTATTACCAGTGTTCCCCACTTTTGCCCTCTGTTCCTCATTTAACCCACTGTTTCCCATCAACTGTTCTGCACTGTTGCCCATTTTTCCCAATGTTCTCAACTATACCCCATCTGTTCCCCAGTGGTTCACATGTGTTCCTGACTATTCCCCACAGTTCCCCACTTTTCCCCTCTGTTCTCCACTATGCCCCTCTGTTCTCCAACAGGGGGAAGAATGAGGAGCAGTGGGAAACAGAGGGTCACAGTGGGGAGCAGTGGAGAACAGGTGACGAACAGTGGAGAACAAGCGAGTAACAGTGGACAAATGTTGGTAACAGATGGGGAACAGAAGGGAAAAGTGGGGAAAAGTGGGGAATAGTGGTGGAACAGTGGGATAAATGTGGAACGGGGACAGCTGGAGAACAGTGGGGAACAGGGCAGAACAGATGCAGAATAGTGGGGAAAAATAGGAAATAGTGTGGAGCAGGGGTTCAAATGGAGAACAGTGGGGAACTGTGGGGAACAGTGGGAAGCAGATTAGGAAATGATGGGGAACACTATGGACCCATGGGGAACAATGGGGAACAATGTGAACACTACGGAACAGTGGGGAACAGTGAAGAACTAAGGGGAAGAGGGGAAGAATGAGGAACAGAGGGGCACAGTGGAGAGCAGTGTAAAACAGGGGGGAAGATTGGGGAAAATGGGCAACAGGGCAGAAACATAGAAGGTAGGAGCAGGAGTAGGTAATTCGGCCCTTCGAGCCTTCTCCGCCATTCAATGAGATCATGGCTGATCTTAAAGTTCAGTACCCCATCCCCGCCTTCTCTCCGTAACCCCTAATTCCCTTATACGGAAGAAATATATCTAATTCACTCTTCAATATATTCAATGAACCTGCCTCTACTGCCCTCTGTGGCAATGAATTCCACAGATTCACCACCCTCTGAGTAAAGAAATTCCTCCTCATCACGGTTCTAAATGGTTTGCCTACTATCCTCGAACCATGACGCCGGGTTCTGGACTCCCCCACCATTGGAAACATCCCTTCCGCATCCATTCTGTCCAGTCCTGCCAGAACTTTATATGTCTCTATGAGATCCCCTCTCAATCTTCTAAACTCCAGCGAGTACAATCCCAAATTGTGCAATCTTTCCTCAGAAGTTATTCCTGTCATTCCAGGTATAAAGCCTGGTGAATTGCCTTTGCACTCCCTCCATTGCAAGAACATCCTTCCTCAGTTAAGGCGACCAAACGTGCACACAATACTCCAGGTGTGGTCTCACCAGGGCTCTGTACAATTGCAGTAAGGTATCCTTATTCCTATACTCAAATCCTCTTGATGTGAAGGCCAACATACCATTTGCCTTTTTAACCACCTGCTGTACCTGCATGCTCACCTTCAGTGATTGGTGCACAAGAACCCCTATGTCTCTCTGCACTTCCCCATCTCCCAATCTATTGCCATTCAAATCGTAATCTGCCCTCCGGTTTGTATTACCAAGGTGGATAACCTCACATTTATCCACATTGTAGTGCATTTGCCATGTATCTACCCAGTCCCCTAATTTATCCAAATCACACTGGAGCTTCCTGACCCCCTCTTCCATGCACACAACCCCTCCTAGCTTAGTGTCGTCTGCAAATTTGGAGATATTACATCCAATCCCCTCATCGAGATAATTAATGTAAATTGTGAACAGCTGGGGTCCCATTACAGATCCCTGTGGCACCCCACTGGTCACCGCCTGCCACTCAGAAAATTAGCTGTTTATCCCAACTCTCTGTCTTTTATCTGCCAGTCAGTTATCAATCCACATCAATACCTTCCCCCCACCCCAATCCCATGAGCCTTGATTTTGCATGCCAGTCATTTATGTGGAACCTTATCGAAGGCCTTTTGGAAATCCAGGTACACCACATCCACTGGCTCTCCCCCATCTATTTTACCTGTCACCATCTCAAAGAATTTCAATAGATTTGTCAAGCACAATTTACCTTTTGTAAATCCATGTTGATTCTCTCCAATCCCTTCTCTGCTAGTCATATGCTCCGCTATTACATCCTTAATAATGGATTTCATCATTTTGCCCACTACTGATGTAAGGCTCACCGGCCTATAATTCCCCACTTTTTCTCTACCCCCCCTTTTTAAATAGTGGGGTAACATTAGCTACCCTCCAATCCATGGGTACTGATCCTGAGTCTATTGAGTTATGGAAAATAATTTTTAAAGCATCTACTATCTGAATGTCCACTTCTTTAAGTACCCTAGGATGTAGATTATCAGGCCCTTGGGATTTATCGGCCTTCAATCCCTTCAATTTTCCCAAGACCATGTCCTTAGAGATACTGATTTCTTTCAGCTCCTCCCTTGCATTAGTGTCTATGTTTCCCAACATCCTTGGGAGGTTATTGTATTCTCTCTTGTGAAAACAGATCTAAAGTAAGAATTTAATTGGTCTGCCATTTCCTTATTCCCCATTATATATTCCCCTGATTCTGACTGTAAGGGACCTACTCTGGATTTCACCAATCTTTTCCTCTTGACATATCTATAAAAGCTTTTGCAGTTGGTTTTTATCTTTGCCGCAAGCTTACTTTCATAATTTATTTTTGCCCTCTTGATTAATCCCTTTGTCCTCCTTTGCTGCATCTTGAACTGTTCCCAGTCTTCGGATTTGGTAATTATTTTGGCCAATTGATATGCTCTCCCTTTGGACTTAATGCTGTCTCTAATTTCCCTTGTTATCAACGGTTGAGTCACCTTTCTTGGTTTACTTTTATGTCAAATCGGTATAAACGATTTCTGCAATTCTTCCATTAGATCTTTGAATGCTTTCCATTGTCTATCCACCGTCACCCCCCCACCCACCCCGCCCCCATAAACCACCCAATCAATCTTACTCAACTCCCGTCTCATACCATCATAATTCACTTTATTTAAATTCAGGACCTTAGTCTCGGTGATAATTTCTTCACTCTCCATGTCGAGTGAGAATTCGATCATAGTGTGATTGCTCCTACCCAAAGGGCCTCTTACAACAAGATTGCAGATTAGCCCCTTTTCATTGCATAATACCCAGTCTAAAATGGCCTGCTCCCGAGTTGGTTCCTCGACATATTGGTCGAGATAACCGTCCCGTAAACATTCAAGGAATCCCTCCTCCTCAGTATTTTTACTAATTTGGCTAGTCCAATCGATATGTAAATTAAAGTCTCCCATGATGACAGCTGTTCCCTTATTGCACGTTTCTCTAATTTCCCTTATTATGCCTTCCATCACCTCTACATTACTATTTGGAGGCCGATATACCACCCCCACTAACATTTTCCACCCCTTGCTATTCCTCAGTTCAACCCATAAAGATTCCGTATCTTCTGAGTTAATATCCTTCCTGTCAATTGTGTCGGTTTCTTCTCTCACCATCAAAGCTACCCCACCCCCTTTTCGTTCTTGTCTACCCCTCCTTAATATTGTATACCCCAGGATGTTAAGTTCCCAGGCTTGCCCACCTTGCAGCCATGTTTTGTAATCCCAATCAAATCGTATTTGTTTGTCTCAATTTCCACAGCCAATTCATCTACTTTGTTCCGAATGCTTCTTGCATTAAGATATAAAGCCTTCAGATTTGCTTTTTTCACCCTCCTTGCTCTTTCTGATTTTTACTTTCGCTGCCTAACCCAAATTTACCTATTTTATCTTTCCTGTCCTTTGCTTATCATACAGGTTCCCATCCCAGTGCCAAATTAGTTTAAACCGCATCCGTCGGCTGCACCAAACCTAGCTGCCAATATATTGATCCCTTTTGGGTTTAGGTGTAACCCATCCTTTTTGTAAAGGTCATGCCTTCCCCAAAAGAGATCCCAATGGTCCAAGAAGCCAAAACCTTATCTTTTACACCAGCCCCTCAGCCACACATTCATTTGTCTTAACCTTCCATTTTTGTCCTCACTTGCACTTGGCAGAACAGATGCAGAACAGTGGGGGAAAGTAGGGAACAGTGTGGAACAGGGGGGACAGCTGGAGAACTGTGGGGACAGATGGGGAACAGATTGGATCCATGGGGAACAGTGAGTAATTCTGGGGAGCAGTGGGGAACAGATGGTGAACAGTGGAGAACTGTGAGAAACAGTGTGGAAAAATGGGGCACAGCTTGGAAACAGAGGAGCATCTGATGGGCAACAATGGGGAACCATGGGGTACAGTTGGTAACAGTTGGAATCTGTGGGGAACAGTGGGGAAGAGATGTGGAACAGAAGGGAAAAGTGGGAGAAATGGAGAACAGTAGGGAACAGAGGGTAACAGTGGGGAACAGTTCGGGAACAGCTGGAGAAAAGTGGGGAACAGTGAAGAACTGTGGGGAACAGAGGGGAACACAGGGTAACGGGGAGAGCAATGGGGAACAAAAGGCGAACATTGGAGAAAGTGTGCAACGTTGTTCAAAAGTGTGTGATAGGTGGGGAACAGTTGGGGAACAATGGTGTATTGAGGGCAACAGTGGGAAAAATTGATGAATGGATGGAAGAGATGGGGAAAAGTCAGGATCACTGAGGAAGAGTGGAGAACTGGGGTGAATAGTGGGGAGCAGTGGGGAACAGATAGCGAACTGTGGAGAATGGGGGAACAGTAGGGAAAAGATTGGGAAATTAGTGGAACAGTGGGGAACCATGGTGGAAAAGTGGGGAACTGGTGGGAAATAACTGAGGAACAATAGGGAACTGATGGGAAACAGTGGGGAACTGTGGGAGACAGCTTTAACGATGATGTATGGCGCACTGAGACAGAAACTGTGACACCGAATTCAGATCAATGAGAAGGTTTATCAGTGATGAAGGATAAACTGTGTCAGATACTTTGAAAACCAGGTTCACAGTGGGGAGGAGGTTTATTGGTGATGTATGGTAGACTGAGAGGGATACTGTGAAACTGGGTTTACATTAGTGAGATAGTTTAACGTTGAGGTTCAATGAACTGTGACAGGTACTGTGACACCAGTTTCACAGTGCGGAGGAGGTTTAAAGGTGACACGAGATACATTGTTGCAGATACAGTGACACAGAGTTAACAGTGGGGAGAAATTCTCATGGTGATTTTCGGGAGACTGAGGGAAATATTATTTCACCAGGTTCACAGTATGAAGAAGGTTTAACAGTGATGTATGTTTGACTGAGGTAGATAATGTGACACCATTTTCATAGCGGGAAGAAGGTTTAATGCTGATATTTGGTAGACTGAGGCTTATACTGTGACACCGGGTACACAGTGGGGAGAGGATTTCATGGTGTTTTACAGGAGTCTGAGGTAGATACTGTTACACCGGATTCATAGTGGGAGGTTCAACAGTGACGCATGATAAACTGTCAGATACTGTGACACCAGGTTCACAGTGGGAAGGAGGTTTAACGGTTTTATACGATACACTGTTGCAGATACAGTGATACCAGTTTTACAGTAGTGAGAAGATTTAATTGTGACGTACGATAAACTGTAGCAGGTTCTGTGACACCAGGTGCACAGTGGGGATTAGGTTTAACATTGATTTAATGTAGACTGAGACCGATTACTGTGACACCGGGTTCACAGCATTGAGAAAGGTAATGTACGATAAACTGTGTCAGATACTGTGAAAACCTGGTTCACAGTGGGGAGAAGGTTTATCAGTGATACAAAATAAACTCTGGCATGTACTTTTATAGCGGGTTCACAGTGGGTAGAAGGTTTAACAGTGATGTACGGTAGACTGAAACAGATACTGTGAAACTGGGTTCACATTAGTGAGATGGTTTAACATTGAGGTTCGACGAACTGTGGTAGGTACTGTGACACCAGGTTCACAGTGTGGACGAGGTTTAAACGTGAAACGCGATACATTGTTGCAGATACCGTGACACAGAGTTAACAGTGGGGAGACATTTTAATGGTGATGTTCGGTAGACTGAGGCATATACTGTGACTCCGGGTACACAGTGGGTAGAAGGTTCAACGGTGATTTACGGGAGTCTGAGACAGATACCGTGACACCGGGTTCACAATGGGAAAAAGTTTATAGGGTGATGAAAAATAAGCTGCGGCAGATAAACTGACACCAGGTTCACAGTGGTGAGTGGTTTAATGGTGATGACGGAAGACAGAGGCAGATACTGTGACACCAAATTGACAATGAGGAGAACGCTTTTCTGTGATGTACAATAAAGTGTGTAAGATACTGTGACCCCAGGGTCACAGTTGGGAGAAGGTTTAACTATGGTGTATGGTAGACTGAGGCAGATTCTGTGACACTAGGTATACAGGGGGTGGAGGATAAACAATGATGTACAGAAAACTGTGGCACATAAAGTGACACTGATTTCACTGTTGGGAGAATGTTTAATGTTGGGATACAATAGACAGAGGCAGATACGCTGACACCAGCTTCACAGCGGGGAGATTGTTCAATGGTGATGTACGATAGACTGAGATAGATACTAAGACAATGGGGGTTCACAGTAGGAAAAAGGTTTAACAATAATGTACTATAACCTATGTCAGATACTGTGACAGCAGGTTCACATTGGGGAGAATGTTTAATGTGCTGTACGGTAGACTTTGGCAGATATTGTGACACTGAGGTCACAGTAGTGAAAAGGTATTTTAACGGTGATGTACGCTAGACTAGGGCAGTACTGTGACACCAGGTTGACAGTGGGGAGAAGGTTTAACGGTTATGTACAGTAGATGTTGGCAGATACAATAACACTGGCCTTACAGTGGGAAGAAGGTTTACTGGTGATGTAAGGGAAACTGAGGCAGATTCTGTAACACCGGGTTCACAATGGGGTGAATGTATAACAGTGGTGTACAAAAAACTGGGGCAGACAAAGTGACACTGGTTTCACAGTTGGAAGAATGTTTGATGGTGATGTATATTAGACGTATGCAGATACTCAGACACCAGCTTCAAAGTGGGGAGCAAGTTTAACAGTGATGTACGGTTGACTGAGGCAGATACTGTGAAACCAGATTCACAGGGGGAGAAGCTTAAACGATGATGAATGGTAGACTGAGTCTGATACTGTGATACAAGGTTCACAGGATGAAAAGGTTTAACAGTAATGTACGATAAACTGTGTCAGATACTGTGACACCAGGTTCACAGTGGGGAGAAGGTTTAATGGCAATGTATGGTCATTTGAGATAAATACCATGACACCAGGCCCACAGTGGGGATGAGGTTTAACTGTGATGTACGGTAGACTGAGGCAGATACTGTGACACCATGTTCATAGTGGGGAGAATGTTTAATGGGTGTACAACAAACTGTGGCAGATGCTGTAACACCAGGCTCACAGTGGGTAGAAGGTTTACTGGTGATGTAAGGTAGACTTTGGCAGATACTGTGACACCAAGTTCACAGTAGTGGAAAGCTTTAACAGTGATGTACTATAAACTGTGGAAGATACATTGACACCAGTTTCACAGTTGGGAGAATGTTTTACAATGAAGTACAGTAGACTGAGGCAGAAACAATGACACCAGGTTCACAGTGGGGAGAAGGTTTACTGGTGGTGTCAGGGAAACTGACGCAGATAGTGTGACACTGGGTTGACAGTGGGGAGAATGTTTAACAGTGCTGTACAGTAAACTATGACAGACAAAGTGACACTGGTTTCACTGTTAAGAAAATGTCTAATGGTGGGATATGATAGACGTAGGCAGATACTCTGACAGTGGGTAGATTTTTTAATGGTGATGTACGGTAGACTGAGACAGATACTTTGACATCAGGCTCATATTGGGGAGAAGGTTTAACGGTGATGTACGTTAGAGTGAGGCAGATACTCTGACACCAGGCTCATTGTGTTGTTCATTTCCCTTATTTACATCTAATTTATATGCTAGATTTTTTTGTGGCAACTTGATGATGGGGTGGTGAATTGGATTAGTAAATATGCAGACGATACTAAGATAGGTGGAATAGTGGATAATGAAGAAGGTTTTCAAGGATTGCAGAGGGATTTGGGCTGCTTAGAAAAGTGGGCTGAAAAATGGCAGATGGAATTTAATGCTGATAAGTGTGAGGTGCTTCATTTTGCTAAGAAGAATCAGAACAGGACACATGTGGTAAATGGGAGAGCATTGATGAATACAGAAGAGCAGAAAGATTTAGGAGTAACGGTACATTGTTCCCTGAAGGTAGAAACTCACGTGAATAGGGTGGTGAAGAAGGCTTTTAGTATGCTGGCCTTTATCAATCATTGCATGGAATATAGGAGTTGGGAGGTGATGTTGAGATTGTATAAGACGTTGGTGCGGCCTAATTTGGAGTTCTGTGTGCAGTTCTGGTCGCCTAATTATAGGAAGGATATAAACAGAGTGGAGAGAGTGCAGAGAAGGTTTACCAGAATGTTGCCTGGGTTTAAGCATCTGGAGTATGGGGAGAGATTGGACAGATTGGGTCTTTATTCTTTGGAGCGTAGAAGGTTGAGAGGGGATTTGATAGAAGTATTTAAGATTATGAAAGGGATAGACAGAATGGATGTGGATAGACTATTTCCGTTAAGAGGAGGAAAGTTTAAAACAAGAGGACATGAGTTAAGAATTAAGGGGCAGAGGTTTAGAGGTAACATGAGGGGGAAATTCTTTACTCAGAGAGTGGTAGCCGTGTGGAATGATCTTCCGGGAGAAATAGTGGCGGCGGAGTCAATTGTATTATTTAAGAAAAGGTTGGACAGGTATATGGATGAGAAGAAGATGGAGGGTTATGGGCATTGTGCAGGGAGGTGGGATTAGAAAGGGGTGTTTGGTTCGGTGCGGACTAGAAGGGCCTAATGGCCTGTTTCCGTGCTGTAATTGTTATGTTATGTTATATGTTATGTTAACATGGCAAATATTGAGAATTGAGAACATCTGATTTGATAGAGGTATTCAAAAGTATAAGGGGAAGAAGTGAGATCGATGGTAATATTCAAGGAAATGTTGGCAAGATATATGGACAGAATAGGTGTGGAGGGTTATGGGCATTGTGCAGGGAGGTGGGACTAGAGAGGGGTGTTTGGTTCGGTGTGGACTAGAAGGGCCTAATGGCCTGTTTCCGTGCTGTAATTGTTATGTTATGTTATATGTTATGTTAACATGGCAAATATTGAGAATTGAGAACATCTGATTTGATAGAGGTATTCAAAAGTATAAGGGGAAGAAGTGAGATCGATGGTAATATTCAAGGAAATGTTGGCAAGATATATGGACAGAATAGGTGTGGAGGGTTATGGGCATTGTGCAGGGAGGTGGGACTAGAGAGGGGTGTTTGGTTCGGTGTGGACTAGAAGGGCCTAATGGCCTGTTTCCGTGCTGTAATTGTTATGTTATGTTAACTTCCAAACATTCCATAAACTTCTTTTCTAATCAGATTTTGTTCATTTAAATAGGTCTCTTAAGTATTCTGCACAAAATTAAATTCGTTACTTGGGTTTGGTTCAATGGCACTTCAGTCTGCTTCATTATTTTTTTAGACCCTCGTTTTGTGCTTTCTGCTTTGCCCAGCAGATTCACCAAATAGGCATCCAACTCTGTCTTCTCAGCTTGACCCAACATCTCCTCTGTAAACTTAAGCAAACCAAGGAGACCAAAGTTAAAATTTTCATATTTGCATTTTCAAAAACAAAAATGGCGCTGTGACCTGTAGTTTCACATCTTAATCCCACTTGCTAAACTTGCAAGCAACTGCACCTCATCCTACAGCTGGAAAATTGCAATAGAACTGGTTGGTTAAAGCAAAGATACCTCCCAGTCACCCCATTAAAGGCCTCCAAGTTAACAACAGGTTGCAACCCGTCAGTTCAATACAAAGATCTGTATCAGGAAGATTAACGGGCTTTAAAAAAAATAATTTCCACTATTGAAAGAAAACTCATCAGGGAACACCAGGCTCTTGTTGAATAATTCCTGTTGTATTCCTCAAAATGGTTTGATCTTGATTTCAAGCAGAGTCATTTGGTGAGATTGTTGGTCCAGAACAAACTCTGCCCACACACTCCCTTAAATACCTGCAAAGTCCTGGCTCAGCTCTGCTCCATGCTAAAGCTATCAGAGCTTTACTGAAGAGGTAACTGACTTCAGATGCTGGTACATTGAGTCAAAAACACCCTAATACTTCCCTGAAAAACACACCTCTCTCTGAAAACCATCAAGAACCTTCCTGAACTGTAATCATTGATATTTAGAGCACCAAAATCTGGTGAACTTAAATTCTGTGCACAGTATCAGAATGGCCTGCAACCAGTGAACTTGGAGGAATGAGACTGTGAACTAAAGAACTTTTCTGAACTTACACACACATTACACACATGTGCACTTAGAATTAGAAGGGGGTTAAGTTAGATAAAGTAAGTTGAAGTAGTAAAATAGTGATAAGTTAAAGTGTAATTCCATTTTCATGTTTAAAAATAATTAAAATCAACTTTTGTTTAAGTAACCATTTTTCAGGTGAATATCTATTTCTGCTGGGTTTTGAGATCCTCTGGTCTCGTAACACAGCACCAAGCTTCTGAACAACCTTAATTCTTAAAGTTATGATAATAGTCCATTAATGGACCCTTGAATCTTTTGAAAGTTATTATTTTACTCCAATTTTTTTTTAATATCGACAAGACATAATATCATTTAACCGTTGTATATGTGTTGTTGGAGAATTGTCTTTCCATTCAATCAGAATTAGAGTTTTGGATGCCGTATTTGAGAAAAGATGTGCTGGTGTTGGAGGAGGTTCAAAGATGATTTACTTGAATATCAGGAATGATAGGGTTAGTTTATTAGGAACAATTGTTGACTCTTCGACTGTACTAGTTGGAGTACAGAAGGATAAGGGGGACCTCAGAGGCATTTCAAATGCTGGAAGATATGGCAAAGATGCTTCCCATGGTAGGTGACTCTACGACAAGAGAGCATAATTACAGGATAAAAGGGTGATAAAACAGATGTGGAAAAATTGATTTTGTCAATGGGTTGTGAATCTGTGAACTGAGATCATTGGGTATATTTAAGGCAGAGATTGACAGGTATTTGATTAATCAAGGAATCAAGGGTTATGGGTAGAAAGTTGGGCAGTGGGGCTGAGTGGCAGAATGGTGGAACAGACTCGATGGGCCTACTTCTGCTCCTAGACCTTGTGATCTAAATCCTGTGGAAGACCTAGACAACCCTCCTCTTGTATTCCATTCATAGAAAACAGTCTACATGGTGGTTTTATGTCATGTGAACCCATTTCCGATTGAATGCCATGTTACAAGTGACCCAATGCAAATTCTGCATTGACAGGACTACAGCTTCCTGATTTTAAAAATTGTTATCGAGCAGCTCAAATGAGATTTCTTGCTTCCTTTTTTGAAAGAGAAACATTGACATCAAATAAAATAGGAGAGAGAAAAGCAGAAGAATTTATCTACAAGTGGGATTTGATATTAATGGTTGGTGATAAAGATACACCATTTTGAAACATTTGTTTAATATATGGAATAAAATAAATGATGAAATTGGTCTAAGTGAATGTACATCACCCAGAATGGCTTTGATTCAAAATCGTCGTATCTTTTTCAAAGGATCATAAATTTCTGGATAGCTGGTTTTGTTTCGTAAGGGGATTATAAATTTGGAAGATTGTTATGAAAAGGGGTCAACTAATGTCATCAGAGCAACTGATAAATTATTATCATATAACTCATAGCAATCTTTTTTGCTATTTCCAACTACGAGCATATTTGAAGGATAAGTTCGGACCAACCATGTTATACTGAAATAGAAATTCTTCCTAGAGGAATTGTTAAAAAATTTACTTCGATAATGGCCTCTTCATTACAAGTACGAACTTTTAAATGAGGAGTTCTTAAGTCGAGACAAAGGTGGGAAATGGATCTGAATATTGTAATTGATTGGCAAATATGGGCATATCCATGTAAGGATCTCCATGTAAGACATAAATTAGTTCAGTTTAATTCTTTTTACATCAGTAATGTAGCAGATGTCACCAAGGATTTTATCTGAAGCTGCTCTTGGAGTAAGGTGACTCAGGCAGTTGGATATGAAAAGCTCTATAGGAAGATAATTTGGCCACAGAGATCACGTGATCCAAGGGAGTTGTATTAATTCACTTCAACTCAGCATTTTGGATCTATTGACCAGAGTTCCACACTGCAGCAGTGATGAAGGAATTCACAACTAGTTTTTTTCTTCTACAGTTACTTCTTACACCAGAGAAATTGAATAGAATAATATCAGAATTATCAGATCAATGTTTTAGGGGTGGTGAAGATGTAGCAACTTCCTTGCATTCAACCTAGCTTTGTCCTTATGCAAGATCTTTTTGGGGAGAATTACAAATTTTTTGGAACAAGTTATAGGAGTTGTTTTTCTTCAAAATCCAACCTTACCTTTATTAGGAAATATTGAAGGAACAAGGATCAAATTTAAACTATTAAAGTATCAATTGAAATTTGTTAAATTAATGTTAGCGGTGATGAGGAAATGTATTTCACTTTCTCGGAAATCAGATATATTTTTAGGGATGCCAAGATGACATGCAAAATTTCAAAGTTTTATGTCTTTGGAAAAAATTACATTAGTATGAGAAATATATACTCTATGTTTTTGCAAATTTGGCACCTGAATATTCAAATATTAGACTTCAATTTATAATAATGCCCTTTCCATCCTTCTAGACATACGAGATTCTCCTCTAAGTTGTAAAATGTTTATTTAGATGTGTTGGATTTCCTCGCCACCACAAACTCTGGGGAAGCGGAGAACTAACACAGGGCACCAGAAAACAGGAAGACCACACACAATCAACATCTGAGAAGCAGAGGATTCAATCCACAGGTCAGTGACCATGGAACCAGACCAATGAGGGGTTCTGCTGCTGAAGGACCCACATAGGTGATAGGCTATTGGAAATTAGAGGAGAGGAACCCAAGCAGGTTGTGGGCTTCTGGAGAAAGCAGTCAAGGAACTCACACCAGGCCGTGGATTGCTAGAGACTGGTTCGAAACTGGCTAAAAGAGTATCAGGTATCAGACTTGTGATATGAGTGGGTGCTAATCCTCAACATTCATTGGAGCGCTTTCATCCCTAACGTCGAAGTACTCGAGATGGCAGAGGTCGACAGCATCGAGTCCACACTGCTGAAGATCCAGCTGCGCTGGGTGGGTCACACCTCCAGAATGGAGGACCATCACCTTCCCAAGATTGTGTTATATGGCGAGCTCTCCACTGGCCACCATGACAGAGGTGCACCAAAGAAAAGGTACAAGGACTGCCTAAAGAAATCTCTTGGTGCCTGCCACATTGACCACTGCCAGTGGGCTGATATCGCCTCAAACCATGCATCTTGGCGCCTCACAGTTCGGCGGGCATCAAACTCCTTTGAAGAAGACCGCAGAGCCCACCTCACTGACAAAAGGCAAAGGAGGAAAAACCCAACACCCAACCCCAACCAACCAATTTTCCCCTGCGACCATGTCTGCCTGTCCCGCATCGGACTTGTCAGCCAAGCCTGCAGCTGACATGGGCATTTACCCCCTCCATAAATCTTCGTCCGCGAAGCCAAGCCAAAGAAGAATTGGTTCCTAATCGTGTCAGAGGTTCAAAACAGGAGCACGCATTGCCAATGACTTGGATTAGTCTATGAGCATTGAAAGAGAATCCACAAGCCCTCAGTGACTTGGCCCAGGGATCAGGGTGGGGGGGGGGGGTGGAAGAGGGGAAGGGGGAGAGCACGACTCTCTTTTGCTTCTTTCTCTGACTGCAAAAGGCATTTCAGGCAATTTCTGCCAATGGCGAATCTGTCTGCCTCACAGCAGGAAAAAAGCAATTTTGTGTGATATGACACTTTTTAATTACATGACAGTAAATTGTCTCCTGAAATAGAGAGAGAGGTTCAAGTTTCAAACTATTACAAACTCAACTTGCCAGAGCTACCTGGATTATATCTCATCCCCCTTTTCCTTTGCAAGGACACCATTGATTTTATCACAACTCCTATGCTCCATCTGACCAGTGACAGATTATATATTTAAAAATTGTATATTGACATGTTTTTGAAAGAGATGGATTGTAGGAGTTGTGTAGGTCACAAACACAAACACTTCACAAAACAGCTCATACTTAAAATGCAAGTTTTAATGGTTCTTGAGATACTAAGAACAATGGAATGTTTGCTTTATTAAAACCTGAAGAATTTGTGAAGGAAGGAAAGACTGCTGGTCAAACGGAGAGACCATCTGTTGATTAGGTGTATTTTTTAAAATTGAAACTAAGTCAATAGAGTGTTGAGAGATGGCAGCGGTTTGAATAAGCAAGTTCTTGATTCAAGTTCCTGCGCAGACAGGCTGGAGTCCGTTGGCTCATGATTCATCCTTTTGAAGAGACATAGTGGACTTCAAAGGAAGAAATGGTGGCACATGTCATGTGATGAGACATTTTGGAGAAACATTACAAACGAGATGCAGAAGTTGTTGTCCATCCTGTAGGGAAGAGAGGATTGAACATACAGTCATCAGAGATGGTACAGTTACATAGTCTTCTCCTTTGACCAGGAGTAACAAGTGGATTTTAAGGAGAAAGACCACTTCTGTCTCTTTGAGATCAAGAGGGCAGCCTCGTTGTGTCCATGGAAATGGCCACTTTTGAAGAATAAAGTAAAAGTGATCTTGTATTTGCAACATAACCATTTTTAAATGGTGACTGAGTTCAGTCCTTGACTGGGTTTATGAAATCATTGTGGAAGAAAATAGCCACTCCACTCTCTCTTTGAAAAGAGAACAGATTCATCATGTGGAAGAGATTCGGAAACCTCCTGCAAGAGAGGAAAATAAACTCTCACAGAGTAAGTTTCAGAGCAATGTTTCTTCATCCAAGAAATTCAGACGAGTTTGAAAGAGGACCGATGACGATGTTTCCAAATACTTCAGTAGCTTTTGAGCCACAATTTCCATGGACAGGGTGTCAAACGACTCAAATCCAGATACAACCCTTCACAAAGCTCAAGTCAACCAGGAGATACAAACTCCTGACTCCAATGTTGCTGTGCACATTTGCTACATTATTGAAGTCTCACATTGCTTACAGCAGATATTCAAAGTCAAGCAATAACTGAAATAACAGAATATTACAGGACGGTACAAGCCCTTTGGCCCAAAATGTTGTGCTGATCTAGATATTTCTAACAAAAAAAATAATACCCTGTAGCGGCTACTGCGGTAGATGTTACTAAATAAAGGCAAACACACACAATGGTAGTCAACTCAAGACTGGTTTATTGCAGACATACACAGACCTTTTATTTTCTGCCTGTTAATGAGCTCGTTAGTGAATACCTTCTGGTCCACAGGACCAACAGGTTAAAGCTACGAGCCATTAGCGCCCCGCACCTTTAGGCAGGGGCTTCAACTGATCCACTTGCTGTACTTTGGCACCCAGCTCTGTTAGCCCGCGATCTGTCAATTAAGTCTATGAACTGACGGTGGCGGTTCACAATACCGCGCTGTGCACTCGCTATATCACACCCCCCAAAATCATCACTGTAACTTAAAATGCCAGATACGCTTGATTTAGGCAGACGTCCGTGTCGCCTGGGTTGATGGCACTGAACTGATGAAGTAGGGTCATATGGCGGGTTTAAGTCTGTCCATGCTGAATAGCTGTGGATGCCCCCCGATGTCCAATGTATATACCACTCCATATCTCTTAATGAAACAAAATGGTCCTTCATGTGGTTTTAATAAGGGTGCCTGTGGAACCTGTCTTCGTATGAATACGAATTCAGTGTTTAATAGTGATTGGGGCACTTGTTGGCTAGGTTTGCCATGCCAGTTGGTGGAGGATGGTTTGCTGTTAGCAATACCCTTGCGGAGTTGTTAAAGGATGTCCATGTCTGAATTGCTTCTAAAGTGAATATCTCCTGGAACCATAAGGGCCGGACGAAACATCAATTCTCCAGATGATGCAGACAGATTTTCTTTTGTTAATACTCCTAATAGAACCTAATGTAGTTCATCAACTCAGTTGAGACCAGTGCGTCGGGCCTTCAGTGAAGATTTAAGTTGATGATGGAAACGTTCCACCAGGCCATTGGACTGCAGATGGTACGCAGTAGTGTGGTGCAACTGTGTACCAAAAAAATGAGACAAGGAAGCCCATAATGCCAAAGTGAACTGTGGTCCACGGTTATGTGTGTCGGCACATCCGATTTAAGATGAATGTTTTAGCATATGCCTCAGTGTTACTGACTGGTAATGGAATGGCCTCTGGCCAGCGTGTGAAGTGGTCAACTACCGTGAGAATATCCCTCGTGTCCTGTGATACTGGTAATGGTCCAACCACATCCACATGCTCTAATCTTCTGCGTATTGTCAGGAAAGACTGCAGGGGTGCCTTGGTGTGGTGCGGAATTTTCAGATTGGCAGGATATACACGATCGGGTCCATTGAGTGACGTCTTTTTTCAGCCCATGTCACATGTACTTATTTGACATTACTTTGACTGAAGTCCAGATGGATGGGTGTGATAAATTGTGAATGTCATGTTGTGGTGCCACCTGTTGAATGTCGAGTCCAGTGATAGTTATACTGTGTGCCTGTATATCCGGATCCGCAGATTGTGCCGCAGCCAGTTCAGCAATGTTGACTCCACCTTGAATATGGCACACACTTGATCTAGAGAGCACATCTGCGACCAGATTGTCCCTTCCTGAAATATGACGTATGTCCGTAGTAAACTCCGAAATGTAGGACAAATGTAGTTGTTGTCTTGCCAACCAAAGATCTGTGAATTTGCTCAAGGTGAAAATTAGAAGTTTATGGTCTGTGAATATGGTGAAATGTCGACCTTACAAGATATAACGAAAGTGCCTTATAGACAGATAAAGTGCTAATAGCTCTCAATCAAAGGTGCTGTATTTAATTTCTGCTGGTCTTAGATGACGACTCAAGAAGGCAAGGGGCTGATAATGGCCATTGACGTATGTTCCAGATCTGCACTCACAGCTGTTCCTGAGGCATCAATGCAGTTTCAGGATTTGGATGCGCAAGCATTGCTGCTTTGGCTAATAATTATTTGGCGGACATAAATGCAACCTCTGCCTCTGAGGTCTAGTAATGTTTTTGTTTGGAGCAGAGATGATGTCAAACAGGGGTTGCAGGATGTCAGCAATCCCAGGAATAAATCTGTGATTAAAAAATTATCATTCCCAAAACCTTTTCCAGCCGTTTGACAGTGACAGGTCTGGAGATTTTATGGATGTCGTCTACCTTGCCTGATAATGGAGATATGCCGTCTGCTGTAATTTTATGCCTTAAGAATTCTATGGTTCACTTGCCAAATTGACACTTCTCAAGATTAATTGTCAGTCCAAAGTCTTGGAGCCATTGGAAAAGGCAGCACAAATGGAGGCGGTGACCTTGCTCATTTTGACTGCTACAAGGAAGTCGTCCAAATAAATAAGCGCAAAGTCTAAATCTCTGCCAAGAGCGTCCATAAGCAACTGAAAAGTTTGCATGGCATTCATACCAAATGGCATTCTGAGGAATTCATAAAGACCAAACGGCGTAATAATTGCTGTCTTGGTCATATCATTCTCATGAATTGGTATCAGATAATATCCCTTAACCAAATCAATCTTTGAAAGTATGCGGCAATGATGTAGATGGGCGGCGAAATGCTGTATGTGTGGAATTGGGTATCTGTCAGGTGTTGTGTCATCATGAAGCCTACAGTAGTTGCCGCAGTGTCTCCATCTGCCTGTCTCCTTGACTACCATATGCAAAGGTGAGGTCCAAGGGCTCTTTGAGCATCGGATGATACCCAATTCTTCCATTGCTTTAAATTCTGCCACAATTTATCAAGCACCAGACGCTGAGCCCTGACATGGGCCAGTGGGCCTGATGTGTCTATGTAATGAGACCCACCATGGACTATTCTTGAGGCATTGGAGTTCAGGGTGAGAATATGGGGAAATTCAGGGAGTAGACCAGTATATGCATCCATGTGTAACGTATGTACTCCGAGCTGTGAAACTCTCCCCTTGATGCACGCCAGTGGATATGTCTGAAAGATGGTGATGTGAACTAGTTTACTCTGCTTTATGTCTACCAATAAGTTGTGGGAACATAAAAAATCCACACCCAAAATAGGTTGAGCGACAGAAGCGAGGACACAATTCCAATGTAACGTGGTTCCACCTATTCCGACTCATCTAGTGCCAAAACTTGGAATGGCAGTTTCATTCGCCCCTCTCAGGGTCAAGTGCTGTTTTTTGAGTCCTTTCAAAATAGGTCGGCAAACTAAGTTCAGCACCTGTGTCTACAAGAAATTTGTGCTTACCTGCATCGTCCTGAAGATACAATAGGCCTGTATATATGCCAGCTTCCAGCGCTCTTGTTTTCCGACTTCTTTTTGTAGTAGGTACATGCTGGATGCACTTATGGGCATAGTTTCCCCAGTGGCGATGGTAAAATCACCACTCTCGATGTACATCAGCATGTTCCTCTTTCTTGGTTTGGACTGCAGATACTGGAGTTTGGTAGGATGCGGGAGATGCTTCTGCAACAGAAACAGGATGTATTGGGGCAGACTCTTGTGTCGGAGTACGATAGAGCCTGTCAGCCTCTTGAGCCACGTCATGGAGATGGTGAAAATCCATGTTACCAATGTGTATGGCCACGTGAGCGGGAATTTTTGACAGAAATAAGGTTTAAAAAAGCAGACAATGGGAAGGACCATCTGACAACGCCAGCATCTCATTCATCAGGTATGATGGATTCTTGTCAGTTTGGCCTCCCACGTTCAAATCCACGCTCATCAAGTAAGTTCCAATGTGTCAAGAAGAAACTACCGGAACCTGGTGCCCTGGTCTTCTGCTGGAGGATGAGCAGAAAACTTGCTTACTGGCAATGCAGTGGCCACGCCCAATGTAATCACGACTTGCCAAAATTTTGTGTCTTCCGCCATTATACCCCAAAAATGAAACTGGGTTTCAGCTTGAAGAAACCAAATTTGTGGCTGATGTGTCCAGAAAGGAGGCAAATGAAGCCCAACTGCATTAACTGTCATGGCGGCAGCAGTTGTTCCTGCTGTTGAAATGTCCTCCTTTTCCATAATGATTCAAATTCATTAAATCTTAACTTTGGGATCACCAATGTGTAGCGGCTACTAAATAAGGGCAAACACAAACAAAGGTAGTCAACTCAAGACTGGTTTATTGCAGACATACAGATCTTTTATTCCCTGCACGTTAATGAGCTCATTGGCGAACAACTGCTGGTCCATAGGACCATCACGTTAAAGCTATCAGCTTTATAGCCCTGGGCCTTCATCTGATCCACTGGCTGTACTTTGGCGTCCAGCACTGTTAGCCCACAATGTGTCAGGTAAGTCTGTGAACTGACGGTGGCGCCCTCTACAACCTGTTTTTCTTTCACCCATGTATGCCTGTCTAAGAGTCTCTTAAATGCTCCTTACGTGATATTGTAATGAATAAATACATTTGGAGAATTTGGTAATATTTGCGATTTTGGTAAGATTTAGTGTAGGTTACATACATACATACATACCTTTTAAAACAGATCTTATTTGAAACATTGAAGATTTATGCACATACACAAGTAGGTGTTAACCGAACTGATGTCATAAAATGAATGACCATTGTTTGGAAATGGAGCCAGGATGGCTGCAAGTACCTTTCTGCAGGGTGCTTACAGGAAAGTCACTCCTGGGTTTTGTTTATCTAACAACAGCTTGAGCAGAAGGAAGAACTCCTGTTGTTTGGAATAAGAGGAATGGAACTCTGTGGTAGCTTAAAGAAAGAAGTTACCATCTGGAAAACCCTGACGGGGCAAGTTTGATCAGCGAGACATTGAGGTGACTCATGGTGGTACCTCAGTTGTGGAAATCCTGGAACAACAAATCACTCTCTGCAAACCCTACAAGAACCTTTACCTGAGCGGTAAACATTTACCTTTCGAGCACCAAAACCTGGTGAAATTTATACATGATCAATTCTGTGCACAGCAGAAGAATTGCCTGGATCCAGAGAACTTGGAAGTAGGAGAAGAGAGATTGAACTGTGAAACAAAGACCTTTCCATAAAATTTAAACACATTACAAACATGTGTGCTTAGAATTAGGAGGGGGTTAATTTGGGTTAGTTAAGTTAAAAGTTTCATTCTATTTTCATGTTTAAAGTTGATTAAAAAGAACTTCTGTTTTAAAAACCACATGTCCTGGTGAATGTCTATTGCTGCTGGGTTTTGGGGTCCTTTGGACTTGTAACAATATCTTCTTAGATAATGACAATTTGGCCTGTTCAAAGTAGGAAATGGCTTCTACTAGCAGGAGTTTCTATTTGAGAAAAAATATTGATAGGTGGCTGGCCACATGTTTCCTAAAAATTAATACCCTCTCCCTCCCTAAACAACATTCAGCCCCGTGACATCTTTCTGCATTGCATTACTGGGACCACCAAGGACCTGACCCATTTCCCATCTCTCCTTGCAATGCCAATATGGCAGCTCCCATTAAGAACAGACAAATCACATTTTAATTCAGCAAGCAAGATGAAAATCATCCTGACATCCTGCTTAAAAAGAAGGGGAAACAAACCTTCCTAATTTTGTCACTTCATTTTAATTTTGATTCACATGGGGCATTAGTAAAAAGTGTCCCATCCATTTTGTCACCAAATTATGAGTAGAATCATGATCGCTGTTCATGAAAACCCAAAACCTTCAATGTTACACAGATAATCTAGGAAGAATTCTGTAACAAAAGTAAATAAAACATTGAAATAATTTCCCCCTTATAAACACAGACATTGTAGTGCCAAGCAACGGGGCAAGCAAAAAAGGCCAAATCTCTGCAACACTCAGACAGTCCAAGATGGCACAGACACCCCTTCATTGCCAAGAAGGAGCCCGCGTCTAGCACCATGTGCGGGCTGAGGAGTCCTTCACTTCGTGTAGCGGCCAGCCGGCCGGAGAGTGACGTAATGATGCAAGTCTGCTGGAAGTCAAAGGGTACGTCAACAGAAGTGGCCAGGCCAGCAAGCACATGTGGGGAATTTAAACCAGTAAATCCAGTCTTTGTTTTACACTACCTTGTGTGGACGTCTCTTTATTTGGTAGCGCTGCCGCAGCGGATGCTACATGGTGATAACTTCTTACTTGCTGCAACCAAATAGGTCTGCAAGATACACCAACCAAAATAGAAAACATGACCAGAAATTCAGAGATCATAAATTTAAAAGGTGGTGAAATCTTTACGCTGTATTGTTAACACCAAAGTCCCTCTATTTTTCAAGGCATTCGGACAAGTAACTGAGAAACATTACATTTTAAACACATGGTGTAAGGGATACTTGAATGTGAGGAGTCAAGCAAGTGCTAAATAAGGATGAAGTATAATGGGTTAACTTAAGGATAAGGGATACTGGAATGTGAGGAATCAAGCAAGTGCTCATTAGAAATGAAGTTTTATGGGTTAAATCAGGGTGAAGGGATGCTGGAATGGGAGGAAGGGTTAGGAAGGGTTATAAAAGTATAATAAAATAAGTATCTTCAAAACAGGATAGCAAGTAAATAGCTTTAGCAAGTCTTGGGGATTGGTTAATGAGTAAAGAACAAATTCATGATATTTCCTGGCTAACAAGTTTGCAGATAGGCACATAAACTGATAAGAAGTTAGAATCCACGTGGGTGGAACTACCTAATGCTAAACCAATGCAGGAGGCAGAAGAATGTTAGGGGGAAGGTATCTCTGTACTGAAATGAAATGTATAAAAGTTGGGTCTGCCTCAGTATCTGTGTGTATTCCCAGGGTAAGGGGAAGCACCCAACTTTGCATTGTTGTAATAGTATAATAAAGATCTTTGTTCTCAATTTTGTCTCGAGCAAATTCTGTGAAGATACTTCTGCTTCCCACACGGTAAGTCAGGATCAGAAGGGGAGGAACATTATTGTTCAAGTGACACAACTTTAAAAAATATCATCTATCTTGATGAAGAATGTGATCCTACATCAGGAAAAACGGATGGAATCAGACACATTCTATGAGCATTGGGAAGCAAAGAAAAATGGATTGGTTTTCCATCCCTTCCGAAGCGACCCGACTTGCGACCGTCATGGAGCCCGAATGATCAGTCAGATTCCAAAACGGTCGCAAGTCGGAGATTTCCCCCGTGTGAGGAGCCCTGAAGTCTAAGAGCCTATTTTTAACATCAAATGATTTTCCAAATGAGAACAGAGACATGTGCGGATTGAGTTTGTAACTCAGTGTCTCGGGGACCATCGGCTGGGGGCAGCCATCTTAATTTCTGTGCGCATGCGCGAGTCATCAGTTCGCGCTTGCGCTAAGCTTTCGCTTTGTGGCCGTCATTTGGCACATGTGTATCAGCCGCACATGCGCAAACCGAACGCCAAGTGGCGAACCCATCGCGCATGCGCCAACCAAAGACGTTCCAATCTCCTTCTTACCCCTCTCCCGCCCCCTCCCGCTGCCAGTTACCCCGCGGCCTCCGGCCTCGCACCGACGCCTCAGCTCCACCCAAACACCCTGTCGGTACCAGCCTCTCACGGGTGGGTCCCATCGGGCTGTGGGTCGCCCGCTTTCCCTGGACCGCGCGGCTGAGGAAGGTCCTGGCGCCGCCGCTAACTTCTTCCCGTTAGACCCGCTGTGACGCGACGGACCCCGAGCAGAAGACGCCACCGCCAACTTCCCGCCTCCTCACAGCAAGAGCCAATCAGCACGCGAACACGCCCATCAATCTAACCCTACTTCAGCTTCCAATTCAATAGCGGCCTCACCGAATCAGCCCATTGGCTTGTGCAACTGAAGCAACCAATCAGCGAGCGATACAACACAGCCACACCCAATCAGCATCGCAAGACAGAAAAGAGAGGCAGTCGAAGGAGCAGGAGACCCTTCGGCCCTTCCACTTACTACTACCCCAACTATCAAATCATTGGGAAACACAGGATCACTTTGTGCTGGCTCCTGGATTCCTCTGATCTCAAGAAATACATTGTACCCCAACTACAAGGGAGACTATTTATTATCAATCGCTCCTTCATCTTTATTACTGCTTCCAATTTAATAGAGGACATAAGTGTTGTGTCAGCCAGCTGGACCGCCTCGGGGAACCTCATGGAGCAAGCAATCATGGTGAGAAGGCCCCGTGGGAGGCCGGTAGTGACCCTACAATGTCAATGTAGACGTGGCTGAAACTATGTGGTGCTGACTTGAATGTCTGGGGGTGATGCCTTCACGTATGTCTGCATTTTGGTCATCTGGCAGAGTGTGCAGGTCTTGGCCCAGTGACAATCTGTTTCCGGAGTCTCTGCAAGACAAACCTACTGACCACCATTTTGACAGGACTGATGGCTGGGTGCGTTAGGTTGTGCATCTCATCAAAAACTGTCATCTCCATGCTGCCGGCATGATGAGGCAGGGTTTGCCATTGAAATGTCGCAGAGGAATGTCTACTTATCAGGGTCGATGGCAACATCCTCCAGCCTGAGCCTTGAAACTGCTGTGCTGCATGCAAGGATCTCAGGGTCTTCCTGCCATCACCTGCCTAGGGCGAAATAGTCTATTCCCTGGGACAGGGCCTGGACAGACTTGATTGCGAGGTGAGGTAGTGCGTCACCCACGATGTGTTGAATGTCTGTCGTGAACTCAGACTCATATGAGAGGAGTCGCTGCTGCCTGGCCGACCACGGGTCCAACACTTTATTGAAGGCAAAAGTTAACGGCTTCTGGTCCATGAAGACTCTGAATTGTCTACCGTCCAAAAAATACCTGAGTGCCTGACAGCCAGGTACAGCACCAATTGCTCTCAACCAAAGGTGCTGTAGTTGAGTTCAGGTGGCCAGAGGTGTCTGCTAAAGAAGGCCAGGGGCTGCCATTGCCCTTCGATGAATTGCTCCAGTGTGCCTCGTACTGTTGTGCTGGAAGCATCTACTGTGAGAATTTGGGTGTTTCTAGCCTGGTGTGTACCAGAAGGGTGGTGTTGGCCAGTGCGTCCTTGGCCTTCAGGAACCCCTCCAAATCCTCATTGTCCCAGGTAATGTCTTTACCTTTCTCCACAAGATGCGGGCCACTAACGATATGAATCGTTGATAAAAATTAATCGTACCGGTGAATTCCTGCAACCCCTTCACTGTGGGGGGAGGTTTGTGGAAGTACAGAACAGCCTCTACCTTTTTAAGCAGGGGTTTAGTTATGTGCCTATTGATTTGACGCCCCAAGAAGTTGAAAGTTTCCAGCCTGAACTGGCACTAAGCAAGATTTATAGTTAGTCCAAATTCCTGCAGACGGGCGCACAGTCACCTTAGATGGTCTCTGTTTAGCTTCATTGCCACCACTTTGACACCTTGTGGTTACTGCCACCCTCTGCTGTTGGAGAATATCCTCCTTGGTCTCAGTCCCTCAATGTGACTAAGAACCCCTGAAAAGCACCTAATGTTTGGCCTTCATCACCACTCCTGGCAAGGCATTCCTGGCTCCCACAACTCTGGGTAGATACCCCTGATATCTACCCTAAACCTTCCTCCCTTTGCTTTGGGCAAATTTCATCATGTTTGCTACCCCCATCTGGATTTCAGGCAGACCAAAGGGCATCTTTCACCGAGTTTCTGGTCTTCCAGCAGCTCTGGATGCTCTGCTCAGGGAACCACCCCTATGTATCCCATCGAATCCTAGACTCTCTATGTCAGCAATTCTCTGCTGACCATTGCCTGATGCCCTTTTGGTCAAAATTGTTTGTCAATGAAACCATTCCCAGGAAGGTGATGTGGCAAAGTCCTGCTGACTGGGACATTGTGTGGTACCAGGGCCAGACAAATCTTTCGCAACACCTGAACCAGGTAGAACCTCAGCACATAGCAGCTTTTGGTGCCCTTGCTCTTTGGTTCCACGCACAGCCACACACAATCATGGCCATGCCGGTTACACTCTTGCCCCCATTGATTGATGACGAACATGGTCCTTCTCCAGACTCTACCCATTTTGGACCCCCACATGAAGAGGAAGACTGTTTTGGGAATTGCCAGGGTGAAGGTGTGGGGATGGGCCACACCTGCCCCACGTGCAGCAGTACCGAGAGTTCCTTGCACCTTGCACCTTGCACCTGGCACCTGGTTATCAGATTTTCGCCGATTGATAGAGTTGGGCATCTCTGTGGTTCTCGCTGTCTCCTGGATATGGGGGTGTCTGTACTGCTCCTGGTCTCCTGGAGCTGGGGGTCTCCAAAGTGCTCACCATCTCCTTGAGTTGGTGTATTTTTCTCCACCAGCCCCACATGACAACCAAGACCCCTGGATGGAGGGCAGAGGCACAGAGAGATCAGAGCGAACACGGGTAGTTTCAACAAGTTGGGGTCAATCCAGGTGCCTGGTAACGGGAGGAAACCAAGGGGGAAGGAGGATGCAGGTCATTCGATAGCAGGACATTGCGAGAGAGTGGATTCCTCGGACTCTTGAGGAGGGAAGGCGCTGGTTGATCCATCGGTTTAGGGGGGGAAGGGTATAGACATGGCAGCTGACTGGAATTGTCAGCGGGGTACTGAGACCTGGTGGAGGAGGGGAAGGAGGGTGCAGTTGTATTCCGACGAGAGGGTGCTAAGGGAGAGGCAACATGGGTGGAACCTCAAGACAAGGGTCCCCTGATTGTTTGCAGGAATGGGATTTGTGAAAAGACTCATAGATATCCAGCACAGAGCATCTTTGTCACCCTGCCATCAGGAAGGAGATGTGGAGGTATAAAAGCAGAGCAGCCAGGCAGGGAAATAGCTTCTTCTCACAGGCCGTGAGATTGACAAGGCAACATGAGCTGGATGGGAGCAAAGAATGAAAAAGGGGAGAGGAATATGGACTGATTACAACAGCCTAGCCAGCAGGAGAGAGGGGCCGAAGGGCCTGTTTGTGTGTTGTCTATCTGGACCAGCCTTTTGTGTTCAAGCTTTAAAAAGCCAACCCATTTTTTAATTTAATAACAATGGTACAGAATGAATCAAGAGACAAGACGTCTGTCCAGCAGCGAGCATCGAAGGCACTTCCTGAAATGGAGGCTCTGGAACCACAGGGAGGTTCTGGCTGCAATGAGGCCTTGCTTCTTCTGCAAGGAGGAGAGGAGAGGCAGGGGAAATGCAGGGGAACAGGTGGTGAGGGAGGGGATAGGGATGCCTTCCTCCATTCACCTCCCATTTCCTCTACTCCGTAGCCCTCCTCATTCCCCTGCCCGTTCCCCTCCCCAACCCCTCAACACCTGGACTGGTCCCAACATCCGAAGCGAGGCAACGACTGCACACTTGTAATAGGTTGTCGGGGCGCCGGTAGCAGGTTCTCCACCTCCCCCGACTGAGACATTGGTTGGAGTCTAGAAGTTCTTCTTCTTGCTGAGAGATATTTCCACCCCTCAGAGAGTCTCAAATCTCAGCAGTGGGACCATGGCTTATATTACCCAAAAGTTTGTTTACTTATAGCTTATCTCTTTGAATAACTGATTTAATTATCTTCAAGGTCTCCTGACAGTCTGTGACCAACAAAAGACAACTGCATCTCTGGGCCTCATGGTGGAATTTAGATCATGTCTTCTGATTCACATGTATACATTCTTGCATAAGCTGGTCGAAATCCTCCATTACAATTCCATAGAATGAATTTGTGATGTGATTTATAACCACTCTCTAACCTTGTTATGTGAGTGAGTCCCACATTCTGAACTTGTTATATCAGTGAGATCGACACTGAAAATGTTATGAGAGTGAGTTCCACAGTATAATCTTGTTTTCTTAGTGAATCCCACATTGTTAACGTTATGTTAGTGAGTCCCACAGTGTAAACTTGTTATGTGAGTTATTTTCGCAGTGTGACCTGGTGATGTGACTGTGTCCCACAGTTTGACATTGTTGTGTCAGTGAGTTCGATATTGAAAATGTAATGTTAGTGAGTTCCAGAGTGTAACCTGGTTATTACACTAACCTTGCTCTGTGAATCAGTTTAAAGTGTTACATTGTTATGGAAGTGAATTCCTCAGTGTCGTCCTTGTTTAGTTAATGAGTCTCAGAGTGTAACATTGGTATGTGAGTGAGTTCGACAGTATGACCTTGTTATGTGCAAGATTCCCACAGTGTAAACTTGTTATGTGAGTGAGTTCCACAGTATAAACTTGCTATGTAGTGAGTTCCACAGAAACTGTAGAAGAAAAACTAGTTGTGAATTCCTTCTTCACTGCTGCAATGTGGAACGCTGGTCAATCGTTCCAGACTGTTGAGTTGAAGTGAATGAATAAACTCCCCTGGATCACGTGATCTCTATTGCCAAATCAGCTTCCTGTAGATCTTTTCAAATCCAACTGCCTGAGTCACCTGACTCCAGGTGCTGCTTTCAGATAAAATCCTTGCTGACATCTGATAAATGATTGATGTATAAAGAATTATACTGAACCAATTTATTTCTTACATTGAGATCCTTATATGGATCTGCCCATATTAGCCAATCATATACAATATTCAGATCCATTACCCACCTTTATCTTGACTCATGAACTCCTCATTTAAAAGTTCCTACTTATAATAAACAGGACATCAGAGAAGTAAATGTTTTAACAATTCGTCTTTATAAGGAATTTCTATTTCAGTACAACATAGTTGGTCCAAACTTATCCTTCAAATATGCTCTTCATTGGAAATAGAAAAAAAGATTGCTATGAGTTATACGATATTTATTTCTCAATTGCTCAAAGGACATTAATTGACCCCTTTCATAACAATCTTCCACGTTTATAATCTCCTTACGAAACCAACTATCCAGAAATTGATGATCCTTTGAAAAAGAAATGCGGATTTTGAATCAAAGCTATTCTGGGTGATGTACATCCACTTACACCAATTTCATCATTTATTTTATTCCATATATTAATCAAATGTTTCAACAATGGTGTATCTTTATCACCAACCATTAATTTCAATTCCCACTTTTATATAAATTCTTCTGCTTTTCACTCTCCTATTTTATTTGATTCTATTTTAACCCTTTCAAAAAAGAACCAAGAAATCTCATTTGAGCTGCTCGATACTAATTTTTTAAATGAGGAAGCTGTAATTCTGTCAATGTAGAATTTGCATTGAGAGAAACGCAGCGGTCTTTAGCGATCTTATTGAATTGGTTAAAATGGCATAACATGAGAGCAAATATTCCGGAGGAGTGTGGGCCACGTAACATGGGATTCACTCGGAAATGGGTTCACATAACATAAAACCATGATGCAGAAGAGGTTGTCTTGGTCTTCCGCATGATATAAATCACAAGATATAGGAGCAGAAGTAGGTCCATCGAGTCTATTCCACCATTCTTCCACTCAGCCCCACTGCCCAACTTTCTCCCCTTAACCCATAATTACTTGACTAATCAAATACCTGTCAATTTCTTCCTTAAATAAACCCAATGACCTCAGTTCCACAGATTCACGACCCACTGACAAAATTTGTTTTAAATCGACACCCTTTTATCCTGAAATTATGCTCTCTTGTTCTAGAATTCCCTACCATGGGAAACATCTTTGCCATATGTACTCTGCTCAGGCCATCCAGCATTTGAAATGCCTCTGAGGTCCCCCTTATCCTTCTGTACTCCAACTAGTACAGTCAAAGTGTCAACAAATGTTCCTCATACACTAACCCTTTCATTCCTGATATCATTCCAGTAAATCATCTCTGAACCTTCCCCAACACCAGCACATCTTTTCTCAAATACGGCACCCAAAACTCTAAATCTGATTGAATGGAAAGGTAATTCTCCAACGACACATAAACAACAATTAAATGATATTATGTCTGTTGAAATTTACAAAAAATTATTAAAGAGTCAAATAATAACTTTCAAAAGATGCCGGAGCCCATTTATGGACAATTATCATAACCTGAAGCTTGGGTCTGTGTTACGAGAACAGAGGATCCCCAAACCCAGCAGCAATAGATATTCACCAAGACAAATGGTTACATAAACAAGAGTTGATTTTAATTATCTTTAAACATGAAAACAGAATTACACTTTAACTGATCACTATTTTACTACTTGAATTTACTTTATCTAACTTAGCCCCCTTCTAATTCTAAGTGCACGTGTGTGTAATATGTCTGTAAGTTCAGAAAAGTTCTTTGGTTCACAGTTCAATCTCACTTCTCATTCCTCCAAGTTCACTGGTTGCAGGCCATTCTTATACTGTGTATAGAATTTAACATATATAAAGTTCACCAGGCTTTGGTGCTCTAAAGGTGAATGATTACCACTCGGAAGGTTCTTGTTGGTTTTCAGAGAGAGTTGTTCAGGGAAGCATTAGTGTTTTTTTTGACAACGTACCAGCATCTGAAGTCCGTTATCTCTTCAGAAAAGCTCTGATAGCTTAAGAATGGAGCAGAGCTGAGCCGGGACTTTTCAGGTATTTAAGGGAGTGTGTAGGCAGGGTTTGTTCTGGACCAACAATCTCACCAAATGACTCTGCTTGAAATCAAGATTCAAACCATTTTGAGGAATACAACAGGAATGGTTCAACAAGAACCTGGTGTTCTCTGATGAGTTTTCTTTCAATAGTGGAAATGATTTTTTTTTAAAAGCCCGTTAATTTTCCTGATACAGATCTTTGTGTTTAACTTTCAGGTTGCTATCTGTTGTTAACTTGGAGGCCTTTAATGGGGTGACTGGGTGGAATCTTTGCTTTAACCAAGCAGTTCTATGCAATTTTCCAGCTGTAGGATGAGGTGCAGTTCCTTGCAAGTTTAGCAAGTGGGATTATGATGTAAAACTGCAAGTCACAGCGCCATTTTTGTTTTTGAAAATGCAAATATGAAAATTTTAACTTTGGTCTCCTTGGTTTGCTTAAGTTTACAGAGGGGATGTTGGGTCAAGCTGAGAAGACAGTGTTGGATGATTTGGCGAATCTGCAGGGCAAAACAGAAAGTACAAAACAAGGGACTGAAAAAATAATGAAGCAGACTGAAGAGCTGTTGCAACCAAACCCAAGTAAAGAATTTAATTTTGTGCAGCGTACTTTAGAGACCAAACAATTTCGGCTTTTAGTGGTGACCTATTTAAATGAACAAAATCTTATTAGAATTGAAGTTTATGGAATGTTCAGAAGTTGCCACAAAAAGAAATGAGCATATAAATTAGATATTGTAATTAAGATAAATGAACAATACAATGAGCATGGTGTCACAGTATCTTCCTCACTCTACCATACATTACCGTTAAAATTTCTCCCCAATATGAACCGATGTCAAAGTATATACCAGAATTTATCATACCACACTGTTAAACCTTCTCCGCATTGTGAATCCGGTGTCACAGTATCTGCCTCAGTCCTCCGTACATCACCATTAAACCTCTCCCCAATGTGAACCTGGTGTCACTTTATCTGCCACAGTTTATTTTACATCACCATTAAACCTCCTTCTTACTGTGAACCCAGTGTCACAATATCTTCCTCAGTCATCAATACATCAGCATTAAACCTCTACCCACTGTGAATCTGGTGTCACTTTATCTGCCACAGTTTATTTTTTTAATCACCATTAAACCATATTCCCACAGTAAACCTAGTTTCACAGTGTCTGCCGCAGTTTATTGTATATCATTTTTAAACCATCTCATTACTGAAAATGCGGAGTAACAGTATCTGACTCAGTCTACCGTACATCAACGTTAAACCTTATACCCACTGTGCACCTGGTGTCACAGTATCTGACACAGTTTATAGTATATCACTGTTAAACCTTCTCACTACTGTAAACTCGGTGTCACTGTATCTGCCAAAGTCTACTGTACATGAACGTTAAATTTTCTCCCCACTGTGAACCTGGTGTCACAGTATCTGACACAGTTTATCGGACATTACTGTTCAACGTTCTCACTGCTGTGAACCCAGTGTCACAATAACTGTCTCAGTCTCCCGTACATCATCGATGAACCTTCTCCAACTGTGAACATGGTGTCACTGTATCTGCCTCAGTCTTCCGTACATGACCATTAAATTTTCTCCCAACTGTGAACCTGGTGTCACTGTATCTGCCTCAGTCCTACCATACGTCACTGTTAAACCTTCTATCTTCTGTACACCTGGTGTCACATTATCTACCTCAACATACCATACATCACCGTTAAACCTTCTCCCCACTGTACTCCTGGTGTCACATTATCTACCTCAACATACCATACATCACCGTTAAACCTTATTCCCATGTGAACCTGGTGTTACAGTATCTGACACATTTCATAGTATATGACTGTTAAACCTTCCCACGAATGTAAATCCTATTATAAAATAATGCTCCCCTTCTAAATCTCGCAGTATTCTAATCCCCACCTATTTAAAATATTCCAAAAAAAAGAGAAAAATCAATCCCCAAACGAGCTACTCAAAAGTAGTAGCTACCTAAAAATCTGGGTGTGGTAAAGTCCACAAGTGGCAGGTGACTAAAGGACTCAGTGTCACCCACTCCCCCAGTCAGACTTTCACAAAGTATTGAAACAAAAACATTCAACCCAGTGATTCCAGTCCCAATGATTGTTCCGGATCTTCAATATCGAGAAGACTTTGCGTCAATTCAACTTTTTCATATTCTTTCCATATTTTCCAATCTTCCCATTTCCATTACCATTGACCCTTCTCTTCGGTGACATTGGAGACGATCGCCCATTTCCTTGCATGCATCATGGTCATTTTCAAAAAACTGAGATTGAAAATTCCCATAAAAAGCTTTCAATACTGCCGAGTAGTGAAAAGCAAATTTATATCCCTTTCTCCACAATACTTTTTAAGCCGAATTAAATTCTCAGCATCTTCTGATAATTTCTTGACTCAGATCTGCATTAAAAAAAAACCCTATTATTTTGAACCATCGTTGGAGCCTGATTTTGCCGTGCTTTCTGCACCGCCAATTGGAATATCATCTTCCTGTCTTGATATTTAAAACAGCAAATAAAAACTGCTGGTGGTAATTGGCCTGGAAATGGTTTCTTCCTTAACACTCTATTTGCTCGATCTAATTCCAGTCCATCCGGAAAGAATTCCCAGCCCAACACTTCCAGGATCCATTTCTTAAAAAACTTCACCGGATCCGAACCTTCCATATCTTCCAGAAGACCAACTATCTTAACATTATTTATTCGACTTTGGTTTTCCAATGAGTCAAATTTCTTCAATAATTCCTTCTTCTGAATCCCCCAATCTACAAAAGGATCTTCCACTTTTTCCATTTTTTATCTATGACGCTCCACTTGACTCTTGCATTCAAGAAACCCTCCTCAATCTTTTTAAAATGATCTTGCACAGTATCCACTGATCGTGTCCATCTCGTAACATCACTCTTAACTGCATTAATATCTTCCAGAAGAGTTACTTCTTCACAAACAGAGTTCATTTTAGTTTTCATTTCCGAAAATCCTTGAGTCATCTGATGAGACATCTGCATTGACATATTTGACATATCGTCCATGAGCTGAGCAATCCCTTCCAGAATTGGAAACACAGAATCCAGTCCAGGATCGATCACCTCCCTTGAGGCCGACCTTCTTTTCCCTCAGTCCTGAGTTCTTCAAACTCTAATGAAGTTGCGCTTTCTTCTTCCTCCAAAGCAGTAGGTCCTCTTCCAGTGCGGCTGCAGGTCTGGACACCCAACGACAGCGTGCCAACCGCATCAGCTCACCGTCGCTTGGGCTCCCCCACAGCCCACACCTTCTCCAAAGGTCCGTGGACCCTTGACGCATTGCGCTTGCCCGGTAGGTCTACCCATACGCAGGTGCGTCATCCCCGGACCACCAGGCAATGCTGTGGGCTCGCGGGCCTGTCATGCGCCCGGGTTCACGAATACACGATTCGAAATTGGGCAAACTCAATGCTAAACTGGCGTAATACTTAGCTGGGCAGGAGTTCTCTGAGGCTTGGAGACTCCAGTCGACAATTCTGTTGCTTTAACTTGATAGGTAGGCCTCAATTCTTTAACACTTTTGTAAGGTAATTTCTTCTGTAACTGAGTTTTCGATTTTTTTCACATTTGCAGCCGTTTTGATAGTTCACTATTCCAACGTCTATGAACAGTATTTTAATCACTTTTACAACTTTAAAAATTGACCATTTTATAGTCTAACTGGGGAAGGTGGCTTTTTGTCACAGTAGCTGACACAGTTTGGAGTAAATCACTGTTAAAGCTTCACATTACTCTGAATGCTGTCTCACAGTTTCTGCCTCAGTCTACCGTTCATCAACATTAAACCTTCTCCCCCTGTTAACTTGGTGTGAAAGTTACTTTTTTAAGTTTACCACACATCACCATTAAACCTTCTACCCACTGTAAACCTGGTGTCACAGTATCTGACATCACTGTTAAACCTTCTCACCACTGTGAAAACTTTCTCACAGTTTCTACCTCAGTTTAATGTACATCTACTTTAAACCTTCTCCCCCTGTGAAGCTGGTGTTACAGTATCTGCCTCAGTTTCCCATAGATTACCAGTAAATCTTCTCCCCATTGTGAGACCAGTTTTACTGTATCTGCCACAGTTTATCGTACATCACTATTATACCTTCTCATTACTGTGAAATCGGTGTTACAGTGTCTGCCAAAGTCTACCGTACATCACCAGTAAACCTTCTCCCCAATGTGAGCTTGGTGTTACTGTATCTACCACAATTTCTTGTAAATCACCGTTAAACATTCTCCCTTTTGTGAACCTGGTGTCACTATATTCGCCAAAGGTTATCGTACAGCTCTGTTAAACATATTCCCCACTATTAACCCGGTGTCACAGTAACTGCCTCAGTTACCCATACATCACCAATAAACCTTCTTCCCAGTCTGAGCCCAGTATCAACGTATCTACGTAGTCTCCCTTACATCACCATTAACCTCTTCCCCATTGTCAACCAGGTTTCACAGTATCTGCCACAGTTTATTGTAGATCATTTTTAAACCTTCTCACTACTGTAAACCCAGAGTCACCTTATTCTACTGTACATCTCTGTTAAACCTTCTCAGTACTGTAAACACGGTGTCACACTATCTACCAAAGTCTACGGTATATCACCGTTAAATATTCTCCCCATTGTGAACCTGGTGTCACAGAATCTGATACAGTTTATTGAACATTACTGTTAAACCCGCTGGATAAGTTCCAGATAGCAAAAGAGTAGTTCTCGCATCTGCAGGAACTGGGGATCATTCGACGCTCCGACAGTCCTTGGGCTTCACTGCTCCACCTGGTCACGAAAGCCTCCTGTGGCTGGCATCTCTGCAGAGATTATCGATGGCTTAATGACATGACAATACCTGACCGTTACCCCATCCCTCACATTCAGGACTTTACAGCCAATCTGCATGGCGCGAGGGTATTCACCAAGGTCGACCTGGTGTGCGTGCATCATCAAATCCCATTGCACCCGAGGACATCCCCAAAATGACCATCATCACCCCCTTCGGCTTGTTCAAATTTCTACGCATGCCTTTTGGGCTCAAGAAAACCGCCCAGAGCTTCCAGCACCTCATGGATAAGGTGCACAGGGATTTTAATTTTGTGTTCATTTATCTGGATGACATTCTTGTCGCCAGCAGAGACTGGGCACAACACAAGTCTCACCTGCACACCCTCTTCTCCCGACTGCCCAAATTCGGCCTAATGATCAACCCAGCCAAATGCCAGTTTGGAAAAGAGTCCATGCAGTTCCCGGGCCATCACGACCGAAGGAGCTACACCAGCTGCTATGAAGGTCACTGTAATCAGAGAGTTTCCACGCCCAGACAACCTCAAGGAGCTACAAGAGTTTGCAGGTATGGTCAACTTCTATAACCGATTCATTCCAGCCGTTGCACACATCATGCAGCCACTCTTCGCCCTTATCGCGGCCAAGAACAAGATACGCCTGGACTCCAGAGGCGACGAAAGTTGCCCTCGTGAAGACTACCCTACTCGTCCCCCCACACACCGACCTTCCTATGTTGCTCTCCGTCGATGCCTCTGCCACCTCCGTTGGTGCCATCCTGCAGCAGCAGGTTAATGGACAGTGAAAACCACTGGAATTCTTTAGCCAACTTCATCGTCCGCCAGAACACGTATAGTGCTTTCAACCATGAGTTGCTGGGCATGTACCTTGCTGTGCCTCATTTGCACTATTTCTTGGAGAGGAGGCCTTTCACCATTTATACCTACCCCAAACCCCTCACTCAGGCTCTCGCTATGGCTAGAGATCCCTGGTCGGCCTGCCAACAGCGTCACCTGTCCTTTGTGTTGGAGTTCACCGTCAACATTTGGCACAAGGCGGGGAAAGACAATGTGGTCGCTGACACGCTGCCTGACTATGACCAGCTTGCCCTGGATCAGAAGTCCGATGATGAGATGCAAGCCTTCAGGACGGCCATCACGGGCCAGCAGTTCCAGGTCCTCCCGATTCTTCTCAGTGATTATACCATCCTGTGCGATGTCTTCATGAGCACCCCATGACCAGTTGTTCCCCAGCAGTGGTGCAGGCATGTCTTCCACCATATCCACGACCTTTCCCACCGTTCCATCAGGTCCAAGGTTCATATGGTGGCAGAATGCTTCATTTGGCACGGGCTTCGAAAGCAGATTGCAGACTGGGCCAGAACCTGCACCCATTGCCAGCTTTCCAAGGTACACAGGAACACCAGAGTGCCTGTGCAGGATTTTGAACACGTCCGAGAATGGTTCAGCCACATACATGTGGACATTGTCAGCCCTTTACCCGTTTCCCGAAGTAACCGTTAACTTTTCACGGTGGTAGACTGCACCACTCATTTGCCTGAGGTTATCCAGAAGCCTCCACAGACTCCTGCTCCCGAGCACTTTTGACCGGTTGTATTGCCTGGTTCGGCATGCTGACCCACCTCACCAGCAAACGTGGCACGCAGTTCACCTCTGCACTCTGGGCACAGCTCACCAACAGACTGGGACTGGTCGAACGATTGCATTGCCACCTGAATTCGGCACTTATGGCCCGCCTCACCGGCCCCAACTGGGTGGATGACCGGCCTTGGGCATCTACTTGACACCCAAAAAGGTCTGCAGGCGTTATCGGCTGAGCTGGTCTATGGTGCACCACTAGCCCTGCCTGGTGAGTTTATCAATGCACCTCACAACTTGCAACAGGCACCGCATGGTTTACTTACCATCTCCGGGCCCAGTTGGAGTCCTTCACACCCCCACCACCGCCCAGACATGGCACACGCGCCTCTTACCAGCCCAGTGAGCTGTATTCCTCAGAGTATGTTTTTATCAGATGAGACCCTTCACAGCACCCCTTCAAAGACTGTATGAAGGGCTGTACAGAGTCATCCAGCATTCAGGATCCACCTTCACACCAGACATTAATGTAAGAGGGAACTGTTTACTGTGGACAGATTAAAGCCAGCACACCTCAACCCCAATGAGCCAGTGGTCGCGGCTCAACCCAAGAAGCGAGGCTGCCCGACAAAAAAGGCCATTGGCACCAGTTCTGGGGGGGCTGTGTGGCGGCATGCCATTAGGCATGTGATCCAGCCCCTCATGTCATGCATGCGGTGGGGCAGCCGTCCAAAATGGCACCGTCGCGGGTTTCTCCCCTACCTCGGCACCAGGCTCAGAAGCCTGTGAACTGCGGCCCACGTGACCCCCCGGTACGCTTCTCAGCCAAGTCTGGGCTGGGAGCATAAGACCAGCCATGCAAACCTGAATAAAGGAATTTTTGCTCACTGAACTCAACCTGTCTGGTTGTAGCTGCCGCTACAGTAGTATCTTAGTTTCTTTTCCTTTCTTTTCTTTTTTATATATTATCAACATATATTTGTAAGCTCTGTAACATTGTGATTTGATTTTAATTGTTATAACTTTCATATATATGTTGATTTAAATAAAATATTCAATGAAAAAAAATTCTTCAAGAATTGTGCAGAAGAAAATTTGGATGGGATGAAACTATCCCAGAATCCATCGCACAAGATTGGAGAAATTGGATTGAGTGTCTTCAAATACTTGGACGTTTGAAGTCAACAGACTTTGGAGTGGCCACGTTTGCTGTTACACCATTTTGCTGATGTAGTGAAAGTGATTTTGATCCTGTCAGTTACTGAGTCCTGTGAAAACCAAGTGTGAGTACATGGTGGATTTGTAATGGGAAAAGCCAGAGTGGCTCCATTAAAGTCAGTCACCAGACCTTGAATGGAATTGACTGCTGCTACTACGGTGAGCAAAATGGACACTATGTTAAGCAGAGAATTACAGATGGAGTTAGCAGATTCTGAGTTTTGGCCTGATAGTACATCAGTGCTTAAATATATTAATAATGAAATCATGAGGTTTCATATCTTTGTGACTTACAGAGAGAATGAAAACCTGGACAACAACAAATGTCAGATTTACCACAGGCCAGAGTTTCACCTGATGAATTCCCTTTTACATACGTGGAAGTTGATTATTTTGGTCCTTTTATATCCCAAGATCTTCCCATGATCTTCCAGTTTAGAGTGTAGTGTTACCAATGAAATTGCTGGGTCTGTCAAACATATCAGGACATCATCTGCAAATAGATTAATCTCATCTTCTTCCTGGTTTATTTACCCACGATCCTTTAATGTCTGGATCTCAGTGAATATCTTCCACCAACGGTTCTCGAATCAAAATGAAGAGAGCTGGAGATAATGGGCATCCCTGCCCACTAGACCTGGTTAATGGGAATGCTGAGGACATTTGTCCATTAGGTACAACCCTAACTTTGGGCTTATAATATAATACCCTGATCTAATTTATAAAATTGGACTATTGTCTGATTATTTTAAACCCTTTTCTGTTTATTTAATAAATACATAAAAGCCCTTCAGGTCTGTAATATTTCAATATTATCTATCTATTATAAAAGCCCTCTCTGCTCAGCAAGTTTCTGCCATTAAATACTGGGCCAAAATAACAAATTAAATCTTGCTTTGGATCCTGTTTTTATTGGATCATTTGATCCAAGATAGACCTTTGCTCCAACTATGAACTTTACGGCCTGTGTGAAGAGGGGATAACAGAGCCAGTTCCTTGTTACTAGTTGTAATTCCCCAACTTCTGCTGGGAATGTAATAAATGGAAAGAGTATAGCATTTGGATCAGGCTTGCTTTAGATAATTTTGGAAAAATCAGTGAATCGCCCTTCATGGGCCATGACAGAATTACAGTTTTCCAAAAAAGTTCTACGATATTACCATTTTCCAAATTTGACACATAATCCATGATTGAAAAACTGATTGAGAATTTTGGCCAATTTAGGAACTGTTTTGGGCTAAATGGTTTTTCATTGGGCAACCCTATGATAGATAACCATCTTTTTCCACCATCCTTGTTGGATGTAGATTTCAAGGATGGTATAGAATAGGTATTCAAAGTTTCAATTACCCCTTTATTTCAGTTAATTTTGCCACGTTCTAACAATTATCAACTAAATTTTGAACTTAGTTATCACTCTTTTTTGACATTGAAAAATTAGACATTTTCTTCAATCTAAGATTTTGGATTTTCCGTGAATTTCTAAGACTAATATTCTTCATCTATTTTTTTAAATTTACGGCTTTATGTTCATGGTGGATTAATAGCATGTATTTATAATAATGTATTGGGTTTAAAATCCAAGATTAAGAGCAGTTGTGAATGAGATTTAAATATAAAATTTCCAGAAGTAGCTTGGTATTCTATTCTCAATTGTATTAATGACTCTTCACTTTATGCTAGGCATTGATTTTTACAATTTAAGGTGGTACAGGAATACATATGTCCAAACTGAAACTATCTCGCTTGTATGCAGATGTTGATTCACTATGTGAGAAATTTAAAATTTTCCAAGTCTCTTTAATTCCTCTGTTTTGGGAACGCCCAAACTTAGAGAAATTCAGGAAAGGCATTTTTCAAACTTTATCAATGGTTCTTAAGATCAATTTTGAACTTGTCCGTTAAATTGCTCTGTTTGGTTTTTCTCGTGATCCAGATAAACCATCGTCGGCAGCTCAGAAAAAATTTTGAGCTTTTGCTACGTTAATAGCCAGATGAGCAATGTTATTGAAATGGAAAGATGATTCTTCCCCGACTCATACACTGTGATTACATGATGTAATGTCCTTTTAAGTTTAGAGACAATCATATCTTATATTAAAGATAGAAAGTTCCAATCGATGAAATAATGGGGCACATTCCTAGAATTTTTCTACAATTGGAGGAACTAAATGTGTGGTTTGGCCATTCATCGCCTGTTCTCTGGGGGCTACCAGTGGTTCTACACTATTCTTCTTTTCTTCATTACATAAGATAACTTTGATTAGAGGGAGAGGTTGGATTAGACCTAATTTTTAGGTTTTTTTCGTTTTAGCAGTTAATTTTTTTTCTTTTTCCCTTCTATTTAATTTATTTCAGTTAATGGGTTTGACGGTGTTCTATAGATTATTTCTGATCAATTGTTTTTGAGGTTAATGAAACAGTTTGCCATTGTGTTCAAGATGGTTAAAGGAGAGAAAGAGTAAACACTCTTTATTCTGAATAAGATGGTATCTAAAGGATGACATGGTTGGTGTGGAAACACCAACACCTTTACAGCACCAATGGTTGGGACCGGACCTGGGTTCGGGTCCTGCACTGTCTATAAAGAGTTTGAAAGTCTTCCCTGTATCTGCGTGGGTTTTCCTCAGGGGCTCTGGTTTCCTCCATCCATTCAAAATGTGCAGGGGGTGTAGGTCAATGGGGTGTAAATTGGGCAACATGGCTTTAGGGCATGAGATGTTCTGCTACCGTGCTGTATGTCTAAGTTAAAAATTAACCGAATATGCAATATAAACGTAACTCATTTTATGGCATCGCGCGCTCATGTGCCTTCTCATAACATTTACTGGGTGATCTCTAAAATTTCTTGATTGATCAAGAACAGTCTCTACTCCTTTCTGAAACCTCTCATGCCTGGGTTCATCCCGATATCCATGTGTGTGTCCTCTCACCAAATTGTTTAAGAATCAGTGACCATAACTAAATCTTTCAGGTTCACATCCTTCCTCCCAGTTTTGTAGTGGAGTCTAATTCTTTGAATGATATTGCCATTACATGTACAATATAGATGTTGTATTTAAAATATAAAACAATCCACATCAATCATCAAGCTGCCATTTACACCTACCTGAGGGATGTGAGAGGACATCAGTACCCAGAGGAAACCCATGGAGTCAAAATTGTAAGGTTTGGAGTAGAGTGGATGAAAAACCAGAAGGCAATTGATGCGTAATGTTGTCTTCTGTTCAATGGATGAGCCTGGCTCGACATTTATCTCGATGCAGTTTTTTTGGAAGTTTATTTAAGAATTTTACAGAACCAAGAAAAAATACAAAGTTTAATCTAAAACTACCCTCTACTACCTCCCTCCTCCCCCTTCTAATCTATCCCAGCCCCTATAACCCTAACCCCTACGAAGCTTATATTAAAAAACTCAATAGCATCGTCTCATAACAGACTGTTATGGTGTGACATCCATTTACATCTTGCAACACGTATAAGGCTTTTACTTAACATCTCAACCCATACATTCCAAATACCAACTTCACATCTTTATAAAAAAAGAATAATTATTTTGCAAATTATGCGTTATTTTCTCTAAGTAAATACATGATTGAATTTCATTGTTCATCTATAAATTCTCAATTCGACATCATTTTTCCAAGTTGCAGCTATACATTTTCTAGCCACTGCTAATTCTAAACGAATATATGCAATTTGATGTTTCTCCAAGCGTAAATTTGCCATAATTGTATTCATGTATCCCAGTAATCATACCCATGGATCCACATATAAATCTATTTGAAAAGAACTCGCAAAAATGTAATCACTTTTTACCAAAAGGGATTCAACTTTAAACATTCCCACGCTGAGTATAAAAAAAGTACCTGTCTGATCACCAAATCAAAAACACAAATCTGACCCACTAAATCCATATTTTGTCAGTTTTTCAGGAGTTCAATATAACTGATGCAGAAAGTTATAACTAACTAAACTATATCGTACATTAATTAATTTCATAACACTAACCAAACACATGTAAGACCACTCATCCACAGAAATAGGAACACATAAATCCTTCTCCCATTTATCCTTTATTTTAAATATATCTACCTTTTTCATCTTTTCTTGTAATAACACATCATTTCGGAAACAAATCCCTTTTTTCCCCTTATCAACAATTAATCTCTCAAATTTCATTTGACCAGGTTATACTAAAATTTCTACCAAAGCATTCTAATAATAAATCTTGTACTTGATAGTAAGCAAATAAAGTATTTTGTGATATTCCAAATTTCTCTCTGTCTATTAAACCAAAGAAGTGAATCTACTTCAAAACAGTCCTCCAATCATATCACTTCTTTTGATTCCCAATCTTTCAAATAAGAATTATTCATAGAAAATGAAATTGTCTGATTCTGATATAATGGTGTCTTAGCTGAAATCTTACCTTTCGATCCTATAAACTGATTCCATTTATACCATACTCCTATCAAATGTTTCAATACTGTCAGTTGATACTACTGCAAAAGCAGAGGATTCCATTTATATATAAAATAATGTATTGTTCTTTCTTGTATTTGATCCATCTCCACATTCACCCACATCGGAGGTTGGTCAATATCAAACAATCTATTCATAAACTTTAATTGTGCTACTTGATAATAATTTTGAAAATGTGGAATTGATGACCTCCCAAAACATACCTCCATGTCAACTTTTGCATAGAGACTCTAGACAACTTACCTTTCAATAGAAAGAAACAATCTGCTTTATTTAATTCCTGAAAGAACTTTCCCGGTATAACACTCAGAATAGATTGAAACAAATACTGAATGTGTGGATATATACTCATTTTAATACAATTTACCCGTGTTAACAGTGACTCCTTCCATCTATTTAAATCAAACTTAATCTTATTTAATAATGGTACATAATTTAAGCTCTATAAATTTTGATACTCTTTATCCATTATTATGCCCAAATAATTTTATTTGACCATTTAAACTTCATAAGTTGTTTACAATCTGAATAATCTCCATCTGATATTAGTAATATCTCACTTTACTTTATAGCCTGACATTACCCCGTATCTTTTCAACAAATTTTCTAATGGTTCGAAAGAATTCTTAGGTTGAGACAAATATATCAACACATCATCTGCAAACAGATTAATTTTATACTCTTGCCCACCAATTGTAATTCCCTTAATATTCATTTCTTGCCTAATTGCTTGGTTCTATAACTAATGCAAATAAGGCTAGTGACAGCGGACGACCCTGTCTAGTGGATCTAAACAAATTGAATGCCTGCAAAATCTGTCCATTTGTCACCACCCGAGCAGGAGTATTAGTATATAATGCCTTAACCCAACTGGTAAAGAGTGGTCCAAATTTATATTTTTCTAACACCTTAAATAAAAATTCCACTCCACACTGTGGAAAGCCGTTTCCATGTCTAGCGCTAATATCATTGTCTGGTTGAGTTGTCTTGAAGCATTAATTATTGTAATTAATTTAGTAATATTATCAGCTGAATACCTGTCCTTGATAAATCCTGCTTGATCCACATGTACTAATTGCGGTAAAAGGTTAGCCAATCTGTTTGCTAAAACCTTTGCTACAATTTTGTAATCTACATTCAATATTATTATTTATTAATATTAGTCTGTATGACACAACTTTTAATGGATCTCTGTCTTTCTTTGGGATGAGTGTTATTAATGCCCTTGAAAACGATTCTGGAAATAAACCTGTATCAGTGGCGAGCTTCAGTACATCAGAATATTCCGGAAATAACAAATCATAAAAATTTCTCTAAAATTCCAATGTAAATCCATCTTCTCCAGGGGATTTTCCACTTATCATAGATTGTAACGCCTCCTTAAGTTCCAAATCAGTAAATGAACCATCCAAAGTCTTAATATCCTCTTCCTCTAATAAAGGTAAATTTAAATTCGACAAAAAACAATCAATCTGCTCCATATCCGAATTCCCTTCAGATAAAGTCCCGATAAAATGTACAAAATTCATCATTAATATCCTGTGGTTTATGTTATCTCTGAATTTCTCCTAACTGCATTCTAGGCACTTGTTCAGTTTCCAATTGCTAAGTTAAAACCGTATGTGCTCTCTCCCTCAACTCATAGTAGAGCTGTTTCCATCATTGAATTATTTTTTCACAATTGTATTATAACAAAGCTTCAATTTGGACAACTGTATTTTATTATCCTCAGTTGAATTTTTCTGAAATGTCTTCTCTAATGTTGCAATTTCTTTCTCTAAGTCCTGAATTTCTGCTATATATTGTTTCTTCACTTTTGCTGTGTAAGTAATAGTTTGACCTCGTAAATATCTTTTTTAAAGTATCCCATAACATAAACTTACTTTGAACTGATCCCTCATTCGTTTCTAAAAAAACCTAATCTGATCTCTTACAAGCGTAATAATTTCAGGTTTTTTTTAACAACATTTCATTAAATCACCAACAATAACAAGTTTCCACCATCTCAGCGATACTACGTGAAATTAACAATAATGAGTGATCTGATAGAATCCTACTCTTATACTCAGCCTGTCTGATTCGACCCTGCAAATGGGCTGATACCAAAAAAAAACTATTCTTGAAACCGAATCATGACGTGCAGAATAAAAAAGGAAAAATCCTTTTCGGTCGGATTCCTCCGTTCCCATATTTCCACTAAATTTAAATCCCCCATCAACTCAGTTATTCTTTTCGCCATTTTGGTTTTTTTTTTCACAATTTTTCGAGATTTAATCAACAACGGATCCAAACAACAATTAAAATCTCCTCCAACCATAATATTCTCATTGATTGATTCAAATATAAAAATGCATCAGGAACAAAGTGAACATCATCTTCATTCAGTCCGTAAGAATTCATCCATGTCCAAGCCTCTGAAAATAGTTTCCAATTAACCTTCAAAACCCTCTCTACATGAGCAGAAAAAGATTCTAAAAAGGCACCTTTTTATGTATCTCCCGATAGTTTTTACCTGGCCCACCAGGAGTCACTCTTTTCACTTTTGTACATGGCTTTTCATTGTTTGAGAAGATTTTATAATTTGCAATGTTTTCCTGGGAATTTTAACAGCTCTTGGCTAATATTGTGAACTCCGAGTTGCGCACATATTGAAATATGAAAATAAAGTATCTATTTTGAGGAACAGAAGGAAAGGACACTGCTGGTGACACATCTCAAAGAGCAAAGGTGCAGGAAGGGGGAACATTGCAGAGTGCGTCGAAAGAACCAAACACTTGTTGATCCAAACCAAGACTTTTATTAACTAAAAGACTGGAGCATATCATAAGTGGGTCGACCAGTCCAGAATGACCTGGTCTGGCTAGGAGAAATCCTTTAAGACCTGCCAGTAGGTGTGGCTACACTCTCAGCCAATCACAGTCATCCTACACTACACTCTGGACAGATAAACATTGGTGTTAGAATCTGTACTATCAGGGGGAACGACCAGAAGGCAATTGCTGTGTTATGTGGCTTTCTGCAGGTGTGCAGAAATGCTGGGAAACAATTCTGGGGGCCATCTGTTTTTCTTCACCCGTTACAGAGCAGCAGGTAGCTGGGAGAAAACAGCAAGGCTGCAGAGAGACAGATAGATTAGGAGAATGGAAAAAGAAGAGGCCAGTGAATTCCAAAGTAGGAAAATGTTTGGTCATGAACTTTGGGAGAAGGAATAAAAGGGCAGATTATTATTGGATAGGGTGAACATTCAAAATTCTGGGGGAGATGGACCTTGGCATCGCCGTGCAGGATGCCCCATAGGTTAACTTCCATGTTGGTGGTCAATCAGCTGATTGGAATGCTGGTATTCATATCGCAAATAATAGGATATAAGAGCAGGGATGTGATGTTGAGGCTTAAGAAGGCACTGGCGAGGCAGCACCTGCAGTAGCGGAGAGAGTTTTTGGCTCCTTATTGAAGAAAGAATGTGCTGGCATTGCAGAAGATTCACAAGAATGATTCCTGGAATGAAGGGATTAATATATGAGGAAGGTTTGATGGATCTTGGACTATACTCCTTGGTGTTCAGAAGAATGATGAGTGGTAGGGGTCCTCAGAAGCACTTCGAATGTTGAGAAGCCTGGATACAGTAGATGTGGTAAAATTATCTCCCATGTTAGAGGAGTCAAGGACGAGAGAGCACAACTTCAGGGTTGAAGGATTCCCACTAAAAACAGAGGTGCAGAGGGATTTCTTGACACACAGACTGCAGAACCTCTTGAATTTTTTAACTGGTGGCTGCAGTGACCAAATCATTGGGTGCATTTAATGCACTTCAACTCTGTCTGCTGCAACAGGGTGGATCTCCCAGTGGCCACCCATTTCAATGCTTACATGGCTGACCGTGGACTCAAGCACATTTAGATTCTGATGAAAACAATTCATTATATCAGTAAAAGTTCAACCACAGCAACTGCTGGAATATAAGTTATACAAAACTGCTGGAAAATGCAGGTCAGGAAGCAGAGAAACCAAGAACTGGAGAAGTAAGAAAACAAGTGTATTTGAATTGACAGGCTGGAGAAAACACAGAATAGGTGTTGGGAAATTTGCAAAGAAAGTCCTGGCCAAATAATGTAAGAAGCAGCCAAGTGGAACCACAAGATGCCCCTGTTATGCAATTTTCCCAGGTGGCACATTTTTGTGGCCTTGTCTTGAGATGTGCATCTAAATGTTGTGGTTAAAAACCCACCGTTAAGCTGGAGGAGCTCAGCCCGGATTTTCAGTGTCCATAGGAGATCAAGATATATTCCCAACATTTCAGTCCTGAGCCCTTCTTCAAGGAATGAGCCAGATACAGGAACTCTTAGAAAAGGCACTTTCAGGTGGCCAAATGCCCCACTTGTAAAGCCCCATATAATGGCAATATGGGATGCCGGAAGGCCACCTGAATGCGCAGGATGCGCCTGCCAAATGAACTTGGTAACCCTCCTCCGAGAGGTACAATCGGCACAACACAGAAATGCTGTGGTGCCGGGTGGAGGTGTTTGTTGAGTTTACCATTTTTGTTTTTGTTCTGCGGTGTTCAAGTGTGGAGGGTATTTGCAATGTGATTTGTCCATTCCATGGTTTACATCTAGTTTAAACATAATGTGAAATGTTTACATTGCTATATGGAACTCAGATATTTATGAAGCAATAAGATTTCTCAAAAAATGTTTTTTATTACATTTTTGACAAGCACACAAGTCTCATTTATATGCAACCATTACTTCATGAGAACACATAACATGCCAGGCAGTAGGTTCATGTTGTCGCATTGGGTGGGGAGGGTGGAGGGGGGAACAAGTTGTGGAAATTAGGAGCTAGGTGGCAGGGTCATACCCTTACAGGATGGACAAAATGGCAGAATGGATGGCCTGGTGCCCATGGGCCTGCTGATTGCGACAATCTGTGCTAATGGGTGCAGGACCATCTGCTTCAACCAACGTCCGCTCTGACAGAAAGTCTTCCTTGTTAATCTCACATATATTGTGCAGGACACAGCGAGCAAACACAACACCTGGGACTAAGGTGGTAGAGATATCCAGACGCTTGGACAGGCACCACCGGCAGCCATTTAGACGGCAATATGCATGTTCCACCACTATCCTTGCAGAATTAAGGGCCTTGTTAAATCTTTGCTGATCCAGATCCAGTCCTTGGTGCTGTGTGAACCCCTTCATCAGCCAATTTCGTAGTGGATATGCCAGATCACCCACAAGATGCGCTGGAACCTCTACGCTTTTGTCCATTAACATTCTTGGACACCTGCAGGCACAACAATGGAGAATGTTGTTAATTCATACACATGACCGTTGACACAATAAGCATACATAAGATTGACACATGGAGCTTTGTAGGGTGAACACTCACGTCAGGTGGGAAGTGGTATCCGCCCTGGTCCTCTTCCTTTCTATACAGAGGAGAGTTGGCAAGCACTGAGGCATCATGGGTACTGCCCTGCCAACAAAAACATCTGAGAAGCTGTAACGTGAATGGAAAGCACAGTGAAGTTATAGACATTGAGATGTGATGTGATAAAGACCAATAAAGGCTTAGCTCACCAGAATCTGTGGTCGACCACCGCTTGCAGAACCACCCAATGCCAGCCTTTGCGATTGTAGTAGGCTGCAACATGCAAGCTGGGGGCAATAATGGGAATATGTGATCCATCAATGGCACTGGCACACATTGGGTATCCCCTTTGCACCAAGCTGTCATTGGTCTCCTGGAGACGTGTTCCAATGGGCAGGGACATGAGACGTTTACCGAGGAACTTCGTCAAGGCGGCCGTCACCTCCTGCACCACCATGCACACGGTGCTGATGCCTATTCCAAAGATGGAACTGATGGATCGATACTCACAAGGGGTGGCATACCAGCGCAGAGCCACAGCTAATCGAAATCCCGGCTCCATGGTTGCTGCGCCTGGTCTATGCGGCTTCAAGTGAGGTTCTTAGAGTTCCAGCATGAAGTGAAAGGTGCCATGCGACATACGAAAGTGTTTCCTCCATTCAGCAACATCAAATTTGGTGAGGTCATTACTCCAGAACTCAGCGCTCTGGGATCAGTTCAACCTCCAGAGAGACCCATGTGTCACTGACAAGCATCATTCACCTTCGTCTGTGAACAATGGTGGGCGAAACCTCTGGGCAGAAACAATTTCAAGCTGGCACTGGAAGGTGTTGTTAAGGTTACTGAACGCTTACTGTAGCTTTTGACAATTCACATCTGATAGGTAATAGACTCAATCAGCTGTGTTTGGACGGGAAACCAATATATGAATGGGCTGCCTTTTGGCAGCTCATTGACTCGATCGATATTCAGTTAGCGCTACTGTGTTAAAAATATTAAGGAAGACATCACAGATTTTGGAGGTTGGGACCCTGTTGGGAAGAATTGATCATTGATCCCTGTCTGGAAGATTTGCTGGCCTAAAGACTTGTATTTTCTCACCCACTCTGGAAGCCTGTGAGTGAGTAAAACTCATCGGAATTTATAGCTATCCTATAAACACAAACTTCTCCATGTCCGCCACAAGAGCGGGGATCTCCCAGTGGCCACCTGCTTCAATTCCCCATCCCATTCTCTTGCTGACAGCCTGTTCATGGTCTTGTCGTGGCTGCAAAAGGTGGTGCTACTGAAATGAAGCACCTCCACACAGCATGAAGTGAACCAGTAATTGCCTTTATATGAACCTCTCGTGCTGCTTTTAGGGGACGACCTCATTCCTCTCTGGGGTGCGCTGGTCTAGGGGAGTGATGTCAGTGCGTTGCGGAGTTGCTGCAACCAGGATGTGGCGACATCTCCCAGGCAACATGTGTCACCAAACGCATGCTTCTCGTGAGAAGGGAAGGGGCCTATGCCATCTTGTACCAACTGACTGGGACAGCGATTCGGCCCGCCTGACCACATGGTCGCTCGGCCTGCTATGAAAAACCTCATCCCTTTCACATCCAATTAACACCTTTTGTTGGGCTGGATTTGTCCCCTAACCAGAATTCTGAGCCTTTCTGAGATTTCCTGCTTCTGGGTTATTCTGTTTATTCCTTGAAGAAGGGCTCAGGCCTGAATGCTGGAAAGAATAGCTGAGTTCCTTCAGCATGTCGGTGTGTTTGTAACTATAATCACAGCGTCTGCAGACTTCTGTGTTTCACTCATCTTTATTTGTAATACAAAGAACTGATGTTGGCAGTGGTGGTGGGGAGAGTGGGGGGTGGGGAACCACCTGATGGCATCCTCATTAGTACCTGGACCTACCACTTTGTGTCAGCCTATCCCAACAACTGGGAGCTGCAACCCTGCGACAGTTCCCATAGAATTAGAGGACTAACAGTAGATCTGTGTGGAAAGAAGAACCTTAGCTGCTTCTTGCCCTTTCGTGTAAGACTTTATTCGTAATAAATGATCGACCACAAAAAACCCTGTTCCAAGTCTCTTTCAGCCCTTAGTATCATGTCCATACATTCCCATCATTGAACATTTTACATGCGCTCTCTGTTTGCACTCGGATGGTGAGTGGGAGCAGTTCCTTTGGTGCTTCAACCTTCTCCCGACCCTTGCAGAGAAGCTGTTCTTCATCCTGCTGATGCTGGTTCTGATCCTCCTTTCTCTTCCTTGATGGGAGCAGCTGAGAGATGCTGTGGGCTGGGTCAAAGGGCTTCTCCAGGATTTGGCATGGCCTCTTCAGACAAGGATCCTGCTAGATCACACTGATGGGGAAGAGGGAGACTCCAGTGATCCTCTCTGTTGCTCTGAGGGTCCTGTGGATTGACTCCAATCCATTTCTCTGCAAGGACCCTCTCATCCAGTTTAGTTTGTACTTGCGTGATGTTTCAAGGTCCCTCGGCCTGACGGAGATTGCCGATTCTATCGCATCTGCTGATTCCAAACGACCTTAGTTCCTCCGTCCTGTCGGGTCAGTCCGATTTAATGTTTCTCATCTTTTGTTTGATTTTTTAAGACTGTGTAGTGGATGTGTGTGGGGTATAAGTGCATGGGTGCTTGTGGGTGGGTATATGTGTGAGCGTGTGTAAGAAGGGGTGTGAGGGACAGTGTGTGTGTGTGTGTGTGTGTGTGTGTGTGTGTGTGTGTGTGTGTGTGTGTGTGAGGGAGTGGGAGTGTCTGTTGGCATTTGGGTGTGTGTGGTAGTGTGTGTGTGCGTGCATGTATGTGGGGGTTTTATTTACAGTGAAAAAGTAAATACAGAATATTTACAATATATACAGAATATATACAGAAGAGTGAACAAATATATACAAATATATCAACGATCAAATATATACAGAACATATGTACAAAGCACAACATCGACGTCAAATGAAAAGAACTCGACAAAATTATCTCACTTATCGAACACGTCCCTGATATAAAAGCACATCTACCAATTTGCCCCGAAATAGTTGGGGTTGTGTGTGGGATTTGGGATGTGTGTGTGGAGTTGTGTGGAATTGGGTGTGTGTTTGTGGACTGCATGTTCGGGTATTGGGTGTTGGATGGAACGTGTGAGTGGATGTGTGTGGTGTGTGTGGGTGAGATTGTGCGGTGGATGTGTGTGGGTTATATGTGCATGGTTGCTTGTGGGTGGGAATGTGTGTGGGCGTGTGTAAGAAGGGGTGTGGGGGAGGGTGTGTGTGTGAGGGTGTGTGTGCAGATATGTGGGGCTTTTGTTTACAGTGAAAAAATATATACAGAATATATACAATATATACAGAATATATACAGAACAGTGAACAAATATATACAAATATATCAACGCTCAAATATATACAGAACATTTGCACAAAGCACAACATCGACGTCAAATGGAAGGAACTCGACAAAATTAACTTACTTATGGAACACATCCCTGATAGAAAAGCACATCTTCCAATTTGCCCCAAAATCATTGGGATGTGTGTCTGGAGTTTTGAGGGATTTGGGTGTGTGTTTGGGGTCTGCATGTGGGGTTATGGAGGGAATGGGTGAGGGGTTGTGTGTGGGGTGTGTGGGTAGGATTGTGTGGTGGATATGTGTGGAGTGTATGTGCTTGGGTCCTTTTGGGTAGGTATGTGTGTGGGCGTGTGTAAGAAGGGGTGTGAGGGAGGTTGTGTGTATGTATGTGTGCGTGTGGGAGGGTGTGGGAGTGGGTATGTGTGCGTGTATGCATTTCCTTCTTTCCATTTTCCATAAGTGAACAAATATATGCAGACATTTCTACAAAGCACAACATCGACGTCAAATGGAAGGAACTCGACAAAATTATCTCACTGATAGAACATGTCGCTGATATAAAAGAACATCTTCCAATTTGCCCCAAAATAATTGGGGGGACCTATCCTGACTGATTTTCAGAACCTTTCATTCTAAAACCCGACTTCCAGACCCATATTATATTCGTCTAGGAACAAAGTCTACTTTTAATACAAGAATCTGGTTCGGAGACGGGATTAAGGGGAGAGGGAGAAAAGAGATTCTATTGGAGTGTGGATGTGTGTGTGTGGGGTCACTGTGGGAGTTGTCTGAGTGTGTGGATTGAGTGTGTGAGAAGTGGATGTGAGAGGTTTGTGTGGGGTGAGTGTTTGGTAAGTGTGGGGATGTGGGGTGTGTGTGTAAGTGGGAGTGTGTGTGGGAAGTGTGTGTAAGTATGTGGGTATGTGGAGTGTGTGTGGGAATTGTGTGTGGTCTGTGTGTTGTGTGGAGTCAGTGTGGAAGGTGTCTGAGTGTGTGGGAAGTGTGTTTGTGGGTGTGTGTGGTGTGTGTTTGTGAGGGATGTGTGTTTGTGGGGGGTGGATGTGTAGGGAGTGGGGTGTGTGGGGGTGGGTGTGTGTATGGTGTGTTAATGTGGTGTGTGTGTGAGGGATGGGTGGGGGAGGGGTGTGTGTGGGAAGTGTGTTTAGATGTGTGTTTGTGAGAATATGTGTAGGGGGCAGTGTGGGGGTGTCTGAGTGTGTGGATGTGTGGGTGGGGGGTGAGAGTGTGTGGGATGGGTGGAGAGATGGTGTGGAGGGGTGTGTGTATGAGGGGTGTGGGTTACGTGTGGTGTGTGTGAGGGGTGTGTGTGTGGTTGTGAGGGGTGTGTGCTTGTGGGGGGTGGGTGTGTGGGGAGTGCATCATGGGTGTGTTAGTGTGTGCGTGAGGGGTGTGGGTTTGGAGTGTGTGTGGGGGTGTGTATGTGTGATTGGGTGTGTGTGGCAGGGTGAGTGTGTGTGTCAGTGTCTGTGTGGGGCACCAACGTATATAGGACATGGCAAGCATTGCATGCGCCCCCACCCCGCTTGTCAGCGCTGCTTCCATCCCCATACTTGTCAATGACGACGTCATCTTGCACCCCTTGACACATCAGCGATGGCACCAACCTCCCTCCCTCCATCAGCGATGGCACCAGCCCCCTCCCTCCATCAGCGATGGCACTAACCTCCCTCCCTCCATCAGCGATGGCACCACCCCCTCCTTCCATCAGCGATGGCACCAACCTCCCTCCCTCCATCAGCGATGGCACCAATCCCCCTCCCTCCATCAGCGACGGCACCAACCCCCCTCCCTCCATCAGTGAAGGCACCAACCCCCCTCCCTCCATCAGCGACGGCACCAACCCCCCTCCCTCCATCAGCGACAGCACCACCCCCCTCCCTCCATCAGTGATGGCACCAATGCCCTCACCCACACCTCCCCATGGGTCAGCGACTGCACCAATGCCCTCACTTCCACCATGGGCGCTATTTTGGCGTTTGTGTGTGTGGGGAATTTGGGTAAGTCTCTGATGTTTGGGGATGTGAGTATGGTATGTATGTGTGGTGGGTTAGTGTGTGTGGTGGGTTTGTGTGTGGGGTGGATTTGAGTGTGGGGGTTGTTTGTGTTTGTGTGGGGTTTTTGTGTGTGAGTTTGTCTGTGTTAGGGGTTTTGTGCTTGTGTGGTGTTTATGAGTGGGGTTTGTGTGTGTGTGGGATTTGAATATAGAAGGTGTGTGTGTGGGTATGGGATGTGTGGCTTGTGTGGGGTTTGCATATGGAGGGTTGGTGTGTGTGTGTGATATACGTGGAGGGAATGTGTGTGTGTGAGCGCATGAGTGTGGGGGAAATATGTGTGGGGTGGTGTGGGTGCGTGGATTTGCGGGTTTGTGTGTGTGGGGGTTGTATGAGGGAGTGTGTGTGTGGGCGTATTTATGGGGTGTGTGTGTGTAGGGGTATGTGGTTCGGGATGTGTGTGTAGGGCCATGTGAGTGGGAGTGCATGTGTGAGGGACTTGTGTGGGAGGGTGTTTGTGCAGGGTCGCATTAGTGCGTGTGCATGGTGGGATTTGTCTGGCAATGTTTGTGTCAAGGGTGTGAAGGGTGTGTGTGCGGAGAAATATGTGTGGCAGTGCATGCGAGGGAGGGAGTGTGTAGGGGGCATGATTGGGAATGGGTTTGTGTGTGGGTTGTGTGTGCAGGGGTGTGAGTGTAGGGGTTGCAAGTGTGGAGGGTGCGAGTGTGTGGATGTGAGTGCAGGGGTGTGTGCAGGGGTGAATATGGAGGGGCGTCCATGTGCTGGGTGTGTATGTGGGGTATGTGTTTGGGGGATGGGTGGAGGTCTATGAATGGGTGTGTGTGCGGTTTGTGTTGGGTTTGTGTGGGACGGGTATGTTATTGTATTTGTGGGGAAGTCTGTTGGGTTATGATTGTGTGGGATGTGTATGTGGGGGTGAGTGAGGGATGTGCATTGGGGCCATGTTTTTGGGGCAGATGTATGGGGTTGTGTGCATGGTGGGATGTGTGTGTGTGGTAAATATTTTGGAGTGGCTGTGTGTGCATGTATTTGTGGGAGTGTATGAATGTTAGGGTATGTTCTAAGGTATGTGTGGTGGTGCATATGGGGGGATGGGAAGTATGTATGTGGATATGGGGTGTGGGTGGGTGTGTGTGGGGGGGACTGTGTGTGTGAGAGGATGTGTGTACTGGTATGTGTGTGGGAGGTTTATCTGTGTAGGGGTTGTATTGTGTGAGTGTGCATGTATGTGTGTGTGTAGCTGGGTGTTGATTTTGTGTTGGTTGTGTGTGGGAGGTGGTCAAGTGTGAAGGTGTGTGTTTGGGGGTGTGTGTGAGAGGTATATGGGGTGTGGGTGGGTGTGTGTGGGGGGGACTGAGTGTGAGAGGATGTGTGTACGGGTATGTGTGTGGGAGGTTTATCTGTCTAGGGGTTGTATCGGGTGAGTGTGAGTGTGCGTTTATGTGTGGGATGTGTGGCTGGGAGTTGATTTTGTGAGTTGTGTGTGGGAGGTGCTCATGTGTGAAGGTGTGTGTGAGGGGTGTATGTGGGCGGTGTTTCTGGGTTGTGCGTTGGGGTATATGTGTAGGTGTGGTGTGTGGGAGAGGGACTGTGGGTGCATTGGGTGTTTGTGGAGTGAGGGTGTGGAAGGTGTGTATGAGTGTCGGAGGGTGTTTGTGTATATCTGTCAGAGGTTGTGTGTGGGGGAGTATGTGTATGGGGGATATGTGTGTGTGTGTGTGTGTGCGCAGAGTGTATGTGTGGGAGTTTATGAGCGTGAGGGTGTGTTCCTGGGATGTGTATGTGTGTGTAGGGTGTGCATGTGGGAGGTGTGTGATTGTGGGGGGTGTTAGTCGGGCCTTGTATGTGTGGAGTGTGTGTCTGGGGATGTGTGTTGGGGGTTGTGTGTAGGGTGTGTGTGTGGGAGGTGTGTGATTGTTGGGGTATGTGTCTGGGCTATGTGTCTCCAGTGTGGTGCAGTTTTTTCGGGGGGGGGGGATTTAAGTGTTTTTTGTTGTTGTTTGAGGGTTTTTGTTTAAGTTAATTGTGAAAGATTGGGTGCCATTCTGAAAGTTGTAATAAGTAATTTAAGTTTTACAATTGTTAATGTTAACGGTTTAAATCACCCAATAAAAAGGCAATGTGTGATAGATTATATTAAGAAGCTAAAAGTAGGGATCGTGGCAAGATAGCGTAGAGTCTAGACATGTAATCTCGACCTCTCTGGCCAGATTTTTAAATACCTGTTTTTAAACCTTTGTTTTCAAGTTTAAACTTTTTAAATTTTAGTTTAAAGTATCAAGGAATTATTATGGCCACTAATGGTAAAAAGATTAAACCTCAAGTTCATAAGAATATACATTTTCGAAGTGCTGAGGATCTGGGGCCTAGACGACCTGAAACAGCCCCTGGCTCAATTTCTTCATTTCCTAGACCCCAAAGATTTCCTGTGCGGGCTGAAAAAAAATCTATTGCTACCAAATGAAGGATGGCTGTAATTACCCATTCCCCGGAAGAAGGTGCGTGTTCCCAAGAAGTGGAAAGCCTTTTGATATCAATGGAGGGAGCACACAGGAAAATGTCTCCATTGTTGGAAATGCATCAGGTCGACATCGATTCAATCCAGTTAAAGAAGTTTTGTGGCATAAAGGTTATAAGTCTACTTTTCGTTACCCTGCAGTGTTGAAGGTGTTTTATGGAGTCTGTCAATTTTGGTTTTTTGAAACTGATTGTGAAGCAATGATTTTTGCTGACTCATGGCCAGATATAAGAGGACAAAGACATAGTCCAGCATTATCTCCTAAAGAAAAATTTGGTAGCTCTGGAAAAGGAAGAAATGGCAAAAATGGGAAAAAAACAGGAATGGAAAGAGTCCAACTTCTGAAATGGGATTTTCGAGATTGGAGTCTTTTGGGTAAAAAGAATTTTCTTATTCTATTTTTTCTTTTGTTCTTATAATATTTTGATGTTACTGACTGTTTGGCTGGGCAAGGAGAGATTTGGACTTTCTTTACTAGTCATCAGCCACTGGTGGGTGACCCACACCCAATTTTTGTTTAGAGGATTACTACCTTTTGGTAGTTTTTTTGGGGGGGGGGGATTTTCTTTTTTTTTCCTTTTTCTTTATTTTTTTATTTTTTTTTATTTTTAATTTTTTTTAGTTTTTAATTTGTGATTTTTTTATTGGAGGGCCTATATACATTAATTTGAGTTTTTATATAAAGATATTATTGGTATTTAGTAATAATAGTAGATATGTCAAAGTTGAGGTTTGCTACTTTTAATGTTCGAGGATTAAATAGTTAGATTAATATACGTGGGTCTTGGCGTATATTAAGAAAATGAAAATTGATATTGCTTTTTTACAAGAAACACATTTGAATGTGAATGAAAGCATGAAATTAAAAAGGAACTGGGTTGGGCATGTATATTCTTCATTTAATTCTAAGGCTAAAGATGTAGCTATTTTGATACGTAAAAATGTATCTTTTGAATTACAATCAATGGAGAAAAAGGCAGAAAAAATAAAAATTTAAAGAAGCTAAAAGTAGATATTGTATTTTTGCAAAGGACTCATTTGACAGAAAAAGAACATGTGAAGTTGAAGAGAGATTGGTCAGGACATGTAATTTTGTCTACATTAAACTCTAAAACTAGAGGCGTGGTGATATTAGTTAATAAAAAAAAACTTTTTGCTGTGGATTTTTTTTTTGCTAATGTTGGAAGAGTACTGATTGTTAACTGGAAGATTTTTTTCTGAAAGTTGGACTTTAATGTATGTTTATGCACCAAATGAAGATGATCAGACATTTATTTCAGGGACATTTTTAAATTCGAATCAGGCATATGGGAATGTGTTAGTCGGAGTAGATTTTAACTGTTGTTTGGATCCCTTGTTGGACAAATCTCCAAAAATTGTTGAAAGAACTAAAATGGCAAAAAGACTGTTTAAGATGATGGAGGATTTAAATTTAGTGGAAATTTGGAGGAATTTAAACCCAACTGAGAAAGATTATTCACTTTATTCAGCTCGGCATAATTCTTTCTCTAGAATAAATGTATTTTTGATTTCTGTGCATTTACAAGGTAGATTTAATTTTGCAGAAGATAAAAGTAGGTTATTCTCATATCCTTCATTAAATGTTTAGGGACTGAATTAACTGAGACAGCTTATCGTTGGAGGTTTAATGAAAAGTTATTGAAGAGACCAGATTTCATTTAGTAGATGAGAGATCAAATTATTTTTTATTTACAAATGAAAGAAAATTCAGTTCAAAGTAAATTTATTTTGTGGGATGCTTTAAAAGCATATTTGAGGGGACAAATTATTAGCTATACAACTAAGAGAGAAAAAAACTATTTATTCGTAAGTTTAAATTTGGAAAAGTAAATCGAAGGCTTGGAGAAAAAATTAAAAAAAAAATATACAGAGGATGAAAAGATAAATTTATCTAAAGTGAAATTACATTATAATTTACAAACGTATAAATATGAGAAAATGATTTTGCAGTCTAAACAATGTTATTATCAATTGGGAGTAAGAGTGCATATGGTTTGGCATGGCAACATAAAACTGAGCAAGTATCAAGGACAATTAATGCTATTAGGATGGAGAAATTACATAAATGAATACTGATGAATTTTAAAAATTTTATGAAAATTTATATATGTCAGAGGGTTATAAAAAAATGGATCAAATTGATTTATTTTTATCTAGTTTAAATTTGCCAGTGTTGAATGAATTTGAGGTAAAGAATTTAGATATTTTATTTACTGAATTAGAATTGAGAGAAGCTTTGCAATCGATGCCTGATCGGAAATCTCCTGGAGAGGATGGATTTAAGGTGGAGTTTTATAAAAAATTTAATGATTTATTATTTCCATTATATAAAGATGTTTTGAAACAAGCAACTAAAATGGATGTATTTCCAGAATCTTTCTCAAAAGCATTGTTTACAGTTATACCTAAAAAAAGAAAGGAACTCTTTAAAAGTGTCACCTTACAGACTGATATCATTATTAAATGTTGATTATAGATTGGTGTCAAAAGTTTCAGATAATAGGTTAGTGAATTATTTGCCAAATTTTTTTACGTAACAATCAGGTAGGGTTTGTCAAAGACAATATAGTTAAATTGTCATCAGATAATATAGTTAAATTGATTTCATTAATTAATGCTAAAAACAACAAGATAATCAACCAACGGATATATCTTTGGATGCTGAGAAGGCATTTGATCGAGTTGAGTGGAAGTTTTTGTTTAAAGTATTGGAAAAATTTAATTTTGTTCCATTTTTTAGGGGTTGGGTTAGGGCTTTATATGCAGAACTTATGACAAGGGTAATAACGAATGGTGAGATTTTAAAATCTTTTAATTTAACTTGTTTTACAAGACAGGGTTTTCCTCTTTCACCTGCTTTACTTGCTTTGGTGACAGAACCTTTAGCTCAGGCTGTTTGACATGATTTTGGTGTTAGAGGACTTAAAGTGAGAGAAAATGAAAATAAAATTAGCTTATTTACACATGATGTTTTTGTATATTTAACTAATCCAAAAACTTCACTAAAATTATCACAGGACTTGTTGAATAAGTATGGTAAATTATTGGGATATGAGATTAATTGGGAAAAGAGTGAGGTTTTACCAATAGCAGAAGAAGATTTTATGGATTGTAGACAAATTACTAAATTTAGATGGTCAAATAAAATTAAATATTTAGGAGTAGTTGTAAATAAAAATGATCATGAATTATTTATTTTGCATTATGTACCTTTATGAAATAAGGTTAAAATTGATTTAGATAAGTGGAAAGATTTATCACTGACCTTAATACGAAGAGTGAATTGCATAAAGATGAACATTTATGCTCGAGTACAATACTTTTTTCAATCTATTCCTTGCATAGTTGGGTTATTCTTATGGAAAGGTAAATTATCGAGGGTTTCTTTCCAAAAATGGACTTGGCATTATAAATTGGGTGGTTTGCAATTACATTGTTTTTATAATTATTATGAGGTGGCACCGATGAAGTTTATTAATTGGTTATTTGATAATGAACAATCTTCTAGGTGGGCAAAGATAAAGATGGCTCAGATTTTGGAAAATAATATTAATCATTTTATTTATAAATGGAATCCTTTATTGTTCTAAGAATTTAAATTTTCTGTTTTTCGACATACAATGAATATTTGGTAAAATCGCAATTTAATTCTAGATTCTATCGGAATAGTTTCGATAAGATCACCATTATATCAGAATAAATTAATTCCCTTTTCATGATAGAATCCTTACTTAAAAGATTGGGAAATTAAAGGATTAGTGAATGTAATAGATTGTTTTGAAGCAGGGAGGTTTTGTGCATTTAAAAGGTTGGAGGAAAGATATGGTATTGCATCAAATTCTTTGTTTATTACCAACTTTGAGATTATTTAAAGAAGAATTGTGGGAAGGAAATAAATTTACCAGGTCATAAGAAATTTGAATTATTAATTGCAGATAAAGGTGAAAAAGGCTTTATTTCTGATATGTATTGGTTGTTGCAGGAGAAAATGGAAAAAGACAAATGGGAAAGAATTAAATATTATTTTGACATGGGAGGAATGGTCAAAACTGTGTGTTGACGGTGTTACCAAATTAATTAATGTGAGGTATACTATGGTCAATTAGAATTTTTTGCATCAATTATATTCAACCCCTGAGAAATTGAAGAGATATGGGTTCAGTTTAACAGATTTCTGTTTTAGATGTAGAGAGCAGAAAGTTACTTTTGTACATTCAGTTTGGTCGTGAAAGAAAATTAAGCATTTTTGGGAGGAAATTATAAAATTTTTGAGGGATTTGTTTCAAAGGGATATTTAATGGATCCAAAAATATGTTTGTTGGGTTATGTTAATGTTCCATTTGTTGATTCAAAATGCCTAAACCATATTTGGCTTTGTTAAGATTTGGGTTAGCAGTAGCGAGAAAATGTATAGCTGTCACATGGAAGAATATAAACTTGCAAAGATGGCATAACGGATTTCACTCTTGTCTATATTTAGAAAAATTAACATATAATGTAAGTAATTACTCTTTTTTATTTATATGTGGTGTTTATATTTGAAACACATGGCTATAGAAATTAAATCAATGTTGTAATGTTGGCAGACCAATCAGGGAATATTTGATACATTTCTCTAAAGTTTTGGGGGAGGAGAGGTTGTTTTTTTTTTCTTTATTTTGGTTATTTTTTTCTTTTTTTGGGTTTTATTGTATTAGTAAGGGGGAGGGGATGTAGTTTACAGTTATTTTATGTGTATTTGATTTTCTTTATGTAATTTGAGAATATTAAATAAAATCTTTCAAAGAATAGAGTGTGTATGTGTGTGTGTGTGGGGCGTGTGCGTCAGGGTTTGTGTGTGTGGGGGTGTGGTAGGAACTGCCGCTGATCCCCGAGTCCTCCCCACTGCCGCCGCTGATCCCCGACCCCTCCCCACTGCTGCCTGACACATCGATTCCTCCAGACGCTCGAGATTCCAGCCGGCTTCTCTGAGCCGACAGGGTGTCACGGTTGATGTAGTGGTTAGGGCAATGCCTTTACATGGCCAGTGGTCAGGACTGGACCTCAGTTTGAATTCTGCGCTGTCTGTCAGAAAGTTCTCCTCCTCGTTGCTATCAAGTGGCTTCTGTGTTCAATCTTGCCTTTGAAAGTTCTTCTGCATTCAGGACAGGTTGTTCCAGATGGCAGATCAGGCTTGGGTTGGTACGGCCTCTCCTCTCATCTTCTTCTATTTCTGCACATCTGCTGGCTTTGAAGGTTGCTGTTCCCTCTCAGATGATGGTTTGCCAGACCTTTCTGTCCATGGTTCATCCACCCTTTGACAGGTCTTGTTTTTCATCCTGCAGGGTGTCTAGCCACCCTCCTCACCAGGCAAGCCTGGTTGGGGAGCCGGTTTAGTCGCCGACCACTCGACCATGTGACAGGTAGTACTGGGTTACATGGTACCAGTAGCACTCAGGCGAGTGACCTGACACGGATCCTTGTTTACTCTTCACTTCATGCAAAAAGGCTCCCAAGTACTCATGTTGACCATGACTGTGGCCAATATGCCTTTGTTGAAGAGCCTCAGGATCCGTACTTCCATTTCAGTTCATCTAATACTAGAAGGGGTGTCCTATAGTTGTTTCCTTGATGCAGAGTTAAAGGCTTTGGTGTGGGTGATGAATGACGTGTACAAAGGTCGGATCTGTTCACTACATTTTTTTGGAGTTGTCGAATTTTTAGGTGTTGGCAGAAATCTTGCTTGAACTTTGTTGAGATCCTCCAGGACTGGATGTAGAAATACCTGAACATGTTGATTGTGTTTCCAAGTGTGGCTGCCTTATTGACTGTTGGTCCTGCTACCAGCTCGACTTCCAGCACAAGTTGTTGTCCTCCCTTCTGCGCTTCACGAATCTACAAGCAACGGAAACAAAAGTCATTCAAGGGAAGAGATGAACAGAGTTGAGGAAGATCACGCGAAGACGACCAATGGTCTTCAGCTCAAAATCATCTTCACTTTTTCGTAAAGATTCAGAGACAATAGAAATCCTTTAATCCCCTATCCCTCTATCCCTCCCCCTTCGTCGACAACTCTTCCTCCCTCTCCCTCCCTCTCCTTCCCCTCTACCTCTCACTCTCTACGAATATCCCTCCCCATCCTCAAAAACTCTCCTTTCCTCTCCCTCTCCTTTTCCCCTCACCCTCTCCCTCTATCACTCCCCTTTCCTAGACAACTCTCTCTCCCTCTACTTTCCTCTCCCTCTCCCCCTCACCCTCTCCCAAAATCCCTCTCCTCGAAAATTTTCCCTCCCTTTCCTCCTCTTTCCCCTCTCCCTCTCCTTTCCCTCTCCTCCTCTTCCCCTCACCCTCAGCCTATATCGCTCCCCCTTCCTCACCAACTCTCCCTCTCTCCTTTCCTCTCCCTCTCCATCTCTTATCGCTCTCCTTCTCCTCTTACCCTCACACTCTTCCCTATATCCTTCCCCATTCCTCGACAAGTCTCCCTCCCTCTCCATCTCCTTCCTCTCTCCCTCTCTTTCTTCTCACCCTCCCACTATCCCTCCCCTTCCTCGACAACTCTCCCTCCCTCTCCCATTCCTTCCACTCTCCATCTTCTTCTCCTCCCCACTCTCTCCCTATATCCCTCCCCCTTCCTCGATAACTCTCCCTCCCTCCCTCTCCTTCCCTTCCCCTCACAATCTCCCTATAACCCTCTGCCTTCCTTGACAACTATCCCTCATTCTCTTTCCCTTCTCCTTCTCCTCACCCTCTCCCTATATTCCTTACCCTTCCTCGACAACTCTCCCTCCCTCTCCTTTCCTCTCCCTCTCCTCCTCTTCCCCTCACCCTCTCCCAAAATCCTTATCCCTTCCTCAACAACTCTCCCTCCCTCTCCCTTTCCCCCTCCTTCCCCTCCCTCTCCTTCCCCTCTCCCTCTCCTTCTCCACCTCACCCTCACCCCATTACTCCCCCTTCCTCGAAAACTCTCCCTCACTCTCCTTTCCTCTCCCTCTCCTTTCCCTCTCCTCCTCTTCCCCTCACCCTCAGCCTATATCGCTCCCCCTTCCTCACCAACTCTCCCTCTCTCCTTTCCTCTCCCTCTCCATCTCTTATCGCTCTCCTTCTCCTCTTACCCTTACACTCTTCCCTATATCCTTCCCCATTCCTCGACAAGTCTCCCTCCCTCTCCATCTCCTTCCTCTCTCCCTCTCTTTCTTCTCACCCTCACACTATCCCTCCCCTTCCTCGACAACTCTCCCTCCCTCTCCCATTCCTTCCACTCTCCATCTTCTTCTCCTCCCCCACTCTCTCCCTATATCCCTCCCCTTCCTCGATAACTCTCCCTCCCTCCCTCTCCTTCCCTTCCACTCACAATCTCCCTATAACCCTCTGCATTCCTTGACAACTATCCTTCATCCTCTTTCCCTTCTCCTTCCCCTCACCCTCTCCCTATATTCCTTACCCTTCCTCGACAACTCTCCCTCCCTCTTCTTTCCTCTTCCTCTCCTTCCCCTATCCATCTACTTCTCCTCTTCCCCACACCCACTCCCCCAATCCCTTCCCTTCTTTGACAACTCTCCCTGCCTCTCCCTCTCCTCTTCCCCTCTAACCCACCCCTTCTTCGACAACTCTACCTCCCACTCCTTCTCTCTCTCCTTCCCCTCTCTTATGCCCCTCACCCTCTCCCTATATTCCTCCCCCTTCCTTTACAACTCTCCCTCCCTATCCTTTTCTCTCCCTCTCCTTCTCCACTTCCTCTCCTTCTCCTCAAACTCTCCCTGTATCCTTCCCCCCTTCCTCGACATTTCTTCCTCTCTCTTCTTCCCCTTTCCCTCTCCTCCTCTTCCACTTACCCTCTCTCCCTCTATCCCACTGCCTTCCTTGACAACTCTCCCTCCCTCTCCTTCCCCACTCTCTCTTTTTCCTCTTCCCTTCACCCTCTCACTATATCCCTCCCCCTTCCTCGACAACACTCCCTCCCTCTCTTTTCCTCTCCATCTCCTTCCCCTCTCCCTCCTCTTCCCCTCTCCCTCCCCTGAGTGAGGTGCTGGATTTGGGAGGGGGGGGAGGTCAAATGCATGGGAAAGACTACAATATATCTTTTCTAGCATTGATGAAGAGAAGGATTTTGAGCTGAGCGCTCTCTGCTCCCTGAAAGAGACAACATGGTGGAGAGGATGGTAAAGAAACATCCAGCCTGCTGGATTTCTTGATTTGGGGCACTGAGTGTAAAAGTTGGTGAGTCAAGTTACAGCTGTATAAAATTTTGGTTTGCCGCATTTGGAATATTACGTAGTGTTCTGGTCCCTGAATTCACGGAAGGATGTCGAAGATCTTGTAGACCTCTATCACGTCTCCTCTAATCCTTCTACACTCCAGCTCTGCGAACCTTGCCTCATGAGAATTGTTTCCCAATCCAGGCAGCATCCTGGTAAATCTCCTCTGTCCCCTCTCCTTCCTATAATGAGGTGACCAGAACTGAACATAATATTCTAAGTGAGTCATACCAAAGATTTATAGATTTGCAACATGACCACTCTACTCCTGAATTCAAACCCCCTATGAAGGAATCACAGCACACCATAATCCTTGTTCACTCTCCTATCAAACTGTGCGGCAACCTTGAGAAATGTGTAGATTTGCAACCCAAGGTTCCTCTGTTCATCCACACTCTTAAGTAACCGACCATTAACTCTGGACTCAGCCTTCTGGTTTGTCCTTCCAAAATGCATCAACTCTCAGTTATCTGGATTGAAATCCATCTACCACTTTTCTGCCTAACTCTGCAACCCACCTTCATCATTTTGTAACCTTCAACAGCCTTCATCTCCATCCACAACTCCTCCAAACCAACCTCCGTGACATCCGCAAACTTACTGACCTATCCATCCGCCTCTTCATCCAGGTGACATGAAAATCACAAAGACTAGGGGTCGCAGAACAGATCCCTGCAGCACCAACCTCCAGGCAGAATACTTTCTTTCCACTACGACTCTCTGCTTTCTTCCGACATGACAGCTTTTATTTCATGCAGGTAATTTTTCGCTCATCTCATGACTCATGACTTTCTGAAGGAGTCTCCTGTGACTGACCTTGTCAGATGCCTTGCTAAAATCCTCGTAGACCACATCTATCACCCTACCCTCATTAATTTCTTTTGTAACCTCCTCCAAAGACTGAGTTAGATTTGTGAGGCCCAAGCTTGCCTTCACAAAGACATGCTGACTATCCTTGAGTAGAGTGTATTTCTCCAGATCTTCATAGATCCCATCCTTAAGAATCCCTTCCATTAGTTTACTCACCAATAATGTAAGACTAACCCTAATTCCCAAGATTCTCCCTATTACCTTTTTTAAACAAGGGGACTCCATTTACCATTCTCCAATCCACCCGAGTCGCGCTGCTGTCTATCTCCCTCCTTGCCCACGTGAGTGGTGCTGCTGTCTCACCACCCCCCCCACACATCTGGGTCACGCTGCTGCCTCTCCAACCCACCCCCCCCCCACCCCTTCACCAAGGGTCGATATCGACTACTTTGGAGACCCCTAATATGTTATTTAAAGTAACTTAATGTCACTTTATTCGATTCAGCAAAGAGTGGGGCAGGGAGGCAAGGTTAGGGGGGCTTTACTAAAGCTCTGCCTGGAGTGGTAGTTAATCCGCCACAGTTGACATGGCGTTGCAGTCGTGCTCCAATCTTCAAATATGCCTGGATGCAGCAGGCATGGATAATTGCCGATGATTTGCCACAACCCATTTTTTATACACTTGTGGATGCATGAAACTATGCACCAGCTTTGATCTTTTTCAAACTTCGAACATGCGAGGCAGGAGCTTTAATAGTAAGAACCCATTTACTTGTTTCAGATGGTGAAGAGAAGCAACATCCACGTCATTCTGTGCATTTCTAAATGGCACATTGGGGAAGTAGTGAAATCAAATTGCATGAGTGGATGCAATTGGTTTGGATGAGACCTTAAACCACATCCTATATGGTTTTTAAAGAACATACAAGATTCTATCGTACAATAGATACGATAGTCGGTTCGAGCAGCGAGTCGGAGGAGATGGAGACCAGAGTTTGGGCAGTGTTCGGAGGAGGAGCGAGTTGAGAGTGACAGGTTTAATTGGTCAAGGCCAATAAAAGGAGGGAAAGGCAAAGGAGAAGCCAGAGAGGAGTGGCCCAATGAGAGAGTGGCCTGGTGAAAGAGTGGGGCTTCGAGGCTTTGGCTCGAGAGGCTTCACCGTGTAGGGGCTGAGGTCGAGTATCTAGATTAAGGTAAGACTATATTTTTTTGTTATTTTCTCTTTTTAAGGTGAGGGGGAGAGAGAAGGGTTGAGTGTGAGAGCAGTTTGTTCTTTTCAGTGTCAGATGTGAAAGGTCCTGGAGTCTTCGACCTCCTGGACATCCACAATTGCACTAGGTGTACTGAGCTGCAGTGTCTCAGGGACCGTGTTAGGGAATTGGAGCTGCAGCTCAATGACCTCGACCTGGTCAGTGAGAGTGAGGCCGTCATAGATAGGAGCTATAGCCAGGTGGTCTCAACAGGGCCACAGGAGGAGGATCAGTGGATTACAGTTAGGAGAGGGAAAAGGGAAGAGACAGATACAGGAGGGGGCCCCTGTGACTGAAGCACTCAACAAATGGTACTCCTCCTTGAGGAACATTCAGGCTGGGGAAGGAATCAGTGGCTGTATCTCTGGCATAAGGTCGGCCTCTGTTGCCCAAAAGGGTAGGGAAAGGAAGAGGAGGGTAATAGTTATAGGGGATTCGATGGTCAGGAGGACAATTTGGGGATTCTGTGGATACGATTAAGGAAACAGATTGGTAGTTTGTCTCCCTGGTGCCAGGGTCTGGGATGTAACTTCTTGTGTCATTTCAGAACAAGTTGGATAGCTGCATGGATGTGAGGGGATTGGAGGGATACGGACAGGGAGTGGGTAAGTGGGGCTAGAGGAGCTCACTTAAATCGGTTTGGACTCGAGGGGCCGAGAAGTCCTGTATCCGGACTGTAATTGTCCCAGCCAAGATTTATCTTGCAATCAACATCATTAGGGACCAGCATCATTGCTATTAGGGACCAGTTATGTGAGCAAAATAGCAATGTTTCTCAACTAGGTCAACGACCCTGCTTCATCAATCCAGAAATAAAACATTTCCAAAATCGCAGTGGTGAGAAGTGCCAGGTAAAAGTAAACCTTCGAGATCTTCCACTTGGACATTTGTCCGTTCCAATGTCCTCTTCTGCTCTGATGTTTCCTCACGCAAAAGCTGGAATCTCTGTTCGATGGTAGCTAAAATGAACACAAGGTTCTGTTACACATACATTTAAAAGTGTCTTCAAAGATTTACCACAAGGTTCCGGTGTTTTCATCCCAACAAACACATTTTTTGTTTTGGAGAAAGGAGAACTGTGGGTTTAGTAATATTTAAAGCAATGCAGAACAGAAGATGACGAGCAACAAGTAGGGGCAAAAATGTGAGCAAGGAATGAAAAAAGTTTGGAGGGAATCAGCGTGAAATAGCAGACGAGTGAAATGAGGAACAGTGAAAAGGAAGGGACATTTGCAAAAGGAAATGGAGAGAGAAAGAGAGGGACAGTTGTGCAACTCTTTGTTGAAAACATGTTGAATTCAAGGCCTTTTACTCATCGAGAGGAGCAGGTGAAGTGGGGGGGAGCTGGGGCCGTGGAGGAGCAGGAACAACAATCAAAGCTGAATAGAGAAGACTCTGAGAGCAGCTGCAACCGTTCTCACCAGAACTGTATCCCGCCCTTCGGGTGCTCAGATGCATGGATCTTCAGTGCCCTCCCAGCACAGCATGAGAAATCCCCTCTCATTGGGGAGTCTTTGAGACATCACAGCCCTAAACACTTCCTTGGCTGCATGTTTGCCAGATGTTCACACTTGGTAAATGGCCGCTGCTTAACCTTCTACCATTTCTACATACCCTCTATTTCTAGTAATAACTGATCAACAAGACAAACACACTCTTCAGAAAATATAGAATTTCTGAGATTTAGGAAAGAAAACAAAAATGTAGAAAAATAAATGAGCTGATAGAGCATCTGGAAAAAAGAAAAGCAACATTAACATTTCGATGGAGCTCGTGACTTCACCGTCATGCTGGCATATTGTAACATTTGTTTCCTATTTCCAGTCTTGTTTCTATGATTGGAAGATATCTGGTTTCCAATCATTCAATCTCCTCTTCAATTGATGAGCCACGGACAAGTATGCATGACTGGAGCCTGGCTGCTTTATTAAATAATCGCACAGCATCACTTTCAACGAATTCACTGTAAGAATTCCCATTTGCCGTCATTTTCATTTCCAAGGCTCCAAATATGGTTCTTAATTCAGTACCTTCAATGCAACAATTTTATAAGACCCAACACTTCTAAGATGCACCACTTGAGCAGAAATTTCATTCAATAAACACACATTTTGCAATACTATTGTGATTCTGGCCTACGAGTCTGAATCACTGTCCACAATTCACTGGAGAAAGTTCTATTGAACTTTCTTAAATACTGCATTTTATTCAAACATTTATTGAAGTGTGCACAGTTCTTTAGTAAATGGTCTTTCCATTAATTTTAGAGTTTTCAGAGCTTTTTATGAAATGATAGCCTATTTATGACGTGCTAGGTAAAGATGATTCAACATTTGAAATCCAATCAATTGCAAGAAATATTTTAGAATAGTTCAAAGAGGTTGGTGGGTCCCCACTGGTAATTTGCACATTTTGAAAATGTCTAATTTTCCAGCTGGAAGCATCACTTGTATTTGTTGGAATTAGAGAACCATTTTTTGATCTAAGCAGCAAATGTTGAAATGGTACCTGTGGTCTTTCGAAGCTGGAGTACATTTGGAACAACGTCAATGCTCAAGGACAGCAGGCACTTTGCTGCCTCCTGTAACTTTTCGACACCATCTTCATGTTCAGAAATTTCTCCCTGAAGGACCTGTGATTTCAAAATGACACAATGACTCATTCACAATAAAATTAATATTTCTTTCTGTATATCTTAGATTCGCCGATACTTTGGTTAATTTCGATATTGTCTTGGGGTCAATGAGATAAACAGCCTGTGAAGACGATTCTATAAATTATCATAAATACCAACAACTCTCTGGCCTGCTTTGGGGTGAGGAGGCGAACATTTTCAAGGACCCAATAACCACAGGATATTGGAATTTTCTCAAACAACCAGCTCAAACTTTCTATTGATCATTACTCATTACTCATTAATGCTTCGAGGTATTTAATACGCCTGATGTTTGAGCATTTTCTGATTCTGTTGAGCTCATCATCTTTATCTTGTCTACATCTCTTGACCGGCCCTGAAGTCCCTTTGCAAACCATCAAGGTCACAAGAAAATATTTAAAAATGTTCTGATGCTTAGATTTACATCAGCATTGATAAAATAATGCTGAAGAACTCATTTGGCTTTTCACCACTAATGGACATAGATTTGGCTGCAGAGGGTTATTCTGCATTATCGCTTTTCGGCCTGTCCGTCTACTTTTACTCCGGATGACCCCTCTCCCCAATCCATCATCCTTCAAAAGTAAATATGTGTTCTCCCTCAGCAATCTGACCCATTTGCAACTCCTATTCCCACGAGCACTTAATGGACCACAGCTTTTCTCTTTTATTTTTTAATTTTTTTTATTTTTCACACCCTAAATCACATTAGCCATGATATACACTATTTCTTTTTCACACATATACAGTGACTTTTTCTCCCCCCCCCCTCCTCCCAAGCCACCCCCCCACCCCCCCCTCATCCATTTTAGGTATACAATCTAGGTTGCATTAAGCCAGTCAGACAATGTTGTCATTCAACAAAAATACACCAGAAATTCTACTGAGTCCATTCTTTTCTTTCCTTCTCCTTCCATCAACTTAGGTAATGTTTGTCCCCGGTAGGTTCTCACTATTGTATTTAATGTAAGGCTCCTATACTTGTTCGAATATTTCAATATTATTTCTTAACCTATATGTTATTTTTTCTAATGGAATACATTTATTCATTTAAATTTAGTAGTTTCTTCCTTTTAATTTGGTTATGTATTCCATTAATATTTAAAGTCATATAGTTCAGCGTAGCCCTTTTATATTTTGTTTATCTTCTCTTTCCGTTTTTCAATCATTACCTTTCCTCCTTTTCCATTTCTGTTTTCTTATTTTCAACTCTTTATAAGACAACATTCCTACAACATCCAACATTTTCCTTATTCTCCTATTTCTATCTTATTTATCCCCAATCTCCCCTTCCCCTCCTGAGTTGTCCTTTATCCCTTGTCGGACAACCACATCTCCCCTCTCCATTTGGATTTGCGAATCCACTCGCAAGCGTCAACTGATTTTGCAGTGACCGCTATTTCCCCCCACCCCGCCCCCCCCAGAAAAGATTTCACTTTTCATATGTCACCAAGGTCACTCTTTTAATTCCCTCCTTATTCTCTCTATTCCATTACCTTCCCTTATTAATTCTTGTCTATACTATCTATATTTTCCTCTAAGTACAGATACATTCACGTATGCACATTGTCTCTATTCACTCTTATACCTCTTTACCCGCATACATATCAATCGTGATCATTTTTACTCTCATTACCCGTCTTCATCCCTCAGTCTATTTTTGTCTTTACCCACATACATATCAATCGTGATCATTTTTACTCTCATTACCCGTCTTCCTCCCTCAGTCTATTTTTGTAATTGTTCTGCAAATTTTTGTGCTTCTTCTGGATCCGAGAATAGTCTGTTTTGTTGTCCTGGAATAAATATTTTCAATACCGCTGGATGCTTTAGTATAAATTTATACCCTTTCTTCCATAAAATCGTCTTTGCTGTATTGAACTCTTTTCTCTTCTTTAGGAGTTCAAAACTTATATCTGGATAAATGAAGATTTTTTGCCCTTTATACTCCAGTGGTTTTTTGCCCTCTCTTACTTTTTCCATTGTCTTCTCCAGTACCTTTTCTCTTGTAGTATATCTTAGGAATTTTACTACAATAGATCTTGGTTTTTGTTGTGGTTGTGGTTTAGAGGCCAATACTCTATGTGCCCTTTCTATTTCCATTTCTTGCTGTAGTTCTGGACATCCTAGGGTCTTAGGGATCCACTCTTTTATAAACTCCCTCATATTCTTGCCTTCTTCATCTTCCTTAAGGCCCACTATCTTTATGTTATTTCTTCTGTTATAATTTTCCATTGTATCTATTTTTTGAGCTAGTAGTTCTTGTGTCTCTTTAGTTTTTTTATTAGATTCCTCCAATTTCTTTTTTAAGTCTTCTACCTCCATTTCTGCTGCTACTGCCCGCTCTTCCATCTTGTCCATTTTCTTTCCCATTTCTGTTAAGGTCATCTCTATTTTATTCATTTTCTCTTCTGTGTTGTTTATTCTTTTTCTTAAATCATTAAATTCCTGTGTTTGCCATTCTTTAAATGACTCCATGTATCCTTTAATAAGAGAAAGTACCTTCTTTATCTTGCCTTTCTTTTCTTCTTCTATTTCACTGTACTCTCCCTCTTCCTCTTCTTCTTCCTCTGGGTTGGCCATCTGTTGTTTCTTTTTTGCCCTTTCCTTCTCTTCTTTCTTGTTTCTATTGTCTTCTGTGGTCTCTTCTTGCTGCAGGTGTTCTGCAGCTGTCGTTGCCGGCTGTGGAGATCGACACCCCAGCTGGTCCCCCCTCCCGTCGGTGTGTTTTTTTCATTCGCATCGCGCATGCGCGATTCCTCGCGCATGCGCGGTTGCGCACTTTTACTCGGCTCAGCGAGCCATTTTTGTAGTCCATTATTTACCGACCTGAGGGAGCGAGTTTCTCTCTCCGCAGCGGGCCTCTTCGGACAGGTAAGGCCTTCACCTTTTTCCTCCTTTGTCTTCTCTTCCTCTCTTCTTACCGTTGCTTTCAATTTTTCTTTTTTAGTCGCCATCTTCTTTCCACCTTTATACTCACTTTTCTGTAACTTTTATTTCTGTTCCTTTGTGTTTTCCTTTGTTTTTCCCGACTTTTCTGGAGAGGGCTACTACTCCATCACGTGACTCCTCTCGACCACAGCTTTTCTCCATGACCATCAATCCCAGGCCATTTACTGCAATAAATGGTCCGACTTTTCTCTGACTGCATGAGCAGAAAAGCCCTCCACTTCAGAAAAGCAAAACTGGAACTAGTGATTTGTCTTTCTGATTCAAATTCCAATTCCTCAAACATCAACTCCAGTCAACATGATGCCATTAGTTTAGTTAATGATGGAGAAGGATAGGTCTGGGACTCGGATTGAGGTTCTAAATTGCAGAAAGGCCAATTTTGAGGAAATGAGAAAGGATTGAGAAGGTGTTGACCTGGAAAAGTATATGCGGGGTCAGTGGAAGACCTACAAAGGTGAAATTTGGAAAGTACAGACTTTGCATGTTCCTGTCAAGATTAACAGGCTTAGGAATCATTTGGAAGTAGAGAGGTGTGCAGCAGGTATAGACATCACAGAGCAAATGAGGTGCTTGAAGAGTATAGAAAATGCAAGAAAAATCCTCAATGAAGTTATCCTCAATGAAGATAGAAAGGCTATCTGGTTGATAATGCGGTAAATTGGATCAGCAAGTTTGCAGGTGACACTAGGATTCGAGGTGTTGTGGACAGCAAAGAAGGTTTTCAAAGCTTGCAGAGGGATCTGGACCTGTTGGAAACATGGGCTGAAAAATGCAAGATAGAATTTAATGCAGATGAGTGTGAGGTGTTGCATTTTGGAAGGACAAGCCAAGAAAGGACATACATGGTAACCAGTCGGGCAGTGAGGAGTACGATAGAACAGAGGGATCTGGGAATACAGACACCTCATTCTCTGAAAATGGTGTCACATGTGGATAGGGTTGCAAAGAGAACTTTTGGCACATTGACCTTGATCAATCAAAGGATAAAGTCTAATTTTCATTGGTGAGACCCAATTTGGATTATTGTGTGCAGTTTGGATCACCTAACTGCAGGAAGGATGGCAATTGTGCAGAGATTGACTTGGATGTGGCCTGGACGTCAGGAGCAGAGTTGTAGGAAAAGGTTAAACAGGTTATGATTTTATTCCCTGGAGTGTAGAATGAGGGAAGAATTGAGAGAGAGATTTAAAATGATGTGGAGGACAGAGTAAATATAGGTAGGCTTGTTCCACTGAGAGCAAGTGAAATACAAACCAGAGGACATGGGGTAAGGGTGAAGGGGATAAATTTAGGGGGAACATGAGGGAGAACGTCTTCACACAGAGTGAAGAGGTGGGAGAGTGGAACAAGCTGTCCGTTGAAGTGGTGACTGTGGGCTCAATTTTTAATTTGAAAAGAATTTGGACTGGTACATGGATGGGAGAGGTATGGAGGGCTATGGACTGGGTGTGTCAGAGGGCCTCGGCAGAAAAAGGGTTCGGAACAGACAAGAAGGGCCAAAGGGGCCTGTTTCTGTTCTGTAATATTGTAAGGTTCTATGGTTTGAATACTTCTTTGGAATAAATCAATCTCTGCCACTTTGCAAACAAATCTTACCTCCAAATGTGCTCCAAATCACCACTTTCCTCCCACCTCCCTTCCCCTGTTCCTGAAACCCCCATCTATGGAGTTATCGTCTCTGCACCTGATGATTCCATTAATGATTTGCTGAGATTTTTTGCTCTGCTGTTATAATCTTGGAGGTCATCCAAAATTCTGCCACCATATCCTTAGTCACCAGGCCCCCATTAAACATGGATAAGGTCTGAGGAAACCCATACTGAAAATAGACACACAATGAGAGCAGAACTGTTTGGCTTCTTTGTTACAGTTTCCAATCTTGCCCCCACCATCTGGAAGCAAATTGGCTGTTGGATCTTCATCAGGCTCCCATTAAAACCTGATCAAGGTGGAATGAATGGAGCTCAACTTCCTATTTCAGGTGCCAAACTTACAACCTCCCATGTGGCCTTCACCACTGTTATTGGATGTGCACATTAACATTATTTCAAAGCATTAATTATTCTACTCGTAAATTAGATTAAGCAACATTACACAGTGATTTATGAAATAACAACTTTAATTTACCATGACATTTTCAAGTTCTTGCTGCAAGATTTCTGGATTAGAGATGGCCTCCAGCTGAACCATTCGTCTTTCTGTTTCAATTCTCTCTAGCCACAAACGCAGCTCATCTGCCTTCTCTTGCCATTGTTCAAACAACTTTTTGCCAAGACGGGTTCCAAGTCCAATGCACTATAGAGTGAAAGAAATGAATGAGTATGTGGATTTTTAAAATGTACGATTTTGTGATGCTATCAAATATCGAGTGTCCAATCGATCCAAAATGAGTCAAGCGATACATTACTGGTCCATCACTTATGCCAACTATAATTTTTTTGTTCCCTGCATCAAGTTTTTAGAGGGTCACAGACAAAAAGGCAATGTTCACTTCTCACCAAAGGTGAAATGCCTGTTACCCTGCCGTACTGTTCCATTTTCTTATTATGTCAATAAATCTTTTAATTAATATTTTGAGTTTGCTTTCAAAATAAACTGATAGTCAGGAATATATCAGAAGCATTGAAAACCTTCACAAATTTAGTGTGTCAGTGAAGATTAGACAGAAATTCTTTTGGGGCTGGGCTTGTTCCAGCCGAACACGCTGCATTTCTGTTATGCCATTCAAGCCTCACCGTTGAGTTTAGGAATATTGAACCAGCGATGTGACCTTTGTGGATTGGACACATTACACCTTGTTCAGTGACAAATACACGTGGGAGGCCAGTCTGGAAAATCTTCGCCAGTTATGATCTGTTCGACATTTGATTTTATTAAAAGGAAATGAGATCACGACTTATTTTCTGCAATGGTCTCTGTCCAACTTGAGTGAGTTCGGCCACCAAGAGAGCTCCACAATACTGGAAAGATTTAATCATTGTTCCTGTTCTTCATGGGTATTATTAATAACAGCCGCAAACCTTTTCCAGAGCCACTCTTCTAAGACTAAAACTTACACAAGTTGCTCAGTCTATCAAAATGCTCTCAAGTTACTGATCTTAAGTAAAATTGGAGTTTAAATGCTATTAATCTAAAAAAAAAATGAAGATATGTCATACTTCTGATCGAAGTGTGTTGAAGCGAGCATCGGCGCTCTCAACCGTCTCCTCCACATGTTGGCTTATGGCATCAGGATCAATTTGGATCTTGTAGCTTTCAATTGCATTCCTGATTTCAAAGTGAAAGGCAGCATCGATGACACTTTTCCAAGATCGTCTGAGGTGTCTTAGATCCCCTTTGTGAAATTGAAGATCTTTGAAGAGGAATTGCTGCTTCTTAAGTTTGAATGTCAATGACGTGGAGTCAAATTCCCCAGCTTTAATCTTTGTTAGTTCCTTCTCCAAATGACTCATGAATGTTTCAAATTCATCGTGATCTGTTTAAAGGAATATAATGGTCAAATAGTAAAATGTTTTAAAGCATTCAAAATGGTCAAAAAATACCAGATTATCTAGACTTTGATACATTGACAGGATCCTGTAATAATTACAAGTTGGGGTTATTCCAAACCACATGTAGCTTTCTGTTGTCTTACTTAGAATTCTTTTCAACTCTCAGTAAATAGTATTTTATAGTAATCTGGAAAATAAATGAATACTTTCTCTCACCTTTTCGGAACTTCTGCAATTCTAGATGCAGATCCTCAATCACGTTTAATTGAGAATCTGCACTTGATAAAGCGGATTCGTACTCCTCCATCAAGACATTCAAGATCTCCTGCAGTGCAACTTCCTCGTCTCGCAAAGGGTCCTGGACATTTTGTTCCAGGAAAGTCTGAGCTGCCTCTGTGGCCAAAACCAACTCTTGCTCTTTCCGGGACAACTTTTGGTGATGTTCCTAGAAAAGAAACAATCCTAGGTTCATTTTTATTGCTCCAAGTTGTCTTGGGGGAGGTAAGGTTTCTATTTATTGCATTTGCAATTGAAATAAAATATTCAGGTTTCCCAATTTATTAAAAATCAGGGTACCAAAACACCCTTAAATACACACAGGAAACGTATTTCAAGTCAAGAAACCTAAACGGTTTTATCCTTTCGGAGGTTTAATCAACTACCGTGATCTACAATTCTTTGCTTGTGTCAAAGGATGAATCCTGCTGAGATGGAATAGAATATATTCCATATTTAATTTGACTGATAAGAAAATAAATCCTCTCCTTCAGTATTTGTACACAGTCCCTTCCCCGTCAAACAGACTTACTTTAAACTTAAGCACATTAAACTTTTGTCATTTGAATGATCTCATCCTTATCTTTCCATTCAGGGATTTAATATTCTTTCATGATTTAAAAGAGAACACGTGAAATCTAACTAGAGTTGACTGTGATCTAGTCAGGAGAATGTGAACTAATTTGTAACTGTGTAAGAATACACCCTTCTCACTGTAGTAAATGTCGTGCACCACTGTGGGGTGGATGTCTATGTATATGAGTGTGTGAACAGTTTCAAGAGATGGTGGATCTTCTTGTCTTTTTTTCTTCACTGGTATCACTGTTTCCTTCACCCCAGACTTGCACATCTTCGCCCAGTGGTTTGCTATGCCGTAGGCTCCACATTCAGAACCATATGCGGGGCAATCATTTTGGTCACGGAGGGGTGTTGTCTGCTGCCCTTCCTACAGGTCCTGGGGGTGGCACTTTTCTGATTGTATTTTTTATAGCATCAACCCTTCCTTCACTTTGCTGTGGGTGGGTCTGCATTGATAGGGATTTCATTTGTGTCCTCGTGGATTCGAAGACTCTGCCTGTTTCTATATCTTTGGCCAGTTTCAAGCTATCCTTCCCTATAAGAGACTTTTGCATTCAGGATGGGCATATTAGTGGATCAGCTAATCTTTCCTCTATATCCTTCCATCTGCATTTTGCAGCATTAGTTTTTGGTGTAGTAAGGAAGTTAGTAACAGTCTCATCAGTCTCTTACACAAAACCTTGAAATTCATTGCATTCAAGTCTAGGATTAGAGCTGAGTTCAAGGTGAGAAACAACCTTTGCAAATATCTGCTCTGGATCATTTTTCTCCACCCCGTAAGCTCTCAGCTATTAAATAAGTCACGGCCTGGCTCCCCTATCCAGACATGTATAGCACTAACCTTCTCCTCGCTGTTGCATTTTTAAAATAGCTTTTCACTGCTAAATTGTACATCTGCTGAAACGTTTTCAACGATTCAACAATATCTTCAGCCTCCCGTCCATCACTGGGTGAACTGCTGTTGCACCAGCCATTCATTTTCAGGTGTACTTTTTCTCTTCTTCCCCTTCAGATTTCAGTCACTTCCAATCCATTTTATAGTTTTATTCTTGACCACTGCCAACATGTTCTGTCTCCGTGTTACCTGGGAGGATTCTTAAATAACTTAGAGATGCAAGATTCAAATAACAGAAGGGAGTTTACTTACTGATGCCTTCTACCATCTCAGGAAACTGTTCACACTCATACTCATGTATAGGTGCCCCCCAGTAGTGCACGACGGTTACCACAGTGAGAAGGGTGTATTCCTAGGAAGTTACAAAAGAGTTCACATGATCCTAACGAGATAACACACCCGTCTCACTGTCGTAAATGTCGTGCACCAATGTGGGGTGCATGTCTATGTGAGTATGAACATTTCCTGGCATGGTGGAAGGCATTAATAAGTAAAATCTCTTCTGCTATTTGAATCTTGCATCTCTAAGAAGATGCAAGATTCAAATAGCAGAAGAGATTTTACTTCTGCTATTTAAGAAGCCTCCCACACAGAGACATAACAGTGACTTTATTGTATTTATCTTTACCATTTTGTTCAACATCCTTTGGACTTGACAAGACTTTATTCAAGTCGCCTTATTCCAAAACAAACCAGGCTGTCAAGCACACACAGGGCAATAATTTGCATACATGTTAAGCAATGCTTTACGAAAAGAAGATAACACCAATTGGTAAATGTTTAAAGATCTTTGCTCTTTTTTAACGATGAAAATCTGACTTGAGCACTGCATATTAAGGAATGACAAACATGAAAATCTATCCCCATTTTAGTGAAAACATTCTGGGTAATTATCATTTTCACATTAGTACTTCAAGATGCAGGTGTCCCTGCCAGGGCCCAAACTGATTAGTTCTGCCTCACTGCCGGCAATGTCATCATGGACCACCTTCTTGAATAGCTGTCATGCTACTTGTCAAGTTCTTTCTACAAAGTTTTAAGGTTGGGAGTTCTGAATTTAGCCCCTGAGAAGGGATAGGAGTGTGGAGGGGAATCAGCAGGTAGTAATGTTCCTACAGCCCTACCGCACGTCCCTGTCCATGTCAGGTGGCACCTCTTTGGACATATTCTTGGAGTCGAGTAGATGTCGTTCACTCCGTTGATAGGATACAGGACCACCTCAGTGGAGAGAATGAATGGAGGGCCAATCAAGCCAACTGCTTTGCTCTGCTGTTAGGGTCCTTGGGCCCTTTGGGAATTGTGCTCATCCAGTCAAGTGCGGAGCAAAGGTTCGCCACCTACTGCTTGACAGGTAGCCTCTGATCTGCTTTGGTAATTACAGTACTCAAAATGGCTGGTCTATGTTAGGACCACAGTGAGAAGGAGACCTGGAGTCATGTGACAACACCCAAATGAAGTACCATTATGCAGGTTATTGGTGAACAATGCCACTTTATGTCACAGTGTGTGGGCCACACTTTCCATCGGGCAGCTGATTATTAAAGTATGGCTCTGTCCTGCTTTTGGTAGATGGACCAGATACCAGAAGAATTTGCCACTTTGTCAGAAGGATGTCAGTGCATCAACTGTGACAAGAGGTGCAAAAAAATCTAGACTGAACTTCTTCAGTACTTCGAATGTGATGGAGTCTGGTCCTATTTGCACTTGGTGTTCCAAAGTAAAATAAATGGGGTGAAAGTGATTTCTGTGATGGTGTCGGAAGAACCTGATGGAACATGCTAGAAAGTGTCTTAACCCCAACTTTGTTATTCAGAAGCTGAGGACTACCTCCACTGAGAATGAGGAGACCCTTGGTCCCTCTTTTCCTGTTTACTGTTCATGATCCAGCCGGAAGGATGACAGAGCTCAAATTTCATCAGCGGTTAATTCTGTCTTTGGAATGTTATTTTTTTTTCTGCATTGCCTGCCCACTGTCCAATGTTGTAAGATTATCAGTCTGGCACCTCATGTGCATCTGCATTCCCTATTAAACCATGGTGATGACTTGTCTTGGTTGTAATGGGAGAACTAACGATGGTAAGTAACACTTTCCTGCTGCAAATGTTAAAGGCCCATCGTACCTTTTGGCCACTGTGATTCCAGCTGTCAATTTATTCTGAATCTATCCCATTTAGCACAATGGTGCTACCACACATCAGAATTGAGGGAGCCCCTGGAGAAACATGGGATGGATCTTTCTGCTCCTGCTGTCACCAACAGTTGCTTCAACAACAGGAAAATTGTGGTAGTGAGGGGTTGTAGCCTTACTCACTCTCTTTTCCAAACCAATCCCTAGATCTGCACAAGGATCTGGCCTGGTTGAGTGGACGAACAGTGACGTTGCTACGCCAGAATTCATTCCGGTGGTGTATGCTTCCTCAACCCTTTTTGGTTGTGAATAGCTTGCATGGCCCATTCAATGGGTTATAAAGAGTTAATCACATGAGTGGGTGCTGGAGTTATCAAAATAGGGGAGGAGGTTCTTCCCTTTACAACATCAATATCCACATTATATGAGAAAACTGCATTACTGAGGTGAAGAGTTTTTGTTAAGAAGCTGCCATGGTGAGATTGTTAGTGAAGGGCCTCTGTGACCATCGTCAATCACTGCCCCTTCACTAGTGAGTTAATCATATTCCCGTCATCTCTCATCACTTGCGTGACTGGGCCAGAGCAAAGAACAGAAAGTAGGACTGAGTTAGAAAGAGGATCTGCTAGATCTTTGAATAGGATTGGGAGAAGATCGTCAAAATTCAATTCAACATTATTTGGAAATTGTGTTAGTCATTATTTAAGTGAAATTTAGTCAGTCGCCTTTCATCAAATCTGTACTGATCAGAGGTTCTGATGAAAAGTCCAATCCAAAATATTTTTACAATTGTTCGAATATACACTTATCCAAAACACCTGGAAGTGTTCATACCTTCAGGCCTTGCTGGTGGTCATTCAGTCTTTCGCCCATCTCAGCAAATGACCCCATCGCATCGTCCTCTTCCTCCATCTGGAAACCATCACCTAATGCGTAGAATTCGTCTTCGGTGATATGAACTCCATAGTGACCCTCGACTGCCAACCATTTCAGAAGATCACCTACTGTCTTCTTATGTTTTTGTAGGTGATCTTCTGTTGTTTCCTACAAATTGCAAAATCCTGTTAGTTTGAAGACGTGTTGTACTTTCCTGGCAGCAATTCCATATTCCCTCATCTATTTGCAAACCCTTGGGATTGAGGAGGATGTGAAACCACTTGAGTGGAAGATGCCTGTTTATAAACAGGGGCCATTCCACACCATTTCATCGGAATATGCACATGGGCAACACGTGGTCTTGCCCAGTCTTCGATCAATACGAAAAGGATGGTACTAAAGACCAGCCTTCTATACACACACACGGGCATCAATGGAATTCCGCTTCATCATTTCCCTGCTCATGTCTCCCTAACACTGCCTTCATTTCTCGGGCCCCTTCGTCTAATCCCTCCCCTTTCATTTCAAAGGCCTTCTCTGCGTCTAAAGCAACTGCTACTGTTGGCGCTTTACTCCCTTCTACTGCATGAATTAAGTTAATAAATTTACAAATATTGTCTGTTGTGCGTCTTTTTTTAATAAATCCAGTTTGGTCTAGATTTACCATTTTAGGTACATATTCTGCTAATCTGTTTGCTAATAGTTTAGCTATTATCTTATAATCTGTGTTAAGTAATGATATTGGTCTATATGATGCTGGTGCGAGTGGATCTTTCCCTGCCTTTGGTATTACTGTAATTATTGCTGTTTTACATGAATCTGGTAAGCTTTGTGTTTTGTCAATCTGGTTGATTACTTCCAGGAGGGGAGGAATTAATAAATCTTTAAATGTTTTATAGAATTCTATTGGGAATTCATCCTCTCCTGGTGTTTTATTATTTGGTAGTTTTTTTTAATTATCTCTTGTATTTCTACTATTTCAAATGGTTCTGTTAATTTATTTTATTCCTCTATTTGTGATTTTGGTAGTTCAATTTTAGTTAAAAATTCATCTATTTTGCCTTCTTTCCCTTAGTTTTTAGTTTGGTATAATTGTTCATAGAATTCTCTAAAGTTTTCATTGATCTCCGTTGGATTATATGTGATTTGTTTGTCTTTTTTCCTTGATGCCAATACAATTTTCTTAGCTTGTTCTGTCTTAAGCTGCTATGCTAGGATTTTGTGCGTTTTTTCCCTTAGTTCATAATATTTCTGTTTTGTCTTCATTATGTTCTTCTCCACCTTATATGTTTGTAGTGTTTCATATTTTATTTTTTGATCTGCCAATTCTCTTCTTTTAGTTGTATCTTCCTTCATTGCTAATTCTTTTTCTATATATACTATTTCCCTTTCCAACTGCTCTGTTTCCTGATTATAGTCCTTCTTCATCTTGGTTACATAACTTATTATTTGCCCTCTAATGAACGCTTTCATTGCATCCCATAGTATAAACTTATCTTTCACTGATTCCGTATTTATTTCAAAGTACATTTTAATTTGTCTTTCAATGAATTCTCTAAAATCCTGCCTTTTAAGTAGCATGGAGTTTAATTTCCATCTATACATTCTTGGAGGGATGTCCTCTAACTCTGTTGTCAATATCAAGGGTGAATGGTCCGATAATATTCTAGCTTTATATTCTGTTTTTCTTACTCTATCTTGCTTACGAGCTGATAACAGAAATAGGTCTATTCTTGAGTATGTTTTATGTCTACCCGAATAATATGAATATTCCTTTTCCTTTGGGTGTTGTATCCTCCATATATCCAAAAGTTGCATTTCTTGCATCGATTTAATTATAAATTTGGTTACTTTGTTCTTTCTGTTAATTTTTTTCCCAGTTTTATCCATATTTGAATCCAAATTAAGGTTGAAATCCCCTCCTATTAATATGTTCCCTTGCGTATTTGCTATCTTCAAAAAAATATCTTGCATAAACTTTTGATCTTCTTCGTTAGGGGAATATACATTGAGTAGATTCCAAAACTCCAAATATATCTGACATTTTATCATTACATATCTCCCTGCTGGATCTATTATTTCCTCTTCTATTTTAATTGGTACATTTTTACTGATTAATATAGCTACTCCTCTTGCTTTTGAATTGTACGACGCTGCTGTTACATGTCCTACCCAATCTCTCTTTAATTTCTTGTGCTCCAATTCAGTTAAATGTGTTTCTTGCACAAATGTTATATCAATTTTTTCTTTTTTCAGTAAATTTAGCAGTTTCTTCCTTTTGATTTGGTTATGTATTCCGTTAATATTTAAAGTCATATAGTTCAACATAGCCATTTCATACTTTGTTTATCTTCCCTTTCCGTTTCTCCATCATCACCTTTCCTTCTTAACCATTTCTGTTTTCTTGTTTTGAACACTTTATAAGACAACATTTCTAAAACATCAAAAATTTTCCTTATTCTCCTATTTAAAACTTCTTTAACCCCATTCTCCCCTCCCCCTCCTGAGTTGCCCTTTATCTCTTGTTGGGCAAACACATCTCCCCTCTCCATTTGGATTTGCGAATTCACTCGCAAATGTCAACTGATTTTGCAGTGACCATAACTCATCCCCACCCAGCCCCCCACCGGAAAAGATTTCAATTTTCATATGTAACAAAGGTCACTCTTTTAATTCCCTCCTTATTCCCTCTATTCCCTTTCATTCCCTTATTAATTCTTATCTATACCCTATATATTTTCCTCTAAATACGTATACATTCATGTATACACACACATACATACACATCTACATATATATATATATATATATATATATAATATATATATTATATATATATATATATATAATATATACATACATATACCCATATACACACATACATATAGTTCGTGGTCATTTTTACTCTCATTACATGTCTTCATCTCTCTGCTTGTTTTGTAGTTGTTCTGCAAATTTTCGTGCTTCCTCTGGATCCGAGAATAGTCTGTTTTGTTTCCCTGGAATAACTATTTTAAGTACCGCTGGGTACTTTAACATAAATTTATATCCTTTTTTCCATAAGATCGTTTTTGCTGTATTGAACTCCTTCCTCTTCTTCAGGAGATCAAAACTTATGTCTGGTTAGAAAAAAAATTTTTGACCTTTGTATTCCAGTGGCTTTTTGTCTTCTCTTATTTTCTTCATTGCTTTCTCCAATATATTTTCTCTTGTTGTATATCTTAAAAATTTTACTAAAATGGATCTTGGTTTTTGCTGCGGTTGTGGTTTCGGGGCTAATGTTCTATGTGCCCTCTCTATTTCCATTTCTTCCTGTAATTCTGGTCTTCCTAGGACCCTGTTTATATTATTTCTTCTAATGTAGTTTTCCATTATATCTGTCTTCTGAGCTTACAGCTCATGTGCCTCTTTAACTTTTTTATTAGATTCTTCTAATTTCTCTTTTGTCCTCTACTTCCATTTCTACGATTATTTCTCGTTCTTCCACATTCTCCACTCTTTTTCCTATCTCTGATATGACCATTTCTATTTTATTCATTTTTTCTTCTGCATTCTTAATTCTTCTTTTTATCTCATTAAATTCTTGTAATTGCCATTCTTTCACTGATTCCATATATTCTTTGAAAAAAGATACATCCATTGTCTTGCCTTTCTCTTCTTCTTCCACTTCTTTCTGTTCTTCTTCTTCTTCTTCCTCTGGATTGACCATCTGTTGTTTCCTTCTTTTCTTTTTACCTTCTTCTTTCTTGTTGTCGTTATTGTCTCTGTTCTGCACCAGCTGCTGTGCTGCAGGTGTCTCTCTCAGCTGTGGAGATCGACTCCGCAGCTGTTTCCCCCTCCCGTCAGTGTGTTTTTTTCTTGCGCGGTTGCGCACTTTTACTCGGATCTGCGAGCCATTTTTGTAGTCCCGAACCCGGGACTTCCACTGACCTGAGGGAGCGGGCTTCTCTCTCCGCGGCGGGCCTCCTCGGACAGGTAAGGCCTTCACCTTCTTCTTCCGACGTTCTTTCTTCTTCTCTTCTTCCCGTTGTTTTCGACATTTCTCTCTTCGCTGCCATTTTCTTCTCACCTTTATTTTTAGTTTGTTTTAAATTTTAATCTTGTACCTTTGTGTTTTGTGCGTTTTTTTTTAACTTTTCCGGAGAGGGCTGGAATTCCCTGACCGGCCACTACTCCATCACGTGACTCCCCCAACTGGATCATCTTCAGCTGTCATCATTTTCTTAGTCACAGACCTAGTTACCGCACATGCAGGATATATCTCACCATCCTCTCTAACCACATCCTTACTAGGCCAATTTGTCAATCTTAAAACTGACCCAACTTTATTCTCTGACAAATCATTCCCCAGCAAAAACGAGACACCTTGCATGGGTAACTCCTACTACAACAGTTCCTTTGACTAATTCTGAATTTAGCACAACCTTGTGAAGCAATATTGACCCTACCTCATCTCCAACACCTTTAATCAAAGTTGTCTCCTCTGTGTCTGTCCTTTGATCCACAGTTAAAACGGTTTCTAACAACAATGACTGAGCAGCCTCAGTATCTCTAAGAATGTTAACTGAAACCTGTGGTTCTCCCTCCTTTATTGAGACAAAGCCCTCTGACACAAAAGGCTTGAAAACATCCATGACCTACTGATCAGGTTATGCACCTCTGCTCTCCTTAAATTCCACTGTTTCTGTATACATGGTTCTGGTTAAACCTGTTTTTACCTTTTCTGTTTCAAGACTAGACAGTCACACGACCAGCTTTCTTACACAAATGGCATATAAATACAGAAGTTCTGTCCTTTCCTACCTTTCCTTCATCTTTTTACTGAACATTTTCTCCAGACTTTATTTCAGCCCTACTATCCTGCTCCATCCTAACCTTATGAACAGGTTTATTAATCTGGTCCACATGAGCTCTCTGAAAATGCCTATTATTCTGGAATGTCCTTTTGTGAGTCTTCCTCAACAAATTTTCCTTCACATGTAATATTTCACTATTATAATCCTCTACGTTTGTACTTTTCTCATCCAATGTTTAACTTCAACAATTTTCAATGCCTCAGAAATAGCCATCAGTTCCTATTTTCTCACCTTCTGCAGTTCTGCAGGTGATGGTTGTAACAAAAATGTATCAACATCCATTGCTGCAGTTTTTCCAGACACAAGCTTTCTGTTAGCTTGTAAAAATAGCCTGCAAAAACATCCCAATCAACTAATAAATCATGAAACTGCAATGTTCAAATCCTAAAGGATGAGCCCCCATAAAATGTTACGGAGTCCAGATGACCCCAAAAACCAGTAGCAATAGATATGCACGACAACACAGGGTTATTTAAACAAAAGTAGTTTAGAATTTTATTTGAACATGAAAACAGAATTGAACTTTAACTTATTACTTAACCTACCTAACCCACTTAATCCGCCCTCAAATACTAAGTGCAGGTGAGTGTAATGTGTATTGAAGATTAGAAAAGTTCTTTGGATCACAGTCCAATCTCACTGGTTGCAGGCAATTCTTGCAACAGTGCTCATACATTAGCATTAACAAAGTTCACCAAGCTTTGGTGTTTAACAGACATATGGTTACCACTCAGAAGGGCTCTTGCTGGTTTTCAGAGAGAGAGATTCCATTTCCAGAGCATCTGCAACTGATTTCTTCTTAATTCTGTCTTTCTGACAGAACTTGCCCCCTTCAGGGTTCTCCGGATGATCCTTTTTCTTTCAGGTCATCTTTCAGACCATCAGTCTTCTCCTTTGACCAGGCAGCCTTCCAAAGTTTGGCAGCTTGTCCCTCTGGAACAGATTTCTCTGACTCCTTCTCTCTCACTCCCTCCCTCTCTGAGAGCAAAGCTGTTCTAACTCTGCCTGCTAACGCCACATGCTCTCCTAGGCAAGCTGTATGTGGATACTTTGTTGCTCCTTTGCAAAAAGCAGGATGCAATAATCCTGCTAAAATTCTGGCTTTTCAAATGTGTGTGTGTGGAAGCTGCTCGAGTAATTCATTCCAAGCTACCTCTAAAACTCTTGTCACACTGCACATTCAGAGATCTGAGAAGAACCCTTGGCCGAGCCAACTTTGCTTGAAAGTAAACAACAATCACTAGCGATCTGTGGTCGTCTCAGCCTTCCTTAAGATAGGTTGCAGACACCACCTTATCAATTAGTGCATTGGATCAGGTAGTGCCGGAAATGCACAGAGAAGCCGCTGTGTGGAGATTTCACAGAAATACAGTTTAGAAGCAGGAAAGGATCAGATGTTATTGAACAACAATGAAAGGAACTATTAGCATGTGGTCTACAAAGTAATCTTCTTTTTGTATACTTTATTTAAAATCAAATTCAAAATCCACAATAAAATACATCATATTAACATACAAAAATTTCCCCCATATATACCCCCCTCCTACCCCCTCTCTTAGCTCCCTCCCATCCTCTACAACCTCAAACTAAAGAAACAAACCATCATAGTCGGGTTTGATGTCACCAATCAACCATGACATATTTAGACCCATACACTTCACAGAGGGACCCGCACATTAACAAAAATGGTAGACGGATGGCGTAAATTGTAAGTTATCTTTTCCAATGGAATACATGATTGCAAGTCCATGTGCCATCTCTGAATACTTAATTCAATTTCATCTTTCCAGGTTATAGCTTTACATTTTCTCGCTACTGCCTATTCCAACTGAACAAATGCAATTTGAAATGTATCCAATTTCATTTCCAAACTCCATTTTACTTCATATGTCCCAATAAAAATACTAACGGCTCTAATGAAAGCTTAAATTTAAACAACCCCTGCAAAAGTTCCATAATTCCATTCAGAAAGGGTTTCACCTGATCACATAACCATACTGAATGTAAAAAAGACCCTATCTATTCTCCACATTGAAAACACATATCCAAAGAGATAAATCTATACCTCTTCAACTTCTCAGGTGTTAAGTAAAGTTGATGAATAAAATTATAATGAACGAATCTTTATATAACGTTTACTGGCTTAGTCACACTGTCCTCACATAATGTCATCCAATCATCCTGAGAAATTAAAACCGACAGATCCTCCTTCCTTTTACTTCTCACTTTATAAATATCCGACTTAGGCATCTTATTTTGTAATAAAGCATACATTTGTGTAATCAATCCCATTTCCCCTCCTTCAATAATTAAACATTCAAATCTCATCCTTCTAGGTAATCTCAAACTGTGTCCAGAATTATCTAGTAACAAAGTTACTAAGCATGGACCTGATCCATTTTTTCATTCTATCACTGATATGAAACAAAATTTCCAGCTTCATAACAATCTTCGGCCAAGATAATACCTTTCTTTTCCCAAATATTCAGGAATACGTGATTTATTTTAATACAAAGCTTATTTTAATACAAAGGGTTTTAGCCGAAATTTTGCCCTCAGCACCAATAGCAACGTTGGTCCGATACCATATTTCCATGAAATGTTTTAACACCGGTAAAGGATAATTTTGGAATAGTTGAGCATTCCATTTATAAATAAACTGTTGCATTCTTTGTTCATGAAGCTGAGCCATTTGGATTTTAGCCCAACGTAAAGATTGTTGTGATCCAACCATTCTATTAATAAACTTGAATTGTGCCGCTTCATAATAATCCTGAAAATGTGGTAATTATAAAACTCCAAGTCAATTTTTGTATAGATACTCTTGCCTATTTACCTTTTCATAATAAAGATCTTCCCAGCACATGGAAATCCTTAAAACCTTTTAGGAATCCCACATGTAATTGATTGACAAAAATACTGAATACGGGGGAAAAAATTCATTTTAAAACACTGTCGTGCTGGACACAACCAAGAAAGACTCAGCCACCACATTGAAAGCCATTAATGATGTTTTTATTCAAATTCAGCCCGCGCCCTCTTAAGGGCAGCCTAAGCTCAGTCACCTCGTGCATTGTGATATCAGAATCGCTGCCCCAGGCGTGCGCTGGGCAGGTGAATTGAGGCAGGGAGAAAACCTTGACAGCGCCATCTTCCCATGGCTGCTCCGCCATGTGGCGTTATACACCATGAGAGACTGTGCCAACACAGCGCCCTATTAAAGTTATCGGTAAATCTTTCCACCTATTTAAATCTTATTTAATTTAATGTAATAATGGTCTATAATTCAACTCATATAAATGATTATAATTATCATCTACATTTATCCCGAAATACTTAATTTTATCCAACCACTTAAATGTAACAATATCTCTGCAGTTTGCATAATCCATTCTTGTCAAAAGCATCATTTCACTCTTATCCCAATTAACCTTATATCCTGATAATGCACCACACTGTTCCAACCTTCCAACTCAATAAAAACATTTTACCAAGAACAAGCATGTGGTCTTGAAGGTAAAAATCACAGTTAAAACTTAATGACTATTTTCAAATCCACTGCGTCATGTGAACCATGGCAGTGAACAGAACAAAAGTATCTGGAAAAAGCAAGGCAAAACACCTTTCAGGATTGGCCCAAGGCATTGCAACTGAACACATGGCACAGGGTCAATCCCCAGAGACATTCAGATTTCACACCTATACACTCAAGGCTGAGGTTTCTGACTTGAATTTGATGAAAGGCAAACCACAGATTCTTGGTGCATCTTTACGAAGAACACTCTTGTTTTGATTTCAGCCACAAAACCAGGACTCCAGTCTCTCATCTCATCTCGTTCCAGGGCAGAAACCAAAGGAAAGGGCACATTCTTCTGGGGGTCCTTGGTTAATATTTACTCTTAAATCACCACGGCAGAAACACAGAACATAGAACACTGCAGCATAGTACAGGCCCTTCAGCCCTTGATGTTGTGCCAACCCATATATTCCTTCCTAAAAAAAGCACTAAACTCTCCCTACCCCAAAACAATAAAGAGTATTTAATTCCTGCCTTTGACAGCCAATTGTTCCCAGAAGAAATATTAAAAATAATTATACTTCAAATGTAACAACAGAAAATGTTGGAAATAGTCAGCAGGTTGGTCACCTCCTGACTTGCTGGGAGTTTCCAGCCTTTTCTGTTCTTATTGAAATATCCAGTAATTCCAGTTTTATCATTTACACTTTAAACCTTGGGGATCCTTTGTCCTGTGAAAGGAAAGAGAATGTTTTTCATTTTAATTTACAAAAATAAGACTATCTGGACCCATTTATTAAGTAGGAATGTATAAATTCCAAGTAGGATTCACTTGTTGAAGACCTTGTTTAAGTTTCAGAATAAATGAAGCACCCAATCTGTAGATGCTTTGGAAAAAGATAAGACAAAGCATAACTGATTTACCAACACTGAATTGGAGATAATTAGCTGCGAAACACCAAACTCTCCTTATAGGATGAGTGTCTGATGTTTACGTGAGTAATGAACCTTGTGCACACAGTACAACTTATGTTCATTTCGACATTGCCTCATAGAAGGTTTCACACGTGACTGAGAGTACCTGCTGCGTGTTTTCTTCCCTGCGGTCGACATTGAAGTCTGACGATTCCTCCGCAGCAACTCGGGAATGAAACCACCTGCCTCTGATCTTCTTGCAGCAGTTGCACGTCATTCTTTTCCGAGGAGTGAGGGATCTCCTACTCTGCTCCTCTTCCCCAGCCACTCGTGCCACTCGTAGACAGCACAAGGCATTGCCCATTCTCCTGCAAGTCACACGCGAGGTGTTTCCAGTGACGTGTGATGTAGTAATTCAAATACGTCACCACCGTGAGCCTCACTTGGCCAAAAAGCCCTGGTATTCGGCAAAGACTGTGCCACGCGCTCGCACCACGTTCAACCCTCACAATGAACACGACTGCAGTCTCAGCAACTGGGTTTGCTGGCTGTGTGATGTCATCAATGGGTTTATTGTTACACAATAATACAGAAAGACAAGTGAAACCATGGCAATCTCCCAATATTTACTCTCTCGCTATGATGTCACAATGAGACCCCAACCCCCCCACATTCTCGGAATGAATGTACTCAAGGGGCAGTTTATATTTGAGGGTCTCCCGCCAACCATTGTTGTCGGGGCAGCCAGGTGGACTCCTCTTGTCATTGCCCCTCCCTCCCAGGTAGTCTGCACCCACCTGGATCGGGTGCCAGGGGGCTATAAGGAGATTGGGGAAGTGATTGATACCCTCCTCTATGAGGGACTGTGATAAGACCCGCCGTGCCCCCCAAAAACACCCCATTCTGGCCTGTCTGTAAGAAAAATGACACGTGGTGAATGTTATTGCAAATTGGACAAATTCACTCCCCTCCTCAACTCACTCTTGCTGTGGTCGTTTCCGATGTGGTTGAACCACTTCATTGGATTCCAGATGATGGAATGTTTATTTGACACCATTACATCTCCCAAAATCATTAAACTGCTCTTGGAGGGGAAAAAAAGTTTGGTATCAGAGATGATTTACTCTGGGAGAACATGGCACCATAAGAGTGACCCAACTTATCAAAGGCTTGTTTCATGGAGCTAGGATCGCAGATGTTTAATTCACATTAGTTAGATCAACAGGGGTTAGGAAATGGCCTTGTCTTTGTCACATTATGAAAGCTCCAAATCCCAGAATATTCCCTAACTAAAGTCACTTTTGGCAACAGTGCATTGAAAAGGTTTCTTTTGCCATGTCCAGACGTGTAAAACATCTGACATTTCCAATTTCGGATTTCAGATTTTTTGTCAGAGTTCATACATGACGTCACATCCATCCCTGAAATTATTTTTGCTGTGGGCCATGCAGAATTAACCCTTCTTGGCAATGCCATATAAAGCTGACTCAACACTGAGATGTAAACAAATAAAGAAATTTAAACAAACCGACTGTACGATACAGAGAGAAAAACATCAATAAAGTGTAAAAGTACCCTCCTTACATAAGTCCCTGAACTGAGTTTGTTGTTGAGGAGTCTGATGGTAGCAGCTGTTCCTGAACCTTATGGTGCGGGTCTTGTGGCACCGATATCTCTTTCCTGAGTGTGTGCTGCGTGGTGTGGATTCTTGAACATTGATGCTGCCTTCCGATGGCAGAGTTCCAGATGTTTTCGTTGGTGAGGAGGGTTTTGCCTGTGATGTCTTGGGCTGTGTCCACTTCCTTTCAGAGGGCTTTTCAGTCAAGGGTATTGATGTGCCTATACCCAACTGGGATGGAGCCGATCAGCACACTTTCTACCACACCTCCGTAGAAACTTGCCAGGGTTTCCGATGTCGTACCAAAGCTCCGCAAATCCCTGAGGAAGTACAGGTGTCGACGTCTTTTTTTCACAATGCCATTTGTGTGTTGGGTCCAAGATAATGACTTTCAAGATCTGAAATTTGCTCACCCTCTTCACCACTAATCCCCTGATGATCACTGAACCATACAACTCTGGATTTCCCTTCCTGACATCCACAATCAGCTCCTTGGTTTTGGTGGCATTGAGTGGGAGTTGGTTGTTCATGCACCATTCAGCCAAGTTTTCATTCTCCCTTCTGTATGCTGTCTCATCGCCCCATTATATACAATCCACTACCATGGTAGCATCAGTTGCATTGGCTTTGTTGTACTGAGCCACGCAGTCATAAGTTTATAGAGAGAAAGCAGGGACTAAGAACACAGCCCTCTGGTACTGGTGGAGATTGTAGAGGAGATGTTCTTACTGATCCTCACTGATTGTGGACAGGAGGAGAGGGAAATTCAGCATCCAATTACACAGTGGGGTGTTGAGTCCCAAGGTCTTGGAGTTTGATGATCAATTTTGAGGGAATGATGGTGTTAAATGGCAAACTGTTGTCGATAAAAAGCATCCTGAAGTATGCATCTTTGCTGTCCAGGAGTTCCAGGGCTTTGTGTAGTGCCAGTGAGATGGCATCCACCATAGACCTACTGCTACGATTGCAAATTGGAACCGATCCATTTCACCGCTCAGAGAGGAGCTGATAGGCTTCAGCACCCAGCCTTTCCAAACAGCTCCTCACTTCTGACTGAGGTTCAAGGTTCAAGACTCCTTTTATTTTAGGCAGACGGAGAGTCACCACTTTGTCCAGCTCCCCTTGCAGAAATGAGGCCCCAGCAAGGAATGGTTGACAAGGCCAGTGCTCTAAGCACTGAGCTATTGGAGTAGAAAGGGAATCAAAACAACCTCTGTTCAGAGCCACGGTCTGTGAATTCTCCTCCTATGCTCCCTCAGCCTCTGCGGCTGCACAGTCTCCTGTTTAATTCATTGACAACATCGTGGCCCATCCCTTCGCAAGTGAACATGAACACAGTGTCTTGTCGCTCTTCTGCCCTCACGGAACTTTTTGTAGTCATTGGCACATTGTGATGTTCCACTGCGAATCGCAGACGCCATGCAGTGCGATTTTTTTGGTGAGGTCCCCCCAGTCAGTATGGTTGACATGGAATGACTGGAGATTGCACTTGATTACGTCTTTGTAGTGAAAACGTGGGCGGCCAACATTGCGGGGAGCATCTGGTAGCCCACCGTAGAGGACATCTTTGGGCAATCGGCCATCCTGCATACAGACAATGTGGCTAGCCCACCGCAGGCAGTGAGCGCGAATGATTGAGTAGAGGTCCGTACCTCCAGTCTTCTCCAGGACTTGGACGTTTGTGACTCTGTCGTGCCATGAGTAGCCTAGGATGGATCTGAGGCAGCAGAAATGGAATGCGTTAGGCAGTGTTCATGCTTTATGTATGTGACCCAGGGTTCAAGGCTGTAGAGAAGCGTACTCAGCACGCAGGCCTCGTAGACTCGGATTTTCAACTTGGTGGAGAGGTGGCAGTTTTCCCACACATGGGCATGGAGACAGTGGATGCTTTTCCCAGGCTTGTGTCCAGTTCTGCATCAAGTGAGTTCGTTGTTGTCACAGTGAAGCCTCAGTAGCAGAATTTGTCTATGTTGGCGAGCACTGACCCATTGATCGTAACTGATGGAGTGTCGTGGGTTTGTTGGCTAAAGATGCCCGTCTTGCCCAGGCTCATTTTCCGACCAAATTCAGTGCAGGCAGATGCAATGCATCACACAATACTTGCAGCTCTGGCTGGGAGTGAACCATGAAGGCAGCATCATCTGCATAGAGCAGTTCTCAAATCATAACTCTTCTGATTTATGTCCTGGCCCGGAGCCGTGACAGATTAAAAAGTTTTCTGGAGCTCCTTGTGTGCAGCGCTGTGCCTGAAGCTTCTGGAAAGGCATGGCGCAGAAGAGCAGAGATGAAAATGCCAAACAGAACTGGAGCGAGTACGCAACCCTGTTTTATGCTGCATTGGATTGGGAACTCTTCTGATCTCAAGCCATCGAATTGGGCAGTGGCCTCTATGATGTTGTGAAACTGGACGATGATGGACAGTAGTGTGTCAGGGCAGCCAAGATGTTTTAAGACATGGAATAGATGTGAGTCAAAGGCCTTGGTCAGGTCGATGAAGCACATATAGAGAGGTTTGCGTTGTTTAATGCATCTCTCTTGCAGTTGTTGGAAGTCGAAGGCCAAATCGATAGTTGATGGAGATGGCCGAAAGCCACATTGGCTTTCAGGCAGTATTCTGTTGGCGATGGTTGGCAGACGTGGGGGTGGGGGGGGGGGGTTGAATGGGATTGCACAACAGAGTATGTTGTCTACAAGGCTGAGCAGTGAGATGCCATGGTAGTTACTGCAGTCTTGGTGGTCACCTTTGTTCTTGGAAAGGGTCACAATATTTGCGTCCCGCAGATCTTTGGGGATGTAACGGTGGAGCCAACATGTTTTGAATAGTATTGTGAGCTCGGAGGTAAGTGCTTCGCCACCAATCTTCAAGATCTCAGAAGAGATACCATTGATTCCAGGTGATTTGTTATTTTTCATGCAATGGACTGCTTTTATGACATCGGTGATGGTAAATTCAGCATCTAGCTCCGCTAGGACAGGTAGTTGCGGCAGTGTGTTGTTGATGATGTCAGGGTCCACAACGATTGGTGTTGTGTAACACAAGCTCCAGATCCAAACCTCCGACATGATCAGGAAGCCTTCAGCATCCGAGACCCTTCAGAAGCCCTTTTTGCCCTCAGCACCCTCTCGTATCCCATTTCCTACGGGGATTCCCATGAGCCAGTCTCCAGCAGCCCGCAGCCTGAGCGGTTCCCATGAACATAACTCATGTGCAGCCTGTGTGGCTCCTTTAGCCGCTGAACCCATTTCTGATCCACTGTTATGGTCACTGGCCGGTGGAATCATATCCCAAGCTTCACCTTCTTAACAGGGATGTTCTCTCCATTTCTGGTGCCCTGCTCCCCAGAGTATGCTGAGGGGGTGTAGGGCTTCCCATCGGTTGCAGGGTGGGAATATGATGATTGGGTGTAGGGCTTCCCGTCAGTTGCAGGGTGGGAGTATGCTCAGAGGGTGTAGGGCTTCCCATTGGTTGCAGGGTGGGAGTATGCTGAGGGGGTGTAGGGCTTCCCGTCAGTTGCAGGGTGGGAGTATGCTGAGGGGGTGTAGGGCTTCCCATCGGTTGCAGGGTGGGAGTATGCTGAAGGAGTGTAGGGCTTCCCGTCAGTTGCAGGGTGGGAGTATGCTGAGGGGGTGTTCCCATCGGTTGCAGGGTGGGAGCATGATGAGGGGGTGTGTAATGGAAGATTTAAACCATGTTTCTTACTTTTGCAGCCTTTGCTCCTGCAAGGCTGAGAACCTGCTTGTTGCATATGAATTAGTAGACATTATCTAAATTTACACTATGGGGCCCAGGGATGCATATGAATCAGTAGACATTATCCAACTTCCCTCATGAGGCCCAGAGATGCAGTTGTCTTTTGTTGGTCGCAGACTGTCAGGAGACCTTGAAGATAATTAAATCATTTATTCAAAGAGATAAGATCTGAAGTAAACAACTTTTGGGGTAATATAAGCCATGGTCCCACTGCTGAAGTTTGAGACTCTCCAAGAGGTGGCAACATCTCTCAGCAAGAAGAAGAACTTCAAGAATCCAGCTAACGTCCCGGTCAAGGGAGGTGGAGAAGCTGCTACCAGCTCCCCGACAACCTTCTACAAATGTGCAGTCGTTGCCTTGCTTCAGCAGTTGGGACCAGTCCAGGTGTTGATGTATAATTGGGAAGGGCTTGCATATTGTAGTGTGAATTCAGATTTAAATTTAGTAATAAAGCCTTGTATAAACTGAACTGCTCTCGGTGTGTGTGTGTCTATTTTCTTTCGGTAGCTCAAACACTGTGACCAATCTAAAACGAACAAAATGAGAGGTATAAGTTTACCCAAGACAGGGTGTAGGGCTTTCCGTCGGTTGCAGGGCGGAAGTATGCTGAGGAGGTGTAGGGCTTCCCGTCGGTTGCAGGGTGGGAGTATACTGAGGGGGTGTAGGGCTTCATGTCAGTTGCAGGGTGGAAGTATGCCGAGGGGGTGTAGGGCTTCCCGTCAGTTGCAGGGTGGATGTATGCTGAGGGGGTGTAGGGCTTCCCATCGGTTGCAGGGTGGGAGTATGCTGAGGGGATGTAGGGCTTCCTGTCGGTTGCAAGGTGGGAGTATGCTGAGGGGGTGTAGGGATTCCTGTCGGTTGCAGGGTGGGAGGGGGTGTATGGTTTTCTGTACGAGTACTGGTTGTTGGGAGTGTATTGTTTGGCGGGGCCCTTTGGGGTGATGTGATGGTTGGCTGTCCTAGTGTCTGTTGCCTTTATGCTGATCCATAGGGGACTGTGAGTCTCCCACATTGTCCACGATTGCAACCGGTGCGAAGTCCCTGGTGGCCACCGAGTCTTCCCGTCCGTCCCTGAATGTGACAAATGCATAGTGGGGATTCGCCTGGCTCAACTCCACTGGGTCCACCCGTGGGTCCATTTTGTGGGGCTGGGCAGTGCTTCCAGAGGAGTGCTGGTCCCAGTGTCATCAACCATCTAGGCAGCACTGTGCCTGTCGCGGCTTTCCTCGTAAAGGAAAACATATGGTCATGTGGTGTTGTGTTAGTGGTGGTACACAATAACGAGCGTATAGAATGTAAAGCCTCTGGTAACACATCTTGCCATCTTGTCACGAGTAGGTCTTTTGCCTTTCAGATCAACAGGATGGTTTTCCAGAGAGAGGCATTTTCCCTTTCTACTTGCCCATTTCCCCTGGAACTGTAGCTTGTGGTGCAGTTGGTGGCAAAACCTCTGTCCTGTAGGTACTGGGTCGACTTCGGCATTCATAAAGCGGAACCCCTCTTTGTGTACATAGCAGGAGTACTCACACATGCTGAAAATGGATTGCAGGCACTTTACTACTGTGGCTGCCGATACGTGGGGACATGGGATTCCAAAAGATCAGTGGGAGTATTCGTCTGTGGCATTAAGGAAATAGACATTCCTGTCGTAGGAAGGGTGCGGGCCTTTAAAGACAAGGCTGAGGTGCTCAAAAGATCTAGTAGCTTTCATAAGTGTAGCTTTATCCGGCCAGTACAATTGTAGTTTGCATTCCGCACAGATGGGACAGCCCTTGTTTACTGTCCTTACTTCCTCTCCCGAGAATGGGAGATTTTGGGTCCTTTTGAAGTGAAACAGTCTAGTGACTCCCGGGTGGCCCAGCTCATTGTGCAAGCTCTGCAGTTGGGACATGTGGTTGAGGGCCTCACAGTTGTCCCTGGACAGTGTATCTGAGGGCTCATTGAGCCTCCCTGGATGGTAAAGAATGTCGTAATTATATGTAGTCAATTCTATCCTCCAGCACAAGATTTTATTGTTTTTTTATCTTCTCCTGTTCTGGTTGGCGAACGTAAAAGCCATAGATCATTGGTCCTGACAAGGTTTCCATGCCAGATAATCTCTCCAGTGCCTTACTGCTTCCACAATGGCTTGAGCCTCCTTTTCCACTGCTGAGTCTCTCACCTCTGACCACTGTAGGGTCCATGAGAAAAAGGCTACCGGTCGCCCCTCCTGGTTCAGTGTAGGAGCTAGCGCTACATCTGATACATCGGTCTCCTCTTGGAATGGGATCGTCTCATCTATGGATGGCAGGATTGCTTTTGCAGTCAGGTCCTTAATATCTGTGAAGGCTTTGACAGCTGCTGGGCAGGTTGGGAACCGGAGGCTTTTATCAGTGGGCAAGCCCTGTCCTCATAGTTGGGGACCCACTGTGCATAATATGCAAAATGTCCCAAATATCTCTTTAAGGTTTTCTGTTAGTGTGGGACTGGGAGGTCTGGGAGCAGGTGCATGCGGACAGGGTCTGGGCTGATTTTCCCCGTTCTGTACCACATATCCCAGGATGGCCAGTTACCTAGTGCTAAAGACACACTTGTCCCTATTATACATTAGATTGAGTTCCTCTGCTGCCTGAAAACAAATGGAAGGTTAATGTCATGGTCAGATTGTGAGTGGACACCTACCAACTGATCCCTTCGCCATGCGGACACTCGGTCCTGGGCAAGCGTGTGCACCCTGTGGGACATTGGGGTTGGCTAGGGGTGTCTCAGAGTTAGCAACCCATCCAGGAGATCCTGGTAGTAGATCATGATCAGGAGGGCGACTTGCCGTACGCCTTCTGCCCGTGCTTGTCGCGATCCTTAATTGTAAGTCAGAAACCCAGGTGGTTGCACGGCCAATCCCGGTTCCGTTGAATTAACTAACAGGCGGAGCTGTATATATATATATATATAAAAATATATATTAGTCTATTAAATTGTGACTAACATCAACCACATTAGACAGAGTCCAAGTTAAATGCTAGTTTTAATAGACAAGTATATAAAGCAAGTTCTTGCCTCTGTGCAAGCCCAGGTCAGAATGGAGGAGCCTAGGATTGGTCGGCTTTATATATGAGGTTGTCAGGTGGTGGTGCTGGTGACCTAGAGGAGTAATAGCATATCACCACAGTATATTCTCCACTTATATAAATGCAGAACATTTATAAAGAAGGGCAAGACAGGTCAGGTGCCTATTCTTTGAAGGTGAAAAGAATGATGTCATTAGAACATAGAACACTACAGCACAGTAGAGGCCCTTATGCCCTTAATGTTGTGCAGACCCATATATTCGTTCCAAACTAAAATACTAAAGTCTTCCTGCCTTGTGACCCTCTATTATTCACTAATCTAGGTGCCAGTCTAAGGGTCTCTTAAATGCCCATAGAGGGGAGGCAGCACCCACTTTGGGAATCACTATGCGATGTTAACTTTTGGTTTACGGTATCTTGACCTTTTCTCCAGCACGGTGAAGGATGTGAATGTGTCGTAACGGCTCTTTGTCACAGAATTTACTATCTTCCATTCATCTTCACGTCCAACCCAAAACTGTACTCTCCGAATGTGATCTTCCCAGCAAGAAGCCAGTGCAATCCTCTGGTGTTCCATAAATGGAAGAGAGGTATTTCAGCCCCTGAATGCTGCTGTCCTGGTCAACCTGCCCGAAGGGCAGTGCCCACAGAACACCTGTGTAGGATTCCACTATTGTCCTGGGAGTTGGGGCTTAATGGGTTAGAGAAGAACACATTGTCGATGTTGACCACGGCATACCAGGGTTTGTCGCCCCTGCCCGTGATATCCTCCACCAATTTAACCACATCGAAAACGACCGCAGCAAGAGTGAGTAGGGGGGAGGGGGTGGGGGTGGGGGGGTGGGGAGTGAATTTGTCCAATTTACAGTATCATACACCACGTGCCATTTTTATTACAGACAGGCCAGATTGGGCTGTCTTATCACACCCCCTCATAGAGGAGGGTATCAATCACTTCCCCGATCTCCTTATAGCCCCCTGGCACCCGATCCAGGTGGGTGCAGACTACCTGGGAGGGAGGGGCAATGACAAGAGGAGTCCACCTGGCTGCCCCGACAACAATGGTTGGCGGGAGACCCTCAAATATAAACTGCCCCTTGAGTACATTCATTCCGAGAATGTGGGGGGGTTGGGGTCTCATTGTGACATCATAGCGAGAGAGTAAATATTGGGAGATTGCCATGGTTTCACTTGTCTTTCTGTATTATTGTGTAACAATAAACCCATTGACGACATCACACAGCCAGCAAACCCAGTTGCTGAGACTGCAGTCGTGTTCATTGTGAGGGTTGAACGTGGTGCGAGCGCGTGGCACAGTCTTTGCCGAATACCAGGGCTTTTTGGCCAAGTGAGGCTCACGGTGGTGACGTATTTGAATTACTACATCACACGTCACTGGAAACACCTCGCGTGTGACTTGCAGGAGAATGGGCAATGCCTTGTGCTGTCTACGAGTGGCACGAGTGGCTGGGGAAGAGGAGCAGAGTAGGAGATCCCTCACTCCTCGGAAAAGAATGACGTGCAACTGCTGCAAGAAGATCAGAGGCAGGTGGTTTCATTCCCGAGTTGCTGCGGAGGAATCGTCAGACTTCAATGTCGACCGCAGGGAAGAAAACACGCAGCAGGTACTCTCGGTCACGTGTGAAACCTTCTATGAGGCAATGTCGAAATGAACATAAGTTGTACTGTGTGCACAAGGTTCATTACTCACGTAAACATCAGACACTCATCCTATAAGGAGAGTTTGGTGTTTCGCAGCTAATTACCTCCAATTCAGTGTTGGTAAATCAGTTATGCTTTGTCTTATCTTTTTCCAAAGCATCTACAGATTGGGTGCTTCATTTATTCTGAAACTTAAACAAGGTCTTCAACAAGTGAATCCTACTTGGAATTTATACATTCCTACTTAATAAATGGGTCCAGATAGTCTTATTTTTGTAAATTAAAATGAAAAACATTCTCTTTCCTTTCACAGCACAAAGGATCCCCAAGGTTTAAAGTGTAAATGATAAAACTGGAATTACTGGATATTTCAATAAGAGCAGAAAAGGCTGGAAACTCCCAGCAAGTCAGGAGGTGACCAACCTGCTGACTATTTCCAACATTTTCTGTTGTTACATTTGAAGTATAATTATTTTTAATATTTCTTCTGGGAACAATTGGCTGTCAAAGGCAGGAATTAAATTCTCTTTATTGTTTTGGAGTAGGGAGAGTTTAGTGCTTTTTTTAGGAAGGAATATATGGGTTGGCACAACATCAAGGGCTGAAGGGCCTGTACTATGCTGCAGTGTTCTATGTTCTGTGTTTCTGCCATGGTGATTTAAGAGTAAATATTAACCAAGGACCCCCAGAAGAATGTGCCCTTTCCTTTGGTTTCTGCCCTGGAAGAAAGACTGATGTAAGACTGGAGTCCTGGTTTTCTAGCTGAAATCAAAACAAGAGTGTTCTTCGTAAAGATGCACCAAGAATCTGTGGTTTGCCTTTCATCAAATTCAAGTCAGAAACCTCAGCCTTGAGTGTATAGGTGTAAAATCTGAATGTCTCTGGGGATTGACCCTGTGCCATGTGTTCAGTTGCAATGCCTTCAGCAACCCTTGAACCAATGTTCATTGGGCCAATCCTGAAAGGTGTTTTGCCTTGCTTTTTCCAGATACTTTTGTTCTGTTCACTGCCATGGTTCACATGATGAAGATAATGCTTTGCAGTGGATTTGAAAATAGTCATTAAGTTTTAACTGTGACTTTTACCTTCAAGACCACATGCTTGTTCTTGGTAAAATGTTTTTATTGAGTTTAACATATAAGCATACATACAGAAATCTGAAAACCACGTGACAATTCATTCCATTACGAGTAAGGACACGCGAAGAAAACAAAGTTAATGAAACTACATTCAGGATGACTTGTTAACCTCCAAAACAATTACACTCCAACTCCAATCATCCAAAATCAGATTCGCTGAAATCCTCATTTATCCAAAAGTTTACAAAAATTCAAATAAATGAAGATATCCAAAACAAATCAGGAATCTGCATTAATCTGAAATATTTTTCAGAGACAAACTAACCTCTCAGGTTGAAAAAAAAATTATTGCACGTGAAATTAGAACATCGATTGTTCTCGTTTCAGGTAACTCCCTCCCCTCTCTTTTTCTATTCCTTCTTTACCTTCCCCTATTGACTTTTCTCTCCAACTCTCCCATCAAACTGCACACCACTCACTCCCAGCAAGTGGTTGGAAGAATCCCTTGTCCTGCCGTCATCCAGGAGAGCGGCCTCTCGTCAGCAGCCGGTTGGTCACAGCCCTTTCAGATAATCGGAGTTGTAATGTAATAAGAAATAATCTATATGGTGAACCCATTTATTGAAATAAATTGTACAAAACAAAAGAATAAAAAGAAAAAGAAAACAACTCGAAAAATTAAATCTAAAAAATACATCTAATCTAATGCCTCTCTCTAATCAAGGTTACCTTGCAGACAGAGTAAAATGGGGATTTTTGTTTAAGGTATTGGAAAAATTTAAATTTGGGCCACTCTTTATTGGTTGGGTGAAGGCCTTATATAAAAATCCATTGGCTAGAGTGGTGACAAATGGACAAGTATCTTCTTCGTTTATATTATCTAGATCAACTTGACAGGGTGTCCTTTGTCACCGGCTTTATTTGCTTTGGTTATTGAACCGTTAGCGCGAATGATTAGACAAGATGGTGATATTAAAGATATTAAGGCAAATGAGGAAGAGTATAAAATGAATTTATTTGCCGATGATGCTTTGATATATTTAACAAATCCTACGCAGTCGTTAGGAAGGTTACATGCAAGGTTGGAACAGTGTGGTGCATTATCAGGATATAAGGTTAATTGGGATAAGAGTGAAATGATGCCTTTGACAAGAATGGATTATGCAAACTGCAGATATTGTTACATTTAAGCGGTTGGATAAAATTAAGTATTTTGGGATAAATGTAGATGATAATTATAATCATTTATATGAGTTGAATTATAGACTATTATAGCATAAAATTAAATTAGATTTAAATAGGTGGAAAGATTTACTGATAACTTTAATAGGGCGATGTGGCGGCGCAGTCTCCCATGGTGTATAACGCCACATGGCGGAGCAGCCATGGGAAGATGGCGCTGTCAAGGTTTTCTCCCTGCCTCAAGTCACCTGCCCAGCGCACGCCTGGGGCAGCGATTCTGATATCACAATGCACGAGGTGACTGAGCTTAGGCTGCCCTTAAGCGGGCGCGGGCTGAATTTGAATAAAAACGTCATTAATGGCTTTCAATGTGGTGGCTGAGTCTTTCTTGGTTGTGTCCATCACGACAGTGTTTTAAAATGAATGTTTTCCCCCGTATTCAGTATTTTTGTCAATCAATTACATGTGGGATTCCTAAAAGGTTTTAAGGATTTCCATGTGCTGGGAAGATCTTTATTATGAAAAGGTAAATTGGCAAGAGTATCTATACAAAAATTGACTTGGAGTTTTATAATTACCACATTTTCAGGATTATTATGAAGCGGCACAATTCAAGTTTATTAATAGAATGGTTGGATCACAACAATCTTTACGTTGGGCTAAAATCCAAATGGCTCAGCTTCATGAACAAAGAATGCAACAGTTTATTTATAAATGGAATGCTCAACTTTTCCAAAATTATCCTTTACCGGTGTTAAAACATTTCATGGAAATATGGTATCGGACCAACGTTGCTATTGGTGCTGAGGGCAAAATTTCGGCTAAAACCCTTTGTATTAAAATAAGCTTTGTATAAAAATAAATCACGTATTCCTGAATATTTGGGAAAAGAAAGGTATTATCTTGGCCGAAGATTGTTATGAAGCTGGAAATTTTGTTTCATATCAGTGATAGAATGAAAAAATGGATCAGGTCCATGCTTAGTAACTTTGTTACTAGATAATTTTGGACACAGTTTGAGATTACCTCGAAGGAAGAGATTTGAATGTTCAATTATTGAAGGAGGGGAAATGGGATTGATTACACAAATGTATGCTTTATTACAAAATAAGATGCCTAAGTCGGATATTTATAAAGTGAGAAGTAAAAGGAAGAAGGATCTGTCGGTTTTAATTTCTCAGGATGATTGGATGACATTATGTGAGGACAGTGTGACTAAGCCAGTAAACGTAAGATAAAGATTCGTTCATTATAATTTTATTCATCAACTTTACTTAACACCTGAGAAGTTGAAGAGGTATAGATTTATCTCTTTGGATATGTGTTTTCAATGTGGGGAATAGATAGGGTCTTTTTTACATTCAGTATGGTTAGGTGATCAGGTGAAACCCTTTCTGAATGGAATTATGGAATTTTTATTGGGACATATGAAGTAAAATGGAGTTTGGAAATGAAATTGGATACATTTCAAATTGCATTTATTCAGTTGGAATAGGCAGTAGCGAGAAAATGTAAAGCTATAACCTGGAAAGATTAAATTGAATTAAGTATTCAGAGATGGCACATGGACTTGCAATCATGTATTCCATTGGAAAAGATAACTTACAATTTACGCCATCCGTCTACCATTTTTGTTAATGTGCGGGTCCCTCTGTGAAATGTATGGGTCTAAATATGTCATGGTTGATTGGTGACATCAAACCCGACTATGATGGTTTGTTTCTTTAGTTTGAGGTTGTAGAGGATGGGAGGGAGCTAAGAGAGGGGGTGGGAGGGGGGTATATATGGGGGAAATTTTTGTATGTTAATATGATGTGTTTTATTATGGATTTTGAATTTGATTTTAAATAAAGTATACAAAAAGAAGGTTACTTTGTAGACCACATGCTAATAGTTCCTTTCATTGTTGTTCAATAACATCTGATCCTTTCCTGCTTCTAAACTGTATTTCTGTGAAATCTCCACACAGCGGCTTCTCTGTGCATTTCCGGCACTACCTGATCCAATGCACTAATTGATAAGGTGGTGTCTGCAACCTATCTTAAGGAAGGCTGAGACGACCACAGATCGCTAGTGATTGTTGTTTACTTTCAAGCAAAGTTGGCTCGGCCAAGGGTTCTTCTCAGATCTCTGAATGTGCAGTGTGACAAGAGTTTTAGAGGTAGCTTGGAATGAATTACTCGAGCAGCTTCCACACACACACATTTGAAAAGCCAGAATTTTAGCAGGATTATTGCATCCTGCTTTTTGCAAAGGAGCAACAAAGTATCCACATACAGCTTGCCTAGGAGAGCATGTGGCGTTAGCAGGCAGAGTTAGAACAGCTTTGCTCTCAGAGAGGGAGGGAGTGAGAGAGAAGGAGTCAGAGAAATCTGTTCCAGAGGGACAAGCTGCCAAACTTTGGAAGGCTGCCTGGTCAAAGGAGAAGACTGATGGTCTGAAAGATGACCTGAAAGAAAAAGGATCATCCGGAGAACCCTGAAGGGGGCAAGTTCTGTCAGAAAGACAGAATTAAGAAGAAATCAGTTGCAGATGCTCTGGAAATGGAATCTCTCTCTCTGAAAACCAGCAAGAGCCCTTCTGAGTGGTAACCATATGTCTGTTAAACACCAAAGCTTGGTGAACTTTGTTAATGCTAATGTATGAGCACTGTTGCAAGAATTGCCTGCAACCAGTGAGATTGGACTGTGATCCAAAGAACTTTTCTAATCTTCAATACACATTACACTCACCTGCACTTAGTATTTGAGGGCGGATTAAGTGGGTTAGGTAGGTTAAGTAATAAGTTAAAGTTCAATTCTGTTTTCATGTTCAAATAAAATTCTAAACTACTTTTGTTTAAATAACCCTGTGTTGTCGTGCATATCTATTGCTACTGGTTTTTGGGGTCATCTGGACTCCGTAACATTTTATGGGGGCTCATCCTTTAGGATTTGAACATTGCAGTTTCATGATTTATTAGTTGATTGGGATGTTTTTGCAGGCTATTTTTACAAGCTAACAGAAAGCTTGTGTCTGGAAAAACTGCAGCAATGGATGTTGATACATTTTTGTTACATCCATCACCTGCAGAACTGCAGAAGGTGAGAAAATAGGAAGTGATGGCTATTTCTGAGGCATTGAAAATTGTTGAAGTTAAACATTGGATGAGAAAAGTACAAACGTAGAGGATTATAATAGTGAAATATTACATGTGAAGGAAAATTTGTTGAGGAAGACTCACAAAAGGACATTCCAGAATAATAGGCATTTTCAGAGAGCTCATGTGCACCAGATTAATAAACCTGTTCATGAGGTTAGGATGGAGCGGGATAGTAGGGCTGAAATAAAGTCTGGAGAAAATGTTCAGAAAAAAGATGAAGGAAAGGTAGGAAAGGACAGAACTTCTGTATTTATATGCCATTTGTGTAAGAAAGCTGGTCGTGTGACTGTCTAGTCTTGAAACAGAAAAGGTAAAAACAGGTTTAACCAGAACCATGTATACAGAAACAGTGGAATTTAAGGAGAGCAGAGGTGCATAACCTGATCAGTAGGTCATGGATGTTTTCAAGCCTTTTGTGTCAGAGGGCTTTGTCTCAATAAAGGAGGGAGAACCACAGGTTCCAGTTAACATTCTTAGAGATACTGAGGCTGCTCAGTCATTGTTGTTAGAAACCGTTTTAACTGTGGATCAAAGGACAGACACAGAGGAGACAACTTTGATTAAAGGTGTTGGAGATGAGGTAGGGTCAATATTGCTTCACAAGGTTGTGCTAAATTCAGAATTAGTCAAAGGAACTGTTGTAGTAGGAGTTACCCATGCAAGGTGTCTCGTTTTTGCTGGGGAATGATTTGTCAGAGAATAAAGTTGGGTCAGTTTTAAGATTGACAAATTGGCCTAGTAAGGATGTGGTTAGAGAGGATGGTGAGATATATCCTGCATGTGCGGTAACTAGGTCTGTGACTAAGAAAATGATGACAGCTGAAGATGATCCAGATGGGGGGAGTCACGTGATGGAGTAGTGGCCGGTCAGGGAATTCCAGCCCTCTCCGGAAAAGTTAAAAAACGCACAAAACACAAAGGTACAAGATTAAAATTTAAAACAAAGTAAAAATAAAGGTGAGAAGAAAATGGCAGCGAAGAGAGAAAAGTCGAAAACAACGGGAAGAAGAGAAGAAGAAAAAACGTCGGAAGAAGAAGGTGAAGGCCTTACCTGTCCGAGGAGGCCCGCCGCGGAGAGAGAAGCCAGCTCCCTCAGGTCAGTGGAAGTCCCGGGCTCGGGACTACAAAAATGGCTCGCAGAGCCGAGTAAAAGTGCGCAACCGCGCAAGAAAAAAAACACACTGACGGGAGGGGGAAACAGCTGCGGAGTCGATCTCCACAGCTGAGAGAGACACCTGCAGCACAGCAGCTGGTGCAGAACAGAGACAATAACGACAACAAGAAAGAAGAAGGTAAAAAGAAAAGAAGGAAACAACAGATGGTCAATCCAGAGGAAGAAGAAGAAGAAGAAGAACAGAAAGAAGTGGAAGAAGAAGAGAAAGGCAAGACAATGGATGTATCTTTTTTCAAAGAATATATGGAATCAGTGAAAGAATGGCAATTACAAGAATTTAATGAGGTAAAAAGAAGAATTAAGAATGCAGAAGAAAAAATGAATAAAATTGAAATGGTCATATCAGAGATAGGAAAAAGAGTGGAGAATGTGGAAGAACGAGAAATAATCGTAGAAATGGAAGTAGAGGACAAAAGAGAAATTAGAAGAATCTAATAAAAAAGTTAAAGAGGCACATGAGCTGTAAGCTCAGAAGACAGATATAATGGAAAACTACATTAGAAGAAATAATATAAAGATAGTGGGCCTTAAGGAAGATGAAGAAGGCAAGAATATGAGAGAATTTATAAAAGATTGGATCCCCAGGGTCCTAGGAAGACCAGAATTACAGGAAGAAATGGAAATAGAGAGGGCACATAGAACATTAGCCCCGAAACCACAACCGCAGCAAAAACCAAGATCCATTTTAGTAAAATTTTTAAGATATACAACAAGAGAAAATATATTGGAGAAAGCAATGAAGAAAATAAGAGAAGACAAAAAGCCACTGGAATACAAAGGTCAAAAATTTTTTTTCTATCCAGACATAAGTTTTGATCTCCTGAAGAAGAGGAAGGAGTTCAATACAGCAAAAACGATCTTATGGAAAAAAGGATATAAATTTATGTTAAAGTACCCAGCGGTACTTAAAATAGTTATTCCAGGGCAACAAAACAGACTATTCTCGGATCCAGAGGAAGCACGAAAATTTGCAGAACAACTACAAAACAAGCAGAGAGATGAAGACATGTAATGAGAGTAAAAATGACCACGAACTATATGTATGTGTGTATATGGGTATATGTATGTATATATTATATATATAAATATATATATATATATATATATATATATGTAGATGTGTATGTATGTGTGTGTATACATGAATGTATACGTATTTAGAGGAAAATATATAGAGTATAGATAAGAATTAATAAGGGAATGAAAGGGAATAGAGGGAATTAAAAGAGTGACCTTTGTTACATATGAAAATTGAAATCTTTTCCGGGGGGGCTGGGTGGGGATGAGTTACGGTCACTGCAAAATCAGTTGACATTTGCGAGTGAATTCGCAAATCCAAATGGAGAGGGGAGATGTGTTTGCCCAACAAGAGATAAAGGGCAACTCAGGAGGGGGAGGGGAGAATGGGGTTAAAGAAGTTTTAAATAGGAGAATAAGGAAAATGTTTGATGTTTTAGAAATGTTGTCTTATAAAGTGTTCAAAACAAGAAAACAGAAATGGATAAGAAGGAAAGGTGATGATGGAGAAATGGAAAGGGAAGATAAACAAAGTTTGAAATGGCTACGTTGAACTATATGACTTTAAATATTAACGGAATACATAACCAAATCAAAAGGAAGAAACTGCTAAATTTACTGAAAAAAGAAAAAATTGATATAACATTTGTGCAAGAAACACATTTAACTGAATTGGAGCACAAGAAATTAAAGAGAGATTGGGTAGGACATGTAACAGCAGCGTCGTATAATTTAAAAGCAAGAGGAGTAGCTATATTAATCAGTAAAAATGTACCAATTAAAATAGAAGAGGAAATAATAGATCCAGCAGGGAGATATGTAATGATAAAATGTCAGATATATTTGGAGTTTTGGAATCTACTCAATGTATATTCACCTAACGAAGAAGATCAAAAGTTTATGCAAGATATTTTTCTGAAGATAGCAGATACGCAAGGGAACATATTAATAGGAGGGGATTTCAACCTTAATTTGAATTCAAATATGGATAAAACTGGGAAAAAAATTAACAGAAAGAACAAAATAACCAAATTTATAATTAAATCGATGCAAGAAATGCAACTTTTGGATATATGGAGGAAACAACACCCAAAGGAAAAGGAATATTCATATTATTCGGGTAGACATAAAACATACTCAAGAATAGACCTATTCCTGTTATCAGCTCGTAAGCAAGATAGAGTAAGAAAAACAGAATATAAAGCAAGAATATTATCGGACCATTCACCCTTGATATTGACAACAGAGTTAGAGGACATCCCTCCAAGAATGTATAGATGGAAATTAAACTCCATGCTACTTAAAAGGCAGGATTTTAGAGAATTCATTGAAAGACAAATTAAAATGTACTTTGAAATAAATACGGAATCAGTGAAAGATAAGTTTATACTATGGGATGCAATGAAAGCGTTCATTAGAGGGCAAATAATAAGTTATGTAACCAAGATGAAGAAGGACTATAATCAGGAAACAGAGCAGTTGGAAAGGGAAATCTTCTTTTCTTTGGCTTGGCTTCGCGGACGAAGATTTATGGAGGGGGTAAAAAGTCCACGTCAGCTGCAGGCTCATTTGTGGCTGACCAGTCCGATGCGGGACAGGCAGACACGATTGCAGCGGTTGCAAGGGAAAATTGGTTGGTTGGGGTTGGGTGTTGGGTTTTTCCTCTTTTGCCTTTTGTCAGTGAGGTGGGCTCTGCGGTCTTCTTCAAAGGAGGCTGCTGCCCGCCAAACTGTGAGGCGCCAAGATGCACGGTTTGAGGCGTTATCAGCCCACTGGCGGTGGTCAATGTGGCAGGCACCAAGAGATTTCTTTAGGCAGTCCTTGTACCTTTTCTTTGGTGCACCTCTGTCACGGTGGCCAGTGGAGAGCTCGCCATATAATACGATCTTGGGAAGGCGATGGTCCTCCATTCTGGAGACGTGACCCATCCAGCGCAGCTGGATCTTCAGCAGCGTGGACTCGATGCTGTCGACCTCTGCCATCTCGAGTACCTCGACGTTAGGGGTGTGACTGCTCCAATGGATGTTGAGGATGGAGCGGAGACAACGCTGGTGGAAGCGTTCTAGGAGCCGTAGGTGGTGCCGGTAGAGGACCCATGATTCGGAGCCGAACAGGAGTGTGGGTATGACAACGGCTCTGTATACGCTTATCTTTGTGAGGTTTTTCAGTTGGTTGTTTTTCCAGACTCTTTTGTGTAGTCTTCCAAAGGCGCTATTTGCCTTGGCGAGTCTGTTGTCTATCTCATTGTTGATCCTTGCATCTGATGAAATGGTGCAGCCGAGATAGGTAAACTGGTTGACCGTTTTGAGTTTTGTGTGCCCGATGGAGATGTGGGGGGGCTGGTAGTCATGGTGGGGAGCTGGCTGATGGAGGACCTCAGTTTTCTTCAGGCTGACTTCCAGGCCAAACATTTTGGCAGTTTCCGCAAAGCAGGACGTCAAGCGCTGAAGAGCTGGCTCTGAATGGGCAACTAAAGCGGCATCATCTGCAAAGAGTAGTTCACGGACAAGTTTCTCTTGTGTCTTGGTGTGAGCTTGCAGGCGCCTCAGATTGAAGAGACTGCCATCCGTGCGGTACCGGATGTAAACAGCGTCTTCATTGTTGGGGTCTTTCATGGCTTGGTTCAGCATCATGCTGAAGAAGATTGAAAAGAGGGTTGGTGCGAGAACACAGCCTTGCTTCACGCCATTGTTAATGGAGAAGGGTTCAGAGAGCTCATTGCTGTATCTGACCCGACCTTGTTGGTTTTCGTGCAGTTGGATAATCATGTTGAGGAACTTTGGGGGACATCCGATGCGCTGTAGTATTTGCCAAAGCCCTTTCCTGCTCACGGTGTCGAAGGCTTTGGTGAGGTCAACAAAGGTGATGTAGAGTCCTTTGTTTTGTTCTCTACACTTTTCTTGGAGCTGTCTGAGGGCAAAGACCATGTCAGTGGTTCCTCTGTTAGCGCGAAAGCCGCACTGTGATTCTGGGAGAATATTCTCAGCGACACTAGGTATTATTCTATTTAATAGAATCCTAGCGAAGATTTTGCCTGCAATGGAGAGCAAATATAGAAAAAGAATTAGCAATGAAGGAAGATACAACTAAAAGTAGAGAATTGGCAGATCAAAAAATAAAATATGAAACACTACAAACATATAAGGTGGAGAAGAACATAATGAAGACAAAACAGAAATATTATGAACTAAGGGAAAAAACGCACAAAATCCTAGCATAGCAGCTTAAGACAGAACAAGCTAAGAAAATGGTATTGGCATCAAGGAAAAAAGACAAACAAATCACATATAATCCAACGGAGATCAATGAAAACTTTAGAGAATTCTATGAACAATTATACCAAACTAAAAACGAAGGGAAAGAAGGCAAAATAGATGAATTTTTAACTAAAATTGAACTACCAAAATCACAAATAGAGGAATAAAATAAATTAACAGAACCATTTGAAATAGTAGAAATACAAGAGATAATAAAAAAAAACTACCAAATAATAAAACACCAGGAGAGGATGAATTCCCAATAGAATTCTATAAAACATTTAAAGATTTATTAATTCCTCCCCTCCTGGAAGTAATCAACCAGATTGACAAAACACAAAGCTTACCAGATTCATGTAAAACAGCAATAATTACAGTAATACCAAAGGCAGGGAAAGATCCACTCGCACCAGCATCATATAGACCAATATCATTACTTAACACAGATTATAAGATAATAGCTAAACTAGTAGCAAACAGATTAGCAGATTATGTACCTAAAATGGTAAATCTAGACCAAACTGGATTTATTAAAAAAAGATGCACAACAGACAATATTTGTAAATTTATTAACTTAATTCATGCAGTAGAAGGGAGTAAAGCGCCAACAGTAGCAGTTGCTTTAGACGCAGAGAAGGCCTTTGAAATGAAAGGGGAGGGATTAGACGAAGGGGCCCGAGAAATGAAGGCAGTGTTAGGGAGACATGAGCAGGGAAATGATGAAGCGGAATTCCGTCGATGCCCGTGTGTGTGTATAGGAGGCTGGTCTTTAGTATTTTCCATCCTTTTCGTATTGATCCAAGACTGGGCAAGACCACGTGTTGCCCATGTGCATATTCCGATGAAATGGTGTGGAATGGCCCCTGTTTATAAACAGGCATCTTCCACTCAAGTGGTTTCACATCCTCCTCAATCCCAAGGGTTTGCAAATAGATGAGGGAATATGGAATTGCTGCCAGGAAAGTACAACACGTCTTCAAACTAACAGGATTTTGCAATTTGTAGGAAACAACAGAAGATCACCTACAAAAACATAAGAAGACAGTAGGTGATCTTCTGAAATGGTTGGCAGTCGAGGGTCACTATGGAGTTCATATCACCGAAGACGAATTCTACGCATTAGGTGATGGTTTCCAGATGGAGGAAGAGGACGATGCGATGGGGTCATTTGCTGAGATGGGCGAAAGACTGAATGACCACCAGCAAGGCCTGAAGGTATGAACACTTCCAGGTGTTTTGGATAAGTGTATATTCGAACAATTGTAAAAATATTTTGGATTGGACTTTTCATCAGAACCTCTGATCAGTACAGATTTGATGAAAGGCGACTGACTAAATTTCACTTAAATAATGACTAACACAATTTCCAAATAATGTTGAATTGAATTTTGACGATCTTCTCCCAATCCTATTCAAAGATCTAGCAGATCCTCTTTCTAACTCAGTCCTACTTTCTGTTCTTTGCTCTGGCCCAGTCACGCAAGTGATGAGAGATGACGGGAATATGATTAACTCACTAGTGAAGGGGCAGTGATTGACGATGGTCACAGAGGCCCTTCACTAACAATCTCACCATGGCAGCTTCTTAACAAAAACTCTTCACCTCAGTAATGCTGTATTCTCAGATAATGTGGATCTTGATGTTGTAAAGGGAAGAACCTCCTCCCCTATTTTGATAACTCCAGCACCCACTCATGTGATTAACTCTTTATAACCCATTGAATGGGCCATGCAAGCTATTCACAACCAAAAAGGGTTGAGGAAGCATACACCACCGGAATGAATTCTGGCGTAGCAACGTCACTGTTCGTCCACTCAACCAGGCCAGATCCTTGTGCAGATCTAGGGATTGGTTTGGAAAAGAGAGTGAGTAAGGCTACACCCCCTCACTACCACAATTTTCCTGTTGTTGAGGCAACTGTTGGTGACAGCAGGAGCAGAAAGACTCATCCCATGTTTCTCCAGGGGCTCCCTCAATTCTGATGTGTGGTAGCACCATTGTGCTAAATGGGATAGATTCAGAATAAATTGACAGCTGGAATCACAGTGGCCAAAAGGTACGATGGGCCTTTAACATTTGCAGCAGGAAAGTGTTACTTACCATCGTTAGTTCTCCCATTACAACCAAGACAAGTCATCACCATGGTTTAATAGGGAATGCAGATGCACATGAGGTGCCAGACTGATAATCTTACAACACTGGACAGTGGGCAGGCAATGCAGAAAAAAAAATAACATTCCAAAGACAGAATTAACCACTGATGAAATTTGAGCTCTGTCGTCCTTCCGGCTGGGTCATGAACAGTAAACAGGAAAAGAGGGACCAAGGGTCTCCTCATTCTCAGTGGTGGTAGGCCTCAGCTTCTGAATAACAATGTTGGGGTTAAGACACTTTCTAGCATGTTCCATCAGGTTCTTCCGACACCATCACAGAAATCACTTTCACCCTATTTGATTTACTTAGGAACACCAAGTGCAGCAGACAAATAGGACCAGACTCCATCACATTCGAAGTACTGGAGAAGTTCAGTCTAGATTTTTTTGCACCTCTTGTCACAGTTGATCCACTGACATCCTTCTGACAAAGTGGCAAATTCTTCAGGTACCTGGTCCATCTACCAAAAGCAGGACAAAGCCATACTTTATTTAATCAGCTGCCCGATGGGAAGTGTGTCGCACACACTGTGACATAAAGTGGCATTGTTCACCAATAACCTGCATAATGGTACTTCAATTGGGTTTTGTCACATGACTCCAGGTCTCCTTCTCACTGTGGTCCTAACATGGACCAGCCACTTTGAGTACTGTGATAACTAAAACAGATCAGAGGCTACCTGTCAAGCAGTAGGTGGCGAACCTTTGCTCCGCACTTGACTGGATGAGCACAATTCCCAAAGGGCCCAAGGACCTCAACAGCAGAGCAAAGCAGTTGGCTTGATTAGCCCTCCATTCATTCTCTCCACTGAGGTAGTCCTGTATTCTATCAACGGAGTGAACGACATCTACTCGACTCCAAGAATATGTCCAAAGAGGAGCCTTCTGACATGGAGAGGGACGTGCATTAGGTCCGTAGGAACATTACTACCTGCTGATTCCCCTCCACACTCCTCTCCCTTCTAACTGGGAAAGATATTGCCGTTCGTTCAGTTTGGGCCCTTGCAGGGACACCTGCATCTTGAAGCACTAATGTGAAAATGATAATTACCCAGAATGTTTTCACTCAAATGGGGATAGATTTTCACGTTTGTCATTCCTTAATATGCAGTGCTCAAGTCAGATTTTCATCGTTAAAAAAGAGCAAAGATCTTTAAACATTTACCAATTGATGTTATCTTCTTTTCGTAAAGCATTGCTTAACATGTATGCAAATTATTGCCCTGTGTGTGCTTGACAGCCTGGTTTGTTTTGGAATAAGGCGACTTGAATAAAGTCTTGTAAAGTCCAAAGGATGTTGAACAAAATGGTAAAGATCAATACAATAAAGTCACCGTTATGTCTCTGTGTGGGAGGCTTCTTAAATAACTTAGAGATGCAAGATTCAAATAGCAGAAGAGAGTTTACTTATTGATGCCTTCCACCATGCCAGGAAATGTTCATACTCACATAGACATGCACCCCACATTGGTGCACGACATTTACGACAGTGAGAAGGGTGTGTTATCTCGTCAGGATCATGTGAACTCTTTTGTAACTTCCTAGGAATACACCCTTCTCACTGTGGTAACCGTCGTGCACTACTGGGGGGCACCTATACATGAGTATGAGTGTGAACAGTTTCCTGAGATGGTGGAAGGCATCAGTAAGTAAACTCCCTTCTGTTATTTGAATCTTGCATCTTTAAGTTATTTAAGAATCCTCCCAGGTAACACGGAGACAGAACATGTTGGCAGTGGTCGGTCTGAGAGAACAAGAATAAAACTATAAAATGGATTGGAAGTGACTGAAATCTGAAGGGGAAGAAGAGAAAAAGTACACCTGGAAATGAATGGCTGGTGCAACAGCAGTTCACCCAGTGATGGACGGGAGGCTGAAGACATGGTTGAATCGTTTAAAACGTTTCAGCAGATGTACAATTTAGCAGTGAAAAGCTATTTTAAAAATGCAACAGCGAGGAGAAGGTTAGTTCTATACATGTCTGGACAGGGGAGCCAGGCCGTGACTTATTTAATAGCTGAGAGCTTACGGGGTGGAGAAAAATGATCCAGAGCAGATATTTGCAAAGGTTGTTTCTCACCTTGAACTCAGCTCTAATCCTAGACTTGAATGCAATGAATTTCAAGGTTTTGTGTAAGAGACTGATGAGACTGTTACTAACTTCCTTACTACACCAAAAATTAATGCTGCAAAATGCAGATGGAAGGATATAGAGGAAAGATTAGCTGATCCACTAATATGCCCATCCTGAAGTGCAAAAGTCTCTTCTAGGGAAGGATAGCTTGAAATTGGCCAAAGACTCTGACACAGCCAGAGTCTTCAAAGCCACGAGGACGCAAATGAAATCCCTATCAATGCAGACCCACCCACAGCAAAGAGAAGGAAGGGTTGATGCTATAAAAAATACAATCAGAAAAGTGCCACCCCCAGGACCTGTAGGAAGGGCAGCGGACAACACCCCTCCGTGACCAAAATGATTGCCCCGCATACGGTTCTGAATGTGGAGCCTACGGCATAGCAAACCACTGGGCGAAGATGTGCAAGTCTGGCGTGAAGGAAACAGTGATACCAGTGAAGAAAAAAGACAAGAAGATCCACCATCTCTTAAAAATGTTGACACACTCATATACATAGACATCCACCCCACAGTTACTTCAGTGAGAAGGGTGCATTCTTACACAGTTACAAACTAGTTCACATTCTCCTGACTAGATCACAGTCACCTCTCGTTAGATTTCACGTGTTCTCTTTTACATCATGAAAGAATATTAAATCCCTGAATTGAAAGTTAAGGATGAGATCATTCAAATGACAAAAGTTTAATGTGCTTAAGTTTAAATAAAAGTAAGTCTGTTTGACAGGGAAGGGACTGTGTACAAATACTGAAGGAGAGGATTTATTTTCTTGTCAGTCAAATTAAATATGGAATATATTCTACTCCATCTCAGCAGGATTCATCCTTTGACACAAGCAAAGAATTGTAGATCAAGGTAGTTGATTAAACCTCCGAAAGCATAAAACCATTTAGATTTCTGGACTTGAAGTACGTTTCCTGTGTGTATTTAAGGGTGTTTTGGTACCCTGATTTTTAATAAATTGGGAAACCTGAATATTTTATTTCAATTGCAAATGCAATAAATAGAAACCTTACCTCCCCCAAGACAACTTGGAGCAATAAAAATGAACCTAGGATTGTTTCTTTTCTAGGAACATCGCCAAAAGTTGTCCCAGAAAGAGCAAGAGTTGGTTTTGGCCATAGAGGCAGCTCAGACTTTCCTGGAACAAAATGTCCAGGACCCTTTGCGAGACGAGGAAGTTGCACTGCAGGAGAACTTGAATGTCTTGATGGAGGAGTACGAATCCGCTTTATCAAGTGCAGATTCTCAATTAAACGTGATTGAGGATCTGCATCTAGAACTGCAGAAGTTCCGAAAAGGTGAGGGAAAGTATTCATTTATTTTCCAGATTACTATAAAATACTATTTACTGAGAGTTAAAAAGAATTCTAAGTAAGACAACTGAAAGCTACATGTGGTTTGGAATAACCCCAACTTGTAATTATTACAGGATCCTGTCAATGTGTCAAAGTCTATATAATCTGGTATTATTTGATCATTTTGATTATTTCACCATTATATTCCTTTAAACAGATCATGATGAATTTGAAACATTAATGATTCATTCAGAAAAGGAACTACAAAAAATAAAAGCTGAGGAATTTGACTCCACGTCATTGACATTCAAACTTAAGAAGCAGAAATTCCTCTTCAATGATCTTCAGTTTCTCAAAGGGGATCTAAGATACCTCAGACGATCTTGGAAAAGTCTCTTCGATGCTGCCTTTCTCTTTGAAATCAGGAATGCAATTGAAAGCTACAAGATCCCAATTGATCCTGATGCCATAAGCCAACGTGTGGAGGAGACGGTTGAAAGCGCCGATGCTCGCTTCAACGCACTTCGATCAGAAGTATGACATATCTCCTTTTTTTTGACTAATAGCATTTAAACTCCAATTTTACTTTAGATCAGTAACATGAGAGCATTTTGATAGACTGAGCAACTTGTGTAAGTTTTAGTCTTATAAGAGTGGCTCTGGAAAAGGTTTGCGGCTGTGATTAATAATACCCATGAAGAACAGGAACAATGATCAAATCTTTCCAGTATTGTGGAGCTCTCTTGGTGGCCAAACTCACTCGAGTTGGACAGAGACCACTGCAGAAAATAAGTCATGAACTCATTTCCTTTTAATAAAATCAAATGTCGAACAGATCATAATTGGTGAAGATTTTCCAGACTGGCCTCCCACGTGCATTTGTCACTGAACACGGTGTAATGTGTCCAATCCACAAAGGTCACCTCGCTGGCTCAGTATGTCCTAAACCCAAGGGTTAGGCTTGAATGGCATAACAGAAATGCAGAGTGTTCGGCTGGAACAAGCCCAGCCCCAAAAGAATTTCTGTCTAATCTTCACTGACACACTAAATTTGTGAAGGTTTTCAATGCTTCTGATATATTCCTGACCATCAGTTTATTTTGAAAGCAAACTCAAAATATTAATTAAAAGATTTATTGACATAACAAGAAAATGGAACAGTACGGCAGGGTAACAGGCATTTCACCTTTGGTGAGGAGTGAACATTGCCTTTTTGTCTGTGACCCTCAAAAAACTTGATGCAGGGAACAAAAAAATGATAGTTGGCATAAGTAATGGACCAGTAATGTATCGCTTGACCCATTTTGGATCGATTGGACACTCGATATTTGATCGCGTCACAAAATCGTACATTTTAAAAATCCACATACTCATTCATTTCTTTCACTCTATAGTGCATTGGACTTGGAATCCGTCTTAGCACCAAGGTATTTGAACAATGGCAAGAGAAGGCAGATGAGCTGCGTTTGTGGCTAGAGAGAGTAGAAAGAGAAAGACGAATGGTTCAGCTGGAGGCCATCCCTAATCCAGAAATCTTGCAGCAAGAACTTGAAAATATCATGGTAAATTAAAGTTGTTATTTCATAAATCACTGTGTAATGTTGCTTATTCTAATTTACGAGTAGAATGATGAATGCTTTGAAATAATGATAATGTGCACATCCAATAACAGTGGTTAAGGCCACATGGGAGGTTGTAAGTTTGGCACCTGAAATAGGAAGTTGAGCTCCATTCATTCCAACTTGATCAGGTTTTAATGGGAGCCTGATGAAGATCCAACAGCCAATTTGCTTCCAGATGGTGGGGGCGAGATTGGAAACTGTAACAAAGAAGCCAAACAGTTCTGCTCTCATTGTGTGTCTATTTTCAGTATGGGTTTCCTCAGACCTTATCCATGTTTAATGGGGGCCTAAGAAAATGGTGGCAGAATTTTGGACGACCTCCAAGATTATAACAGCAGAGCAAAAAATCTCAGCAAATCATTAATGGGATCATCAGGTGCAGAGACGATAACTCCATAGATGGGGGTTTCAGGAACAGGTGAAGGGGGGTGGGAGGAAAGTGGTGATTTGGAGCACATTTGGAGGTAAGATTTGTTTGCAAAGTGGCAGAGATTGATTTATTCCAAAGAAGTATTCGAACCATAGAACCTTACAATATTACAGAACAAAAACAGGCTCCTTTGGCCCTTCTTGTCTGTTCCGAACCCTTTTTCTGCCGAGGCCCTCTGACGCACCTAGTCCATAGCCCTCCATACCTCTCCCATCCATGTACCAGTCCAAATTCTTTTCAAATTAAAAATTGAGCCCACAGTCACCACTTCAACGGACAGCTTGTTCCACTCTCCCACCTCTTCACTCTGTGTGAAGACGTTCTCCCTCATGTTCCCCCTAAATTTATCCCCTTCACCCTTATCCCATGTCCTCTGGTTTGTATTTCACTTGCTCTCAGTGGAACAAGCCTACCTATATTTACTCTGTCCTCCACATCATTTTAAATCTCTCTCTCAATTCTTCCCTCATTCTACACTCCAGGGAATAAAATCATAACCTGTTTAACCTTTTCCTACAACTCTGCTCCTGACGTCCAGGCCACATCCAAGTCAATCTCTGCACAATTGCCATCCTTCCTGCAGTTAGGTGATCCAAACTGCACACAATAATCCAAATTGGGTCTCACCAATGAAAATTATACTTTATCCTTTGATTGATCAAGGTCAATGTGCCAAAAGTTCTCTTTGCAACCCTATCCACATGTGACACCATTTTCAGAGAATGAGGTGTCTGTATTCCCAGATCCGTCTGTTCTATCATACTCCTCACTGCCCGACTGGTTACCATGTATGTCCTTTCTTGGCTTGTCCTTCCAAAATGCAACACCTCACACTCATCTGCATTAAATTCCATTTGTCAGCCCATGTTTCCAGCTGGTCCTGATCCCTCTTCAAGCTTTGAAAACCTTCTTTAGTGTCCACAACACCTGCAAGCTTACTCATCCAATTTACCCCATTATCATCCACATAGCCTTCCTGGTTTCTTTCTTGAGGTTTTTTCTTGCATTTTCTATACTCTTCAAGCACCTCATTTGCTCTGTGATGTCTATACCTGCTGCACACCTCTCTTCTTCCAAACCAGATTCCTAAGCCTGCTAATCTTGACAGGAACATGCAAAGTCTGTACTCTCCAAATTTCACCTTCGTAGGTCTTCCACTCACCCCGCACATACTTTTCCAGGTCAACACCTTCTCATTCCTTTCTAATTTCCTCAAATTGGCCTTTCTCCAATTTAAAATCTCAACCCGAGTCCCAGACCTATCCTTTTCTATCATTAACGAAACTAATGGCATCATGTTGACTGGAGTTGATGTTTGAGGAATTGGAATTTGCATCAGAAAGACAAATCAGAAAGTTTTGCTTTATTGAGGTGGAGGGCATTTCTGGTCTTGCAGTCAGAGAAAAATCGGACCATTTATTGCAATAATGGCCTGGGATTGATGGTCATGGAGAAAAGCTGTGGGCCATTAAGTGCTCGAGAGAATAGGAGTTGCAAACGGGTCGGATTGCTGAGGGAGAACACATATTTACCTTTGAAGGATGATGGATTGGGGAGAGGGGTCATCTGGAGTAAAAGTAGACAGGCAGAAAAACGATAATGCAGAATAACCCTCTGCAGCCAAATCTATGTCCATTAGTGGTGAAAAGCCAAATGAGTTCTTCAGCATTATTTTATCAATGCTGATGTAAATCTAAGCATCAGAACATTTTTAAATATTTTCTTGTGACCTTGATGGTTTGCAAGGGGACTTCAGGGCCGGTCAAGAGATGTAGACAAGATAAAGATGATGAGCTCAACAGCATCAGAAAATGCTCAAACATCAGGCGTATTAAATACCTCGAAGCATTAATGAGTAATGAGTAATGATCAATAGAAAGTTTGATCTGGTTGTTTGAGAAAATTCCAATATCCTGTGGTTATTGGGTCCTTGAAAATGTTCGCCTCCTCACCCCAAAGCAGGCCAGAGAGTTGTTGGTATTTATGATAATTTATAGAATCGCCTTCACAGGCTGTTTATCTCCTTGACCCAAAGACAATATCAAAATTAACCAAGGCATCGGCAAATCTAAGATATACAGAAATAAATATTAATTTTATTGTGAATGAGTCATTGTGTCATTTTGAAATCACAGGTTCTTCAGGGAGAAATTTCTGAACATGAAGATGGTGTCGAAAAGTTACAGGAGGCAGCAAAGTGCCTGCTGAATTTGAGCAATGACGTTGTTCCAAATATAGTCCAGCTTCGAAAGACCACAGGTACCATTTCAACATTTGATGTTTAGATCAAAAGGTGGTTCTCTAATTCCAACAAATACAAGTGATGCTTCCAGCTGGTAAATTAGACATTTTCAAATTGTGCAAATTACCAGTGGGGACCCACCAACCTCTTTGAACCATTCTAAATTATTTCTTGCAATTGATTGGATTTCAAATGTTGAATCAACTTTACCTAGCACGTCATAAATAGGCTATCATTTCATAAACAGCTCTGTAAATGACCATTTACTAAAGAACTGTGCACACTTCAATGTTTGAATAAAATGCAGTATTTAAGAAAGTTCAATCGAACTTTCTCCACTGAATTGTGGTCAGTGATTCAGACTCATAGGCCAGAATCGCAATAGTATTGCAAAATGTGTGTTTATTGAATGAAATTTCTGCTCGAGTGGTGCATCTTAGAAGTGTTGGGTCTTATAAAATTGTTGCATTAAAGGTACTGAATTGAGAACCATATTTGGAGCGTTGGAAATGAAAATGGCGGCAAATGGGAATTCTTGCAGTGAATTCGTTGAAAGTGATGCTCTGCGATTATTTAATAAAGCAGCCAGGCTCCAGTCATGCATACTTGTCCGTGGCTCATCAATTAAAGAGAAGATTGAATGATTGGAAACCAGACAACTTCCAATCATAGAAACAAGACTGGAAATAGGAAACAAATGTTAAAATATGCCAGCAAGTCAGTGAAGTCACGAGCTCCATCGAAATGTTAATGTTGCTTTTCTTTTTTCCAGATGCTCTATCAGCTCATTTATTTTTCTACATTTTTGTTTCCTTTCCTAAACCTCAGAAATTCTATATTTTCCGTTTGTCTTGTTGATCAGTTATTAATAGAAATAGAGGGTATGTAGAAATGGTAGAAGGTTAAGCAGCGGCCATTTACCAAGTGTGAACATCTGGCAAACATGCAGCCAAGGAAGTGTTTAGGGCTGTGATGTCTCAAAGACCCCCCAATGAGAGGGGATTTCTCATGCTGTGCTGGGAGGGCACTGAAGATCCATGCATCTGAGCACCTGAAGGGCGGGATACAGTTCTGGTGAGAACGGTTGCAGCTGCTCTCAGAGTCTTCTCTATTCAGCAGGGTATTCTTTGTTGTTCCTGCTCCTCCCCGGCCCCAGCTCCCCCCCACTTCACCTGCTCCTCTCGATGAGTAAAAGGCCTTGAAGTCAACATGTTTTCAACAGAGTTGCACAACTGTCCCTCTCTTTCTCTCTCCATTTTCTTTTGCAAATGTCCCTTCCTTTTCACTGTTCTTCATTTCACTTGTCTGCTATTTCACGCTGATTCCCTCCAAACTTTTTTCATTCCTTGCTCACCTTTTCTCTCGTCATCTTCTGTTCTGCATTGCTTTAAATATTACTAAACCCACAGTTCTCTCTCCAAAACAAAAAAATGTGTTTCTTGGGAAGAAAACACCGGAAACATGGTAAATCTTTGAAGACATTTTTAAATGTATGTGTAACAGAACCTTGTGTTCATTTTAGCTACCATTGAACAGAGATTCCAGCGTTTGCGTCAGGAAACATCAGAGCAGAAGAGGACGTTGGAACGGACAAATGTCCAAGTGGAAGATCTTGAAGGTTTACTTTTACCTGGCACTTCTCACCACTGCGATTTTGGAAATGTTTTATTTCTGGATTGATGAAGCAGGGTCGTTGACCTAGTTGAGAAACATTGCTATTTTGCACACATAACTGGTCCCTAATAGCAATGCAGGAATGACCAGATGATGTTGATTGCAAGATAAATCTTGGCTGAGACAATTACAGTCCAGATACAGGACATCTTGGCCCCTCGAGTCCACACCGATTTAAGTGGGCTCCTCTAGCCCCACTTACCCACTCCCTGTCCATAACCCTCCAATCCCCTCACATCCATGCAGCTATCCAACTTGTTCTGAAATGACACAGGAAGTTACATCCCAGACCCTGGCACCAATCTGTTTCCTTAATCGTATCCACAGAATCCACAATTTGTCATCCTGACCATCGAATCCCCTAACACTATTACTCTCCTCTTCCTTTCCCTACACTTTTGGGCAACAGAGGTTGACCTTGTGCTAGAGATACAGCCACTGATTCCTTCCCCAGCCTGAATGCTCCTCAAGGAGGTGTACCATTTGTTGAGTGCTTCAGTCACAGGTGCCCCCTCCTGTATCTGTCTCTTCCCTTTCCCCTCTCCTAACTGGAACCCACTGATCCTCCTCCTGTGGCCCTGTTGAGACCACCTGGCTATAGCTCCTATCTATGATGGCCTCACTCTCACTGACCAGGTCGAGGTCATTGAGCTGCAGCTCCAATTCCCTAACACGGTCCCTGAGATGCTGCAGCTCAGTACACCTAGTGCAATCGTGGATGTCCAGGAGGTCGAAGACTCCAGGACCTTTCACATCTAACACTGAATAGAGCAAACTGCTCTCACACTCAACCCTTCTCTCTTCCCCCTCACCTTACAAAGAGAAAATAACAAAAAAAATATAGTCTTACCTTAATCTAGATACACTCGACCTCAGCCTCTACTCGCTGAACCCTCTCGAGCCAAAGCCTCGAAACCCCACTCTTTCACCAGGCCACTTCTCACTGGGCCACTCCTCGCTGGCCTCTCTTTTGCGTTTCCCTCCTTTTATCGGCCTTGACCAATTAAACCTGTCACTCTCAACTCGCTCCACCTCCGAACACTGCCCAAACTCTGGTCTCCGCCTCCTCCGACTCACTGCTCGAACCGACTAGGCCCGAGGCCGGGTAAAGAACAGAATTTATTGTACGATAGAATCTTGTATGTTCTTTAAAAACCATATAGGATGTGGTTTAAGGTCTCATCCAAACCAATTGCATCCACTCATGCAATTTGATTTCACTACTTCCCCAATGTGCCATTTAGAAATGCACAGAATGACGTGGATGTTGCTTCTCTTCACCATCTGAAACAAGTAAATGGGTTCTTACTATTAAAGCTTCTGCCTCGCATGTTCGAAGTTTGAAAAAGATCAAAGCTGGTGCATAGTTTCATGCATCCACAAGTGTATAAAAAATGGGTTGTGGCAAATCATCGGCAATTATCCATGCCTGCTGCATCCAGGCATATTTGAAGATTGGAGCACGACTGCAACGCCATGTCAACTGTGGCGGATTAACTACCACTCCAGGCTGAGCTTTAGTAAAGCCCCCCTAACCTTGCCTCCCTGCCCCACTCTTTGCTGAATCGAATAAAGTGACATTAAGTTACTTTAAATAACATATTAGGGGTCTCCAAAGTGGTCGATATCGACCCTTGGTGAAGGGGTGGGGGGGTGGGTTGGAGAGGCAGCAGCGTGACCCAGATGTGTGGGGGGGGGGTGAGACAGCAGCACCACTCACGTGGGCAAGGAGGGAGATAGACGGCAGCGCGACTCGGGTGGATTGGAGAATGGTAAATAGAGTCCCCTTGTTTAAAAAAGGTAATAGGGAGAATCTTGGGAATTAGGGTTAGTCTTACATTATTGGTGAGTAAACTAATGGAAGGGATTCTTAAGGATGGGATCTATGAAGATCTGGAGAAATACACTCTACTCAAGGATAGTCAGCATGTCTTTGTGAAGGCAAGCTTGGGCCTCACAAATCTAACTCAGTCTTTGGAGGAGGTTACAAAAGAAATTAATGAGGGTACGGTGATAGATGAGGTCTACGAGGATTTTAGCAAGGCGTCTGAGAAGGTCGGTCACAGGAGACTCCTTCGGAAAGTCCTGAGTCATGGGATGAGCGAAAAATTACCTGCATGAAATAAAAGCTGTCATGTCGGAAGAAAGCAGAGTGTCGTAGTGGAATGAAAGTATTCTGCCTGGAGGTTGGTGCCGCAGGGATCTGTTCTGCGACCCCTGCTCTTTGTGATTTTCATGTCACCTGGATGAAGAGGCGGATGGATAGGTCAGTAAGTTTGCGGATGTCACGGAGGTTGGTTTGGAGGAGTTGTGGATGGAGATGAAGGCTGTTAAAGGTTACAAAATGATGAAGGTGGGATGCAGAGTTAGGCAGAAAAGTGGTGGATGGATTTCAATCCAGATAACTGAGAGTTGATGCATTTTGGAAGGACAAACCAGAAAGCTGAGTCCAGAGTTAATGGTCGGTTACTTAAGAGTGTGGATGAACAGAGGAACCTTGGGTTGCAAATCTACACATTTCTCAAGGTTGCCGCACAGTTTGATAGGAGAGTGAAGAAGGATTATGGTGTGCTGAGATTCCTTCATAGGTGGTTTGAATTCAGGAGTAGAGTTGTCATGTTGCAAATCTATAAATCTTTGGTATGACTCACTTAGAATATTATGTTCAGTTCTGGTCACCTCATTATAGGAAGGAGAGGGGACAGAGGAGATTTACCAGGATGCTGCCTGGATTGGGAAACAATTCTCATGAGGCAAGGTTCGCAGAGCTGGAGTGTAGAAGGATTAGAGGAGACGTGATAGAGGTCTACAAGATCTTCGACATCCTTCCGTGAATTCAGGGACCAGAACACTACGTAATATTCCAAATGCGGCGAACCAAAATTTTATACAGCTGTAACTTGACTCACCAACTTTTACACTCAGTGCCCCAAATCATGAAGTCCAGCAGGCTGGATGTTTTTTTACCATCCTCTCCACCATGTTGTCTCTTTCAGGGTGCAGAGAGCGTTCAGCTCAATATCCTTCTCTCCATCAATGCTAGAAAGGATATATTGTAGACTTTCCCTTGCATTTGACCTCCCCCCCTCCCAAATCCAGCACCTCACTCAGGGGAGGGAGACGGGAAGAGGAGGGAGAGGGGAAGGAGAGGGAGAGGAAAAGAGAGGGAGGGAGTGTTGTCGAGGAAGGGGGAGGGATATAGTGAGAGGGTGAAGGGAAGAGGAAAAAGAGAGAGAGTGGGGAAGGAGAGGGAGGGAGAGTTGTCAAGGAAGGCGGTGGGATAGAGGGAGAGAGGGTGAGTGGAAGAGGAGGAGAGGGAAAGGGGAAGGAGAGAGGAAGAAATGTCGAGGAAGGGGGGAAGGATACAGGGAGAGTTTGAGGAGAAGGAGAGGAAGTGGAGAAGGAGAGGGAGAGAAAAGGATAGGGAGGAAGAGTTGTAAAGGAAGGGGGAGGAATATAGGGAGAGGGTGAGGGGCATAAGAGAGGGGAAGGAGAGAGAGAAGAATGGAGTGGGAGGTAGACTTGTCGAAGAAGGGGGTGGGTTAGAGGGGAAGAGGAGAGGGAGAGGCAGGGAGAGTTGTCAAAGAAGGGAAGGGATAGGGGAAGTGGGTGTGGGGAAGAGGAGAAGTAGATGGATAGGGGAAAGAGAGGAAGAGGAAAGGAGGGAGAGTTGTCGAGGAAGGGTAAGGAATATAGGGAGAGGGTGAGGGGAAGGAGAAGGAGAAGGGAAAGAGGATGAGGGATAGTTGTCAAGGAAGGCAGAGGGTTATAGGGAGATTGTGAGGGGAAGGGAAGGGGAGGGAGGGAGAGTTATCGAGGAAGGGGGAGGGATATAGGGAGAGAGTGGGGGAGGAGAAGAGGATGGAAAGTGGAAGGAATGGGAGAGGGAGGGAGAGTTGTCGAGGAAGGGGAGGGATAGTGGGAGGGTGAGAAGAAAGAGAGGGAGAGAGGAAGGAGATGGAGAGGGAGGGAGACTTGTCGAGGAATGGGGAAGGATATAGGGAAGAGTGTGAGGGTAAGAGGAGAAGGAGAGCGATAAGAGATGGAGAGGAAGAGGAAAGGAGAGAGGGAGAGTTGGTGAGGAAGGGGGAGCGATATAGGCTGAGGGTGAGGGGAAGAGGAGGAGAGGGAAAGGAGAGGGAGAGGAAAGGAGAGTGAGGGAGAGTTTTCGAGGAAGGGGGAGTAATGGGGTGAGGGTGAGGAGGGGAAGGAGAGGGAGGGGAAGGAGGGGGAAAGGGAGAGGGAGGGAGAGTTGTTGAGGAAGAGATAGGGATTTTGGGAGAGGGTGAGGGGAAGAGGAGGAGAGGGAGAGGAAAGGAGAGGAGAGTTTTTGAGGAATGGGAGGGATATAGGGAGAGAGTGAGGGCAGGAGAAGGAGAGGGAGAGGGGAAGGAGAGGGAGAGGGGAAAGAGGAGGAAAGGGAGGGAAATTTTTTGAGGGGAGGGATTTTGGGAGAGGGTGAGGGGAGAGGGAGAGGAAAGTAGAGGGAGGGAGAGTTGTCGAGGAAAGGGGATAGAGGGAGAGGGTGAGGGGAAAAGGAGAGGGAGAGGAAAGGAGAGTTTTTGAGGATGGAGAGGGATATTCGTAGAGAGTGAGAGTTAGAGGGGAAGGAGAGGGAGGGAGAGGGAGGAAGAGTTGTCGACGAAGGGGGAGGGATAGAGGGATAGGGGATTAATGGGTTTCTATTGTCTCTGAATCTTTACGAAAAAGTGAAGATGATTTTGAGCTGAAGACCATTGGTCGTCTTCGCGTGATCTTCCTCAACTCTGTTCATCTCTTCCCTTGAATGACTTTTGTTTCCATTGCTTGTAGATTCGTGAAGCGTAGAAGGGAGGACAACAACTTGTGCTGGAAGTCGAGCTGGTAGCAGGACCAACTGTCAATAAGGCAGCCACACTTGGAAACACAATCAACATGTTCAGGTATTTCTACATCCAGTCCTGGAGGATCTCAACAAAGTTCAAGCGAGATTTCTGCCAACACCTAAAAATTCGACAACTCCAAAAAAATGTAGTGAACAGATCCAACTTTTGTACACGTCATTCATCACCCACACCAAAGCCTTTAACTCTGCATCAAGGAAACAACTATAGGACACCCCTTCTAGTATTAGATGAACTGAAATGGAAGTACGGATCCTGAGGCTCTTCAACAAAGGCATATTGGCCACAGTCATGGTCAACATGAGTACTTGGGAGCCTTTTTGCATGAAGTGAAGAGTAAACAAGGATCTGTGTCAGGTCACTCGCCTGAGTGCTACTGGTACCATGTAACCCAGTACTACCTGTCGCATGGTCGAGTGGTCGGCGACTAAACCGGCTCCCCCACCAGGCTTGCCTGGTGAGGAGGGTGGCTAGACACCCTGCAGGATGAAAAACAAGACCTGTCAAAGGGTGGATGAACCATGGACAGAAAGGTCTGGCAAACCATCATCTGAGAGGGAACAGCAACCTTTGAAGCCAGCAGATGTGCAGAAATAGAAGAAGATGAGAGGAGAGGCCGTACCAACCCAAGCCTGATCTGCCATCTGGAACAACCTGTCCTGAATGCAGAAGAACTTTCAAAGGCAAGATTGAACACAGAAGCCACTTGATAGCAACGAGGAGGAGAACTTTCTGACAGACAGCGCAGAATTCAAACTGAGGTCCAGTCCTGACCACTGGCCATGTAAAGGCATTGCCCTAACCACTACATCAACCGTGACACCCTGCTCAGAGAAGCCGGCTGGAATCTCGAGCGTCTGGAGGAATCGATGTGTCAGGCAGCAGTGGGGAGGGGTCGGGGATCAGCGGCGGCAGTGGGGAGGACTCGGGGATCAGCGGCAGTTCCTACCACACCCCCACACACACAAACCCTGACGCACACGCCCCACACACACACACACATACACACTCGATTCTTTGAAAGATTTTATTTAATATTCTCAAATTACATAAAGAAAATCAAATACACATAAAATAACTGTAAACTACATCCCCTCCCCTTACTAATACAATAAAAACCAAAAAAAGAAAAAAATAACCAAAATAAAGAAAAAAAAAACAACCTCTCCTCCCCCAAAACCTTAGAGAAATGTATCAAATATTCCCTGATTGGTCTGCCAACATTACAACATTGATTTAATTTCTATAGCCATGTGTTTCAAATATAAACACCACATATAAATAAAAAAGAGTAATTACTTACATTATATGTTAATTTTTCTAAATATAGACAAGAGTGCAATCCGTTATGCCATCTTTGCAAGTTTATATTCTTCCATGTGACAGCTATATATTTTCTCGCTACTGCTAACCCAAATCTTAACAAAGCCAAATATGGTTTAGGCATTTTGAATCAACAAATGGAACATTAACATAACCCAACAAACATATTTTTGGATCCATTAAATATCCCTTTGAAACAAATCCCTCAAAAATTTTATAATTTCCTCCCAAAAATGCTTAATTTTCTTTCACGACCAAACTGAATGTACAAAAGTAACTTTCTGCTCTCTACATCTAAAACAGAAATCTGTTAAACTGAATCCATATCTCTTCAATTTCTCAGGGGTTGAATATAATTGATGCAAAAAATTCTAATTGACCATAGTATACCTCACATTAATTAACTTGGTAACACCGTCAACACACAGTTTTGACGATTCCTCCCATGTCAAAATAATATTTAATTCTTTCCCATTTGTCTTTTTCCATTTTCTCCTGCAACAACCTATACATATCAGAAATAAAGCATTTTTCACCTTTATCTGCAATTAATAATTCAAATTTCTTTTGACCTGGTAAATTTATTTCCTTCCCATAATTCTTCTTTAAATAATCTCAAAGTTGGTAATAAACAAAGAATTTGATGCAATACCATATCTTTCCTGCAACCTTTTAAATGAACAAAACCTCCCTGCTTCAAAACAATCTATTACATTCACTAATCCTTTAATTTCCCAATCTTTTAAGTAAGGATTCTATCATGAAAAGGGAATTAATTTATTCTGATATAATGGTGATCTTATCGAAACTATTCCGATAGAATCAAGAATTAAATTGCGATTTTACCAAATATTCATTATATGTCGAAAAACGGATAATTTAAATTCTTGTAACAATAAAGGATTCCATTTATAAATGAAATGATTAATATTATTTTCCAAAATCTGAGCCATCTTTATCTTTGCCCACCTAGGAGATTGTTGATTATCAAATAACCAATTAATAAACTTCATCGGTGCCACCTCATAATAATTATAAAAACAATGTAATTGCAAACCACCCAATTTATAATGCCAAGTCCATTTTTGGAAAGAAACCCTCGATAATTTACCTTTCCATAAGAATAACCCAACTATGCAAGGAATAGATTGAAAAAAGTATTGTACTCAAGCATAAATGTTCATCTTTATGCAATTCACTCTTCCTATTAATGTCAGTGGTAAATCTTTCCACTTATCTAAATCAATTTTAACCTTATTTAATAAAGGTACATAATGCAAAATAAATAATTCATGATCATTTTTATTTACAACTATTCCTAAATATTTAATTTTATTTGACCATCTAAATTTAGTAATTTGTCTACAATCCATAAAATCTTCTTCTGCTATTGGTAAAACCTCACTCTTTTCCCAATTAATCTCATATCCCGATAATTTACCATACTTATTCAACAAGTCCTGTGATAATTTTAGTGAAGTTTTTGGATTAGTTAAATATACAAAAACATCATGTGTAAATAAGCTAATTTTATTTTCATTTTCTCTCACTTTAAGTCCTCTAACACCAAAATCATGTCAAACAGCCTGAGCTAAAGGTTCTGTCACCAAAGCAAGTAAAGCAGGTGAAAGAGGAAAACCCTGTCTTGTAGAACAAGATAAATTAAAAGATTTTGAAATCTCACCATTCGTTATTACCCTTGTCGTAAGTTCTGCATATAAAGCCCTAACCCAACCCCTAAAAAATGGAACAAAATTAAATTTTTCCAATACTTTAAACAAAAACTTCCACTCAACTCGATCAAATGCCTTCTCAGCATCCAAAGATATATCCGTTGGTTGATTATCTTGTTGTTTTTAGCATTAATTAATGAAATCAATTTAACTATATTATCTGATGACAATTTAACTATATTGTCTTTGACAAACCCTACCTGATTGTTACGTAAAAAAATTTGGCAAATAATTCACTAACCTATTATCTGAAACTTTTGACACCAATCTATAATCAACATTTAATAATGATATTGGTCTGTAAGGTGACACTTTTAAAGAGTTCCTTTCTTTTTTTAGGTATAACTGTAATCAATGCTTTTGAGAAAGATTCTGGAAATACATCCATTTTAGTTGCTTGTTTCAAAACATCTTTATATAATGGAAATAATAAATCATTAAATTTTTTATAAAACACCACCTTAAATCCATCCTCTCCAGGAGATTTCCCATCAGGCATCGATTGCAAAGCTTCTCTCAATTCTAATTCAGTAAATAAAATATCTAAATTCTTTACCTCAAATTCATTCAACACTGGCAAATTTAAACTAGATAAAAATAAATCAATTTGATCCATTTTTTGATAACCCTCTGACATATATAAATTTTCATTAAATTTTAAAAATTCATCAGTATTCATTTATGTAATTTCTCCATTCTTCCTAATAGCATTAATTGTCCTTGATACTTGCTCAGTTTTATGTTGCCATTCCAAACCATATGCACTCTTTCTCCCAATTGATAATAACATTGTTTAGACTGCAAAATCATTTTCTCATATTTATACGTTTGTAAATTATAACGTAATTTCACTTTAGATAAATTTATCCTTTCATCCTCTGTATAATTTTTTTTAATTTTTTTCTCCAAGCCTTCGATTTCCTTTTCCAAATTTAAACTTACGAATAAATAGTTTTTTTCTCTCTTAGTTGTATCGCTAATAATTTGTCCCCTCAAATATGCTTTTAAAGCATCCCACAAAATAAATTTACTTTGAACTGAATTTTCTTTCATTTGTAAATAAAAAATAATTTGATCTCTCATCCACTAAATGAAATCTGGTCTCTTCAATAACTTTTCATTAAACCTCCATCGATAAGCTGTCTCAGTTAATTCAGTCCCTAAACATTTAATGAAGGATATGCGAATAACCTACTTTTATATTCTGCAAAATTAAATCTACTTGTAAATGCACATAAATCAAAAATACATTTATTCTAGAGAAAGAATTATGCAGAGCTGAATAAAGTGAATAATCTTTCTCAGTTGGATTTAATTTCCTCCAAATTTCCACTAAATTTAAATCCTCCATCATCTTAAACAGTCTTTTTGCCATTTTAGTTCTTTCAACAATTTTTGGAGATTTGTCCAACAAGGGATCCAAACAACAGTTAAAATCTACTCCGACTAACACATTCCCATATGCCTGATTCAAATTTAAAAATGTCCCTGAAATAAATGTCTGATCATCTTCATTTGGTGCATAAACATACATTAAAGTCCAACTTTCAGAAAAAAAATCTTCCAATTAACAATCAGTACTCTTCCAACTTTATCAAAAAAAAAATCCACAGCAAAAAGTTTTTTTTTATTAACTAATATCACCACGCCTCTAGTTTTAGAGTTTAATGAAGACAAAATTACATGTCCTGACCAATCTCTCTTCAACTTCAAATGTTCTTTTTCTGTCAAATGAGTCCTTTGCAAAAATACAATATCTACTTTTAGCTTCTTTAAATTTTTATTTTTTCTGCCTTTTTCTCCATTGATTGTAATTCAAAAGATACATTTTTACGTATCAAAATAGCTACATCTTTAGCCTTAGAATTAAATGAAGAAGAATATACATGCCCAACCCAGTTCCTTTTTAATTTCACGCTTTCCTTCACATTCAAATGTGTTTCTTGTAAAAAAGCAATATCAATTTTCATTTTCTTAATATACGCCAAGACCCACGTATATTAATCTAACTATTTAATCCTCGAACATTAAAAGTAGCAAACCTCAACTTTGACATATCTACTATTATTACTAAATACCAATAATATCTTTATATAAAAACTCAAATTAATGTATATAGGCCCTCCAATAAAAAAAATCACAAATTAAAAACTAAAAAAAAATTAAAAATAAAAAAAATTAAAAAATAAAGAAAAAGGAAAAAAAAAGAAAATCCCCCCCCCCAAAAAAAAACTACCAGAAGGTAGTAATCCCCTAAACAAAAATTGGGTGTGGGTCACCCACCAGTGGCTGATGACTAGTAAAGAAAGTCCAAATCTCTCCTTCCCCAGCCAAACAGTCAGTAACATCAAAATATTATAAGAACAAAAGAAAAAGTAGAATAAGAAAATTCTTTTTACCCAAAAGACTCCAATCTTGAAAATCCCATTTCAGAAGTTGGACTCTTTCCATTCCTGTTTTTTTCCCATTTTTGCCATTTCTTCCTTTTCCAGAGCTACCAAAGTTTTCTTTAGGAGATAATGCTGGACTATGTCTTTGTCCTCTTATATCTGGCCATGAGTCAGCAAAAATCATTGCTTCACAATCAGTTTCAAAAAACCAAAATTGATAGACTCCGTAAAACACCTTCAACACTGCAGGGTAACGAAAAGTAGACTTATAACCTTTATGCCACAAAACTTCTTTAACTGGATTGAATCGACGTCGACCTGATGCATTTCCAACAATGGAGACATTTTCCTGTGTGCTCCCTCCATTGAAATCAAAAGGCTTTCTACTTCTTGGGAACACGCACCTTCTTCCGGGGAATGGGTAATTCCAGCGCCATCCTTCATTTGGTAGCAATAGATTTTTTTTCAGCCCGCACAGGAAATCTTTGGGGTCTAGGCAATGAAGAAATTGAGCCAGGGGCTGTTTCAGGTCGTCTAGTCCCCAGATCCTCAGCACTTCGAAAATGTATATTCTTATGAACTTGAGGTTTAATCTTTTTACCATTAGTGGCCATAATAATTGCTTGATACTTTAAACTAAAATTTAAAAAGTTTAAACTTGAAAACAAAGGGTTAAAAAACAGGTATTTAAAAATCTGGCCAGAGAGGTCGTGATTACATGTCTAGACTCTACGCTATCTTGCCACGATCCCTACTTTTAGCTTCTTAATATAATCTATCACACATTGCCTTTTTATTGGGTGATTTAAACCCTTAACATTAACAATTGTAAAACTTAAATTACTTATTACAACTTACACAATGGCACCCAATCTTTCACAATTAACTTAAACAAAAACCCTCAACCAACAATAAAAAACACTAGACCCCCCCCCTGAAAAAACTGCAACACACTCGAGACACATACCCCAGACACATACCCCAACAATCACACACCTCCCACACACACACCCTACACACAACCCCCAACACACATCCCCAGACACACATTCCACACATACAAGCCCCGACTCACACCCCCCACAATCACACACCTCCCACATGCACACCCCACACACACATACACATCCCAGGAACACACCCTCACGCTCACAAACTCCCACACATACACTCTGCGCACACACACACACACATATCCCCCATACACATACTCCCCCACACACAACCTCTGACAGATATACACAAACACTCTTCGACACTCATACACACCTTCCACACCCTCACTCCACAAACACCCAATGCACCCACAGTCCCCTTCCCACACACCACACCTACACATATACCCCGACGCACAACCCAGAAACACCGCCCACATACACCCCTCACACACACCTTCACACATGACCACCTCCCACACACAACTCACAAAATCAACTCCCAGCCACACATCCCACACATAAATGCACACTCACACTCACCCGATACAACCCCTGGACAGATAAACCTCCCACACACATACCCGTACACACATCCTCTCACACTCAGTCCCCCCCACACACACCCACCCACACCCCATATACCTCTCACGCACAACCCCAAACACACACACACCTTCACACTTGACCACCTCCCACACACAACCAACACAAAATCAACACCCAGCTACACACACACACACACGCACACTCACACAATACAACCCCTACACAGATAAACCTCCCACACACATACCCGTACACACATCCTCTCACACACACAGTCCCCCCCACACACACCCACCCACACCCCATATACCTCTCACACACACACCCAAACACACACACCTTCACACTTGACCACCTCCCACACACAACCAACACAAAATCAACACCCAGCTACACACACACATACACGCACACTCACACAATACAACCCTACACATCTGCCCCAAAAAACATGGCCCCAATGGACATCCCCCACTCACTACCCACATACACACCCCACACAATCATAACCCTACAGACTTCCCCACAAAAACAATAACATACCCGTCCCACACACACCCAACACAAACCACACACACACCCATTCATAGACCTCCACCCATCCCCCAAACACATACCCCACATACACACCCAGCACATGGACGCCCCTCCATATTCACCACCGCATTCACACCCCTGCACACACAACCCACGCACAAACCCATTCCCAATCATGCCCCCTACACACTCCCTCCCTCGCATGCACTGCCACACTTATTTCTCCGCACACACACCCTTCACACCCTTGACACAAACATTGCCAGACAAATCCCACCATGCACACGCACTAATGCGACCCTGCACAAACACCTTCCCACACAAGTCCCTCACACATGCACTCCCACTCACATGGCCCTACACACACATCCCGAGCCACATACCCCTACACACACACACCCCATAAATACGCCCACACACACACTCCCTCATACAACCCCCTCACACACAAACCCGCAAATCCACCCACCCACACCACCCCACACATATTTCCCCCACACTCATGCGCTCACACAGACACACACACATTCCCTCCACGTATATCACACACACACACACACACACACACACACCAACCCTCCATATGCAAACCCCACACAAGCCACACATCCCATACCCACACACACACTCTCTATATTCAAATCCCACACACACACAAACCCCACTCATAAACACCACACAAGCACAAAACCCCTAACACACACAAACTCACACACAAAAACACCACACAAACACAAACAACCCCCACACTCAAATCCACCCCACACACTAACCCACCACACACACTAACCCACCACACATACACACCATACTCACATCCCCAAACATCAGAGACTTACCCAAATTCCCCACACACACAAACCCCAAAATAGTGCCCATGGTGGAAGTGAGGGCATTGGTGCAGTCGCTGACCCATGGGGAGGTGTGGGTGAGGGCATTGGTGCCATCGCTGATGGAGGGAGGGGGTGGTGCCGTCGCTGATGGAGGGAGGGGGGTTGGTGCCGTCGCTGATGGAGGGAGGGGGGGTGGTGCCTTCGCTGATGGAGGGAGGGGGGTTGGTGCCGTCGCTGATGGAGGGAGGGGGATTGGTGCCATCGCTGATGGAGGGAGGGGGGGTGGTGCATTCGCTGATGGAGGGAGGGGGGTTGGTGCTGTCGCTGATGGAGGGAGGGGGGTGGTGCCTTCGCTGATGGAGGGAGGGGGGTTGGTGCCGTCGCTGATGGAGGGAGGTGGATTGGTGCCATCGCTGATGGAGGGAGGGAGGTTGGTGCCATCGCTGATGGAGGGAGGGGGGTGGTGCCATCGCTGATGGAGGGAGGGAGGTTGGTGCCATCGCTGATGGAAGGAGGGGGGGTGGTGCCATCGCTGATGGAGGGAGGGAGGTTGGTGCCATCGCTGATGGAGGGAGGGAGGTTGGTGCCATCGCTGATGGAGGGAGGGAGGTTGGTGCCATCGCTGATGTGTCAAGGGGTGCAAGATGACGTCGTCATTGACAAGTATGGGGATGGAAGTAGCGCTGACAAGCGGGGTGGGGGCGCATGCAATGCTTGCCATGTCCTATATACGTTGATGCCCCACACAGACACTGACACACACACTCACCCTGCCACACACACCCACTCACACATACACACCCCCACACACACCCCAAACCCACACCCCTCACCCACTCCCCATACACCCATCCCCCACAAACTCACACCCCTCACAACCACACACACACCCCTCACACACACCACACATAACCCACACCCACACCCCTCATACACACACCCTCACACATGCCCCACAACACACACCCCTCCACACCATCTCTCCACCCATCCCACACACTCTCACCCCCCACCCACACATCCACACACTCAGACACCCCCATACTGCCCCCTACATATATTCTCACAAACACACATCTACACACACTTCCCACACACACCCATCCCTCACACACACACCACATTAACACACCATACACACACCCACCCCCACACACCCCACTCCCCACACACCCACTCCCCACAAACACACATCCCTCACAAACACACACCACACATAACCCACACACACTGCCACACACATACCACACAACACACACCCCTCCACAACACCCACCCACCCATCTCACACACACTCTCACCCCCCACCCACACACTCAGACACCCCCACACAGCCCCTACACTTATCTTCACAAACACTCATCTACACACATTTCCCACACACACCCCTCTCGCACCCATCACTCACACACACACACCCCACACTAACACACTATACACACACCACCCCCCACACACCCCACTCCCTACACATCCACCCTCCACAAACACACATCCCTCACAAACACACACCACACATAACCCACACCCACACCCCTCATACACACACCCCTCCACACCATCTCTCCACCCATTTCACACACTCTCACCCCCCACCCACACATCCACACACTCAGACACCCCCACACTGCCCCCTACACTTATTCTCACAAACACACATCTACACACACTTCCCACACACATCCATCCCTCACACACACACACCACATTAACACACCATACACACACCCACCCCCACACACCCCACTCCCTACACATCCACCCCCCACAAACACACATCCCTCACAAACACACACCACACACACCCACAAACACATTTCCCACACACTCAGACACCTTCCACATTGACTCCACACAACACACAGACCACACACAATTCCCACACACACCCCACACACCCACATACTTACACACACTTCCCACACACACTCCCACTTACACACACACCCCACATCCCCACACTTACCAAACACTCACCCCACACAAACCTCTCACATCCACTTCCCACACACTCAATCCACACACTCAGACAACTCCCACAGTGACCCCACACACACACACATCCACACTCCAATAGAATCTCTTTTCTCCCTCTCCCCTTAATCCCGTCTCCGAACCAGATTCTTGTATTTAAAGTAGACTTTGTTCCTAGACGAATATAATATGGGTCTGGAAGTCGGGTTTTAGAATGAAAGGTTCTGAAAATCGTTCAGGATAGGTCCCCCCAATTATTTCGGGGCAAATTGGAAGATGTTCTTTTATATCAGCGACATGTTCTATCAGTGAGATAATTTTGTCGAGTTCCTTCCATTTGACGTCGATGTTGTGCTTTGTACAAATGTCTGCATATATTTGTTCACTTATGGAAAATGGAAAGAAGGAAATGCACACACGCACACATACCCACTCCCACACCCTCCCACACGCACACATACATACACACAACCTCCCTCACACCCCTTCTTACACACACCCACACACATACCTACCCAAAAGGACCCAAGCACATACACTCCACACATATCCACCACACAATCCTACCCACACACCCCACACACAACCCCTCACCCATTCGCTCCATACCCCACATGCAGACCCCAAACACACACCCCAATCCCACACACACATCCACACACTCAGACACCCCCACACTGCCCCCTACACATATTCTCACAAACACACATCTACACACACTTTCCACACACACCCATCCCTCACACACACACCACATTAACACACCATACACACACCCACCCCCACACACCCCACTCCCCAAAACTCCAGACACACATCCCAATGATTTTGGGGCAAATTGGAAGATGTGCTTTTCTATCAGGGACGTTTTCCATAAGTGAGTTAATTTTGTCGAGTTCCTTCCATTTGACGTCGATGTTGTGCTTTGTGCAAATGTTCTGTATATATTTGATCGTTGATATATTTGTATATATTTGTTCACTGTTCTGTATATATTCTGTATATACTTTTTCACTGTAAACAAAAGCCCCACATATCTGCACACACACCCTCACACACACACCCTCCCCCACACCCCTTCTTACACACGCCCACACACATTCCCACCCACAAGCAACCATGCACATATAACCCACACACATCCACCGCACAATCTCACCCACACACACCACACACATCCACTCACACGTTCCATCCAACACCCCAATACCCGAACATGCAGTCCACAAACACACAACCAATTCCACACAACTCCACACACACATCCCAAATCCCACACACAACCCCAACTATTTCGGGGCAAATTGGTAGATGTGCTTTTATATCAGGGACGTGTTCGATAAGTGAGATAATTTTGTCGAGTTCTTTTCATTTGACGTCGATGTTGTGCGTTGTACATATGTTCTGTATATATTTGATCGTTGATATATTTGTATATATTTGTTCACTCTTCTGTATATATTCTGTATATATTGTAAATATTCTGTATATACTTTTTCACTGTAAATAAAACCCCCACATACATGCACGCACACACACACTACCACACACACCCAAATGCCAACAGACACTCCCACTCCCTCACACACACACACACACACACACACACTGTCCCTCACACCCCTTCTTACACACGCTCACACATATACCCACCCACAAGCACCCATGCACTTATACCCCACACACATCCACTACACAATCTTAAAAAATCAAACAAAAGATGAGAAACATTAAATCGGACTGACCCGACAGGACGGAGGAACTAAGGTCGTTTGGAATCAGCAGATGCGATAGAATCGGCAATCTCCGACAGGCCGAGGGACCTTAAAACACCACACAAGTACAAACTAAACTGGATGAGAGGGTCCTTGCAGAGAAATGGATTGGAGTCAATCCACAGGACCCTCAGAGCAACAGAGAGGATCACTGGAGTCTCCCTCTTCCCCATCAGTGTGATCTAGCAGGATCCTTGTCTGAAGAGGCCATGCCAAATCCTGGAGTAGCCCTTTGACCCTGCCCACAGCATCTCTCAGCTGCTCCCATCAAGGAAGAGAAAGGAGGATCAGAACCAGAATCAGCAGGATGAAGAACAGCTTCTGTGCAGGGGTCGGGAGAAGGTTGAAGCACCAAAGGAACTGCTCCCACTCACCATCCAAGTGCAAACAGAGAGCGCATGTAAAATGTTCAATGATGGGAATGTATGGACATGATACTAAGGGCTGAAAGAGACTTGGAACAGGGTTTTTTGTGGTCGATCATTTATTACGAATAAAGTCTTACACGAAAGGGCAAGAAGCAGCTAAGGTTGTTCTTTCCACACAGATCTACTGTTAGTCCTCTAATTCTATGGGAACTGTCGCAGGGTTGTAGCTCCCAGTTGTTGGGATAGGCTGACACAAAGTGGTAGGTCCAGGTACTAATGAGGATGCCATCAGATGGTTCCCCACCCCCCACTCTCTCCCCACCACCACTGCCAACATTAGTTCTTTGTATTACAAATAAAGATGAGTGAAACACAGAAGTCTGCAGACGCTGTGATTATAATTACAAACACACCGACATGCTGAAGGAACTCAGCTATTCTTTCCAGCATTCAGGCCTGAGCCCTTCTTCAAGGAATAAACAGAATAACCCAGAAGCAGGAAATCTCAGAAAGGCTCAGAATTCTGGTTAGGGGACAAATCCAGCCCAACAAAAGGTGTTAATTGGATGTGATAGGGATGAGGTTTTTCATAGCAGGCCGAGCGACCATGTGGTCAGGCGGGCCGAATCGCTGTCCCAGTCAGTTGGTACAAGATGGCATAGGCCCCCCTTCCCTTCTCATGAGAAGCATGCATTTGGTGACACATGTTGCCTGGGAGGGAGATGTCGCCACATCCTGGTTGCAGCAACTCCGCAACGCACTGAAATCACTCCCCTAGACCAGCGCACCCCAGAGAGGAATGAGGTCGTCCCCTAAAAGCAGCACGAGAGGTTCATATAAAGGCAGTTACTGGTTCACTTCATGCTGTGTGGAGGTGCTTCATTTCAGTAGCACCACCTTTTGCAGTCACGACAAGACCATGAACAGGCTGTCAGCAAGAGAATGGGATGGGGAATTGAAGCAGGTGGCCACTGGGAGATCCCCGCTCTTGTGGCGGACATGGAGAAGTTTGTGTTTATAGGATAGCTATAAATTCCGATGAAAATACAACCAGTATAGGTTTTACTCACTCACAGGCTTCCAAAGTGGGTGAGAAAATACAAGTCTTTAGGCCAGCAAATCTTCCAGACAGGGTTCAATGATCAATTCTTCCCAACAGGGTCCCAACCTCCAAAAGGCAGCCCATTCATATATTGGTTTCCCGCCCAAACACAGCTGATTGAGTCTATTACCTATCAGATGTGAATTGTCAAAAGCTACAGTAAGCGTTCAGTAACCTTAACAACACCTTCCAGTGCCAGCTTGAAATTGTTTCTGCTCAGAGGTTTCGCCCACGATTGTTCACAGACGAAGGTGAATGATGCTTGTCAGTGACACATGGGTCTCTCTGGAGGTTGAACTGATCCCAGGGCACTGAGTTCTGGAGAAATGTCCACACCATATTTGATGTTGCTGAATGGAGGAAACACTTTCGTATGTCGCATGGCACCTTTCACTTCGTGCTGGAACTCTAAGAACCTCACCTGAAGCCGCATAGACCAGGCGCAGCAACCATGGAGCCGGGATTTCGATTAGCTGTGGCTCTGCGCTGGTATGCCACCCCTTATGAGTATCGATCCATCAGTCCCATCTTTGGAATAGGCATCAGCACCGTGTGCATGGTGGTGCAGGAGGTGACGGCCGCCTTGACGAAGTTCCTCGGTAAACGTCTCATGTCCCTGCCCATTGGAACACGTCTCCGTGAGACCAATGACAGCTTGGTGCAAAGGGGATACCCAATGTGTGCCGGTGCCATTGATGGATCACATATTCCCATTATTGCCCCCAGCTTGCATGCTGCAGCCTACTACAATCGCAAAGGCTGGCATTCAATGGTTCTGCAAGCGGTGGTCGACCACAGATTCTGGTGAGCTAAGCCTTTATTGGTCTTTATCACATCACATCTCAATGTCTATCACTTCACTGTGCTTTCCATTCAGGTTACAGCTTCTCAGATGTGTTTGTTGGCCGGGCAGTACCCATGATGCCCGAGTGCTTGCAAACTCTCCTCTGTATAGAAAGGAAGAGGACCAGGGCGGATACCACTTCCCACCTGACGTGAGTGTTCACCCTACAAAGCTCCATGTGTCAATCTTATGTATGCTTATTGTGTCAACGGTCTTGTGTATGAATTAACAACATTCTCCATTGTTGTGCCTGCAGGTGTCCAAGGATGTTAATGGAGTGGAGGTTCCAGCGCACTTGTGGGTCATCTGGCATATCCACTACGAAATTGGCTGATGAAGGGGTTCACACAGCACCAAGGACTGGATCTGGATCTGCAAAGATTTAACAAGGCCCTTAATTCTGCAAGGATAGTGGTGGAACATGCATATTGCCGTCTAAATGGCTGCCGGTGGTGCCTGTCCAACCGTCTGGATATCTCTACCACCTTAGTCCCAGGTGTTGTGTTTGCTCGCTGTGTCCTGCACAATATATGTGAGATTAACAAGGAAGACTTTCTGTCAGAGTGGACGTTGGTTGAAGCAGATGGTCCTGCACCCATTAGCACAGATTGTCGCAATCAGCAGGCCCATGGGCACCAGGCCATCCATTCTGCCATTTTGTCCATCCTGTAAGGGTATGACCCTGCCACCTAGCTCCTAATTTCCACAACTTGTTCCCCCCTCCACCCTCCCCACCCAATGCGACAACATGAGCCTACTGCCTGGCATGTTATGTGTTCTCGTGAAGTAATGGTTGCATATAAATGAGACTTGTGTGCTTGTCAAAAATGTAATAAAAAACATTTTTTGAGAAATCTTATTGCTTCATAAATATCTGAGTTCGATATAGCAATGTAAACATTTCACATTATGTTTAAACTAGATGTAAACCATGGAACGGACAAATCACATTGCAAATACACTCCACACTTGAACACCGCAGAACAAAAACAAAAATGGTAAACTCAACAAACACCTCCACCCGGCACCACAGCATTTCTGTGTTGTGCCGATTATACCTCTCGGAGGAGGGTTACCAAGTTCATTTGGCAGGCGCATCCTGCGCATTCAGGTGGCCTTCCGTCATCCCATATTGCCATTATATGGGGCTTTACAAGTGGGGCATTTGGCCACCTGAAAGTGCCTTTTCTAAGAGTTCCTGTATCTGGAAGGGCTCAGGACTGAAATGTTGGGAATATATCTTGATCTCCTATGGACACTGAAAATCCGGGCTGAGCTCCTCCAGCTTAACGGTGGGTTTTTAACCACAACATATAGATGCACATCTCAAGACAAGGCCACAAAAATGTGCCACCTGGGAAAATTGCATAACAGGGGCATCTTGTGGTTCCACTTGGCTGCTTCTTACATTATTTGGCCAGGACTTTCTTTGCAAATTTCCCAACACCTATTCTGTGTTTTCTCCAGCCTGTCAATTCAAATACACTTGTTTTCTTACTTCTCCAGTTCTTGGTTTCTCTGCTTCCTGACCTGCTTTTTCCAGCAGTTTTGTATAACTTATATTCCAGCAGTTGCTGTGGTTGAACTTTTACTGATTTAATGAATTGTTTTCATCAGAATCTAAATGTGCTTGAGTCCACGGTCAGCCATGTAAGCATTGAAATGGGTGGCCACAGGGAGATCCACCCTGTTGCAGCAGACAGAGTTGAAGTGCATTAAATGCACCCAATGATTTGGTCACTGCAGCCACCAGTTAAAAAATTCAAGAGGTTCTGCAGTCTGTGTGTCAAGAAATCCCTCTGCACCTCTGTTTTTAGTGGGAATCCTTCAACCCTGAAGTTGTGCTCTCTCGTCCTTGACTCCTCTAACATGGGAGATAATTTTACCAAATCTACTGTATCCAGGCTTCTCAACATTCGAAGTGCTTCTTAGGACCCCTACCACTCATCATTCTTCTGAACACCAAGGAGTATAGTCCAAGATCCATCAAACCTTCCTCATATATTAATCCCTTCATTCCAGGAATCATTCTTGTGAATCTTCTGCAATGCCAGCACATCCTTTCTTCAATAAGGAGCCCAAAACTCTCTCCGCTACTGCAGGTGCAGCCTCGCCAGTGCCTTCTTAAGCCTCAACATCACATCCCTGCTCTTATATCCTATTCTTTGTGATATGAATACCAACATTCCAATCAGCTGATTGACCACCAACATGGAAGTTAACCTATGGGGCATCCTGCACGGCGATGCCAAGGTCCATCTCCCCCAGAATTTTCAATCGGCCCTTTTATTCCTTCTCCCAAAGTTCATGACCAGACATTTTCCTACTTTGGAATTCACTGGCCTCTTCTTTTTCCATTCTCCTAATCTATCTGTCTCTCTGCAGCCTTGCTGTTTTCTCCCAGCTACCTGCTGCTCTGTAACGGGTGAAGAAAAAGAGATGGCCCCCAGAATTGTTTCCCAGCATTTCTGCACACCTGCAGAAAGCCACATAACACAGCAATTGCCTTCTGGTCGTTCCCCCTGATAGTACAGATTCTAACACCAATGTGTATCTGTCCAGAGTGTACTTTAGGATGACTGTGATTGGCTGAGAGTGTAGCCACACCTACTGGCAGGTCTTAAAGGATTTCTCCTAGCCAGACCAGGTCATTCTGGACTGGTCGACCCACTTATGATATGCTCCAGTCTTTTAGTTAATAAAAGTCTTGGTTTGGATCAACAAGTGTTTGGTTCTTTCGACGCACTCTGCAATGTTCCCCCTTCCTGCACCTTTGCTCTTTGAGATGTGTCACCAGCAGTGTCCTTTCCTTCTGTTCCTCAAAATAGATACTTTATTTTCATATTTCAATATGTGCGCAACTCGGAGTTCACAATATTAGCCAAGAGCTGTTAAAATTCTCGGGAAAACATTGCAAATTATAAAATCTTCTCAAACAATGAAAAACCATGTACAAAAGTGAAAACAGTGACTCCTGGTGGGCCAGGTAAAAACTATCGGGAGATACATAAAAAGGTGCCTTTTTAGAATCTTTTTCTGCTCATGTAGAGAGGGTTTTGAAGGTTAATTGGAAACTATTTTCAGAGGCTTGGACATGGATGAATTTTTACGGACTGAATGAAGATGATGTTCACTTTGTTCCTGATGCATTTTTATATTTGAATCAATCAATGAGAATATTATGGTTGGAGGAGATTTTAATTGTTGTTTGGATCCGTTGTTGATTAAATCTCCAAAAATTGTGAAAAAAGACAAAATGGCAAAAAGAATAACTGAGTTAATGGGGGTTTTAAATTTAGTGGAAATATGGGAACGGAGGAATCCGACCAAAAAGGATTTTTCCTTTTATTCTGCACGTCATGATTCGGTTTCAAGAATAGATTTTTTTGGTATCAGCCCATTTGCAGGATCGAATCAGACAGGCTGAGTATAAGAGTAGGATTCTGTCAGATCACTCATTATTGTTAATTTCACGTAGTATCGCTGAGATGGTGGAAACTTGTTATTGTTGGTGATTTAATGAAACGTTGTTTAAAAAAAACCTGAAATTATTACGCTTGTAAGAGATCAGATTAGGTTTTTTTAGAAACGAATGAGGGATCAGTTCAAAGTAAGTTTATGTTATGGGATACTTTAAAAAAGATATTTACGAGGTCAAATTATTAGTTATATAGAACAAGTGAAGAAACAATATATAGCAGAAATTCAGGGCTTAGAGAAAGAAATTGCAACATTAGAGAAGACATTTAAGAAAAATTCAACTGAGGATAATAAAATACAGTTGTCCAAATTGAAGCTTTGTTACAATACAATTGTGAAAAAATAATTCAATGATTGAAACAGCTCTACTATGAGTTGAGGGAGAGAGCACATAAGGTTTTAGCTTGGCAATTGGAAACTGAACAAGTGTCTAGAATGCAGTTAGGAGAAATTCAGAGATAACATAAACCACAGGATATTAATGATGAATTTTGTACATTTTATCGGGACTTTATCTGAAGGGAATTCGGATATGGAGCAGATTGATTGTTTTTTGTCAAATTTAAATTTACCTTTATTAGAGGAAGTGGATATTAAGACTTTGGATGGTTCATTTACTGATTTGGAACTTAAGGAGGTGTTACAATCTATGCCAAGTGGAAAATCACCTGGAGAAGATGGATTTACATTGGAATTTTAGAAAGAATTTTATGATTTGTTATTTCCGGAATAACAAGCCACTGATACAGGTTTATTTCCAGAGTGGTTTTCAAGGGCATTAATAACAGTTATCCCAAAGAAAGACAGAGATCCATTAAAAGTTGTCTCATACAGACTAATATTAATAAATATTAATCTTGAATGTAGATTACAAAATTGTAGCAAAGGTTTTAGCAAACAGATTGGCTAACTTTTTACCGCAATTAGTACATGTGGATCAAGCAGGATTTATCAAGGACAGATGTTCAGCTGATAATATTACTAAATTAATTACAATAATTAATGCTTCAAGACAACTCAACCAGACAATGATATTAGCGCTAGACGTGGAAACGGCTTTCCACAGTGTGGAGTGGAATTTTTATTTAAGGTGTTAGAAAAATATAAATTTGGACCACTCTTTACCAGTTGGGTTAAGGCATTATATTCTAATCCTTTGCTCGGGTGGTGACGAATGGACAGATTTTGAAGGCATTTAATTTGTTTAGATCAACTAGACAGGGTCATCCGCTGTCACAAGCCTTATTTGCATTAGTTATGGAACCAAGCAATTAGGCACGAAATGAATATTAAGGGAATTACATTTGGTGGGCAAGAGTATAAAATTAATCCGTTTGCAGATGATGTGTTGATATATTTGTCTCAACCTAAGAATTCTTTAGAACCATTACAAAATTTGTTGAAAAGATACGGGGTAATGTCAGGTTATAAAGTAAAGTAAGATATTACTAATATCAGATGGATATTATTCAGATTGTAAACAACTTATGAAGTTTAAATAAAATTATTTGGGCATTATAATGGATAAAGAGTATCAAAATTTATACAGCTTAAATTGTGTACCATTATTAAATAAGATTAAGTTTGATTTAAATAGATGGAAGGAGTTACTGCTAACACTGATTGGATGGGTAAATTGTATTAAATTGAATATATATCCTCGCATTCAGTATTTGTTTCAATCTATTCTGAGTGTTATACTGGGAAAGATCTTTCAGGAATTAAATAAAGCAGATTGTTTCTTTCTATGGAATGGTATGTTGTCTCGAATCTCTATGCAAAAGTTAACATGGAGGTATGTTTTGGGAGGTCATCAATTACCACATTTTCAAAATTATTATCAAGTAGCACAATTAAAATTTATTAATAGAGTGTTTGATATTGACCAACCTCCGATGTGGGTGAATGTGGAGAGGGATCAAATACAAGAAAGAACAATACATTATTTTATATATAAATGGAATCCTCTGCTTTTGCAGTAGTATCAACTGCCAGTATTGAAACATTTGATAGGAGTATGGTATAAATGGAATCAGTTTATAGGATCGAAAGGTAATATTTCAGCTAAGACACCATTATATCAGAATCAGACAATTTCATTTTCTATGAATAATTCTTATTTGAACGATTAGGAATCAAAAGAAGTGATATTATTGGAGGACTGTTTTGAAGTCGATTCACTTCTTTGGTTTAATAGACAGAGAGAAATTTGGAATATCGCAAAATACTTTATTTGCTTACTATCAAGTACAAGATTTATTATTGGAATGCTTTGGTAGAAATTTAGTATAACCTGGTCAAATGAAATTTGAGAGATTCATTGTTGATAAGGGGAAAAAAGGGATTTGTTTCTGAAATGATGTGTTATTACACAAAGAGATGAAAAAGGTAGATATATTTAAAATAAAGGATAGATGGGAGAAGGATTTATGTGTTCCTATTTCTGTGGATGAGTGGTCTTACATGTGTTTGGTTAGTGTTATGAAATTAATTAATGTACGATATAGTTTAGTTAATTATAACTTTCTGCATCAGTTATATTGAACTCCTGAAAAACTGACAAAATATGGATTTAGTGGGTCAGATTTGTGTTTTTGATTTGGTGATCAGACAGGTACTTTTTTTATACTCAGCGTGGAAATGTTTAAAGTTGAAGCCCTTTTGGTAAAAAGTGATTAAATTTTTGCGATTTCTTTTCAAATGGATTTATATGTGGATCCATGGGTATGATTACTGGGATACATGAATACAATTATGGCAAATTTACGCTTGGAGAAACCTCAAATTGCATATATTCGTTTAGAATTAGCAGTGGCTAGAAAATGTATAGCTGCAACTTGGAAAAATGATGTCGAATTGAGTATTTATAGATGACACAATGAAATTCAATCATGTATTTACTTTAAGAAAATAATGTATAATTTGCAAAATAATTATTCTTTTTTTATAAAGATGTGGAGTTGGTATTTGGAATGTATGGTTTGAGATTTTAAGTAAAAGCCTTATACGTGTTGCAAGATGTAAATGGATGGCGCACCGTAACAGCCTGTTATGAGACGATGTCATTCAGTTTTTTAATATAAGCTCTGTAGGGGTGAGGGTTATAGGTGCTTGGAGAGATGGGAGGGGGAGGAGGGAGGTAGTAGAGGGTAGTTATAGATTACACTTTGTATTTTTTCCTCTGGGTACTGATGTCCTCTCACATCCCTCAGGTAGGTGTAAATGGCACCTTGATGACTGATGTGGATTGTTTTATATTTTAAATACAACATCTATGTTGTACATGTAATGACAATATCATTCAAAGAATTAGACTCAACTACAAAACTGGGAGGAAGGATGTGAACCTGAAAGATTTAGTTATGGCCACTGATTCTTAAACAATTTGGTGAGAGGACACACACATGGTTACCGGGATGAACTCAGGCATGAGAGGTTTCAGAAAGGAGAAGAGACTGTTCTTGATCAATCAAGAAATTTTAGAGATCACCCAGTAAATGTTATGAGAAGGCACATGCGCACGTGATGCCATAAAAGGAGTTACGTTTATATTGCATATTCAGTTAATTTTTAATTTAGACATACAGCATGGTAGCAGAACATCTCATGCCCTGAAGCCATGCTGCCCAATTTACACCATTAACCTACACCCCCTGCACATTTTGAATGGATCATGGAAACCAGAGCCACTGGGGAAAATCCACGCAGATACAGGGAAGACTTTCAAACTCTTTATAGACAGTGGAGGACCTGAACCCAGGTCCGGTCCCAATCACTGGTGCTGTGATGGTGTTGTGCTAATTTCCACACCAACCATGTCATCCTTTAGATGCCATCTTATTCAGAATAAAGAGTGTTTACTCTTTCTCTCTTTTAACCATCTTGAACACAATGTCAAACTGTTTCATTAACCTCCAAAACAATTGATCAGAAATAATCTATAGAACACCGTCGAACCTGTTTACTGAAATAAATTAAATGGAAGGAAAAAAGAAAAAATTAAAAGCTAAAACTAAAAAAAAACCTAAAAATTAGGTCTAATCCAACCTCTCCCTCTAATCAAGGTTACCTTATGTAATGAAGAAAAGACCAATCGTGTGGAACAGCTGGCAGCCCCCAGAGAACAGGCAATGAACGGCCAAAACACACATTTAGTTCCTCCAATTGTAGAAAATCTAAGAATGGGCCCCCATTATTTCATCAATTGGAACTTTCTATCTTTAATATTAGATATGATTGTCTCTAAACTTAAAAGGACATTTCATCATGTAATCACTGTGTATGGGTCAGGGAAGAATCATCTTTCCATTTCAATTACATTGCTCATCTGGCTATTAACGTAGCAAAAGCTCAAATTTTTTTTCCTGAGCTGCCGACAATGGTTTATCTGGATCACGAGAAAAACCAAACAGTGCAATTAACGGACAAGTTCAAAATTGATAGTAAGAACCATTGATAAAGTTTGAAAAATGCCTTTCCTGAATTTCTCTAAGTTTGGGCATTCCAAAAACAGAGGAATTAAAGAGACTTGGAAAATTTTAAATTTCTCACATAGTGAATCAACACCTGCATACAAGCGAGATAGTTTCAGTTTGGACATATGTATTCCTGTACCATCTTAAATTGTAAAAATAAATGCCTAGCATAAAGTGAAGAGTCATTAATCCGATTGAGAATAGAATACCAAGCTACTTCTGGAAATTTTATATTTAAATCTCATTCCCAACTGCTCTTAATATTGGATTTTAAACCCAATACATTATTATAAATACATGCTATTAATCCACCATGAACATAATGCCATAAATTTAAAGAAATAGAAGAAGAACATTAGTCTTATAAATTCACGGAAAATCCAACATCTTAGGTTGAAGAAAATGTCTAAATTTTCAATGTCCAAAAAGAGTGATTACTAAGTTCAAAATTTAGTTGATAATTGTTTGAATGTGGCAAAATTAACTGAAATAAAGGGGTAATTGAAACTTTGAATATCTATTCTATACAATCCTTGAAATCTACATCCAACAAGGATGGTGGAAAAAGATGGTTATCTATCATAGGGTTGCCCAATGTAAAACTATTTAGCCCAAAACAGTTCCTAAATTGGCCAAAATTCTCTATCAGTTTTTCAATCATGGATTATGTGTCAAATTTGGAAAATGGTGAAAATGATCCTATTGTAGAACTTTTTTGGAAAACTGTAATTCCGTCATGGCCCATGAAGGGCGATTCACTGATTTTTCCAAAATTATCTAAAGCAAGCCTGATCCAAATGCTATACTCTTTCCATTTATTACATTCCCAGCAGAAGTTGGGGAATTACAACTAGTAACAAGGAACTGGCTCTGTTATCCCCTCTTCACACAGGCCATAAAGTTCATAGTTGGAGCAAAGGTCTATCTTGGATCAAATGAACCGATAAAAACAGGATCCAAAGCAAGATTTAATTTGTTATTTTGGCCCAGTATTTAATGGCAGAAACTTGCTGAGCAGAGAGGGCTTTTATAATAGATATATAATATTGAAATATTACAGACCTGAAGGGCTTTTATGTATTCATTAAATAAACAGAAAAGGGTTTAAAATAATCAGACAATAGTCCAATTTTATAAATTAGATCAGGGTATTATATTATAAGCCCAAAGTTAGGGTTGTACCTAATGGACAAATGTCCTCAGCATTCCCATGAACCAGGTGTAGTGGGCAGGGATGCCCATTATCTCCAGCTCCCTTCATTTTGATTCGAGAACCGTTGGTGGAAGATATTCACTGAGATCCAGACATTAAAGGATCGTGGGTAAATAAACCAGGAAGAAGATGAGATTAATCTATTTGCAGATGATGTCCTGATATGTTTGACAGACCCAGCAATTTCATTGGTAACACTACACTTTAAACTGGAAGATCATGGGAAGATCTTGGGATATAAAAGGACCAAAATAATTAACTTCCACGTATGTAAAAGGGAATTAATCGGGTGAAACTCTGGCCTGTGGTAAATCTGACATTTGTTGTTGTCCAGGTTTTCATTCTCTCTGTAAGTCACAAAGATATGAACCCTCATGATTACATTATTAATATATTTAAGCACTGATGTACTATCAGGCCAAAACTCAGAATCTGCTAACTCCATCTGTAATTCTCTTCTTAACATAGTGTCCATTTTGCTCACCGTAGTAGCAGCAGTCAATTCCATTCAAGGTCTGGTGACTGACTTTAATGGAGTAACTCTGGCTTTTCCCATTACAAATCCACCATGTACTCGCACTTGGTTTTCACAGGACTCAGTAACTGACAGGATCAAAATCACCTTCACTACATCAGCAAAATGGTGTAACAGCAACGTGGCCACTCCAAAGTCTGTTGACTTCAAACGTCCAAGTATTTGAAGACACTCAATCCAATTTCTCCAATCTTGTGCAATGGATTCTGAGATAGTTTCATCCCATCCAAATTTTCTTCTGCACAATTCTTGAAGAATTTTCTTTCATTGAATATTTTATTTAAATCAACATATATATGAAAGTTATAACAATTAAAAATCAAATCACAATGTTACAGAGCTTACAAATATATGTTGATAATATATAAAAAAGAAAAGAAAGGAAAAGAAACTAAGATACTACAGTAGCGGCAGCTACAACCAGGCAGGTTGAGTTCAGTGAGCAAAAATTCCTTTATTCAGGTTTGCATGGCTGGTCTTATGTTCCCAGCCCAGACTTGGCTGAGAAGCGTACCGGGGGGTCACGTGGGCCGCAGTTCACGGGCTTCTGAGCCTGGTGCCGAGGTAGGGGAGAAACCCACGACGGTGCCATTTTGGACGGCTGCCCCACCGCATGCATGACATGAGGGGCTGGATCACATGCCTAATGGCATGCGCCACACAGCCCCCCCCCAGAACCGGTGCCAATGGCCTTTTTTGTCGGGCAGCCTCGCTTCTTGGGTTGAGCCGCGACCGCTGGCTCATTGGGGTTGAGGTGTGCTGGCTTTAATCTGTCCACAGTAAACAGTTCCCTCTTACATTAATGTCTGGTGTGAAGGTGGATCCTGAATGCTGGATGACTCTGTACAGTAGAGGTTAATGGTGATGTATGGGAGACTACGTAGATACGTTGATACTGGGCTCAGACTGGGAAGAAGGTTTATTGGTGATGTATGGGAAACTGAGACAGTTACTGTGACACCGGGTTAATAGTGGGGAATATGTTTAACAGAGCTGTACGATAACCTTTGGCGAATATAGTGACACCAGGTTCACAAAAGGGAGAATGTTTAACGGTGATTTACAAGAAATTGTGGTAGATGCAGTAACACCAAGCTCACATTGGGGAGAAGGTTTACTGGTGATGTACGGTAGACTTTGGCAGACACTGTAACACCGATTTCACAGTAATGAGAAGGTATAATAGTGATGTACGATAAACTGTGGCAGATACAGTAAAACTGGTCTCACAATGGGGAGAAGATTTACTGGTAATCTACGGGAAACTGAGGCAGATATTGTAATACCAGCTTCACAGGGGGAGAAGGTTTAAAGTAGATGTACATCAAACTGAGGTAGAAACTGTGAGAAAGTTTTCACAGTGGTGAGAAGGTTTAACAGTGATGTCAGATACTGTGACACCAGGTTCACAGTGGGTAGAAGGTTTAATGGTGATGTGTGGTAAACTTAAAAAAGTAACTTTCACACCAAGTTAACAGGGGGAGGAGGTTTAACGTTGATGAACGGTAGACTGAGGCAGAAACTGTGAGACAGCATTCAGAGTAATGTGAAGCTTTAACAGTGATTTACTCCAAACTGTGTCAGCTACTGTGACAAAAAGCCACCTTCCCCAGTTAGACTATAAAATGGTCAATTTTTAAAGTTGTAAAAGTGATTAAAATACTGTTCATAGACGTTGGAATAGTGAACTATCAAAACGGCTGCAAATGTGAAAAAAATCGAAAACTCAGTTACAGAAGAAATTACCTTACAAAAGTGTTAAAGAATTGAGGCCTACCTATCAAGTTGAAGCAACAGAATCGTCGACTGGAGTCTCCAAGCCTCATAGAACTCCTGCCCAGCTAAGTATTACACCAGTTTAGCATTGAGTTTGCCCAATTTCGAATCGTGTATTCGTGAACCCGGGCGCATGACAGGCCCGCGAGCCCACAGCATTGCCTGGTGGTCCGGGGATGACGCACCTGCGTGTGGGTAGACCTACCGGGCAAGCGCAGTGCGTCAAGGGTCCACGGACCTTTGGAGAAGGTGTGGGCTGTGGGGGAGCCCAAGCGACGGTGAGCTGATGAGGTTGGCACACTGTCGTTGGGTGTCCAGACCTGCAGCCGCACCGGAAGAGGACCTACTGCTTTGGAGGAAGAAGAAAGCTCAACTTCATTAGAGTTTGAAGAACTGGGGACTGAGGGAAAAGAAGGTCGGCCTCAAGGGAGGTGATCGATCCTGGACTGGATTCTGTGTTTCCAATTCTGGAAGGGATTGCTCAGCTCATGGACGATATGTCAAATATGTCAATGAAGATGACTCATCAGATGACTCAAGGATTTTCGGAAATGAAAACTAAAATGAACACTGTTTGTGAAGAAGTAAATTTTCCGAAGGAAGATATTAATGCAGTTAAGAGTGATGTTACGAGATGGACACCATCAGTGGATACTGTGCAAGATCATTTTAAAAAGATTGAGGAGGGTTTCTTGAATGCAAGAGTCAAGTGGAGCGTCATTAGTAAAAAATGGAAAAAGTGGAAGATCCTTTTGTAGATTGGGGGATTCAGAAGAAGGAATTATTGAAGAAGTTTGACTCATTGGAAAACCAAAGTCGAATAAGTAATGTTAAGATAGTTGGTCTTCTGGAAGATATGGAAGGTTCGGATCCGGTGAAGTTTTTTAAGAAATGGATCCCGGAAGTGTTGGGCTGGGAATTCTTTCCGGATGGACTGGAATTAGATCGAGCAAATAGAGTGTTAAGGAAGAAACCATTTCCAGGCCAATTACCACCAGCAGTTTTTATTTGCTGTTTTAAATATCAAGACAGGAAGATGATATTTCGATTGGCGGTGCAGAAAGCACGGCAAAATCAGGCTCCAATGATGGTTCAAAATAATAGGGTTTTTTTTAATGCAGATCTGAGTCAAGAAATTATCAGAAGACACTGAGAATTTAATTCGGCTTAAAAAGTATTGTGGAGAAAGGGATATAAATTTGCTTTTCATTACTCGTCAGTATTGAAAGCTTTTTATGGGAATTTTCAATCTCAGTTTTTTGAAAATGACCATGATGCATGCAAGGAAATGGGCGATCGTCACCAATGTCACCGAAGAGAAGGGTCAATGGTAATGGAAATGGGAAGAATATGAAAAAGTTGAATTGACGCAAAGTCTTCTCGATATTGAAGATCCGGAACAATCATTGGGACTGGAATCACTGGGTTGAATGTTTTTGTTTCAATACTTTGTGAAAGTCTGACTGGGGGAGTGGGTGACACTGAGTCCTTTAGTCACCTGCCATTTGTGGACTTTACCACACCCAGATTTTTAGGGAGCTACTACTTTTGAGTAGCTCGTTTGGGGATTGATTTTTCTCTTTTTTTTTGGAATTTTTTAAATAGGTGGGGATTAGAATACTGCGAGATTTAGAAGGGGAGCATTATTTTATAATAGGATTTACATTCGTGGGAAGGTTTAACAGTCATATACTATGAAATGTGTCAGATACTGTAACACCAGGTTCACATGGGAATAAGGTTTAACGGTGATGTATGGTATGTTGAGGAAGATAATGTGACACCAGGAGTACAGTGGGGAGAAGGTTTAATGGTGATGTATGGTATGTTGAGGTAGATAATGTGACACCAGGAGTACAGTGGGGAGAAGGTTTAATGGTGATGTATGGTATGTTGAGGTAGATAATGTGACACCAGGTGTACAGAAGGTAGAAGGTTTAACAGTGACGTATGGTAGGACTGAGGCAGATACAGTGACACCAGGTTCACAGTTGGGAGAAAATTTAATGTCATGTACAGAAGACTGAGGCAGATACAGTGACACCATGTTCACAGTTGGAGAAGGTTCAACGATGATGTACGGGAGAGTGAGACACTTATTGTGACACTGGGTTCACAGCAGTGAGAACGTTGAACAGTAATGTCCGATAAACTGTATCAGATACTGTGACACCAGGTTCACAGTGGGGAGAAAATTTAACGGTCATGTACAGTAGACTTTGGCAGATACTGTGACACCGAGTTTACAGTAGTGAGAATGTTTAACAGTGATATACTATAAACTATATAACATAACATAACATATATAACATTACAATTACAGCACTGAAAGAGGCCATTAGGCCCTTCTAGTCCACACTGAACTAAACACCCCTTTCTAGTCCCACCTCCCTGCACAATGCCCATAATCCTCCATCTTCTTCTCATCCATATACCTGTCCAACCTCTTCTGTGTCAGATACTGTGACACCAGGTGCACAGTGGGTATAAGGTTTAACGTTGATGTACGGTAGACTGAGTCAAATACTATTACTCCGCATTTTCAGTAATGAGAAGGTTTAAAAATGATATACAATAAACTGCGGCAGACACTGTGAAACCAGGTTTACTGTGGGAATATGGTTTAATGGTGATTAAAAAAATAAACTGTGGCAGATAAAGTGACACCAGATTCACAGTGGGTAGAGGTTTAATGGTGATGTACGGAAGACTGAGGGAGATACTGTGACACCGGATTCACAATGGGGAGAAGGTTTAACAGTGATGTATGATAAATTCTGGTATATACTTTGACATCGGTTCATATTGGGGAGAACTTTTAACGGTAATGTATGGTAGAGTGAGGAAGATACTGTGACACCATGCTCATTGTATTGTTCATTTATCTTAATTACAATATCTAATTTATATGCTCATTTCTTTTTGTGGCAACTTCTGAACATTCCATAAACTTCAATTCTAATCAGATTTTGTTCATTTAAATAGGTCACCACTAAAAGCTGAAATTGTTTGGTCTCTAAAGTACGCTGCACAAAATTAAATTCTTTACTTGGGTTTGGTTGCAACAGCTCTTCAGTCTGCTTCATTATTTTTTCAGTCCCTTGTTTTGTGTTTTCTTTTTTGCCTGTTCAGCTTCACCAAATGGGCATCCAACTCTCTCTTCTCAGCTTGACCCAACGTCCCCTCTGTAAACTTAAGCAAACCAAGGAGACCAAAGTTAAAATTTTCATATTTGCATTTTCAAAAACAAAAATGGCGCTGTGACTTGCAGTTTCACATCATAATCCCTCTTGCTAAACTTGCAAGCAACTGCACTGCATCCAACAGCTGGAAAATTGCAAGAGAACTGCTGGGTTAAAGCAAAGATTCCACCCAGTCACCCCATTAAAGGCCTCCAAGTTAACAACAGATAGCAACCTGAAAGTTAAACACAAAGATCTGTATCAGGAAAATTAACAGGCTTTAAAAAAAAAAATCATTTCCACTATTGAAAGAAAACTGATCAGGGAACACCAGGCTCTTGTTGAACCATTCCTGTTGTATTCCTCAAAATGGTTTGAATCTTGATTTCAAGCAGAGTCATTTGGTGAGATTGTTGGTCCAGAACAAACCCTCCCTACACACTCCCTTAAATACCTGAAAAGTCCCGGCTCAGCTCTGCTCCATTCTTAAGCTATCAGAGCTTTTCTGAAGAGATAACGGACGTCAGAATCTGGTACTTTGTCAAAAAAAAACACTAATGCTTCCCTGAACAACACACCTTTCTCTGAAAACCAACAAGAACCTTCCGAGTGGTAATCATTCACCTTTAGAGCACCAAAGCCTGATGAATTTTATATATGTTAAATTCTGAACACAGTATAAGAATGGCCTGCAACCAGTGAACTTGGAGGAATGAGAAGTGAGATTGAACTGTGAACCAAAGAACTTTTCTGAACTTACAGACATATTACACACACGTGCACTTAGAATTAGAAGGGGGATAAGTTAGATAAAGTAAATTCAAGTAGTAAAATAGTGATCAGTTAAAGTGTAATTCTGTTTTCATGTTTAAAGATAATTAAAATCAACTCTTGTTTAAGTGACCATTTGTCTTGGTGAATATCTATTGCTGCTGGGTTTGGGGATCCTCTGTTCTCGTAACACAGCACCAAGCTTCAGGTTATGATAATTGTCCATAAATGGGCTCCAGCATGTTTTGAAAGTTATTATTTGACTCTTTAATAATTTTTTGTAAATTTCAACAGACATAATATCATTTAATTGTTGTTTATTTGTCGTTGGAGAATTACCTTTCCATTCAATCAGATTTAGAGTTTTGGGTGCCGTATTTGAGAAAAGATGTGCTGGTGTTGGGGAAGGTTCAGAGATGATTTACTGGAATGATATCAGGAATGAAAGGGTTAGTGTATGAGGAACATTTGTTGACTCTTTGACTGTACTAGTTGGAGTACAGAAGGATAAGGGGGACCTCAGAGGCATTTCAAATGCTGGATGGCCTGAGCAGAGGACATATGGCAAAGATGTTTCCCATGGTAGGGGATTCTAGAACAAGAGAGCATAATTTCAGGATAAAAGGGTGTCGATTTAAAACAAATTTTGTCAGTGGGTCGTGAATCTGTGGAACTGAGGTCATTGGGTTTATTTAAGGAAGAAATTGACAGGTATTTGATTAGTCAAGTAATTATGGGTTAAGGGGAGAAAGTTGGGCAGTGGGGCTGAGTGGAAGAATGGTGGAATAGACTCGATGGACCTACTTCTGCTCCTATATCTTGTGATTTATATCATGCGGAAGACCAAGACAACCTCTTCTGCATCATGTTTTTATGTTATGTGAACCCATTTCCGAGTGAATCCCATGTTACGTGGCCCACACTCCTCCGGAATATTTGCTCTCATGTTATGCCATTTTAACCAATTCAATAAGATCGCTAAAGACCGCTGCGTTTCTCTCAATGCAAATTCTACATTGACAGAATTACAGCTTCCTCATTTAAAAAATTAGTATCGAGCAGCTCAAATGAGATTTCTTGGTTCTTTTTTGAAAGGGTTAAAATAGAATCAAATAAAATAGGAGAGTGAAAAGCAGAAGAATTTATATAAAAGTGGGAATTGAAATTAATGGTTGGTGATAAAGATACACCATTGTTGAAACATTTGATTAATATATTGAATAAAATAAATGATGAAATTGGTGTAAGTGGATGTACATCACCCAGAATAGCTTTGATTCAAAATCCTCATTTCTTTTTCAAAGGATCATCAATTTCTGGATAGTTGGTTTCGTAAGGAGATTATAAACGTGGAAGATTGTTATGAAAGGAGTCAATTAATGTCCTTTGAGCAATTGAGAAATAAATATCTATAACTCATAGCAATCTTTTTTTCTATTTCCAACAAAGAGCATATTTGAAGGATAAGTTTGGACCAACTATGTTGTACTGAAATAGAAATTCCTTATAAAGACGAATTGTTAAAAAATTTACTTCTCTGATGTCCTGTTTATTACAAGTAGGAACTTTTAAATGAGGAGTTCATGAGTCAAGATAAAGGTGGGAAATGGATCTGAATATTGTATATGATTGGCTAATATGGGCAGATCCATATAAGGATCTCAATGTAAGAAATAAATTGGTTCAGTATAATTCTTTATACATCAATCATTTATCAGATGTCAGCAAGGATTTTATCTGAAAGCAGCACCTGGAGTCAGGTGACTCAGGCAGTTGGATTTGAAAAGCTCTACAGGAAGCTGATTTGGCAATAGAGATCACGTGATCCAGGGGAGTTGTATTAATTCACTTCAACTTAACAGTCTGGAACTATTGACCAGAGTTCCACACTGCAGCAGTGAGGAAGGAATTCACAACTAGTTTTTCTTCTACAGTTTCTGTGGAACTCACTACATAGCAAGTTTATACTGTGGAACTCACTCACATAACAAGTTTACACTGTGGGAATCTCGCACATAACAAGGTCATACTGTCGAACTCACTCACATCCCAATGTTACACTCTGAGACTCATTAACTAAACAAGGACGACACTGAGGAATTCACTTCCATAACAATATAACACTTTAAACTGACTCACATAGCAAGGTTAGTGTTATAACCAGGTTACACTCTGGAACTCACTAACATTACATTTTCAATATTGAACTCACTGACACAACAATGTCAAACTGTGGGACACACTCACATCACCAGGTCACACTGCGAAAATAACTCACATAACAAGTTTACACTGTGGGACTCACTAACATAATGTTAACAATGTGGGATTCACTAAGAAAACAGGCAAACTGTGGAACTCACTCTCATAACATTTTCAGTGTTGATCTCACTGATATAACAAGTTCAGAATGTGGGACTCACTCACATAACAAGGTTAGAGAGTGGTTATAAATCACATCACAAGTTCATTCTATGGAACTGTAATGGAGGATTTCGACCAGCTTATGCAAGAATGTATAGATGTGAATCAGAAGACATGATCTGAATTCCACCATGAGGCCCAGAGATGCAGTTGCCTTTTGTTGGTCGCAGACTGTCAGGAGTCCTTGAAGATAATTAAATCAGTTATTCTAAGAGATAAGCTATGAGTAAACAACTTTTGGGTAATATAAGCCATGGTCCCACTGCTGAGGTCTGAGACTCTCTGAGGGGTGGAAATCTCTCTCAGCAAGAGGAAGAACTTCTAGACTCCAACCAACGTCTCAGTCAGGGGAGGTGGAGAACCTGCTACCGGCGTCCCGACAACCTATTACAAGTGTGTGGTCGTTGCCACGCTTCTGCAGCTGGGACCAGTCCAGGTGTTGAGGGGTTGGGGAGGGGAACAGGCAGGGGAATGAGGAGGGCTACGGGGTAGAGGAAATGGGAGGTGAACGGAGGAAGGCATCCCTACCCCCTCCCTCACCACCTGTTCCCCTGCATTTCCCCTGCTTCTCCTCTCCACCTTGCAGAAGAAGCTGGGCCTCATTGCAGCCAGAACCTCCCTGTGGTTCTAGAGCCTCCATTTCAGGAAGTGCCTTCGACACTCGCTGCTGGACAGACGTCTTGTCTCTTGATTCATTCTGTACCATTGTAATTAAATTAAAAAATGTGTTGGCTTTTTAAAGCTTGAACACAAAAGGCTGGTCCAGATAGACAACACACAAACAGGCCCTTCAGCCCCTCTCTCCTGCTGGCCGGGCTGTTGTAATCAGTCCATATTCCTCTCCCTTTTTTCATTCTTTGCTCCCATCCAGCTCATGTTGCCTTGTCAATCTCACGGCCTGTGAGAAGAAGCTATTCCCTGCCTGGCTGCTCTGCTTTTATTCCTCAACATCTCTTTCCTGATGGCAGGGGGACAAAGATGCTCTGTGCTGGATATCTATGAGTCTCTTTACAAATCCCATTCCTGCAAATAATCAGGGGACCCTTGTCTTGAGGTTCCACCAATGTTGCCTCTCCCTCAGCACTCTCTCGTCGGAACACCACTGCACCCTCCTTCCCCTCGTCCACCAGGTCTCAGTACCCTGCTGACAATTCCAGTCAGCTGCCATGTCTATACCCTTCCCACCTAAACCGATGGATCAACCAGCGCCTTCTCTTCTCAAGAGTCCGAGGAATCCACTCTCTCGCAATGTCCTGCTATCGAATGACCTGCTTCCTCCTTCCCCTTGGTTTCCTCCCGTTATCAGGCACCTGGATTGACCCCAACCTGTTGAAACTACCCGTGTTCTCTCTGATCTCTCTGTGCCTCTGCCCTCCATCCAGGGGTCTTGGTTGTCATGTGGGGCTGGTGGAGAAAAATGCACCAACTCAAGGAGATGGTGAGCACTTTGGAGACCCCCAGCTTCAGGAGACCAGGAGCAGTACAGAGACCCCTCAGATCCAGGAGACAACGAGAACCACAGAGATGCCCAACTCTATCAATCGGCGAAAACCTGATAACCAGGTGCAAGGTGCAAGTTGCAAGGTGCAGGGAACTCTCGGTACTGCTGCACGTGGGGCAGGTGTGGCCCATCCCCACACCTTCACCCTGGCAATTCCCAAAACAGTCTTCCTATTCATGTGGGGGTCCAAAATGGGTAGAGTCTGGAGAAGGACGATGTTCGGCATCAATCAACGGGGGCAAGGGTGTAACCAGCATGGCCATCATTGTGTGTGGCTGTGTGTGGAACCAAAGATCAAGGACACCAAAAGCTGCTATGTGCTGAGGTTCTACCTGGCTCAGGTGTTGCGAAAGATTTGTCTGGCCCTGGTGCCACACAATGTCCCAGTCAGCAGGACTTTGCCACATCTCCTTCCTCGGAACAATTCGATCGACAAACAATTTTGACCACAAGGCCATCAGGCAGTGGTCAGCAGAGAATTGCTGACATAGAGACTCTAGGACTCGATGGGATACATAGGGGTGGTTCCCTGAGCAGAGCATCCAGAGCTGCTGGAAGACCAGAAACTCGGTGAAAGATGCCCTTTGGTCTGCCTGAAATCCAAATGGGGGTAGGAAATATGATGACATCTGCCCAAAGCAAAGGGAGGAAGGTTTAGGGGAGATATCAGGGGTATCTACCCAGAGTTGTGGGTGCCAGGAATGCCTTGCCAGGAGTGGTGATGAAGGCAAAAATATTAGGGGCCTTTCAGGGGTTCTTAGTCACATTGAGGGTTGAGACCAAGGAGGATATTCTCCAACAGCAGAGGGTGGCAGTTACCACAAGATGTCAAAGTGGTGGCAATGAAGCTAAACAGAGACCATCTAAGGTGACTGTGCGCCTGTCTGCAGGAATTTGGACTAACTATAAACCTTGCTTAGTGCCAGTTCAGGCTGGAAACGTTTGGCGTCAAATCAACAGGCACATAACTAAACCCCTCCTTAAAAAGGTAGAGGCCGTTCAGTGCTTCCACAAACCTCCCTCCACAGTGAAGGGGGCTGTAGGAATTCACCGGTACGATTAATTTTTATCACCGATTCATACCGGTAGTGGCCCGCATCTTGTGGAGAAAGGTAAAGACATTACCTGGGACAATGATGATTTGTAGGGGTTCCAGAAGGCCAAGGACGCACTGGCCAACGCCACCCTTCAGGTACACGCCAGGCCAGAAACACCCAAATTCTCACAGTAGATGCTTCCAGCACAACAGTACGAGGCACACTGGAACAATTCATCGAAGGGCAATGGCAGCCCCTGGCCTTCTTTAGCAGACACCTCTGGCCACCCAAACTCAACTACACCACCTTTGGTTGAGAGCAATATGTGCTGTTCCTGGCAGTCAGGCACTTCAGGTATTTTTTGGAAGGTAGACAATTCAGAGTCTTCATGGACCAAAAGCCATTAACTTTTGCCTTCCATAAAGTGTTGGACCCATGGTCGGCCAGGCAGCAGCTACTCCTCTCATATGAGTCTGAGTTCACTACAGATATGCAACACATCATGGGTGATTAACTGCCTCACCTTTCAATCAAGTCTGTCCAGGCCCTGTCCCAGGGAATAGACTATTTCACCCTAGGAAGGTGACGGCAGGAAGACCCTGAGATCCTTGCATGCAGGACAGCAGTTTCAAGGCTCAGGCTGGAGGATGTTGCCATCGATCCTGATAAATAGACGTTCCTCTGCGACATTTCAATGGCAAACCCCGCCTCATCATGCCGGCAGCATGGAGATGACAGTTTTTGATGAGATGCAAAACCTAACGCACCCAGCGATCAGTTCTGTCAAAATGGCTGTCAGTAGGTTCGTCTTGCAGAGCCTCCGGAAACAGGTTGTCACTGGGCCAAGACCTGAACACTCTGCCAAATGACCAAAATGCAGACATACGTGAAGGCATCACCCCCAGACATTCAACTCATACATACGTGAAGGCATCACCCCCAGACATTCAACTCAGCACCACGTAGGTTCAGCCACGTCTACATTGACATTGTAGGGTCATTACTGGCCTCCCACGGGGCGTTATCTTCTCACCATGATTGCCTGCTCCATGAGGTTCCCCGAGGCGGTCCAGCTGGCTGACACAACCACTTGTGTCCTCCATTAAATTGGAAGCGGTTATAAATATGTAGGAGTGATTGATAATAAATGGTCTCCCTTGTAGTTGGGGTACAATGTATTTCTTGAGATCAGAGGAATCCAGGAGCCAGCACAAAGTGATCCTGTGTTTCCCAATGATTTGATAGTTGGGGTATTAGAAAGTGGATGGGCCGAAGGGTCTTCTGCTCCTTCGACTGCCTCTCTTTTCTGTCCTGCGATGCTGATTCGGTACGGCTGTGTGTTCCCTCGCTCGCTGATTGGTTGCTTCAGTTGCGCGAGCCAATGGGCTGATTCGGTGAGGCTGCTATTGGATTGGAAGCTGAAGTCGGGTTAGATTGATGGGCGGGTTCGCGGGCTGATTGGCTCTTGCTGTGAGGAGGCGGGACTTTGGTGACGGCGTCGTCTGCTCGGGGTCCGTCGCGTCGAACGGGAAGAAGTTGGCGGCAGCGCCGGGACCTTCCTCAGCCGCGCGGTCCAGGAAAGCGGGCGACCAGCAGCCCGCCGGGCCACATCTGGGATCGGCCGGTACCAGCGGGGTATTTGGTGGAGCCGAGGCGTCGGTGCAAGGCCTGGTGGCGCCAACAGGGCGAGGCCGGAGGCCGCGGGGTAACTGGCAGCGGGAGGGGGAGGGGCAAGAAGGAGGTTTGCACGTGTTTGATTGGAGCATGCGCGGTGGGTTCGCGACTTGGCGTTCGGTTCGCGCATGTGCGAACTGACGGCACTAAGCGAACCTGTTGCACAAGCGCCATTTGAGTAGTCGCGCATGCGCACGGAAATTAAGATGGCTGCCCCCAGCCGATGGACACTGAGTCACAAAGTTAATTCGCACATTTTGGGTCTTACGTGCCCTGTGTCTCTGTTCTCGTTTGTCAAATCATTTGATTTTAAAAATAGGCACTTAGACTTCAGGGCTCCTCACACGAGGGCAAAACTCCGACTTGCGACCATTGTGGGATCTGTCTGATCCTTTGGGCTCCATTACGGTCGCAAGTCGGGGAGGGCATGTCGGGTCATTGGGTCGCTTCGCAAGGGACGGAAAACCAATCCATTTTCTTTGCTTCCAAATGCTCATAGGATGTGTCTGATTCCATCCGTTTTTCCTGTTGTAGAATCACATTCTTCATAAAGTTAGATGATTTTTTAAAAGTTGTGTCACTTGAACAATAATGCTCCAACCCTTCTGATCCTGACGTGTTTAAAATGTAATGTTTCTCAGTTACTTGTTCGAATGCCTTAGTCACATTGAGGGGCTGAGACCAAGGGACTTTGGTGTTAACAATACAGAGTAAAGATTTCACCAATCCTTTTGAATGTATGATCTCTGGGATTTCTGGTTGTGTTTTCTATTTAGGTTGGTGTATCTTGCAGACCTGTTTGGTTGCAGCAAGTAAGAAGTTATCGCGTAGTAGCATTCGCGGCGGCAGCGCTACCAAATAAAGAGACGTCCACACAAGATAGTGTAAAACAAAGACTGACTTTACTGGTTTAAATTCCCCATGTCTGCTCCCTGGCCCGCCCACTTCTGGTGACGTACCCCTTGACATCCAGCAATGACGTCATTGCATCGTGATGTCACTCTCCAGCCGGCTGGCCGCTGCGCGGAGTGAAGGGCTCCTCAGTCCGCACATGGTGCTTGGCGCGGGTTTCTTCTTGGCAATGAAGTGGAGTCCGTGCCATCTTGGACTGTCTGTGTGTTGCAGCGATTTCGCTTTTTTTTGCTCACCCCGTTGCTTGGCGTGCTACAATCTCAGTGTTTATAACGGGGGAATTCTTTCAGTATTTCATTTACATTTGTTACAGAATTCTTCCTAGATTATCTGTGTAACATTGAAGGTTATGGGTTTTCATGAACAGCAATCATGATTCTACTCATAATTTGGTGACGAAATGGATGGGATACTTTTTTGCTAATGCCCCATGGGAATTGAAATAAAGATGAAGTGACAAACTTAGAAAGGTTTGTTTCCCCTTCTTTTTAAGCAGGATGTCCAGATGATTTTCATCTTGCTTGCTGAATTAAAATGTGATTTGTCTGTTCTTATTGGCAGCTGCCATATTGGCATTGCAAGGAGAAATGGGAAATGGGTCAGGTCCTTGGTGGTCCCAGTAATGCAATGGAGAAAGATGTCACAGGGCTGAATGTGGTTTAGGGAGAGAGAAGGTATTAATTTTTAGGAAACATATGTGGCCAGCCACCTATCAATATTTTTTCTCAAATAGAAACTGCTGCTGGTAGAAGCCATTTCCTGCTTTGAACAGGCCCAATGTGATTATCTAAGCAAATATTGTTTCGAGCCCAAAGGACCCCAAAACCCAGCAGCAATAGACATTCACCAAGACAGGTGGTTTTTAAAACAGAAGTTATTTTTAATCAACTTTAAACATGGAAATAGAATGAAACTTTAACTTAACTCTATACTTAACTAACCCAAATTAACCCCCTTCAAATTCTAAGCGCACATATTTGTAATGTTTTTAAATTTCATGAAAAGTTCTTTGGTTCACAGTTCAATCTCACTTCTCCTTCTTCCAAGTTCTCTGGATACAGGCAATTCTTCGGCTGTGCACAGAATGGAACATGTATACATTTCACCAGGTTTTGGTGCTTGAAAGGTAAATGTTTACCGCTCAGGAAGGTTCTTGTAGGGTTTGCAGAGAGTGATTTGTTGTTCCAGGATTTCCACAACTGAGGTACCACCATTAGTCACCTCAATGTCTCGCTGATGAAACTTGCCCCGTCAGGGTTTTCCAGATGGTAACTTCTTTCTTTAAGCTACCACAGAGTTCCATTCCTCTTATTCCTTTGTGTGTGTTTGCCGCTATAGATTGGTGATCCCGAAGTTAAGATTTAACAAATTTGAATCATTATGGAAAAGGAGGACATTTCAACACAGCAACAACTGCCGCTGCCATGACAGTTAATGCAGTTGGGCTTCATTTGCCTCCTTTCTGGACACATCAGCCACATATTTGGTTTCTTCAAGCTGAAACCCAGTTTCATTTTTGGTTTAAAACGGCGGGAGACACAAAATTTTGGCATGTCGTGATTACATTGGGCGTGGCCACTGCATTGTGAGTAAGCAAGTTTATTGCTCATCCTCCAGCAGAAAACCAGGGCACCAGGTTCCGGCAGTTTCTTCTTGACACATTGGAACTTACTTGATGAATGTGGATTTGAACATGGGAGGCCAAACTGACAAGAATCCATCAGACCTTATGAATGAGAATTTGGCATTGTCAGATGGTCCTTCCCATTGTCTGCTTTTTGAAGCCTTATTTCTGTCAAAACATCCCGCTCACGTGGCGATACACATTGGTAACATGGATTTTCGCCATCTTCATGACGTGGCTCCAGAGGCTGACAGGCTCTATCATACTCCTACACAAGAGTCTGCCCCAATACATCCTGTTTCTGTTGCAGAAGCATCTCCCGCATACTACCAAACTCCAGTATCTGCAGTCCAAACCAAGGAAGAGGAACATGCTGATGTACATCGAGAATGGTATTTTTACCATCGCCGCTGGGGAAACTATGCCCATAAGTGCATCCAGCCATGTACCTACTCCAAAAAGAAGTCAGGAAACGAGAGAGCCGTAAGCTGGCATATATACAGGCCTATTGTATCTTCAGGATGATGCGGGTAAGCACAAATTTCTTGTAGACACAGGTGCTGAACTTAGTTTGCCGACGTATTTTGAAAGGACTCAAAAAACAGCACTTGACCCTGAGAGCGGCGAATGAAACTGCCATTCCAAGTTTTGGCACTAGAATAGGTGGAACCACGTTCCATTGGAATTGTGTCCTCGCTTCTGTCGCTCAACCTATTTTGGGTGGGGATTTTTTATGTTCCCACAACTTATTGGTAGACATAAAGCGTAGAAAATTCGTTTACGTCACCATCTTTCGGACATATCCACTGGCGTGCATCAAGGGGAGAGTTTCACAGCTCGGAGTACATACGTTACACAACGACGCATGTATTGCTCTACTCACTGAATTTCCCCATATTCTCATCTGAACTCCAATGCTTCAAGAATAGTCCATAGTGGGTTTCATTACATAGACACATCAGGTCCACTGGCCCATGCCAGGGCTCGGTGTCTGGTGCCTGATAAATTGCGACAGAATTTAAAGCAATGGAAGAATTGGGTATCATCCGATGCTCAATGAGCCCTTGGGCCTCACCTTTGCATATGGTAGCCAAGGAGACAGGCGGATGGAGACACTGCAGCGACTACTGTAGGCTTAATGATGTCACAACACCTGACAGATACCCAATTCCACACATACAGCATTTCGCCGCTCATCTGCAATCATTGCCGCATACTTTCAAAGATTGATTTGGTTAAGGTATATCATCAGATACCGATTCATGAGAATGATATTACCAAGACAGCAATTATTATGCCGTTTGGTCTTTATGAATTCCTCAGAATGCCATTTGGTATGAATGCTGCGCAAACTTTTCAGTTGCTTATGGACGCTGTGGGCAGAGATTTAGACTTTGCGTTTATTTATTTTGACAACTTCCTTGTAGCAGTCAAAATGAGCAAGGTCACCACCTCCATTTGCACTGCCTTTTCCAATGGCTCCAAGACTTTGGACTGACAATTAACCTTGAGAAGTGTCAATTTGGCAGGTGAACCATAGAATTCTTAGGGCATCAAATTAAAGCAGATGGCATATCTCCGTTACCAGGCAAGGTAGACGACATCCATAAAATCTCCAGTCCTATCACTGTCAAAGGGCTGGAGAAGTTTTTGGGAATGATAATTTTTTTATCACAGATTTATTCCCGGGATTGCTGACATCCTGCAACCCCTGTTTGGCATCATCTCTGCTCCAAACAAAAACATTACCTAGACCTCAGAAGCAGAGGCTGCATTTATATCCGCCAAAGAGGTATTAGCCAAAGCAGCAATGCTTGCGCATCCAAATCCTGAAACTGCTTTTATGCCTCAGGAACAGCTGTGAGTGCAGTTCTGGAACATACGTCAATGGCCATTATCAGCCCCTTGCCATCTTGAGTCGTCATCTAAGAGCAGCGGAAATGAAATACAGCGCCTTTGATCGAGAGCTATTAGCACTTTATCTGTCTATAAGGCACTTTCGTTATATCTTGTAAGGTCAACATTTCACCATATTCACAGACCATAAACCGCTCATTTTCGCCTTGAGCAAATTCACAGATCTTTGGTTGGCAAGACAACAACTACATTTGTCCTACATTTCGGAGTTTACTACGGACATACGTCATATTTCAGGAAGGGACAATCTGGTCGCAGAATTGCTCTCTAGATCAAATGTGCGCCATATTCAAGGTGGAGTCAACATTGCTGAACTGGCTGCAGCACAATCTGCGGATCCGGATATAAAGGCACACAGTATAGCTATCACTGGACTCGACATTCAACAGGTGGCACCACAACATGACATTTACAATCTATCACACTCATACATCTGGACTTCAGTCAAAGTAATGTCAAACAAGTACATGTGACATGGGCTGAAAAAAGACGTCACTCAATGGACCCGAACGTGTATATCCTGCCAATCTGTGAAAATTCCGCACCACACCAAGGCACCCCTGCAGTCATTCCCGACAACACGCAGAAGATTAGTGCATGTGCACGTGGATCTGGTTGGACCATTACCAGTATCACAGGTCATGAGGTATATTCTCATGGTAGTTGACCACTTCACACGCTGGCCAAAGGCCATTCCATTACCAGTCAGTAATACTGAGGCATAAGCGAGAGCATTCATCTTAAATTGGATTGCTAGATTTGGAGTGCCGACATACATAACCGTGGAGCACAGTTCACTTTGGCATTATGGGATTCCTTGGCTCATTTTTGCGGTACACAGTTGCACCACACTACTGCGTACCATCCGCAGTCCAATGGCCTGGTGGAACGTTTCCATCATCAACTTAAATCTTCACTGAAGGCCTGAAGCACTGGCCCCAACTGGGTCGATGAACTACCTTGGGTTCTATTAGGAGTATGAACAGCTCCAAAAGAAAATCTGTCTACATCATCTGCAGAATTGTTGTTTTGTCTGGCCCTTACAGTTCGAGGAGATATTCACTTCAGAAGCAATTCAGACATGGAATTCCTTCAGCAACTCCGTAAGGGTATTGCTAACAGCAAACCATCCTCCACCAACTGGCATGGCAAACCTCGGCAACAAGTGCCCCAATCACTACTAAACACTGAATTTGTATTTGTATGAAGACAGGTTCCAGGGGCACTGTTACTAAAACCACATGAAGGACCATTTTGTTTGATTAAGAGATATGGAGTGGTATATACATTGGACATCGGAGGGCATCCGCAGCTATTGAGCGTGGACAGACTTAAACCCGCCATACGGACCCTACTTCACCAGTTCAGTGCCATCAACCCAGGCGACATGGACGTCTGCCTAAATCAAGCGTATCTGGCATCTTAAGTTATAGTGACGATTTTGGGGGGTGTGATATAGCGAGTGCACAGCGCGGTATTGTGAACCGCCACTGTCAATTCATAGACTTAATTGACACATCGCGGGCTAACAGAGCTGGGTGCCAAAGTACAGCAAGTGGATCAGTTGAAGCCCCTGCCTAAAGGTGCGGGGCACTAATGGCTCGTAACTTTAACCTGTTGGTCCTGTGGACCAGAAGGTATTCACTAACGAGCTCATTAACAGGCAGGAATAAAAGATCTGTGTATGTCTTCAATAAACCAGTCTTGAGTTGACTACCTTTGTGTGTGTTTGCCTTTATTTAGTAACATCTACCGCAGTAGCCGCTACAGGGTATTATTTTTTTTGTTAGAAATATCTAGATCAGCACAACATTTTGGGCCAAAGGGCTTGTACCGTCCTGTAATATTCTGTTATTTCGGTTATTGCTTAACTTTGAATATCTGTTGTAAGCAATGTGAGACTTCAATAATGTAGCAAATGTGCACAGCAACATTGCAGTCAGGAGTTTGTATCTCCTGGTTGACTTGAGCTTTGTGAAGGTTTGTATCTGGATTTGAGTCGTTTGACACCCGTCGATTTCTTAAATTGTGGCTCAAAAGCAACTGAAGTATTTGGAAACATCGTCATCAGTCCTCTTTCAAACTCGTCTGAATTTCTTGGTTGAAGAAACATTGCTCTGAAGCTTACTCTGCGAGGATTTATTTTCCTCTCTTGCAGGGAGGTTTCCGAATCTGTTCCACATGATGAATCTGTTCTCTTTTCAAAGAGACAGTGGAGTGGCTATTTTCTTCTTCAATGATTTCATAAACCCAGTCAAGGGCTGAACTCAGTCACCATTTGAAAATGGTAATGTTGCAAATACAAGATTACTTTTACTTTATTCATCAAAAGTGGCCATTTCCATGGACACAACGAAGCTGCCCTCTTGATCTCAAAGAGACAGTTAGAAGTGGTCTTCCTCCTTAAAATCCACTTGTTACTCCTGGTCAAAGGAGAAGACTATGTAACTGTACCTTCTCTGACAACTGTATCTCCAACCCTCTCTTCCCTACAGGATGGACAACTTCTGCCTTTCGTTTGTAATGTTTCTCCAAAATGTCTCATCACATGACACGTGCCACCATTTCTGCCTTTGAAGTCCACTATGTCTCTTCAAAAGGATGAATCGTGAGTCAACAGACTCCAGCCTGTCTGTGCAGGAACTTTAATCAAGAACTTGCTTATTCGAACCGCTGCCATCTCTCAGCACTCTATTGACTCAGTTTCAATTTCAATTTTAAGAACACAGATAATCAACAGATGGTCTCTCGGTTTGACCAGCAGTCTTTCCTGACTACACAAATTCTTCAGCTTTTCATAAAGCAAACACGCCATTGTTCTCAGTATCTCAAGAACCATTAAAACTTGCATTTTAAGTATGAGCTGTTTTGTGAAGTGTTTGTGTTTGTGACCTACACAACTCCTACAATCCATCTCTTTCAAAAACATGTCAATATACAATATTTAAATATATAATCTGTCACAGGTCAGATGGAGCATAGGAGTTGTGATAAAATCAATGGTGTCCTTGCAAAAAAAAGGGGGGAGAGATATAATCCAGGTAGCTCTGGCGAGTTGAGTTTGTAATAGTTTGAAACTTGAACGTCTCTCTCTATTTCAGGAGACAATTTACTGTCAGGTAATTAAAAAATGTCATATCAGACAAAATTATTTTTTTCCTGCTGTGAGGCAGATAGATTTGCCATTGGCAGAAATTGCCTGAAATGCAAATTTGGCACCTGAATATTCAAATATTAGGCTTCAATTTATAATAATGCCCTTTCCATCCTTCTAGACATACGAGATTCTCCTCAAAGTTGTAAATTTTTTTATTTAGATGTGTTGGTTTTCATCGCCACCGCGAACTCTGGGGAAGCGGAAAACTAACACAGGGCACCAGAAAACAGGAAGACCACACACCATCAACATCTGAGAAGCAGAGGATTCAATCCACAGGTCAGTGACCATGGAAGCAGACCAGTGAGGGATTCTGCTGCTGAAGGAGCCTGTCAGAGAAAGAAGAAAAAGACAGTCATGCTCTCCACCCACCATCCCGAACTCTGGGCCAAGTCACTGAGGGTCTGTGGATTCTCTTTCAATGCTCACAGACCAATCCAAGTCATTGGCAATGTGACCTCCTGTTTTGAACCTCTGACACAATTAGGAACCAATTACCACCTACTCATGTCACAAGTCTGATACCTGATACTCTTTTAGCCAGTTTTGAACCAGTCTCTAGCAATCCACAGCCTGGTGTGAGTTCCTTGACTGCTTTCTCCAGATGCCCACAGCCTGCTTGGGTTCCTCTCCTCAAATTTCAATAGCCTATCACCTATGTGGGTCGTTCAGCAGCAGAACCCCTCACTGGCCTGCTTCCATAGTCACTGACCTGTGGATTCAATCCTCTGCTTCTCAGATGTTGATGGTGTGTGGTCTTCCTGTTTTCTGGTGCCCTGTGTTAGTTTTCCGCTTCCCCAGAGTTCGCGGTGGCGACGAAAACCAACACATCTAAATAAAAAATTTTACAACTTTGAGGAGAATCTCGTATGTCTAGAAGGATGGAAAGGACGTTATTATAAATTGAAGCCTAATATTTGAATATTCAGGTGCCAAATTTGCAAAAAACATAGAGTAAATATTTCTCAAACTAATGTAATTTTTTCCAAAGGCATAAAACTTTGAAATTTTGCATGTCATCTTGGCATCCCTAAAAATATCTGATTTCCGAGTAAGTGCAATACATTTCCTCATCACCGCTAACATTAATTTAACAAATTTCAATTGATACTTTAATAGTTTTAATTTGGGCCTTGTTCCTTCAATATTTCCTAATAAGGGTAAGGTTGGATTTTGCAGAAAAACAACTCCTAAAACTTGTTCCAAAAAAATTGTAATTCTCCCCAAAAAGATCTTGCATAAGGACAAAGCTAGGTTGAATGCAAGGAAGTTGCTGCATCTTCACCACACCTAAAACATTGATCTGATAATTCTGATTTTATTCTATTCAATTTCTCTGGTGTAAGAAGTAACTGTAGAAGAAAAAAAAACTAGTTGTGAATTCCTTCATCACTGCTGCGGTGTGGAACTCTGGTCAATAGATCCAAAATGCTGAGTTGAAGTGAATTAATACAACTCCCTTTGATCACGTGATCTCTGTGGCCAAATTATCTTCCTGTAGAGTTTTTCATATCCAACTGCCTGAGTCACCTGAATCCAAGTGCAGCTTCAGATAAAATCCTTGCTGACATCTGCTACATTGCTGATGTAAAAAGAATTAAACTGAACTAATTTACATTGAGATCCTTATATGGATCTACCCATATTTGCCAATCAATTACAATATTCAGATCCATTTCCCACCTTTGTCTCGACTTAAGAACTCCTCATTTAAAAGTTCCTACTTTTAATGAAGAGGCCATCATCGAAGTAAATTTTTTAACATTTCCTCTAGGAGGAATTTTTATTTCAGTACAACATGGTTGGTCCGAACATATCCTTCAAATATGTTCTTAGTTGGAAATAGCAAAAAAGATTGCTATGAGTTATATGATATTTATTTCTCATTTGCTCTGATGACATTAATTGACCCCTTTCATAACAATCTTTCACATTTATAATCCCCTTACGAAACCAGCTATCCAGAAATTGATGATCTTTTGAAAAAGATACGATGATTTTGAATCAAAGCCATTCTCGGTGATGAACATTCACTTACACCAATTTAATCATTTATTTTATTCCAGATATTAATCAAATGTTTCAAAATAGTGTATCTTTATCACCAACCATTAATATCAAATCCCACTTGTACATCACATCTTCTGCTTTTCTCTCTCCTATTTTATTTGATGGCAATGTTTCCCTTTCAAAAAAGGAAGCAGGAAATCTCATTTGAGCTGCTCGATAACAATTTTTAAAATGAAGAAGCTGTAGTCCTGTCAATGCAGAATTTGCATTGGGTCACTTGTAACATGGGATTCAATCGGAAATGTGTTCACATGACATAAAACCACTATGCAGACTGTTTTCTACGAATAGAATACAAGAGGAGGGTTGTCTAGGTCTTCCACAGGATTTAGATCACAAGATATAGGAGCAGAAGTAGGCCCATCGAGTCTGTTCCACCATTCTTCCACTCAGCCCCACTGCCCAACTTTCTCCCCATAACACTTGATTAATCAAATACCTGTCAATCTCTGCCTTAAATACACCCAATGACCTCAGTTTCACAGATTCACAACCCATTGACAAAATCAATTTTTACACATCTGTTTTATCACCTTTTTATCCTGAAATTATGCTCTCTTGTCGTAGAATCACCTACCATGGGAAGCATCTTTGGCATATCTTCCAGCATTTGAAATGCCTCTTAGGTCTCCCTTATCCTTCTGTACTCCAACTAGTACAGTCGAAGAGTCAACAATTGTTCCTCATACACTAACCCTTTCATTCCTGATATTCAAGTAAATCATCTCTGAACCTTCCCCAACACGAGCACATCTTTTCTCAAATAAGGCATCCAAAACTCTAATTCTGATTGAATGGAAAGGAATTCTCCAACGACACATACACAACAGTTAAATGATATTTACAAAAAAAATATTGAAGAGTAAATTAAGAACTTTCAAAAGATGCCAGGACCGTTTAATGGACTATTATCATAACCTAAAAAAATTAGGGTTGTTCAGAAGCTTGGTGCAGTGTGACAAGACCAGCGGATCTCAAAACCCAGCAGCAATAGATATTCACCAGAAAAATGGTTACTTAAACAAAAGTTGATTTTAATTATCTTTAAACATGAACATGGAATTACACTTTAACTTATCACTATTTTACTACTTGAACTTACTTTATCTAACTTAACCCCCTTCTAATTCTAAGTGCACATGTGTGTAATGTGTGTGTAAGTTCAGAAAAGTTCTTTGGTTCACAGTCTCATTCCTCCAAATTCACTGGTTGCAGGCCATTCTTACACTGTGCCCAGAATTTAACATATATAAAGTTCACCAGGCTATGATGCTCGAAAGGTAAATGTTTACCATTCAGGAAGGTTTATGTTGGTTTTCAGAGAGAGGTGTGTTTTTCAGGGAAGTATTAGGGTGTTTTTGACTCAATGTACCAGCATCTGAAGTCCGTTATCTCTTCAGAAAGCTCTGATAGCTTTAGCGTGGAGAAGAGCTGAGCCAGGACTTTGCAGGTATTTAAGGGTGTGTGTGGGCAGGGTTTGTTCTGGACCAACAATCTCACCAAATGACTCTGCTTGAAATCAAGATTCAAACCATTTTGAGGAATACAACAGGAATTGTTCAACAAGAGCCTGGTGTTCCCTGATGAGTTTTCTTTCAATAGTGGAAATGATTTTTTATTAAAGCCCGTTAATCTTCCTGATACAGATCTTTGTATTGAACTGACGGGTTGCAACCTGTTGTTAACTTGGAGGCCTTTAATGGGGTGACTGGGAGGAATCTTTGCTTTAACGAACCAGTTCTATTGCAATTTTCCAGCTGTAGGATGAGGTGCAGTTGCTTGCAAGTTTAGCAAGAGGGATGATGATGTGAAACTGCAAGTCACAGCGCCATTTTTGTTTTTGAAAATGCAAATGTGAAAATTTTAACTTTGGTCTCCTTGGTTTGCTTAAGATTACAGAGGAGATGTTGGGTCAAGCTGAGAAGACAGAGTTGGATGCCCATTTGGTGAATCTGCTGGGCAAAGCAGAAAGCACAAAGCGAGGGTCTAACAAAATAATGAAGCAGATTGAAGTGCCATTGAACCAAATCCAAGTAAAGAATTTAATTTTGTGCGGCATACTTAAGAGACCTATTTAAATGAACAAAATCTGATTAGAATAGAAGTTTATGGAATGTTTTGAAGTTGCCACAAAAAAATGGAGCATATAAATTAGATGTTGTAAATAAGAGAAATGAACAATACAAAGAGCCTGGTGTCACAGTATCTGCCTCACTCTAATGCACATCACCACTAAACCTTCTTCCCACTGTGAATCTGGTGTCACAGTATCTGACACAGTTAATCGTACATCACTGTTAAACCTCCTCATTGCTCTGAACCCGGTGTCACAGTTTCTGTCTCAGTGCACCATACATCACCGCTAAATCTCCCCACTGTGAAGCTGGTGTCACAGTATCTGACAACGTTTATTACTGTTTTATAGTTTACATTACTGTTACACTTTCTCACCACTGTGAACTCAGTGTCACAGAATATGTCTCATTGTACCATACATCCTTGTTAAACCTTCTCCCCTGTGAAACTGGTGTCACAGTATCTGCCTCAATCTACCGTACATCACCTTTAAACATTCTTCCCATTGTGAACCAGGTGTCACAGTATCTAATACAGTTTTTTGCACATTATTGTTAAACGTTTTCACTGATGTGAACCCATTGTCTTAGTATCGATCTCACTCTACCGTACACCACCGTTAAACAATCTACCCACTGTGAAACTGGTGTCAATGTATCTTCCACAGTTTATAGTACATCACTGTTAAAGCTTTCCACTACTGTGAACTTGGTGTCACAGTATCTGCCAAAGTCTAACTTACATCACCAGTAAACCTTCTACCCACTGTGAGCCTGGTGTTACAGCATCTGCCACAGTTTATCGTACACCCATTAAACATTCTCGCCACTATGAACACGGTGTCACAGTATCTGCCTCAGTTCGCCATACATCACCGTTAAACCTTATCCCCAATGTGGACCTAGTGTCACAGTATCTATCTCAAATGACCATACATTACCACTAAACCTTCTTCAGACTGTGAACCTGGTGTCACAGTATCTGACACTTTATCATACATTACTGTTTAACCTTTTCATCCTGTGAATCTTGTGTCACAGTATCAAACTCAGTCTACCATTTATCATCGTTTAAGCTTCTCCTCACTGTGGACCTAGTGTCACGGTATCTATCTCAAATTAGCATTCATCACCAGTAAGCCTTCTTCAGACTGTGAACCTGATGTCACAGTACCTGACACAGTTTCTTGTACATTATGGTTAAACCTTTTCATGCTGTGAACGTTGTGTCATAGTATTAGACTCAGTCTACCATTCATCATCGTTTAAGCTTTTCCCCCTGTAAACCTGGTGTCACAGTACTGCCCTAGTCTAGCGTACATCACCGATAAAATACCTTCTCACTACTGTGACCTCAGTGTCACAAAATCTGCCAAAGTCTACCGTATACCACGTTAAACATTCTCCCCAGTGTGAACCTGCTGTCACAGTATCTGACACAGGTTATCGTACATTATTGTTAAACCTTTTTCCTAATGTGAATCCATTGTCTTAGTATCTATCTCAGTCTATCGTACATCTCCGTTGAACAATCTCCCCACTGTGAAGCTGGTGTCAGAGTATCTGCCTCTGTCTATTGTATCCCACCATTAAACATTCTCCCAACAGTGAAACCAGTGTCACTTTATCTGCCACAGTTTACCGTACATCATTGTTTATCCTCAACCCCCTGTGTACCCAGTGTCACAGTATCTGCCTCAGTCTACCATATACCATAGTTAAATCTTCTTCCAACCGTGACCCTGGGGTCACAGTCTCTTCCATACTTGATTGTACATCACTGAAAAACCTTCTCCTCATTGTGAATCCGGTGTCACAGTATCTGCCTCTGTCTTCTGTCATCACCATTAAACCACTCACCACTGTGAACCTGGTGTCAGTTTATCTGCCACAGCTTATTTTTCATCACCCTATATTCTTTTTCCCATTGTAAACCCGGTGTCACGGTATCTGTTTCAGACTCCCCTAAATCACCGTTGAACCTTCTACTCACTGTGTACCCAGAGTCTCAGTATATGCCTCAGTCTACCGAACATCACAATTAAAATGTCTCCCCACTGTTAAATCTGTGTCACGGTATCTGCAACAATGTATCGCATTTCACGTTTAAACCTCGTCCACACTGTGAACGTGGTGTCACAGTACCTACCACAGTTCGTCGAACCTCAATGTTAAACCATCTCACTAATGTAAACCCAGTTTCACAGTATCCGTCTCAATCTACCATACATCACTGTTAAACCTTCTACCCACTGTGAACCCGGTATAACAGTGTATGCCAGAGTTTATTTTGTATCAGTGATAAACCTTCTCCCCACTGTGAACCTGGTTTTCACAGTATCTGACACAGTTTATCGTTCATCACTGATAAACCTTCTCATTGATCTGAATCCGGGGTCACAGTTTCTGTCTCAGTGCGCCATACATCACCGTTAAAGCTTCTCCCCACTGTGAATCTGGGGTCACAGTATCTTCCACAGTTTATTGGACAGCACTGATAAACCTTCACCCCATTGTGAACCCGGTTTCACAGTATCTGACACAGTTTATCGTACATTAGCTTTCTCACTGCTGTGAACCCGGTGTCACAGTACCTATCACAGTTCGTCGAACCTCAACGTTAAACCATCTCACTAATGTGAACCCAGTTTCACAGTATTCGGCTCCGTCACTGTACATCACTGTTAAACCTTCTACCCACTGTGAACCCGGTACAACAGTGTATGCCAGAGTTTATTTTGTATCAGTGATAAACCTTCTCCCCACTGTGAACCAGGTTTTCACAGTATCTGAGACAGTTTATCATTCATCACTGATAAACCTTCTCATTGATCTGAATCCGGGGTCACAGTTTCTGTCTCAGTGAGCCATACATCACCGTTAAAGCTTCTCCCCACTGTGAATCTGGGGTCACAGTATCTTCCACAGTTTATTTTACAGCACTGATAAACCTTCACCCCATTGTGAACCTGGTTTCACATTATCCAACACAGTTTATCGTACATTACCTTTCTCACTGCTGTGAACCCGGTGTCACAGTATCGGTCTCAGTCTACATTAAATCAATGTTAAACCTTATCCCCACTGTGCACCTGGTGTCACAGAACCTGGTACAGTTTATCGTACGTCACTGTTAAACCTTCTCACTACTGTAAAACCGGTATCACTGTATCTGCAACAGTGTATCATATAAAACCATTAAACCTCCTTCCCACTGTGAACCTGGTGTCACAGTATCTGACAGTTTATCATGCGTCACTGATGAACCTCCCCACTATGAATCTGGTGTAACAGTATCTACCTTAGACTGCCGTAAAACACCATGAAATCTTTTCTCCACTGTGTACCCGGTGTCACAGTATAAGCCTCAGTCTACCAAATATCAGCATTAAGCCTTCTCCCCGCTATGAAAATGGTGTCACAGTATCTACCTCAGTCAAACATACATCACTGTTAAACCTTCTTCATACTGTGAACCTGGTGAAATAATATCTCCCTAAGTCTCCCGAAAATCACCATGAGAATTTCTCCCCACTGTTAACTCTGTGTCACTGTATCTGCAACAATGTATCTCGTGACACCTTTAAACCTCCTCCGCACTGTGAAACTGGTGTTACAGTACCTGTCACAGTTCATTGAACCTCAACGTTAAACCATCTCACTAATGTAAACCCAGTTTCACAGTATCCGTCTCAATCTACCATACATCACCGTTAAACCTTCTACCCACTGTGAACCCGGCATAACAGTATATGCCAGAGTTTATTTTGTATCACTGATAAATCTTCTCCCCACTGTGAACCTGGTTTTCACAGTATCTGACACAGTTTATCATTCATCACTGATAAACCTTCTCATTGATCTGAATCCGGTGTCACAGTTTCTGTCTCAGTGCGCCATACATCACGTTAAAGCTGTCTCCAACGGTTCCCCACTGTTTCCCACCAGTTCCCCACTTTTCCCCATGGCTGCCCACTGTTCCACTCATTTCCCAATCTGTTCCCTACTGTTCCCCCATTCTCCACAGTTCGCTATCTGTTCACCACTGCTCCCTACTATTCACCTCTGTTCTCCACTGTTCCTCAGTGATCCCCACTTTTCCCCATCTCTTCCATCCATTCATAATTTTTTCCCACTGTTGCCCTCAATACACCATTGTTCCCCAACAGTTCCCCTCTGTTCCTCACTGTTCCCCACCTGTCACACACTTTTGACCAATGTTCCACACTTTCTCCAATGTTTGCCTTTTGTTCCCCATTGCTCTCCCCTGTTACCCTGTGTTCCCCTCTGTTCCCCACAGTTCTTCACTGTTCCCCACTTTTCTCCAGCTGTTCCTGAACTGTTCCCCACTGTTACCCTCTGTTCCCTATTGTTCTCCATTTCTCCCACTTTTCCCTACTGTTCCACATCTCTTCCTCACTGTTCCCCACAGATCCAAACTGTTACCAACTGTACCCCATGGTTCCCCATTGTTGCCCATCAGATGCTCCTCTGTTTCCAATCTATGCCCCATTTTTCCACATTGTTTCTCACAGTTCTCCACTGTTCACCATCTGTTCCCCACTGCTCCCTAGAATTACCCACTGTTCCCCATGGGTCCACTCTCTTCCCCAGCTGTCCCCCCTGTTCCACACTCTTCCCTACATTTCCCCACTGTTCTGCATCTGTTCTGCCAAGTGCAAGTGAGGACAAAAATGGAAGGTTAAGAAATTAATGTGTGGCTGAGGGGGTGGTGTAAAAAACAGGGTTTTGGCTTCTTGGACCATTGGGGTCTCTTTTGGGGAAGGCTTTACTTTTACAAAAAGGATGGGTTACACCTAAACCCAAAAGGTGTCACTATATTGGCAGCTAGGTTTGGTGCAGCCGTCGGATGCGGTTTAAACTAATTTGGCACTGGGAAGGGAACCTGTATGATAAGCAAAGGACAGGAAAGATAAAATAGGAAAAGTTGGGTTAGGCAGTGAAAGTAAAAATCAGAAAGAGCAAGGAGGGTGAAAAAAGCAAATCTGAAGGCTTTATATGTTAATGCAAGAAGCATTAGGAACAAGGAAGATGAATTAGCTGTGGAAATTGAGACAAACAAATACGATTTGATTGGGATTACAAAGCATGGCTGCAAGGTGGGAAAGCCTGGGAACTTAACATCCCGGGGTATACAATATTTAGGAGGGGTAGACAAGAAAGAAAAGGGGATGGGGTAGCTTTGATGGTGAGAGAAGGAACCGACTCAATTGACATGAAGGATATTAACTCGGAAGATACGGAATCTATATGGGTAGAACTGAGGAATAGCAAGGGGCGGAAAATGTTAGTGGGTGTGGTACATAGGCCTCCAAATAATAATGTAGAGGTGAGGGAAGGCATAATAAGGGAAATTAGAGAAACGTGCAATAAGGGAACAACTGTCATCATGGGAGACTTTACATATCGATTGGACTAGTCAAATTAGTAAAAATACTGAGGAGGAAGATTTCCTTGAATGTTTACGGGATGGTTATCTAGACCAATATGTCGAGGAACCAACTCGGGAGCAGGCCATTTTAGACTGGGTATTATGCAATGAAAAGGGGCTAATCTGCAATCTTGTTGTATGCGGCCCTTTGGGTAGGAGCGATCACACCATGATCGAATTCTCACTCGACATGGAGAGTGAAGAAATTATCACCGAGACTCAAGTCCTGAATTTAAATAAAGTAAATTATGATGGTATGAGACGGGAGTTGAGTAAGATTGATTGGGTGGTTTATGGGGTGGGGTGACATTGGAAAGCATTCAAAGATCTAATGGAAGAATTGCAGAAATCATTTATACCAATTTGACATAAAAGTAAACCAAGAAAGGTGACTCAACCGTTGATAACAAGGGAAATTAGAGACAGCATTAGGTCCAAAGGGAGAACATATCAATTGGGCAAAAAAAGTACCAAATCCGAAGACTGGGAACAGTTCAAGATGCAGCAAAGGAGGAGAAAGGGATTAATCAAGAGGGCAAAAATAAATTATGAAAGCAAGCTTGCGGCAAACATAAAAACCAACTGCAAAAGCTTTTATAGATATGTCAAGAGGAAAAGATTGGTGAAATCCAGAGTAGGTCCCTTGCAGTCAGAATCAGGGGTATATATAATGGGGAATAAGGAAATGGCAAACCAATTAAATTCTTACTTTAGTTCTGCTTTAACAAGAGAGGATACAATAACCTCTGAAGGATGTTAGGAAACATACAAGGGAGGAGCTGAAATAAATCAGTATTTCTAAGGACATGGTCTTGGGAAAATTGAAGGGATTGAAGGCCAATAAATCCCAAGGGCCTGATAATCTACATTCTAGGGTACTTAAAGAAGTGGACGTTCAGATAGTAGATGCTTTAAAATTATTTTCCAGAACTCGATAGACTCAAGATCATGGATTGGAGGGTAGCTAATGTTACCCCACTATTTATAAAGTGGGGTAGAGAAAAAGTGGGGAATTATAGGCCAGTGAGCCTTACATCAATAGTGGGCAAAATGATGGAATCCATTATTAAGGATGTAATAGCGGAGCATATGACTAGCAGAGAAGGAATCGGACAGAGTCAACATGGATTTACAAAAGGTAAATCGTGCTTGACAAATCTATTGGAATTCTTTGAGATGGTGACAGGTAAAATAGATGGAGGAGAGCCAGTGGATGTGGTGTACCTGGATTTCCAAAAGGCCTTGATAAGGTTCCACATAAATGACTGGCATGCAAAATCAAGGCTCATGGGATTGGGGGAAAAGTATTGATGTGGATTGAGAACTGGCTGGCAGATAGAAGACAGAGAGTTGGGATAAACGGCACATTTTCTGAGTGGCAGGCGGTGACCAGTGGGGTGCCACAGGGATCTGTACTGGGACCCCAGCTGTTCACAATTTACATTAATGATCTGGATGAGAGGATTGGATGTAATATCTCCAAATTTGCAGACGACACTAAGCTAGGAGTGGTTGAGTGCACGGAAGAGGGGGTCAGGAAGCTCCAGTGTGATTTGGATAAATTGGGGGACTGGGTAGATACATGGCAAATGTACTACAATGTGGATAAATGTGAGGTTATCCACTTTGGTAATACAAACCAGAGGGCAGATTACTTTTGAATGGCAATAGATTGGGAGATGGGGAAGTGCAGAGAGACCTAGGGGTTCTTGTGCACCAGTCACTGAAGGCTAGCATGCAGGTACAGCAGGCAGTTAAAAAGGCAAATGGTATGTTGGCCTTCATATCAAGAGGATTTGAGTATAGGAATAAGGATACCTTACTGCAGTTGTACAGATCCCTGGTGAGACCACTCCTTGAGTATTGTGTGCAGGTTTGGTCGCCTTATCTAAGGAAGGATGTTTTTGCAATGGAGGGAGTGCAAAGGCGATTCACCAGGCTGATACCTGGAATGACAGGAATAACTTCTGAGGAAAGATTGCACAATTTGGGATTGTACTCTCTGGAGTTTAGAAGATTGAGAGGGGATCTCATAGAGACATATAAAATTCTGGCAGGACTGGACAGAATGGATGGGAAGGGATATTTCCAATGGTGGGGGAGTCCAGAACCCGGGGCCATGGTTCGAGGATAATAGGCAAACCATTTAGAACCGAGATGAGGAGGAATTTCTTTACCCAGAGGGTGGTGAATCTATGGAATTCATTGCCACAGAGGGCAGTAGAGGCAGGTTCATTGAATATATTTAAGAGGAATTGGATATTTTTCTTCAGTATAAGGGAATTCGGGGTTACGGAGAGAAGGCAGTGACGGGGTAATGAACTTTAAAATCAGCCATGATCTCATTGAATGGCAGAGATGGCTCGAAGGGCCTAATGACCTACTCCTGCTCCGATCTTCTATGTTTCTGTTTCTGCCCTGTTGCCCATTTTCCCCAATCTTCCCCCCCCCCAGTTCTACACTGCTCCCCACTGTGCCTCTCTGTTCCTCATTCTTCCCCTCTTCCCCATAGTTCTTCACTGTTCCCCACTGTTCCATAGTGTTGACATTGTTCCCCATTGTTCCCCATGGGTCCATAGTGTTCCCCATCATTTCCTAATCTGCTTCCCACTGTTCCCCACAGTTCCCCAGTTCTCCATTTGAACCCCCTGCTCCACACTGTTCCCTATTTTTCCCCACTATTCTGCATCTGTTCCACCCTGCTCCCCACTGTTCTCCAGCTGTCCCTATTCCACATTTATCCCACTGTTCCCCAACTATTCTCCACTAATCCCGACTTTTCCCTTCTGTTCCCAGCTGTTCCCCATCTGTTACCAACATTTGTCCACTGTTACTCGCTTGTTCTCCACTGTTCGACACCTGTTCTCCACTGTGCCCCACTATGCCCCTCTGTTCCCCACTGCTCCTCATTCTTCCCCCTGTTGAGAAACAGCTGGGGAACAGAGAGGCAGAGTGGAGAACAGAGGGGAAAAGTGGGGAACTGTGGGGAATAGTCAGGAACAGGTGTGAACCACTGGGGAACAGAGGTATATATGGGGAACAGATGGGGAACAGTGGAGAACATTGGGAAAATGGGCAACAGTGCGGAACAGTTGATGGGGAACAGTGGGTTAAATGGGGAACAGAGGGCAAAAGTGCGGAACAGTGGGAATAATGCAGAACAGTGGGGAAAAGTAGGGAACAGAATGGAACCGGGGGGACAGCTGGAGACCAGTGTGGAACCGTGGGTAACACTGTAGAACAATGGGGATCGGAGGGGAATAGTGGGGAGCGTGGGGGGGGGGGATCAATGAGGAAAGGAGAACAGTGGGTACAATGTTCTGCACTGTTCCCCAACGTACCCCATGGTTCCTCATTGTTGACCAGCAGAAGCTCATCTGTTTTCCAACTGTGCCCCACTTTTCCACACTGTTTCCCACAGTATTCCACTGTTCACCATCCATTCCCCACCATGAAATATAAAGTGTTCACAATCCTTACTCTGGAGACAAAGTTTTGAAGAACAGGTTCATCTTTATTTCGAGTCTGCAGAGTCGGGTGTCCCTGGTCTGGGGACATACCGGAAGTTCAGAATCATCACTCTTTTCTACAGTCCCGCGCTCAACATCACCCCACCTTCATTTACCTTCTTCCAATCAGAATCCCAATACATTATAACATTCTCCTTCTCCCTTCCATCAATCCAGGTATCGCTCAGTTCTTCCCTCTTCATACATTGCCTGTTCATGTCTCTATGAGGCAAGCGTAGTACTAGCTATAGACTACCTTAGGTCACTGTACCAACCTGAACCAGTTCCTTGCATCCTTGGGGCTTGAGATAAGAAGGGGCCCACTGGCTAGTACTGTCTACTCTCAAGCTCTTATCTACATACTTTGCATTCCATCATTTTTCACAGAATGGTGCGAGTTTAATCATATTCAACCGTTTTTCACAATTCCTCCTTTTTTCTCGTTATCATGTATTTCTGATTAAACTGCATTATTGTTCACCTTTTGTTTCCTCAAATTGTACGAGTTGAATTTGTCGTTGTTCATCTGCCATGGGATTTTTTAATACCACCTGCTTCGCTCCAATAACTGAGCAAATGGATCTCGTGATAAAACATCGTAGGATGGCTGATCCAATCAATAAGCCCACTAGAATCATTCAACCAGATATAGCAAAGTTGATTAACTATGGCCGCCAACCTCCGAATTTCAAATCTCCCCATGTCCAATCACCTCCTTTTTCATATTTATCTCTAGTCTCCTGGATCTTCTCTCTACACTTTTTAATATGGACCTCCAAATCCGAGATATTAGCTGATTCATCCGGGATGTATGTGTAACATTCAGAACCAATTAAAGGACAAGTCCTCCCTTTCTCTGTCAAAATAAAATCAAGGACCATGCATTTTTGGAGGACTGTAAGTTGCATGGTGGCCATTTCTGTATTTATTGCCCGGACTTGGGATTGGACTTCCCCAAGTACCAGGTTCGTATTATTTACTAGTTCATCTAGGGTGGCTGCTATTCTTGAATCTCAACCGCACTTTGTGCAGCTCCATATGTTGGGAAAAACCTCCACATGAGACGATCTCCTTCAGTCACCCTTTTGCTTTTCCCATGGGACAAGCCTAGTACAGGTAGCTGGTTAAGTTCACGGACATGGGGAATTAAGTAAGCCAGGTAACAACATCCACTCCAACCTTTAGGTGTACAGGTCAATATAAATCCTTTTGTCTGATTCCAACATTCCTTTTCCCCGGGTAACCATGAATAAATTTTACGTCCACACACCCAATATGTGCCATTTACCGGGTGCGGGATTCACAGTCATGTGACGGTCCAATTCTTCATGAAATTGTAAACTCCTAGTTGGTTTCTCAAAAGGAAGCAACTCTCCAGACTGAGGAGTTGGTGACTTTGTTGGTTTTGGTCGTATCGACTACCCTTTGTATTTATCTTCAGTGGTTGGATCACTGTTGCTGGGCAAGGTCTATATATCAAATAATTTGTGTAGGGAGAGAGGGATTGCTACTAAGGGGACTCCTGACTTGCCATGGTGTGGTATTTTCGCAGAAACCCAACAATCTGTTTGATTTTGGTTCTTAGCATAGTTAGTACATAGAGAGATAAAATAATTTTTAGGTTCATCACGCAAAGTTATGATATCTATAAGTCAAATTGAAATAGTAAGCGGAAAAGTTTCATTATTGTAGTTTTCTGTTCTGTTCCTTTTTACTCCTCTTTCCTTCCTTCTGTGGCTGGTGGTGGGAACACAGGTCCCTTTATTCTTTTTTTAAAGTTTTTTTTCTTCACACTTTGAGTCATATTCACCAAAATACCTACAAACGTTTCCCTCTTGAATATATAGTGTCATTTTTTTCCCCTTTTCCCCCCTCCCTTCCCTCCCTCCTTCCCACCCCCCTCCCCACCCACTAAACATTCAACATATACAATGCAATAAACCCATTAAACAATGTCATCACACAATGAAATAGACAAGAAAATTGTGTCATCTACTTTTATACACTGGGTCAGTTCATTTCGTCTACTTCTCATTCTGTCATTTTAAGGGGTGGTGGTCCGCGGTAGGACCTCTCTGTTGTTTTCCATGTACGGTTCCCAAATTTGTTCGAATACTGTGATGTTATTTCTTAAATTATATGTTATTTTTCCAATGGAATACATTTATTCATTTCCATGTACCATTGCTGTATTCTCAGGCGATCTTCTGATTTCCAGGTTGACATTGTACATTTTCTTGCTACAGCTAAGGCTATCATAATAAATCTTTTTTGCGCTTCATCCAAATCGAGGCCACGTTCTTTACTTCTTATATTACTTAGAAGAAAATTCTCTGGATTTTTTTGATATGTTATTTTTTGTGATTTTATTTAATACCTGATTTAGATCTTCCCAAAACTTTTCCACTTTCTCACATGCCCAAATTGAAATCTACTGTTGTTCCCGTTTCCTTCTTACAGCGATAACATCTGATACAGTTGGGTCCCATTTATTTAACTTTTCCTTTGTGCAGTCTGCTTTTTCTGTGGTCAATAGTACTAGATATGGTCTGTTCCACCGGGGCTGAAGCTTTTCTTCTTTCCATGAATTAATCAGGACCCAGTCACCAGCATTCACAGAGTGGATAGGGAAATCCAGAGGTGGGCTCTGCACCAGCAGACCCTTAGCTTTTAAATCTGCAAGAGAACGAGAGACTGCCAGTAAATAATTCTTTAAAAACACATCATTATTTTTGACTGTAGGTATTCCTTCTATCCGCCCCAAATATGGGAGTCCAAATAACATCTCGTAAGGGGATATTTTAATGTTTTGTCATGGGGCTGTCCTAATTCTGAGAAGAGTTATTGGTAAGCACTTGGTCCAGGGTAATTTAGTCTATTCTTTTAGTTTTGTAATTTGCATTTTTAAAGTGGCATTCATTTGTTCCACTCTGGATGCCTTGGAGTATGCAGCTTCCATTTTATCCCTAAGGTTTCACAGACCAGGCTGTAAATTTTAGAAGCGAAGTGCTTTCCCCGATATGAATTGATGGATTCGGCTATTCCATATCGGGGTACAATTTTTTCCAGTGGCATTGACGGTGGGGAACGCTTCAACCCATCTCGTGAAATGGTCCACTACTGCTAGTAGAAATTTCCATCGCTGGACCTTAGGGAGTTTGGTGAAATCCACTTGTATCCGCTGAAATGGCCAGATTGCTAAAGGTGGTCCTCCTCCAGGCATAGCTTTCATAACTTTCTTATTAACCTTTAAACAGATCACACAGCGGTTCACTGCCTGTCTTGCTAGGATATAGACTCCTCTGCAGGCATAAGTTTGTAAGAATGCATCACACAGTGCTTGCACTCCCCAGTGGGAGCGTGAGTGCAGTTCTCCTAGTATCTGCTGGGTGATTTCTTTATTTAACAATTGTCTTCCATCGGGGAGCCACCATTTTCCGTCTTCTTTGCTCCCATCTTTTCCATTTTTTTCTTCTTCAGGGAGGGAAAAAATAGGACCTTCTTCAGCCCTTCTCTGAGAGGTATCAGAGCCATCAGGTGGATGTACTTTTCCTGATCGTGCCGCTTGTTGGGTCAGTTCATCAGCCATCCGATTTCCTCGTGCTTTTGGTGAGTTCCCCTTCTGATGACCTGGTACATGTACTGTGGCAATTCTTTCTGGTTTGATTAATGCTTCCAAAGTCTTTTCAGTTAGTTGCTCATGAGTCAGTTCTTTTCCTCTTGTTGTTATCATCCCTCGTGCTTTCCAAATTTTCCTAAATGTGTGTACCACTCCAAATGCATATTTCAAATCTGTATATATGTACCTTCCTGCCCTCCCAACAGTACCCACAAGTCCCCAGAGTTCCCCATCAGTTCCCTATCTGTTCTAAACTGTTTCCCACTGTTCTTCACCTATTCCACACCTGTTCTCCACTGTTCCGCCTGCTGTTTACCCACTTTACCAATCCATTCCCTCTGCTCCCTTTGGTTCCCCTCTGTTCTGAAGTGTTCCCCACAGTTCCCCACTTTTTCCAATCCGTTCCACCTGCTCTCTTTCGTTCCCCTCTGTCCTGCATTTTTCCCCACGGTTCCCCACTTTTACAAATCCGTTCCCACTGCTCCCTTTTGTTCCCCTCTGTCCTGCATTTTTCCCCACGGTTCCCCACTTTACCAATCCATTCCCCCTGGTCCCTTTGGTTCCCCTCTGTTCTGCATTGTTCCCCACGTTTCTCCACTTTTTCCAATCCGTTCCCCCTGCTCCCATTGGTTCCCCTCTGTTCTGCAGTGTTCCTCACAGTTCTCCATCATTACCAATCCGTTCCCTCTGCTTCCTTTGATTCCCTACTATCATGCATTTTTCCACAGTATTCCCCACTTTTCACAATCCGTTCCCCCTGCTTCCTTTGATTCCCCACTATTCTGCATTTTTCCACAGGGTTCCCCACTTTTTCAAATCTGTTTCCCCTGCTCCCTTTGGTTCCCCACTGTTCTGCAATTTTCCCCAATTCTCCACTTTTTTCTAATCTGTTCCCTCTGCTCCTTTGGCTCCCCTCTGTTCTGCAGTTTTCCCCACAGTTCTCCACATTTTTTCCAATCCGTTCCACCTGCTCCCTTTGGTTCTCCTATGTTCTGCAGTGTTCCCTACGCTTGCCCACTTTTTCCAATACGTTCCCCCTGCTCCCTTTGGTTCTCTCTATATGCAGTGTTCCCCACGATTCTCCACATTTTTTACATTCTGTACTCCCTGCTCCCTATGGTTCCCCTCTGCCCTGCAGTGTTCCCCATGTTTCCCCACTTTTTCCAATCCATTCCCCCTACTTCCTTTGGTTCACCTCTGTTTTGCAGTGTTTCCCACGGTTCCCCACTTTTTCCAATCTGTTGCCCCTGCTCCCTTTGGTTCCCCTCTGTTCTGGAGTGTTCCCCACGCTTCCCCACTTTTTCCAATCCATTTCCCCTGCTCCCTTTGGTTCCAATCTATTGTGCAGTGCTCCTCACGATTCTACACTTTTTCCAACCTGTACACCCTGCTCCCTTTGGTTCCCCTCTGTCCTGCAGTGTTCCCCACGTTTACCCACTTTTTCCAATCCGTTCCCCCTGCTTCTTTAGGTTCACCTCTTTTCTGCAGTGTTCCCCACGGTTCCTCACTTTTTCCAATCCTTTCCCCCTGCTCCCATTGGTTTCCCTCTATTCTGCAGTGTTCCCCACGGTTCTCCACATTTTTTCCAATCTGTTCACCCTGATACCTTTAGTTCCCCTCTGTCCTGCAGTGTTCCCCACGATTCCCCAGTTTTTCCAATCCGTTCACCCTACTCCCTTTGCTTCCCCTCTGTTCTGCAGTGTTCCCCACAGTTCTCCACCTTTTCCAATCCGTTCCCCCTGCTCCATTTGGTTCCCCAATCTTCTGCATTTTTCCATACGGTTCCCCACTTTTTCCAATCTGATCCCCCTGCTCCCTTTGATTCACTACTGTTTTGCAGTGTTCCCCACTTCTCAACTTTTTTCCAATATGTTCGCCCTGCTCCCTTTCATTCCCCTCAGTTCTGCAGTGTTTCCCATGTTTTCCCACTTTTTCTAATCCATTCCCCCTGCTCCCATTCGTTCCCCTCTTTCCTGCAGTGTTCTCCACGGTTCCCCTGTTTTTCCAATCCTTTCACCCTGCTTCCTTTGGTTCCCCTCTGTTCTGCATTTTCCCCACGGTTCTCCACATTTTTTCCAATCTGTCCCCCCTGCTCCGTCTGGTTCCCCTGTGTTCTTTAGTGTTCCCCATGCTTCCCCACTTTTTGCAATCTGTCCCCCCTGCTCCCTTTGGTTCCCCTCTGTCCTGCAGTGTTCCCCACGGTACCCCTCTTTTTCCAATCCGTTCCCCCTGCTCCCTTTAGTTCCCCACTCTTCTGCATTTTTCCATTTGGTTCCCCACTTTTTTCAATCTGATCCCCCTGCTCCCTTTCGTTCCCCTCTGTTCTGCAGTGTTTCCCAAGTTTCCCCACATTTTCCAATCCATTCACGCTGCTGCCTTTGGTTACCCACTGTTTTGCAGTGTTCGTCATGGTTCCGCTCTTTTTCCAATCTGTTCTCCATGCTCCGTTTAGTTCCCCTCTATTCTGCTGTTTTCCCCAAGGTTGCACACTTTTTCGAATCTGTTCACCCTGCTCCCTTTGGTTCCCCTCTGTCCTGAAGTGTTCCCCACTTTTTCCAATCCATTCCCCCTGCTCCCATTCATTCCCCTCTATCCTGCAGTGTTCTCCACGGTTCCCCACTTTTTCCAAACTGTTCCCACTGCTCCCTTTGGTTCTCCTCTGTTCTGCAGTGTTCCCCACGGTTCCCCACTTTTTCCAATCCGTTCACCCTGCTCCCATTGTTTCCCCACTCTTCTGCATTTACCACACCGTCCCCCACTTTTTCCAATCTGTTCCCCCTGCTCCCTTTGGTTCCCCACTGTTCTTCAGTGTTCCCCACGCTTCCCCACTTTTTCCAATCTGTACCCCCAGCTCCCTCTGGTTCCCCTCCTTTCTGCAGTGTTTCCCACGATTCCCCACTTTTTCTAACCTGTACCCCCTGCTCCCTTTGGTTCCCCTCTGTCCTGCAGTGTTCCCCACGGTTCTCCACATTTTGTCCAATCTGTTCCCATGCTCCCTTTGATTCCCCTCTGTTCTGCATCTTCTGCAGTGTTCCCCACGGTTCCCCACTTTTTCCAATCCATTCCCCCTGCTCCGAATCATTCCCCTCTGTCCTGCAGTGTTCCCCACTGTTCTCCACATTTTTTCCAAAATGTTCGCCCTGCTCCCTTTCGTTCCCCTCTGTTCTGCAGTGTTTCCCACGTTTCCCCACATTTTCCAATCCGTTCCCGCTGCTGCCTTTGGTTACCCACAGTTTTGCAGTGTTCGTCATGGTTCCGCACTTTTTCCAATCTGTTCTCCATGCTCCGTTTAGTTCCCCTCTATTCTGCTGTTTTCCCCTAGGTTGCACACTTTTTCGAATCTGTTCACCCTGCTCCCTTTGGTTCCACTCTCTCCTGCAGTGTTCCCCACGGTTCCCCACTTTTTCCAATCCATTCTCCCTGCTCCCATTCATTCCCCTCTATCCTGCAGTGTTCTCCACGGTTCCCCACATTTTCCAAACTGTTCCCACTGCTCCCTTTGGTTCTCCTCTATTCTGCAGTGTTCCCCACGGTTCCCCACTTTTTCCAATCCGTTCACCCTGCTCCCATGGTTTACCCACTCTTCTGCATTTTTCCACACCGTCCCCCACTTTTTCCAATCTGTTCCCCCTGCTCCTTGGGCTCCCCTCTGTTCTGCTGTTTTCCCCACGGGTTCCACTTTTTCCAATCTGTTCCCCCTGCTCCCTTTGGTTCCCCTCTGTTCTTCAGTGTTCCCCACGCTTCCCCACTTTTTCCAATCCTTTCACCCTGCTCCCTTTGGTTCCCCTCTGTCCTGCATTGTTCCCCAAGATTCACCACGTTTTCCAACCTGTACCTCCTGCTCCCTTTCGTTCACGTCTGTCCGGCAGTGTTCTCCACGTTCCCCATTTTTTCAATTCTATTCCCCCTGCTCCCTTTGGTTCCCCAGTGTTCTGCAGAACTGCCCACGGTTCCCCACTTTTCCGAGCTGTTCCCCCTGCTCAATTTTGTTCCGCTGTGTTCTGCAGTGTTCCCCACATTTTTCCAATCTGTTACCCCTGCTCCCTTTGGTTCCCCTGTGTTCTTCAGTGTTCACCACACTTCCCCACTCCTTCCAATCTGTACCCCCTGCTCCCTTTGGTTCCCCTCCATTCTGCAGTGTTTCCAATGATTCCCCACTTTTCCAACCTGTACCCCCTGCTCCCTTTGGTTCCCTCTGTCCTGCAGTTTTCCCCACGGTTCCCCACTTTATCCAATCCATTCCCCCTGCTCCCTTTGGTTCCCCACTCTTCTGCATTTTTCGATACGTTTCCCCACTTTTTCCAATCCGTTCCCCCTGCTCCCATTCGTTCCCCTCTGTTCTGCAGTGTTCCCCACAGTTCCCCACTTTTTCCAATCTGATCCCCCTGCTCCCTTTGATTCCCTACAGTTTTGCAGTGTTCCCCACTTCTCAACTTTTTTCCAATATGTTTGCCCTGCTCCCTTTCCTTCCCCTCAGTTCTGCAGTGTTCCCCACTGTTCCCCACTTTTTCAAATCCGTTCCCCCTGCTCCCTTTGGTTTCCCACTGTTCTGCAGTGTACCGCACGGTTCCCCACTTTTTCCAATCCTTTCACCCTGCTTCCTTTGGTTCCCCTCTGTTCTGCAGTGTTCACCACCGTTCCCTTCATTTTCTAATCCCTTCGCCCTGTTCCCTTTGTTTCCGCTCTCTTCTGCAGTTGTCCCCACGGTTCTCCACATTTTTTCCAATCTGTTCCCCCTGCTCCCTTTGGTTCCCCTGTGTTCTTCAGTGTTCCTCACGATTCCCCATTTTTTCCAACCTGTACCCCCTGCTCCCTTTGGTTCCCCTCTGTCCTGCAGTGTTCCCCACGGTTCTCCACTTTTTCCAATCCGTTTCCCCTGCTCCCTTTGGTTCCCCACTCTTCTGCATTTTTCGATACGGTTCCCCACTTTTTCCAATCCGTTCCCCCTGCTCCCATTCGTTCCCCTCTGTTCTGCAGTGTTCCCCACGGTTCCCCACTTTTCCGAGCTGTTCCCCCTGCTCCCTTTGGTTCCGCTCTGTTCTGCATTGTTCCCCATGATTCTCCACATTTTTTCTATTCTGTTCCCATGCTCCCTTTGGTTCCCCTCTGTTCTGCAGTTTCCCACGGTTCTCCACCTTTTTTCTAATCTGTTCCCCCTGCTCCCTTTGGTTCCCCTCTGTTCTGCAGTGTTCCCTACGCTTCCCCACTTTTTCCAATACGTTCCCCCTGTTCCCTTTGGTTCTCTCTTTATGCAGTGTTCCCCACGATTCTCCACATTTTTTCCATTCTGTACCCCCTGCTCCCTATGGTTCCCCTCTGCTCTGCAGTGTTCCCCACGTTTGCCCACTTTTTCCAATCCATTCCTCCTACTTCCTTTGGTTCACCTCTGTTCTGCAGTGTTTCCCACGGTTCCCCACTTTTTCCAATCTGTTCCCCCTGCTCCCTTTGGTTCCCCTCTGTTCTGGAGTGTTCCCCACGCTTCCCTACTTTTTCCAATCCATTTCCCCTGCTCCCTTTGGTTCCAATCTATTGTGCAGTGCTCCTCACGATTCTGCACTTTTTCCAACCTGTACACCCTGTTCCCATTCATTCCCCTCTTTCCTGCAGTGTTCCCCACGTTTACCCACTTTTTCCAATATGTTGCCCCTGCTCCCTTTGGTTCCCCTCTGTTCTGCATTTTTTCACACGGTCCCTACTTTTTCCAATCCGTTCCCCCTGCTTCTTTAGGTTCACCTCTGTTCTGCAGTGTTCCCCACGGTTCCTCACTTTTTCCAATCCTTTCCCCCTGCTCCCATTGGTTTCCCACTGTTCTGCAGAACTCCCCACGATTCCCCACTTATTCCAACCTGTACCCCCTGCTCCCTTTGGTTCCCCTCTATTCTGCAGTTTCCCCACGGTTCTCCACATTTTTTCCAATCTGTTCCCCCTGCTACCTTTAGTTCCCCTGTGTTCTTCAGTGTTCCCCACGATTTCCCAGTTTTTCCAATCCGTTCACCCTACTTCCTTTGCTTTCCCTCTGTTCTGCAGTGTTCCCCACAGTTCTCCACCTTTTCCAATCCGTTCCCCCTGCTCCATTTGGTTCCCCACTCTTCTGCGTTTTTCCATACGGTTCCCTACTTTTTCCAATCCGATCCCCCTGCTCCCTTTGATTCCCCACTGTACTGCAGTGTGCCCCACTTCTCAACTTTTTTCCAATATGTTCGCCCTGCTCCCTCTCGTTCCACTCTGTTCTGCATTGTTTCCCACGTTTTCCCACGTTTCCCCACATTTTCCAATACGTTCCCGCTGCTCCCTGTCGATACCCACTGTATTGCAGTGTTCACCACGGTTCCGCTCTTTTTCCAATATGTTCTCCATGCTCCCTTTAGTTCCCCTCTTTTCTGCTGTGTTCCCCAACGTTGCACACTTTTTCGAATTTGTTCACCCTGCTCGCTTTGGTTCCCCTCTATTCTGCAGTGTTTCCCACGATTCCCTAGTTTTTCCAATCCGTTCACCCTACTCCCTTTGCTTCCCCTCTGTTCTGCAGTGTTCCCCACAGTTCTCCACCTTTTCCAATCCGTTCCCCCTGCTCCATTTGGTTCCCCAATCTTCTGCATTTTTCCATACGGTTCCCCACTTTTTCCAATCTGATCCCCCTGCTCCCTTTGACTCCCCACTGTTTTGCAGTGTTCCCCACTTCTCAACTTTTTTCCAATATGTTCGCCCTGCTCCCTTTCGTTCCCCTCAGTTCTGCAGTGTTTCCCACTTTTCCCCACTTTTTCCAATCCGTTCCCGCTGCTCCCTTTGGTTCCCCACTGTTTTGCAGTGTTCGCCACGGTTCCACACTTTTTCCACTCTTTTCTCCATGCTCCGTTTAGTTCCGCTCTATTCTGCAGTGTTCCCCAAGGTTGCACACTTTTTCGAATCTGTTCACCCTGCTCCCTTTGGTTCCCCTCTGTCATGCAGTGTTCCCCAAGATTCCCCAAATTTTCCAACTTGTACCTCCTGCTCCCTTTCGTTCACGTCTGTCCTGCATTGTTCTCCACGTTCCCCATTTTTTCAAATCCATTCCGCCTGCTCCCTTTGGTTCCCCAGTGTTCTGCAGAACTCCCCACGATTCCCCACTTTTTCCAATCTGTTCCCCCTGCTCCGTTTGGTTCTGCTCTATTATGCAGTGCTCCCCTCAGTTCCCCACTTTTCCGAGCTGTTCCCCCTGCTCAATTTTGTTCCGCAGTGTTCTGCAGTGTTCCCCACGGTTCTCCACATTTTTTCCAATCTGTTCCCCCTGCTCCCTTTGGTTCCCCTGTGTTCTTCAGTGTTCACTACGCTTCCCCACTCCTTCCAATCTGTAACCCCTGCTCTCTTTGGTTCCCCTCCATTCTGCAGTGTTCCCAACGATTCCCCACTTTATCCAATCCATTCCCCCTGCTCCCTTTGGTTCCCCACTCTTCTCCATTTTTCGATACGGTTCCCCACTTTTTCCAATCTGTTCCCCATGCTCCCTTTGGTTCCCCTGTGTTCTTCAGTGTTCCCCACGATTTCCCATTTTTTCCAACCTGTACCCCCTGCTCCCTTTGGTTCCCCTCTGTCCTGCAGCGTTCCCCACGGTTCTCCACTTTTTCCAATCCGTTCCCCCTGCTCTCTTTGGTTCCTCACTGTTCTGCATTTTTCCATACGGTTCCCCACTTTTTCCAATCCGATCCCCCTGCTCTCTTTGATTCCCCACTGTTCTGCAGTGTGCCCCACTTCTCAACATTTTTCCAATATGTTCGCCCTGCTCCCTTTCGTTCCACTCTGTTCTGCAGTGTTTCCCACGTTTTCCCAAGTTTACCCACATTTTCCAATCCGTTCACGCTGACCCCTTTCGTTACCCACTGTTTTGCAGTGTTCGCCACGGTTCCGCTCTTTTTCCAATATGTTCTCCATGCTCCCTTTAGTTCCCCTCTTTTCTGCTGTGTTCCCCAACGTTGCACATTTTTTCGATCTGTTCTGCAGTGTTCCCCACGGTTCGCCACTTTTCCAACCTGTACCCCCTGCTCCCTTTGGTTCCCCTCTGTCCTGCAGTGTTCTCCACGGTTCCCCAGTTTTTCCAATCCTTTCACCCTGTTCCCTTTGGTTCCTCTCTGTTCTGCATTTTCCCCACGGTTCTCCACATTTTTTCCAATCTGTACCCCCTGCTCCCTTTGGTTCCCCTCTGTCCTGCAGTGTTCCAACGGTACCCCACTTTTTCCAATCCCTTCCCCCTGCTCCCTTTAGTTTCCCAATCTTCGGCATTTTTCCATACGGTTCCCCACTTTTTTCAATCTGATCCCCCTGCTCCCTTTGATTCCCCACTGTTCTGCAGTGTTCCCCACTTCTCAACTTTTTTCCAATATGTTCGCCCTGCTCCCTTTCGTTCACCTCTGTTCTGCAGTGTTCCCCACGGTTCGCCACTTTTTCCAACCTGCACCCCCTGCTCCCTTTGGTTCCCCTCTGTCCTGCAGTGTTCTCCACGGTTCCCCAGTTTTTCCAATCCTTTCACCCTGCTCCCTTTGGTTCCCCATTCTTCTGTATTTTTCCATATGGTTCCCCACTTTTTCCAATCCGATCCCCCTGCTCCCTTTGATTCCCCACTGTTCTGCAGTGTGCCCCACTTCTCAACTTTTTTCCAATATGTTCGCCCTGCTCCCTTTCGTTCCACTCTGTTCTGCAGTGTTTGCCACGTTTTTCCACGTTTCCCCACATTTTCCAATCCGTTCCCGCTGCTCCCTTTCGTTACCCACTGTTTTGCATTGTTCGCCACGGTTCTGCTCTTTTTCCAATATGTTCTCCATGCTCCCTTTAGTTCACCTCTTTTCTGCTGTGTTCCCCAACGTTGCACACTTTTTCGAATCTGTTCACCCTGCTCCCTTTGGTTCCCCTCTATTCTGCAGTGTTCCCCACGGTTCGCCACTTTTTCCAACCTGTACCCCCTGCTACCTTTTGTTCCCCTCTGTCCTGCAGTGTTTCCCATGATTCCCTAGTTTTTCCAATCCTTTCACCCTACTCCCTTTGCTTCCCCTCTGTTCTGCAGTGTTCCCCACAGTTCTCCACCTTTTCCAATCTGTTCCCCCTGCTCCATTTGGTTCCCCAATCTTCTGCATTTTTCCATACGGTTCCCCACTTTTATCAATCTGATTCCCCACTGTTTTGCAGTGTTCCCCACATCTCAACTTTTTTCCAATATGTTCGCCCTGCTCCCTTTCGTTCCCCTCAGTTCTGCAGTGTTTCCCACTTTTCCCCACTTTTTCCAATCCGTTCCCGCTGCTCCCTTTCGTTCCCCACTGTTTTGCAGTGTTCGCCACGGTTCCGCACTTTTTCCACTCTTTTCTCCATGCTCCGTTTAGTTCCCCTCTATTCTGCAGTGTTCCCCACGGTACCCCACTTTTTCCAATCCGTTCCCCCTGCTCCCTTTAGTTCCCCACTCTTCTGCATTTTTCCATACGGTTCCCCACTTTTTTCAATCTGATCCCCCTGCTCCCTTTGATTCCCCACTGTTCTGCAGTGTTCCCCACTTCTCAACTTTTTTCCAATATGTTCGCCCTGCTCCCTTTCGTTCCCCTCAGTTCTGCAGTGTTTCCCATGTTTCCCCACTTTTTCTAATCCATTCCCCCTGCTCCCATTCGTTCCCCTCTTTCCTGCAGTGTTCTCCACGGTTCCCCTGTTTTTCCAATCCTTTCACCCTGCTCCCTTTGGTTCCCCTCTGTTCTGCATTTTCCCCACGATTCTCCACATTTTTTCCAATCTGTCCCCCCTGCTCCCTTTGGTTCCCCTGTGTTCTTTAGTGTTCCCCATGCTTCCCCACTTTTTGCAATCTGTCCCCCCTGCTCCCTTTGGTTCCCCTCTGTCCTGCAGTGTTCCCCACGGTACCCCTCTTTTTCCAATCCGTTGCCCCTGCTCCCTTTAGTTCCCCACTCTTCTGCATTTTTCCATTCGGTTCCCCACTTTTTTCAATCTGATCCCCCTGCTCCCTTTCGTTCCCCTCTGTTCTGCAGTGTTTCTCAAGTTTCCCCACATTTTCCAATCCGTTCCCGCTGCTGCCTTTGTTTACCCACTGTTTTGCAGTGTTCGTCATGGTTCCGCTCTTTTTCCAATCTGTTCTCCATGCTCCGTTTAGTTCCCCTCTATTCTGCTGTTTTCCCCAAGGTTGCACACTTTTTCGAATCTGTTCACCCTGCTCCCTTTGGTTCCCTCTGTCCTGAAGTGTTCCCCACTTTTTCCAATCCATTCCCCCTGCTCCCATTCATTCCCCTCTATCCTGCAGTGTTCTCCACGGTTCCCCACTTTTTCCAAACTGTTCCCACTGCTCCCTTTGGTTCTCCTCTATTCTGCAGTGTTCCCCACGGTTCCCCACTTTTTCCAATCCGTTCACCCTGCTCCCATTGTTTCCCCGCTCTTCTGCATTTTTCCACACCGTCCCCCACTTTTTCCAATCTGTTCCCCCTGCTCCCTTTGGTTCCCCACTGTTCTTCAGTATTCCCCACGCTTCCCCACTTTTTCCAATCTGTACCCCCAGCTCCCTTTGGTTCCCCTCCTTTCTGCAGTGTTTCCCATGATTCCCCACTTTTTCTAACCTGTACCCCCTGCTCCCTTTGGTTCCCCTCTGTCCTGCAGTGTTCCCCACGGTTCTCCACATTTTGTCCAATCTGTTCCCATGCTCCCTTTGATTCCCCTCTGTTCTGCATCTTCTGCAGTGTTCCCCACGGTTCCCCACTTTTTCCAATCCATTCCCCCTGCTCCGAATCATTCCCCTCTGTCCTGCAGTGTTCCCCACTGTTCTCCACATTTTTTCCAAAATGTTCGCCCTGCTCCCTTTCGTTCCACTCTGTTCTGCAGTGTTTCCCACGTTTTCCCAAGTTTACCCACATTTTCCAATCCGTTCACGCTGACCCCTTTCGTTACCCACTGTTTTGCAGTGTTCGCCACGGTTCCGCTCTTTTTCCAATATGTTCTCCATGCTCCCTTTAGTTCCCCTCTTTTCTGCTGTGTTCCCCAACGTTGCACATTTTTTCGATCTGTTCTGCAGTGTTCCCCACGGTTCGCCACTTTTCCAACCTGTACCCCCTGCTCCCTTTGGTTCCCCTCTGTCCTGCAGTGTTCTCCACGGTTCCCCAGTTTTTCCAATCCTTTCACCCTGTTCCCTTTGGTTCCTCTCTGTTCTGCATTTTCCCCACGGTTCTCCACATTTTTTCCAATCTGTACCCCCTGCTCCCTTTGGTTCCCCTCTGTCCTGCAGTGTTCCAACGGTACCCCACTTTTTCCAATCCCTTCCCCCTGCTCCCTTTAGTTTCCCAATCTTCGGCATTTTTCCATACGGTTCCCCACTTTTTTCAATCTGATCCCCCTGCTCCCTTTGATTCCCCACTGTTCTGCAGTGTTCCCCACTTCTCAACTTTTTTCCAATATGTTCGCCCTGCTCCCTTTCGTTCACCTCTGTTCTGCAGTGTTCCCCACGGTTCGCCACTTTTTCCAACCTGCACCCCCTGCTCCCTTTGGTTCCCCTCTGTCCTGCAGTGTTCTCCACGGTTCCCCAGTTTTTCCAATCCTTTCACCCTGCTCCCTTTGGTTCCCCATTCTTCTGTATTTTTCCATATGGTTCCCCACTTTTTCCAATCCGATCCCCCTGCTCCCTTTGATTCCCCACTGTTCTGCAGTGTGCCCCACTTCTCAACTTTTTTCCAATATGTTCGCCCTGCTCCCTTTCGTTCCACTCTGTTCTGCAGTGTTTGCCACGTTTTTCCACGTTTCCCCACATTTTCCAATCCGTTCCCGCTGCTCCCTTTCGTTACCCACTGTTTTGCATTGTTCGCCACGGTTCTGCTCTTTTTCCAATATGTTCTCCATGCTCCCTTTAGTTCACCTCTTTTCTGCTGTGTTCCCCAACGTTGCACACTTTTTCGAATCTGTTCACCCTGCTCCCTTTGGTTCCCCTCTATTCTGCAGTGTTCCCCACGGTTCGCCACTTTTTCCAACCTGTACCCCCTGCTACCTTTTGTTCCCCTCTGTCCTGCAGTGTTTCCCATGATTCCCTAGTTTTTCCAATCCTTTCACCCTACTCCCTTTGCTTCCCCTCTGTTCTGCAGTGTTCCCCACAGTTCTCCACCTTTTCCAATCTGTTCCCCCTGCTCCATTTGGTTCCCCAATCTTCTGCATTTTTCCATACGGTTCCCCACTTTTATCAATCTGATTCCCCACTGTTTTGCAGTGTTCCCCACATCTCAACTTTTTTCCAATATGTTCGCCCTGCTCCCTTTCGTTCCCCTCAGTTCTGCAGTGTTTCCCACTTTTCCCCACTTTTTCCAATCCGTTCCCGCTGCTCCCTTTCGTTCCCCACTGTTTTGCAGTGTTCGCCACGGTTCCGCACTTTTTCCACTCTTTTCTCCATGCTCCGTTTAGTTCCCCTCTATTCTGCAGTGTTCCCCACGGTACCCCACTTTTTCCAATCCGTTCCCCCTGCTCCCTTTAGTTCCCCACTCTTCTGCATTTTTCCATACGGTTCCCCACTTTTTTCAATCTGATCCCCCTGCTCCCTTTGATTCCCCACTGTTCTGCAGTGTTCCCCACTTCTCAACTTTTTTCCAATATGTTCGCCCTGCTCCCTTTCGTTCCCCTCAGTTCTGCAGTGTTTCCCATGTTTCCCCACTTTTTCTAATCCATTCCCCCTGCTCCCATTCGTTCCCCTCTTTCCTGCAGTGTTCTCCACGGTTCCCCTGTTTTTCCAATCCTTTCACCCTGCTCCCTTTGGTTCCCCTCTGTTCTGCATTTTCCCCACGATTCTCCACATTTTTTCCAATCTGTCCCCCCTGCTCCCTTTGGTTCCCCTGTGTTCTTTAGTGTTCCCCATGCTTCCCCACTTTTTGCAATCTGTCCCCCCTGCTCCCTTTGGTTCCCCTCTGTCCTGCAGTGTTCCCCACGGTACCCCTCTTTTTCCAATCCGTTGCCCCTGCTCCCTTTAGTTCCCCACTCTTCTGCATTTTTCCATTCGGTTCCCCACTTTTTTCAATCTGATCCCCCTGCTCCCTTTCGTTCCCCTCTGTTCTGCAGTGTTTCTCAAGTTTCCCCACATTTTCCAATCCGTTCCCGCTGCTGCCTTTGTTTACCCACTGTTTTGCAGTGTTCGTCATGGTTCCGCTCTTTTTCCAATCTGTTCTCCATGCTCCGTTTAGTTCCCCTCTATTCTGCTGTTTTCCCCAAGGTTGCACACTTTTTCGAATCTGTTCACCCTGCTCCCTTTGGTTCCCTCTGTCCTGAAGTGTTCCCCACTTTTTCCAATCCATTCCCCCTGCTCCCATTCATTCCCCTCTATCCTGCAGTGTTCTCCACGGTTCCCCACTTTTTCCAAACTGTTCCCACTGCTCCCTTTGGTTCTCCTCTATTCTGCAGTGTTCCCCACGGTTCCCCACTTTTTCCAATCCGTTCACCCTGCTCCCATTGTTTCCCCGCTCTTCTGCATTTTTCCACACCGTCCCCCACTTTTTCCAATCTGTTCCCCCTGCTCCCTTTGGTTCCCCACTGTTCTTCAGTATTCCCCACGCTTCCCCACTTTTTCCAATCTGTACCCCCAGCTCCCTTTGGTTCCCCTCCTTTCTGCAGTGTTTCCCATGATTCCCCACTTTTTCTAACCTGTACCCCCTGCTCCCTTTGGTTCCCCTCTGTCCTGCAGTGTTCCCCACGGTTCTCCACATTTTTTCCAATCTGTTCCCATGCTCCCTTTGATTCTCCTCTTTTCTGCAGTGTTCCCCACGGTTCCCCACTTTTTCCAATCCATTCCCCCTGCTCCCATTCATTCCCCTCTGTCCTGCAGTGTTCCCCACTGTTCTCCACATTTTTTCCAATATGTTCGCCCTGCTCCCTTTCGTTCCCCTCTGTTCTGCAGTGTTTCCCACGTTTCCCCACATTTTCCAATCCGTTCCCGCTGCTGCCTTTGGTTACCCACTGTTTTGCAGTGTTCGTCATGGTTCCGCACTTTCTCCAATCTGTTCTCCATTCTCCGTTTAGTTCCCCTCTATTCTGCTGTTTTCCCCTAGGTTGCACACTTTTTCGAATCTGTTCACCCTGCTCCCTTTGGTTCCACTCTCTCCTGCAGTGTTCCCCACGGTTCCCCACTTTTTCCAATCCATTCTCCCTGCTCCCATTCATTCCCCTCTATCCTGCAGTGTTCTCCACGGTTCCCCACTTTTTCCAAACTGTTCCCACTGCTCCCTTTGGTTCTCCTCTATTCTGCAGTGTTCCCCACGGTTCCCCACTTTTTCCAATCCGTTCACCCTGCTCCCATTGTTTCCACACTCTTCTGCATTTTTCCACACCGTCCCCCACTTTTTCCAATCTGTTCCCCCTGCTCCTTGGGCTCCCCTCTGTTCTGCTGTTTTCCCCACGGGTTCCACTTTCTCCAATCTGTTCCCCCTGCTCCCTTTGGTTCCCCTCTGTTCTTCAGTGTTCCCCACGCTTCCCCACTTTTTCCAATCCTTTCACCCTGCTCCCATTGGTTCCCCTCTGTTCTGCAGTGTTCCTCACAGTTCTCCATCATTACCAATCCGTTCCCTCTGCTTCCTTTGATTCCCTACTATCATGCATTTTTCCACAGTGTTCCCCACTTTTAACAATCCGTTCCCCCTGCTTCCTTTGATTCCCCACTATTCTGCATTTTTCCACAGGGTTCCCCACTTTTTCAAATCTGTTTCCCCTGCTCCCTTTGGTTCCCCACTGTTCTGCAATTTTCCCCAATTCTCCACTTTTTTCTAATCTGTTCCCTCTGCTCCTTTGGCTCCCCTCTGTTCTGCAGTTTTCCCCACAGTTCTCCACATTTTTTCCAATCCGTTCCACCTGCTCCCTTTGGTTCTCCTATGTTCTGCAGTGTTCCCTACGCTTGCCCACTTTTTCCAATACGTTCCCTCTGCTCCCTTTGGTTCTCTCTATATGCAGTGTTCCCCACGATTCTCCACATTTTTTACATTCTGTACCCCCTGCTCCCTATGGTTCCCCTCTGCCCTGCAGTGTTCCCCATGTTTCCCCACTTTTTCCAATCCATTCCCCCTACTTCCTTTGGTTCACCTCTGTTTTGCAGTGTTTCCCACGGTTCCCCACTTTTTCCAATCTGTTGCCCCTGCTCCCTTTGGTTCCCCTCTGTTGTGGAGTGTTCCCCACGCTTCCCCACTTTTTCCAATCCATTTCCCCTGCTCCCTTTGGTTCCAATCTATTGTGCAGTGCTCCTCACGATTCTACACTTTTTCCAACCTGTACACCCTGCTCCCTTTGGTTCCCCTCTGTCCTGCAGTGTTCCCCACGTTTACCCACTTTTTCCAATCCGTTCCCCCTGCTTCTTTAGGTTCACCTCTTTTCTGCAGTGTTCCCCACGGTTCCTCACTTTTTCCAATCCTTTCCCCCTGCTCCCATTGGTTTCCCTCTATTCTGCAGTGTTCCCCACGGTTCTCCACATTTTTTCCAATCTGTTCACCCTGATACCTTTAGTTCCCCTCTGTCCTGCAGTGTTCCCCACGATTCCCCAGTTTTTCCAATCCGTTCACCCTACTCCCTTTGCTTCCCCTCTGTTCTGCAGTGTTCCCCACAGTTCTCCACCTTTTCCAATCCGTTCCCCCTGCTCCATTTGGTTCCCCAATCTTCTGCATTTTTCCATACGGTTCCCCACTTTTTCCAATCTGATCCCCCTGCTCCCTTTGATTCACTACTGTTTTGCAGTGTTCCCCACTTCTCAACTTTTTTCCAATATGTTCGCCCTGCTCCCTTTCATTCCCCTCAGTTCTGCAGTGTTTCCCATGTTTTCCCACTTTTTCTAATCCATTCCCCCTGCTCCCATTCGTTCCCCTCTTTCCTGCAGTGTTCTCCACGGTTCCCCTGTTTTTCCAATCCTTTCACCCTGCTTCCTTTGGTTCCCCTCTGTTCTGCATTTTCCCCACGGTTCTCCACATTTTTTCCAATCTGTCCCCCCTGCTCCGTCTGGTTCCCCTGTGTTCTTTAGTGTTCCCCATGCTTCCCCACTTTTTGCAATCTGTCCCCCCTGCTCCCTTTGGTTCCCCTCTGTCCTGCAGTGTTCCCCACGGTACCCCTCTTTTTCCAATCCGTTCCCCCTGCTCCCTTTAGTTCCCCACTCTTCTGCATTTTTCCATTTGGTTCCCCACTTTTTTCAATCTGATCCCCCTGCTCCCTTTCGTTCCCCTCTGTTCTGCAGTGTTTCCCAAGTTTCCCCACATTTTCCAATCCATTCACGCTGCTGCCTTTGGTTACCCACTGTTTTGCAGTGTTCGTCATGGTTCCGCTCTTTTTCCAATCTGTTCTCCATGCTCCGTTTAGTTCCCCTCTATTCTGCTGTTTTCCCCAAGGTTGCACACTTTTTCGAATCTGTTCACCCTGCTCCCTTTGGTTCCCCTCTGTCCTGAAGTGTTCCCCACTTTTTCCAATCCATTCCCCCTGCTCCCATTCATTCCCCTCTATCCTGCAGTGTTCTCCACGGTTCCCCACTTTTTCCAAACTGTTCCCACTGCTCCCTTTGGTTCTCCTCTGTTCTGCAGTGTTCCCCACGGTTCCCCACTTTTTCCAATCCGTTCACCCTGCTCCCATTGTTTCCCCACTCTTCTGCATTTACCACACCGTCCCCCACTTTTTCCAATCTGTTCCCCCTGCTCCCTTTGGTTCCCCACTGTTCTTCAGTGTTCCCCACGCTTCCCCACTTTTTCCAATCTGTACCCCCAGCTCCCTCTGGTTCCCCTCCTTTCTGCAGTGTTTCCCACGATTCCCCACTTTTTCTAACCTGTACCCCCTGCTCCCTTTGGTTCCCCTCTGTCCTGCAGTGTTCCCCACGGTTCTCCACATTTTGTCCAATCTGTTCCCATGCTCCCTTTGATTCCCCTCTGTTCTGCATCTTCTGCAGTGTTCCCCACGGTTCCCCACTTTTTCCAATCCATTCCCCCTGCTCCGAATCATTCCCCTCTGTCCTGCAGTGTTCCCCACTGTTCTCCACATTTTTTCCAAAATGTTCGCCCTGCTCCCTTTCGTTCCCCTCTGTTCTGCAGTGTTTCCCACGTTTCCCCACATTTTCCAATCCGATCCCGCTGCTGCCTTTGGTTACCCACAGTTTTGCAGTGTTCGTCATGGTTCCGCACTTTTTCCAATCTGTTCTCCATGCTCCGTTTAGTTCCCCTCTATTCTGCTGTTTTCCCCTAGGTTGCACACTTTTTCGAATCTGTTCACCCTGCTCCCTTTGGTTCCACTCTCTCCTGCAGTGTTCCCCACGGTTCCCCACTTTTTCCAATCCATTCTCCCTGCTCCCATTCATTCCCCTCTATCCTGCAGTGTTCTCCACGGTTCCCCACATTTTCCAAACTGTTCCCACTGCTCCCTTTGGTTCTCCTCTATTCTGCAGTGTTCCCCACGGTTCCCCACTTTTTCCAATCCGTTCACCCTGCTCCCATGGTTTACCCACTCTTCTGCATTTTTCCACACCGTCCCCCACTTTTTCCAATCTGTTCCCCCTGCTCCTTGGGCTCCCCTCTGTTCTGCTGTTTTCCCCACGGGTTCCACTTTTTCCAATCTGTTCCCCCTGCTCCCTTTGGTTCCCCTCTGTTCTTCAGTGTTCCCCACGCTTCCCCACTTTTTCCAATCCTTTCACCCTGCTCCCTTTGGTTCCCCTCTGTCCTGCATTGTTCCCCAAGATTCACCACGTTTTCCAACCTGTACCTCCTGCTCCCTTTCGTTCACGTCTGTCCGGCAGTGTTCTCCACGTTCCCCACTTTTTCAATTCCATTCCCCCTGCTCCCTTTGGTTCCCCAGTGTTCTGCAGAACTGCCCACGGTTCCCCACTTTTCCGAGCTGTTCCCCCTGCTCAATTTTGTTCCGCTGTGTTCTGCAGTGTTCCCCACATTTTTCCAATCTGTTACCCCTGCTCCCTTTGGTTCCCCTGTGTTCTTCAGTGTTCACCACACTTCCCCACTCCTTCCAATCTGTACCCCCTGCTCCCTTTGGTTCCCCTCAATTCTGCAGTGTTTCCAATGATTCCCCACTTTTCCAACCTGTACCCCCTGCTCCCTTTGGTTCCCTCTGTCCTGCAGTTTTCCCCACGGTTCCCCACTTTATCCAATCCATTCCCCCTGCTCCCTTTGGTTCCCCACTCTTCTGCATTTTTCGATACGTTTCCCCACTTTTTCCAATCCGTTCCCCCTGCTCCCATTCGTTCCCCTCTGTTCTGCAGTGTTCCCCACGGTTCCCCACTTTTTCCAATCTGATCCCCCTGCTCCCTTTGATTCCCTACAGTTTTGCAGTGTTCCCCACTTCTCAACTTTTTTCCAATATGTTTGCCCTGCTCCCTTTCCTTCCCCTCAGTTCTGCAGTGTTCCCCACTGTTCCCCACTTTTTCAAATCCGTTCCCCCTGCTCCCTTTGGTTTCCCACTGTTCTGCAGTGTACCGCACGGTTCCCCACTTTTTCCAATCCTTTCACCCTGCTTCCTTTGGTTCCCCTCTGTTCTGCAGTGTTCACCACCGTTCCCTTCATTTTCTAATCCCTTCGCCCTGTTCCCTTTGTTTCCGCTCTCTTCTGCAGTTGTCCCCACGGTTCTCCACATTTTTTGCAATCTGTTCCCCCTGCTACCTTTGGTTCCCCTGTGTTCTTCAGTGTTCCTCACGATTCCCCATTTTTTCCAACCTGTACCCCCTGCTCCCTTTGGTTCCCCTCTGTCCTGCAGTGTTCCCCACGGTTCTCCACTTTTTCCAATCCGTTTCCCCTGCTCCCTTTGGTTCCCCACTCTTCTGCATTTTTCGATACGGTTCCCCACTTTTTCCAATCCGTTCCCCCTGCTCCCATTCGTTCCCCTCTGTTCTGCAGTGTTCCCCACGGTTCCCCACTTTTCCGAGCTGTTCCCCCTGCTCCCTTTGGTTCCGCTCTGTTCTGCATTGTTCCCCATGATTCTCCACATTTTTTCTATTCTGTTCCCATGCTCCCTTTGGTTCCCCTCTGTTCTGCAGTTTCCCACGGTTCTCCACCTTTTTTCTAATCTGTTCCCCCTGCTCCCTTTGGTTCCCCTCTGTTCTGCAGTGTTCCCCACAGTTCTCCACCTTTTCCAATCCGTTCCCCCTGCTCCATTTGGTTCCCCAATCTTCTGCATTTTTCCATACGGTTCCCCACTTTTTCCAATCTGATCCCCCTGCTCCCTTTGATTCACTACTGTTTTGCAGTGTTCCCCACTTCTCAACTTTTTTCCAATATGTTCGCCCTGCTCCCTTTCATTCCCCTCAGTTCTGCAGTGTTTCCCATGTTTCCCCACTTTTTCTAATCCATTCCCCCTGCTCCCATTCGTTCCCCTCTTTCCTGCAGTGTTCTCCACGGTTCCCCTGTTTTTCCAATCCTTTCACCCTGCTTCCTTTGGTTCCCCTCTGTTCTGCATTTTCCCCACGGTTCTCCACATTTTTTCCAATCTGTCCCCCCTGCTCCGTCTGGTTCCCCTGTGTTCTTTAGTGTTCCCCATGCTTCCCCACTTTTTGCAATCTGTCCCCCCTGCTCCCTTTGGTTCCCCTCTGTCCTGCAGTGTTCCCCACGGTACCCCTCTTTTTCCAATCCGTTCCCCCTGCTCCCTTTAGTTCCCCACTCTTCTGCATTTTTCCATTTGGTTCCCCACTTTTTTCAATCTGATCCCCCTGCTCCCTTTCGTTCCCCTCTGTTCTGCAGTGTTTCCCAAGTTTCCCCACATTTTCCAATCCATTCACGCTGCTGCCTTTGGTTACCCACTGTTTTGCAGTGTTCGTCATGGTTCCGCTCTTTTTCCAATCTGTTCTCCATGCTCCGTTTAGTTCCCCTCTATTCTGCTGTTTTCCCCAAGGTTGCACACTTTTTCGAATCTGTTCACCCTGCTCCCTTTGGTTCCCCTCTGTCCTGAAGTGTTCCCCACTTTTTCCAATCCTTTCCCCCTGCTCCCATTCATTCCCCTCTATCCTGCAGTGTTCTCCACGGTTCCCCACTTTTTCCAAACTGTTCCCACTGCTCCCTTTGGTTCTCCTCTGTTCTGCAGTGTTCCCCACGGTTCCCCACTTTTTCCAATCCGTTCACCCTGCTCCCATTGTTTCCCCACTCTTCTGCATTTACCACACCGTCCCCCACTTTTTCCAATCTGTTCCCCCTGCTCCCTTTGGTTCCCCACTGTTCTTCAGTGTTCCCCACGCTTCCCCACTTTTTCCAATCTGTACCCCCAGCTCCCTCTGGTTCCCCTCCTTTCTGCAGTGTTTCCCACGATTCCCCACTTTTTCTAACCTGTACCCCCTGCTCCCTTTGGTTCCCCTCTGTCCTGCAGTGTTCCCCACGGTTCTCCACATTTTGTCCAATCTGTTCCCATGCTCCCTTTGATTCCCCTCTGTTCTGCATCTTCTGCAGTGTTCCCCACGGTTCCCCACTTTTTCCAATCCATTCCCCCTGCTCCGAATCATTCCCCTCTGTCCTGCAGTGTTCCCCACTGTTCTCCACATTTTTTCCAAAATGTTCGCCCTGCTCCCTTTCGTTCCCCTCTGTTCTGCAGTGTTTCCCACGTTTCCCCACATTTTCCAATCCGATCCCGCTGCTGCCTTTGGTTACCCACAGTTTTGCAGTGTTCGTCATGGTTCCGCACTTTTTCCAATCTGTTCTCCATGCTCCGTTTAGTTCCCCTCTATTCTGCTGTTTTCCCCTAGGTTGCACACTTTTTCGAATCTGTTCACCCTGCTCCCTTTGGTTCCACTCTCTCCTGCAGTGTTCCCCACGGTTCCCCACTTTTTCCAATCCATTCTCCCTGCTCCCATTCATTCCCCTCTATCCTGCAGTGTTCTCCACGGTTCCCCACATTTTCCAAACTGTTCCCACTGCTCCCTTTGGTTCTCCTCTATTCTGCAGTGTTCCCCACGGTTCCCCACTTTTTCCAATCCGTTCACCCTGCTCCCATGGTTTACCCACTCTTCTGCATTTTTCCACACCGTCCCCCACTTTTCCGAGCTGTTCCCCCTGCTCAATTTTGTTCCGCTGTGTTCTGCAGTGTTCCCCACATTTTTCCAATCTGTTACCCCTGCTCCCTTTGGTTCCCCTGTGTTCTTCAGTGTTCACCACACTTCCCCACTCCTTCCAATCTGTACCCCCTGCTCCCTTTGGTTCCCCTCAATTCTGCAGTGTTTCCAATGATTCCCCACTTTTCCAACCTGTACCCCCTGCTCCCTTTGGTTCCCTCTGTCCTGCAGTTTTCCCCACGGTTCCCCACTTTATCCAATCCATTCCCCCTGCTCCCTTTGGTTCCCCACTCTTCTGCATTTTTCGATACGTTTCCCCACTTTTTCCAATCCGTTCCCCCTGCTCCCATTCGTTCCCCTCTGTTCTGCAGTGTTCCCCACGGTTCCCCACTTTTTCCAATCTGATCCCCCTGCTCCCTTTGATTCCCTACAGTTTTGCAGTGTTCCCCACTTCTCAACTTTTTTCCAATATGTTTGCCCTGCTCCCTTTCCTTCCCCTCAGTTCTGCAGTGTTCCCCACGGTTCCCCACTTTTTCAAATCCGTTCCCCCTGCTCCCTTTGGTTTCCCACTGTTCTGCAGTGTACCGCACGGTTCCCCACTTTTTCCAATCCTTTCACCCTGCTTCCTTTGGTTCCCCTCTGTTCTGCAGTGTTCACCACCGTTCCCTTCATTTTCTAATCCCTTCGCCCTGTTCCCTTTGTTTCCGCTCTCTTCTGCAGTTGTCCCCACGGTTCTCCACATTTTTTGCAATCTGTTCCCCCTGCTACCTTTGGTTCCCCTGTGTTCTTCAGTGTTCCTCACGATTCCCCATTTTTTCCAACCTGTACCCCCTGCTCCCTTTGGTTCCCCTCTGTCCTGCAGTGTTCCCCACGGTTCTCCACTTTTTCCAATCCGTTTCCCCTGCTCCCTTTGGTTCCCCACTCTTCTGCATTTTTCGATACGGTTCCCCACTTTTTCCAATCCGTTCCCCCTGCTCCCATTCGTTCCCCTCTGTTCTGCAGTGTTCCCCACGGTTCCCCACTTTTCCGAGCTGTTCCCCCTGCTCCCTTTGGTTCCGCTCTGTTCTGCATTGTTCCCCATGATTCTCCACCTTTTTTCTAATCTGTTCCCCCTGCTCCCTTTGGTTCCCCTCTGTTCTGCAGTGTTCCCTACGCTTCCCCACTTTTTCCAATACGTTCCCCCTGTTCCCTTTGGTTCTCTCTTTATGCAGTGTTCCCCACGATTCTCCACATTTTTTCCATTCTGTACCCCCTGCTCCCTATGGTTCCCCTCTGCTCTGCAGTGTTCCCCACGTTTGCCCACTTTTTCCAATCCATTCCTCCTACTTCCTTTGGTTCACCTCTGTTCTGCAGTGTTTCCCACGGTTCCCCACTTTTTCCAATCTGTTCCCCCTGCTCCCTTTGGTTCCCCTCTGTTCTGGAGTGTTCCCCACGCTTCCCTACTTTTTCCAATCCATTTCCCCTGCTCCCTTTGGTTCCAATCTATTGTGCAGTGCTCCTCACGATTCTGCACTTTTTCCAACCTGTACACCCTGTTCCCATTCATTCCCCTCTTTCCTGCAGTGTTCCCCACGTTTACCCACTTTTTCCAATATGTTGCCCCTGCTCCCTTTGGTTCCCCTCTGTTCTGCATTTTTTCACACGGTCCCTACTTTTTCCAATCCGTTCCCCCTGCTTCTTTAGGTTCACCTCTGTTCTGCAGTGTTCCCCACGGTTCCTCACTTTTTCCAATCCTTTCCCCCTGCTCCCATTGGTTTCCCACTGTTCTGCAGAACTCCCCACGATTCCCCACTTATTCCAACCTGTACCCCCTGCTCCCTTTGGTTCCCCTCTATTCTGCAGTTTCCCCACGGTTCTCCACATTTTTTCCAATCTGTTCCCCCTGCTACCTTTAGTTCCCCTGTGTTCTTCAGTGTTCCCCACGATTTCCCAGTTTTTCCAATCCGTTCACCCTACTCCCTTTGCTTTCCCTCTGTTCTGCAGTGTTCCCCACAGTTCTCCACCTTTTCCAATCCGTTCCCCCTGCTCCATTTGGTTCCCCACTCTTCTGCGTTTTTCCATACGGTTCCCTACTTTTTCCAATCCGATCCCCCTGCTCCCTTTGATTCCCCACTGTACTGCAGTGTGCCCCACTTCTCAACTTTTTTCCAATATGTTCGCCCTGCTCCCTCTCGTTCCACTCTGTTCTGCATTGTTTCCCACGTTTTCCCACGTTTCCCCACATTTTCCAATACGTTCCCGCTGCTCCCTGTCGATACCCACTGTATTGCAGTGTTCACCACGGTTCCGCTCTTTTTCCAATATGTTCTCCATGCTCCCTTTAGTTCCCCTCTTTTCTGCTGTGTTCCCCAACGTTGCACACTTTTTCGAATTTGTTCACCCTGCTCGCTTTGGTTCCCCTCTATTCTGCAGTGTTTCCCACGATTCCCTAGTTTTTCCAATCCGTTCACCCTACTCCCTTTGCTTCCCCTCTGTTCTGCAGTGTTCCCCACAGTTCTCCACCTTTTCCAATCCGTTCCCCCTGCTCCATTTGGTTCCCCAATCTTCTGCATTTTTCCATACGGTTCCCCACTTTTTCCAATCTGATCCCCCTGCTCCCTTTGACTCCCCACTGTTTTGCAGTGTTCCCCACTTCTCAACTTTTTTCCAATATGTTCGCCCTGCTCCCTTTCGTTCCCCTCAGTTCTGCAGTGTTTCCCACTTTTCCCCACTTTTTCCAATCCGTTCCCGCTGCTCCCTTTGGTTCCCCACTGTTTTGCAGTGTTCGCCACGGTTCCACACTTTTTCCACTCTTTTCTCCATGCTCCGTTTAGTTCCGCTCTATTCTGCAGTGTTCCCCAAGGTTGCACACTTTTTCGAATCTGTTCACCCTGCTCCCTTTGGTTCCCCTCTGTCATGCAGTGTTCCCCAAGATTCCCCAAATTTTCCAACTTGTACCTCCTGCTCCCTTTCGTTCACGTCTGTCCTGCATTGTTCTCCACGTTCCCCATTTTTTCAAATCCATTCCGCCTGCTCCCTTTGGTTCCCCAGTGTTCTGCAGAACTCCCCACGATTCCCCACTTTTTCCAATCTGTTCCCCCTGCTCCGTTTGGTTCTGCTCTATTATGCAGTGCTCCCCTCGGTTCCCCACTTTTCCGAGCTGTTCCCCCTGCTCAATTTTGTTCCGCAGTGTTCTGCAGTGTTCCCCACGGTTCTCCACATTTTTTCCAATCTGTTCCCCCTGCTCCCTTTGGTTCCCCTGTGTTCTTCAGTGTTCACTACGCTTCCCCACTCCTTCCAATCTGTAACCCCTGCTCCCTTTGGTTCCCCTCCATTCTGCAGTGTTCCCAACGATTCCCCACTTTATCCAATCCATTCCCCCTGCTCCCTTTGGTTCCCCACTCTTCTCCATTTTTCGATACGGTTCCCCACTTTTTCCAATCTGTTCCCCATGCTCCCTTTGGTTCCCCTGTGTTCTTCAGTGTTCCCCACGATTTCCCATTTTTTCCAACCTGTACCCCCTGCTCCCTTTGGTTCCCCTCTGTCCTGCAGCGTTCCCCACGGTTCTCCACTTTTTCCAATCCGTTCCCCCTGCTCTCTTTGGTTCCTCACTCTTCTGCATTTTTCCATACGGTTCCCCACTTTTTCCAATCCGATCCCCCTGCTCTCTTTGATTCCCCACTGTTCTGCAGTGTGCCCCACTTCTCAACATTTTTCCAATATGTTCGCCCTGCTCCCTTTCGTTCCACTCTGTTCTGCAGTGTTTCCCACGTTTTCCCAAGTTTACCCACATTTTCCAATCCGTTCACGCTGACCCCTTTCGTTACCCACTGTTTTGCAGTGTTCGCCACGGTTCCGCTCTTTTTCCAATATGTTCTCCATGCTCCCTTTAGTTCCCCTCTTTTCTGCTGTGTTCCCCAACGTTGCACATTTTTTCGATCTGTTCTGCAGTGTTCCCCACGGTTCGCCACTTTTCCAACCTGTACCCCCTGCTCCCTTTGGTTCCCCTCTGTCCTGCAGTGTTCTCCACGGTTCCCCAGTTTTTCCAATCCTTTCACCCTGTTCCCTTTGGTTCCTCTCTGTTCTGCATTTTCCCCACGGTTCTCCACATTTTTTCCAATCTGTACCCCCTGCTCCCTTTGGTTCCCCTCTGTCCTGCAGTGTTCCAACGGTACCCCACTTTTTCCAATCCCTTCCCCCTGCTCCCTTTAGTTTCCCAATCTTCGGCATTTTTCCATACGGTTCCCCACTTTTTTCAATCTGATCCCCCTGCTCCCTTTGATTCCCCACTGTTCTGCAGTGTTCCCCACTTCTCAACTTTTTTCCAATATGTTCGCCCTGCTCCCTTTAGTTCACCTCTTTTCTGCTGTGTTCCCCAACGTTGCACACTTTTTCGAATCTGTTCACCCTGCTCCCTTTGGTTCCCCTCTATTCTGCAGTGTTCCCCACGGTTCGCCACTTTTTCCAACCTGTACCCCCTGCTACCTTTTGTTCCCCTCTGTCCTGCAGTGTTTCCCATGATTCCCTAGTTTTTCCAATCCTTTCACCCTACTCCCTTTGCTTCCCCTCTGTTCTGCAGTGTTCCCCACAGTTCTCCACCTTTTCCAATCTGTTCCCCCTGCTCCATTTGGTTCCCCAATCTTCTGCATTTTTCCATACGGTTCCCCATTTTTATCAATCTGATTCCCCACTGTTTTGCAGTGTTCCCCACATCTCAACTTTTTTCCAATATGTTCGCCCTGCTCCCTTTCGTTCCCCTCAGTTCTGCAGTGTTTCCCACTTTTCCCCACTTTTTCCAATCCGTTCCCGCTGCTCCCTTTCGTTCCCCACTGTTTTGCAGTGTTCGCCACGGTTCCGCACTTTTTCCACTCTTTTCTCCATGCTCCGTTTAGTTCCCCTCTATTCTGCAGTGTTCCCCACGGTACCCCACTTTTTCCAATCCGTTCCCCCTGCTCCCTTTAGTTCCCCACTCTTCTGCATTTTTCCATACGGTTCCCCACTTTTTTCAATCTGATCCCCCTGCTCCCTTTGATTCCCCACTGTTCTGCAGTGTTCCCCACTTCTCAACTTTTTTCCAATATGTTCGCCCTGCTCCCTTTCGTTCCCCTCAGTTCTGCAGTGTTTCCCATGTTTCCCCACTTTTTCTAATCCATTCCCCCTGCTCCCATTCGTTCCCCTCTTTCCTGCAGTGTTCTCCACGGTTCCCCTGTTTTTCCAATCCTTTCACCCTGCTCCCTTTGGTTCCCCTCTGTTCTGCATTTTCCCCACGATTCTCCACATTTTTTCCAATCTGTCCCCCCTGCTCCCTTTGGTTCCCCTGTGTTCTTTAGTGTTCCCCATGCTTCCCCACTTTTTGCAATTTGTCCCCCCTGCTCCCTTTGGTTCCCCTCTGTCCTGCAGTGTTCCCCACGGTACCCCTCTTTTTCCAATCCGTTGCCCCTGCTCCCTTTAGTTCCCCACTCTTCTGCATTTTTCCATTCGGTTCCCCACTTTTTTCAATCTGATCCCCCTGCTCCCTTTCGTTCCCCTCTGTTCTGCAGTGTTTCTCAAGTTTCCCCACATTTTCCAATCCTTTCCCGCTGCTGCCTTTGTTTACCCACTGTTTTGCAGTGTCGTCATGGTTCCGCTCTTTTTCCAATCTGTTCTCCATGCTCCGTTTAGTTCCCCTCTATTCTGCTGTTTTCCCCAAGGTTGCACACTTTTTCGAATCTGTTCACCCTGCTCCCTTTGGTTCCCTCTGTCCTGAAGTGTTCCCCACTTTTTCCAATCCATTCCCCCTGCTCCCATTCATTCCCCTCTATCCTGCAGTGTTCTCCACGGTTCCCCACTTTTTCCAAACCGTTCCCACTGCTCCCTTTGGTTCTCCTCTATTCTGCAGTGTTCCCCACGGTTCCCCACTTTTTCCAATCCGTTCACCCTGCTCCCATTGTTTCCCCACTCTTCTGCATTTTTCCACACCGTCCCCCACTTTTTCCAATCTGTACCCCCAGCTCCCTTTGGTTCCCCTCCTTTCTGCAGTGTTTCCCATGATTCCCCACTTTTTCTAACCTGTACCCCCTGCTCCCTTTGGTTCCCCTCTGTCCTGCAGTGTTCCCCACGGTTCTCCACATTTTTTCCAATCTGTTCCCATGCTCCCTTTGATTCTCCTCTTTTCTGCAGTGTTCCCCACGGTTCCCCACTTTTTCCAATCCATTCCCCCTGCTCCCATTCATTCCCCTCTGTCCTGCAGTGTTCCCCACTGTTCTCCACATTTTTTCCAATATGTTCGCCCTGCTCCCTTTCGTTCCCCTCTGTTCTGCAGTGTTTCCCACGTTTCCCCACATTTTCCAATCCGTTCCCGCTGCTGCCTTTGGTTACCCACTGTTTTGCAGTGTTCGTCATGGTTCCGCACTTTCTCCAATCTGTTCTCCATGCTCCGTTTAGTTCCACTCTATTCTGCTGTTTTCCCCTAGGTTGCACACTTTTTCGAATCTGTTCACCCTGCTCCCTTTGGTTCCACTCTCTCCTGCAGTGTTCCCCACGGTTCCCCACTTTTTCCAATCCATTCTACCTGCTCCCATTCATTCCCCTCTATCCTGCAGTGTTCTCCACGGTTCCCCACTTTTCCCAAACTGTTCCCACTGCTCCCTTTGGTTCTCCTCTATTCTGCAGTGTTCCCCACGGTTCCCCACTTTTTCCAATCCGTTCACCGTGCTCCCATTGTTTCCCCACTCTTCTGCATTTTTCCACACCGTCCCCCACTTTTTCCAATCTGTTCCCCCTGCTCCTTGGGCTCCCCTCTGTTCTGCTGTTTTCCCCACGGGTTCCACTTTCTCCAATCTGTTCCCCCTGCTCCCTTTGGTTCCCCTCTGTTCTTCAGTGTTCCCCACGCTTCCCCACTTTTTCCAATCCTTTCACCCTGCTCCCTTTGTTTCCCCTCTGTCCTGCAGTGTTCCCCAAGATTCACCACGTTTTCCAACCTGTACCTCCTGCTCCCTTTCGTTCACGTCTGTCCGGCAGTGTTCTCCACGTTCCCCACTTTTTCAAATCCATTCCCCCTGCTCCCTTTGTTTCCCCAGTGTTCTGCAGAACTCCCCACGATTCCCCACTTTTTCCAATCTGTTCCCCCTGCTCCGTTTGGTTCTGCTCTATTATGCAGTGTTCCCAACGGTTCCCCACTTTTTCCAATCTGTTCCCCCTGCTCCGTTTGGTTCTGCTCTATTATGCAGTGTTCCCAACGGTTCCCCACTTTTCCGAGCTGTTCCCCCTTCTCAATTTTGTTCCGCTGTCTTCTGCAGTGTTCCCCACGGTTCTCCACATTTTTCCAATCTGTTACCCCTGCTCCCTTTGGTTCCCCTGTGTTCTTCAGTGTTCACCACACTTCCCCACTCCTTCCAATCTGTACCCACTGCTCCCTTTGGTTCCCCTCCATTCTGCAGTGTTTCCCACGATTCCCCACTTTTCCAACCTGTACCCCCTGCTCCCTTTGGTTCCCTCTGTCCTGCAGTTTTCCCCACGGTTCCCCACTTTATCCAATCCATTCCCCCTGCTCCCTTTGGTTCCCCACTCTTCTGCATTTTTCGATACGTTTCCCCACTTTTTCCAATCCGTTCCCCCTGCTCCCATTCGTTCCCCTCTGTTCTGCAGTGTTCCCCACGGTTCCCCACTTTTCCGAGCTGTTCCCCCTGCTCCCTTTGGTTCCGCTCTGTTCTGCATTGTTCCCCATGATCCTCCACATTTTTTCTATTCTGTTCCCATGCTCCCTTTGGTTCCCCTCTGTTCTGCAGTTTCCGCACGGTTCTCCACATTTTTTCTAATCTGTTTCCCCTGCTCCCTTTGGTTCCCCTCTGTTCTGCAGTGTTCCCTACGCTTCCCCACTTTTTCCAATACGTTCCCCCTGCTCCCTTTGGTTCCAATCTATTGTGCAGTGCTCCACACGATTCTGCACTTTTTCCAACCTGTACACCCTGCTCCCATTCATTCCCCTCTTTCCTGCAGTGTTCCCCACGTTTACCCACTTTTTCCAATCCATTCCTCCTACTTCCTTTGGTTCACCTCTGTTCTGCAGTGTTTCCCACGGTTCCCCACTTTTTCCAATCTGTTCCCCCTGCTCCCTTTGGTTCCCCTCTGTTCTGGAGTGTTCCCCACGCTTCCCTACTTTTTCCAATCCATTTCCCCTGCTCCCTTTGGTTCCAATCTATTGTGCAGTGCTCCTCACGATTCTGCACTTTTTCCAACCTGTATACCCTGCTCCCATTCATTCACCTCTTTCCTGCAGTGTTCCCCACGTTTACCCACTTTTTCCAATATGTTGCCCCTGCTCCCTTTGGTTCCCCTCTGTTCTGCATTTTTTCACACGGTCCCTACTTTTTCCAATCCGTTCCCCCTGCTTCTTTTGGTTCACCTCTGTTCTGCAGTGTTCCCCACGGTTCCTCACTTTTTCCAATCCGATCCCCCTGCTCCCTTTGGTTCCCCTCTGTCCTGCAGTGTTCTCCACGGTTCCCCAGTTTTTCCAAACCTTTCACCCTGCTCCCTTTGGTTCCCCACTCTTCTGCATTTTTCCATATGGTTCCCCACTTTTTCCAATCCGATCCCCCTGCTCCCTTTGATTCCCCACTGTTGTGCAGTGTGCCCCACTTCTCAACTTTTTTCAATATGTTCGACCTGCTCCCTTTCGTTCCACTCTGTTCTGCAGTGTTTCCCACGTTTTCCCACGTTTCCCCACATTTTCCAATCCGTTCCCGCTGCTCCCTTTCGTTACCCACTGTTTTGCAGTGTTCGCCACGGTTCCGCTCTTTTTCCAATATGTTCTCCATGCTCCCTTTAGTTCACCTCTTTTCTGCTGTGTTCCCCAACGTTGCACACTTTTTCGAATCTGTTCACCCTGCTCCCTTTGGTTCCCCTCTATTCTGCAGTGTTCCCCACGGTTCGCCACTTTTTCCAACCTGTACCCCCTGCTCCCTTTGGTTCCCCTCTGTCCTGCAGTGTTCTCCACGGTCCCCAGTTTTTCCAATCCTTTCACCCTGCTCCCTTTGGTTCCCCTCTGTTCTGCATTTTCCCCACGGTTCTCCACATTTTTTCCAATCTGTCCCCACTGCTACCTTTAGTTCCCCTCTGTTCTGCAGTGTTCTCCACGGTTCCCCACTTTTTCCAACCTGTACCCCCTGCTCCCTTTGGTTCCCCTCTGTCCTGCAGTGTTCCCCAAGATTCCCCACGTTTTCCAACTTGTACCTCCTGCTCCCTTTCGTTCACGTCTGTCCTACATTGTTCTCCACGTTTCCCACTTTTTCAAATCCATTCCCCCTGCTCCCTTTGGTTCCACAGTGTTCTGCAGAACTCCCCACGATTCCCCACTTTTTCCAATCTGTTCCCCCTGCTCCGTTTGGTTCTGCTCTATTATGCAGTGTTCCCCACGGTTCCCCACTTTTCCGAGCTGTTCCCCCTGCTCAATTTTGTTCCGCAGTGTTCTTCAGTGTTCCCCACGGTTCTCCACATTTTTTCCAATCTGTTCCCCCTGCTCCCTTTGGTTCCCCTGTGTTCTTCAGTGTTCCCCACGCTTCCCCACCCCTTCCAATCTGTACCCCCTGCTCCCTTTGGTTCCCCTCCATTCCGCAGTGTTTCCCACGATTCCCCACTTTTCCAACCTGTACCCCCTGCTCCCTTTGGTTCCCCTCTGTCCTGCAGTGTTCCCCACGATTCCCCACTTTATCCAATCCATTCCCCCTGCTCCCTTTGGTTCCCCACTCTTCTGCATTTTTCAATATGGTTCCCCACTTTTTCCAATCCGTTCCGCCTGCTCCCTTTGGTTCCCCTCGGTCCTGCAGTTTTCCCCACTGCTTCCCACTTTTTCCAATCCATTCCCCCTGCTCCCATTCGTTCCCCTCTGTTCTGCAGTGTTCCCCACGGTTCCCCACTTATTTCCAATCTGTTCCCCCTGCTCCTTTGGTTCCCCTCCGTTCTGCAGTGTTCCCCACGGTTCCCCACTTTTTCCATTCTGTTCCCCCTGCTCCTTTGGTTCGCCTCTGTTCTGCAGTGTTCACCACGGTTCCCTTCATTTTCTAATCCCTTCGCCCTGTCCCCTTTGTTTCCGCGCTGTTCTGCAGTTGTCCCCACAGTTCTCCACATTTTTTCCAATCTGTTCCCCATGCTCCCTTTGGTTCCCCTGTGTTCTTCAGTGTTCCCCACGATTTCCCATTTTTTCCAACCTGTACCCCCTGCTCCCTTTGGTTCCCCTCTGTCCTGCAGTGTTCCCCACGGTTCTCCACTTTTTCCAATCCGTTCCCCCTGCTCCCTTTGGTTCCTCATTCTTCTGCATTTTTCCATACGGTTCCCCACTTTTTCCAATCCGATCCCCCTGCTCTCTTTGATTCCCCACTGTTCTGCAGTGTGCCCCACTTCTCAACTTTTTTCCAATATGTTCACCCTGCTCCCTTTCGTTCCACTCTGTTCTTCAGTGTTTCCCACGTTTTCCCAAGTTTCCCCTCATTTTCCAATCCGTTCCCGCTGCCCCCTTTCGTTACCCACTGTTTTGCAGTGTTCGCCACGGTTCCGCTCTTTTTCCAATATGTTCTCCATGCTCCCTTTATTTCCCCTCTATTCTGCTCTGTTCCCCAACGTTGCACATTTTTTCGATCTGTTCACCCTGCTCCCTTTGGTTCCCCTCTATTCTGCAGTGTTCCCCACGGTTCGCCACTTTTCCAACCTGTACCCCCTGCTCCCTTTAGTTCCCCTCTGTCCTGCAGTGTTTTCCACGGTTCCCCAGTGTTTCCAATCCTTTCACCCTGCTCCTTCGGTTCCCCTCCGTTCTGCAGTGTTCACCACGGTTCCCTTCATTTTCTAATCCCTTCGCCCTGTCCCCTTTGTTTCGGCACTGTTCTTCAGTTGTCCCCACGGTTCTCCACATTTTTTCCAATCTGTCCCCCCTGCTCCCTTTGGTTCCCCTGTGTTCGTTATTGTTCCCCATGCTTCCCCACTTTTTGCAATCTGTCCCCCCTGCTCCCTTTGGTTCCCCTCTGTCCTGCAGTGTTCCCACGGTACCCCACTTTTTCCAATCCCTTCCCCCTACTCCCTTTAGTTACCCAATCTTCTGCATTTTTCCATACGGTTCCCCACTTTTTTCAATCTGATCCCCCTGCTCCCTTTGATTCCCCACTGTTCTGCAGTGTTCCCCACTTCTCAACTTTTTTCCAATATGTTCGCCCTGCTCCCTTTCGTTTACCTCTGTTCTGCAGTGTTTCCCATGTTTCCCCACTTTTTCTAATCCATTCCCCCTGCTCCCATTCGTTCCCCTCTTTCCTGCAGTGTTCTCCACGGTTCCCCACTTTTTCCAAACTCTTCCCCCTGCTCCCTTTGTTTCCCCTCTGTTCTGCAGTGTTGCTCACGGTTCGCCACATTTTCCAATCCGTTCTCCCTTCTCTCTTTGGTTACCCACTGTTCTGCATTTTTCCACACTGTTCCCCAATTTTTCCAATCTGTTCCCCCTGACTCCTTTGGTTCACCTCTGTTCTGCAGTGTTCACCACGATTCCCCACTTTTTCCATTCTGTTCTTCTGCTCCTTTGGTTCCCCTCAATTCTGCAGTGATCCCCACGGTTCCCCACTTTTTCCAATCTGTTCCCCCTGCTCCGTTTGGTTCTCCTTTATTCTGCAGTGTTCCCCTCTGTCCTGCATTGTCCTTCGCGATTCCCCACTTTTTCTAATCAGTTCCACCTGCTCCCTTGGTTCCCCTCTGTTCTTCAGTGTTCCCCATGGTTCCCCAATTTTTCCAATGTATACCCCCTGCTCCATTTGTTTCCTCACTCTTCTGCATTTTTCCACACTGTTCCCCACTTTTTCCAATCAGTTTCCCCCGATCCCTTTGGTTCTCCACTGTTCTGCAGTATTCCCCACTTTTCCACTATTTTCGAATTTGTTCGCCGTGATCGCTTTTGTTCCTCTCTGTCTGCATTGTTCTTCACAGTTCCCCACTTTATCCAATCCATTCCCCCATGCTCCCTTTGGTTCCCCTCTGTCCTGCAGTGTTCCCGACTTCTCAACTTCTTTCCGATATGCTCGCCGTGCTCCATTTCGTTCCCCTCTGTTCTGCAGTGTTTCCCACGGTTCCCCACTTTTTCCAATCCGTTCCCGCTGCTCCCTTTGGTTCCCCACTGTTTTGCAGTGTTCGCCATGGTTCTGCACTTTTTCCAATCTGTTCCCCATGCTCCGTTTAGTTCCCCTCTATTCTGCAGTGTTCCCCAAGGTGCACACTTTTTCGAATCTGTTCACCGTGCTCCCTTTGTTTCCCCTCTGTCCTGCAGTGTTCCCCATGTTTCCCCACTTTTTCCAATCAGTTCGCCCTGCTCCCTTTGTTTCCCCTCTGTCCTGCAATGTTCTCCACGGTTCCCCACTTTTTCCAATCCATTCCCCCTGCTCCTTTTGGTTCCCCACTGTTCTGCAGAACACCCCACGATTCCCCACTTTTTCCAATCTGTTCCCCCTGCTCCGTTTGGTTCTCCTTTATTCTGCAGTGTTCCCCAAGGTTCCCCACTTTTCCGAGCTGTTCCCCCTGCTCCCTTTGGTTCTGCAGTGTTCTGCAGTGTTCCCCACGGTTACCCACTTTTTCCAAACCGTTCCCCCTGCTCCCTTTGGTTCCCCTCTGTCCTGCAGTGTTCCCCATGGTTACCCTCTTATTCCAATCCATTCCCCCTGCCCCCTTTGGTTCCCCTCTGTCCTGCATTTTCCCCAACAGTTCCCCACTTTTCCAATCCGTTTCCCCTGCTCCCTTTAGTTCCCCTCTCTACTGCAGTGCTCTCCACGGTTCCCCGTATTTTCCAATCCGTTCTCCCTGCTCCCTTTGGTTTCCCACTGTTCTGCATTTTTCCACACGGTTCCCCAATTTTTCCAATCTGTTCCCATGCTCCATTTGCTTCCCCTCTTTTCTGCAATATTCCCCACTGTTCCCCACCTTTTGCAATCTGTTCCCCCTGCTCCCTTTGGTTCCCCACTGTTCTGCAGTGTTCGCTAACGGTTCCCCACTTTTTACAACCTGTACCTCCTGTTCCCTTTGGATCCCCTCTGTCCTGCAGTATTCCCCACGGTTCCACACTTTTTCCAATCTGTTCGCCGTGCTCTCTTTGGTTCCCCTCAGTTCTACAATGTTCCCCACAGTTCCCCACTTTATCCAATCTGTTCCCCCTGCTCCCTTTGGTTCCCATCCGTCCTGCACTGTCCTCCATGGTTTCCCAAATTTTCCAATCTCTTCCCCGTGCTCCTTTGGTTCCCCTCTGTTGTGCAGTGTTCCGAACGGTTCCCCACTTTTTCCAATCCGTTCCCCCTGCTTTCTTTGATTCCCTTCTGTTCTGCAGTGTTCCACACTGTTCCCCAAATTTTCCAATCCGTTCACCCTGCTCCCATTGTTTCTCCACTCTTCTGCATTTTTCCACACCGTTCCCCACTTTTTCCAATCTGTTCGCCCTTCTCCATGGGCTCCCCTGTGTTGTGCAGTTTACCCCACAGTTTCCACTTTTTCCAATCTGTTCCCCCTGCTCCCTTTGGTTTCCCCTCTATTCTGCAGTATTCTATACAGTTTCCCACATTTTCCAATCCGTTACCCCTGCTCCCTTTGGTTCCCCTCTGTTCTGCAGTGTTCTCCACGGTTCCCGACTTTTTCCCATCTGTTCCCCCTGCTCCCTTTGGTTCCCCTCTGTCCTGCAGTGTTCCCCACGCTTCCCCACTTTTTCCAATCTGTAACCCCTGCTCTCTTTGGTTCCCCTCGCTTCTGCATTTTTCCACACGGTTCCCCACTTTTTCCAATCCATTCCCCCTGCTTCCTTTGGCTCACCTCTGTCCTGCAGTGTTGCCCACGGTTCCCCACTTTTTCCAATCCGTTCCCCCTGCTCCCTTTCGTTCCCCTCTGTCCTGAAGTATTCTCCATGGTTCCCCACTTTTCCAATCTGTTCCGCCTGCTCCCTTTGCTTCTCCTCTAATCTGCAGTGTTCCCCACGGTTCCCCACTTTTCCGAACTGTTCCCCCTGCTCCGTTTCGTTCCCCACTGTCCTGCAGTGTTCGCCACGGTTCCCCACTTTTTCCAACCTGTACCTCCTGTTCCCTTTGGTTCCCCTTTGTCCTGCAGTGTTCCCCACAGTTCCCCACTTTTTCCAATCTGTTCCCCCTGCTCCGTTTGGTTCTCCTTTATTCTGCAGTGTTCCCCACGGTTCCCCACTTTTCCGAGCTGTTCCCCCTGCTCCCTTTGGTTCCCCTCTATTCTGCAGTGTTCCCCCCGGTTCACTACATTTTCCAACCTGTATCTCCTGTTCCCTTTGGTTCCCATCTGTCCTGCAGTGTTCCCCACGGTTCCACACTTTTTCTAATCTGATCACCGTGCTCTCTTTGGTTCCCCTCTATTCTGCAGTGTTCCCCACAGTTCCCCACATTTTCCAATCTGTTCCCCCTGCTACCTTTGGTTCCCCTCCATCCTGCACTGTCCTCCATGGTTTCCCAATTTTTCCACTCTCTTCCCCGTGCTTCTTTGCTTCCTCTCTGTTCTGCAGTGTTCCTAACGGTTCCCCACTTTTTCCAATCCGTTCCCCCTGTTTCCTTTGATTCCCCTCTGTTCTGCAGTGTTCCACACAGTTCCCAACTTTTTCCAATCTGTTCCCTCTGCTCCCTTTGGTTCCCCTCTATTCTGCAGTTTTCCATACAGTTCCCCACATTTTCCAATCCCTGACCCATGCTCCCTTTGGTTCCCCTCTGTCCTGCAGTGTTCCCCACAGTTCCCGACTTTTTGCAATCTGTTCCTCCTGCTCCCTTTGGTTCCCCACTGTTCTGCATTTTTCCACACAGTTCCCCACTTTTTCCAATCTGTTCCCCCTGCTCCCTTTGGCTCCCCACTGTTCTGCAGTGTTCCCCACTTCTCCACTTTTTTCCAATTTGTTCGACCTGCTCCCATTGGTTTCCCTCTGTTCTGCAGATTTACCCACAGTTCCCCACTTTTTTCAATCCGTTCCCCCTGTTCCCTTTGGTTCCCCTCTGTCCTGCAGTGTCCTTCACAGTTCCCCACTTTTTCCAATCCATTCCCCCTGCTCTCTTAGTTCCACTCTGTTCTACAGTTTTCCCCACGGTTCCCCACTTTTCCCAATCTGTTCCCATGCTCCCTTTGGTTCCCCACTGTTCTGCAATGTTCGCCACGGTTCCCCACTTTTTCCAACCTGGACCTCCTGTTCCCTTTGGTTCCCCTTTGTCCTGCAGTGTTCCCCACAGTTCCCCACTTTTTCCAATCTGTTCCCCCTGCTCCGTTTGGTTCTCCTTTATTCTGCAGTGTTCCCCACGGTTCCCCACTTTTCTGAGCTGTTCCCCCTGCTCACTTTGGTTCCCCTCTATTCTGCAGTGTTCCCCCCGCTTTACTACATTTTCCAACCTGTATCTCCTGTTCCCTTTGGTTCCCATCTGTCCTGCAGTGTTCCCCACGGTTCCACACTTTTTCTAATCTGATCGCCGTGCTCTCTTTGGTTCCCCTCTATTCTGCAGTGTTCCCCACAGTTCCCCACATTTTCCAATCTGTTCACCCTGCTCCCTTTGGTTCCCCTCTGTTCTGCATTTTCCCCACGGTTCTCCACATTTTTTCCAATCTGTCCCCACTGCTACCTTTAGTTCCCCTCTGTTCTGCAGTGTTCTCCACGGTTCCCCACTTTTTCCAACCTGTACCCCCTGCTCCCTTTGGTTCCCCTCTGTCCTGCAGTGTTCCCCAAGATTCCCCACGTTTTCCAACTTGTACCTCCTGCTCCCTTTCGTTCACGTCTGTCCTACATTGTTCTCCACGTTCCCCACTTTTTCAAATCCATTCCCCCTGCTCCCTTTGGTTCCACAGTGTTCTGCAGAACTCCCCACGATTCCCCACTTTTTCCAATCTGTTCCCCCTACTCCGTTTGGTTCTGCTCTATTATGCAGTGTTCCCCACGGTTCCCCACTTTTCCGAGCTGTTCCCCCTGCTCAATTTTGTTCCGCAGTGTTCTTCAGTGTTCCCCACGGTTCTCCACATTTTTTCCAATCTGTTCCCCCTGCTCCCTTTGGTTCCCCTGTGTTCTTCAGTGTTCCCCACGCTTCCCCACCCCTTCCAATCTGTACCCCCTGCTCCCTTTGGTTCCCCTCCATTCTGCAGTGTTTCCCACGATTCCCCACTTTTCCAACCTGTACCCCCTGCTCCCTTTGGTTCCCCTCTGTCCTGCAGTGTTCCCCACGATTCCCCACTTTATCCAATCCATTCCCCCTGCTCCCTTTGGTTCCCCACTCTTCTGCATTTTTCAATATGGTTCCCCACTTTTTCCAATCCGTTCCGCCTGCTCCCTTTGGTTCCCCTCGGTCCTGCAGTTTTCCCCACTGCTTCCCACTTTTTCCAATCCATTCCCCCTGCTCCCATTCGTTCCCCTCTGTTCTGCAGTGTTCCCCACGGTTCCCCACTTATTTCCAATCTGTTCCCCCTGCTCCTTTGGTTCCCCTCCGTTCTGCAGTGTTCCCCACGGTTCCCCACTTTTTCCATTCTGTTCCCCCTGCTCCTTTGGTTCGCCTCTGTTCTGCAGTGTTCACCACGGTTCCCTTCATTTTCTAATCCCTTCGCCCTGTCCCCTTTGTTTCCGCGCTGTTCTGCAGTTGTCCCCACAGTTCTCCACATTTTTTCCAATCTGTTCCCCATGCTCCCTTTGGTTCCCCTGTGTTCTTCAGTGTTCCCCACGATTTCCCATTTTTTCCAACCTGTACCCCCTGCTCCCTTTGGTTCCCCTCTGTCCTGCAGTGTTCCCCACGGTTCTCCACTTTTTCCAATCCGTTCCCCCTGCTCCCTTTGGTTCCTCACTCTTCTGCATTTTTCCATACGGTTCCCCACTTTTTCCAATCCGATCCCCCTGCTCTCTTTGATTCCCCACTGTTCTGCAGTGTGCCCCACTTCTCAACTTTTTTCCAATATGTTCACCCTGCTCCCTTTCGTTCCACTCTGTTCTGCAGTGTTTCCCACGTTTTCCCAAGTTTCCCCACATTTTCCAATCCGTTCCCGCTGCCCCCTTTCGTTACCCACTGTTTTGCAATGTTCGCCACGGTTCCGCTCTTTTTCCAATATGTTCTCCATGCTCCCTTTATTTCCCCTCTATTCTGCTCTGTTCCCCAACGTTGCACATTTTTTCGATCTGTTCACCCTGCTCCCTTTGGTTCCCCTCTATTCTGCAGTGTTCCCCACGGTTCGCCACTTTTCCAACCTGTACCCCCTGCTCCCTTTAGTTCCCCTCTGTCCTGCAGTGTTTTCCACGGTTCCCCAGTGTTTCCAATCCTTTCACCCTGCTCCTTCGGTTCCCCTCCGTTCTGCAGTGTTCACCACGGTTCCCTTCATTTTCTAATCCCTTCGCCCTGTCCCCTTTGTTTCGGCACTGTTCTTCAGTTGTCCCCACGGTTCTCCACATTTTTTCCAATCTGTCCCCCCTGCTCCCTTTGGTTCCCCTGTGTTCGTTATTGTTCCCCATGCTTCCCCACTTTTTGCAATCTGTCCCCCCTGCTCCCTTTGGTTCCCCTCTGTCCTGCAGTGTTCCCACGGTACCCCACTTTTTCCAATCCCTTCCCCCTACTCCCTTTAGTTACCCAATCTTCTGCATTTTTCCATACGGTTCCCCACTTTTTTCAATCTGATCCCCCTGCTCCCTTTGATTCCCCACTGTTCTGCAGTGTTCCCCACTTCTCAACTTTTTTCCAATATGTTCGCCCTGCTCCCTTTCGTTTACCTCTGTTCTGCAGTGTTTCCCATGTTTCCCCACTTTTTCTAATCCATTCCCCCTGCTCCCATTCGTTCCCCTCTTTCCTGCAGTGTTCTCCACGGTTCCCCACTTTTTCCAAACTCTTCCCCCTGCTCCCTTTGTTTCCCCTCTGTTCTGTAGTGTTGCTCACGGTTCGCCACATTTTCCAATCCGTTCTCCCTTCTCTCTTTGGTTACCCACTGTTCTGCATTTTTCCACACTGTTCCCCAATTTTTCCAATCTGTTCCCCCTGACTCCTTTGGTTCACCTCTGTTCTGCAGTGTTCACCACGATTCCCCACTTTTTCCATTCTGTTCTTCTGCTCCTTTGGTTCCCCTCAATTCTGCAGTGATCCCCACGGTTCCCCACTTTTTCCAATCTGTTCCCCCTGCTCCGTTTGGTTCTCCTTTATTCTGCAGTGTTCCCCTCTGTCCTGCATTGTCCTTCGCGATTCCCCACTTTTTCTAATCAGTTCCACCTGCTCCCTTGGTTCCCCTCTGTTCTTCAGTGTTCCCCATGGTTCCCCAATTTTTCCAATGTATACCCCCTGCTCCATTTGTTTCCTCACTCTTCTGCATTTTTCCACACTGTTCCCCACTTTTTCCAATCAGTTTCCCCCGATCCCTTTGGTTCTCCACTGTTCTGCAGTATTCCCCACTTTTCCACTATTTTCGAATTTGTTCGCCGTGATCGCTTTTGTTCCTCTCTGTCTGCATTGTTCTTCACAGTTCCCCACTTTATCCAATCCATTCCCCCATGCTCCCTTTGGTTCCCCTCGGTCCTGCAGTGTTCCCGACTTCTCAACTTCTTTCCGATATGCTCGCCGTGCTCCATTTCGTTCCCCTCTGTTCTGCAGTGTTTCCCACGGTTCCCCACTTTTTCCAATCCGTTCCCGCTGCTCCCTTTGGTTCCCCACTGTTTTGCAGTGTTCGCCATGGTTCTGCACTTTTTCCAATCTGTTCCCCATGCTCCGTTTAGTTCCCCTCTATTCTGCAGTGTTCCCCAAGGTGCACACTTTTTCGAATCTGTTCACCGTGCTCCCTTTGTTTCCCCTCTGTCCTGCAGTGTTCCCCATGTTTCCCCACTTTTTCCAATCAGTTCGCCCTGCTCCCTTTGTTTCCCCTCTGTCCTGCAATGTTCTCCACGGTTCCCCACTTTTTCCAATCCATTCCCCCTGCTCCTTTTGGTTCCCCACTGTTCTGCAGAACACCCCACGATTCCCCACTTTTTCCAATCTGTTCCCCCTGCTCCGTTTGGTTCTCCTTTATTCTGCAGTGTTCCCCAAGGTTCCCCACTTTTCCGAGCTGTTCCCCCTGCTCCCTTTGGTTCTGCAGTGTTCTGCAGTGTTCCCCACGGTTACCCACTTTTTCCAAACCGTTCCCCCTGCTCCCTTTGGTTCCCCTCTGTCCTGCAGTGTTCCCCATGGTTACCCTCTTATTCCAATCCATTCCCCCTGACCCCTTTGGTTCCCCTCTGTCCTGCATTTTCCCCAACAGTTCCCCACTTTTCCAATCCGTTTCCCCTGCTCCCTTTAGTTCCCCTCTCTACTGCAGTGCTCTCCACGGTTCCCCGTATTTTCCAATCCGTTCTCCCTGCTCCCTTTGGTTTCCCACTGTTCTGCATTTTTCCACACGGTTCCCCAATTTTTCCAATCTGTTCCCATGCTCCATTTGCTTCCCCTCTTTTCTGCAATATTCCCCACTGTTCCCCACCTTTTGCAATCTGTTCCCCCTGCTCCCTTTGGTTCCCCACTGTTCTGCAGTGTTCGCTAACGGTTCCCCACTTTTTACAACCTGTACCTCCTGTTCCCTTTGGATCCCCTCTGTCCTGCAGTATTCCCCACGGTTCCACACTTTTTCCAATCTGTTCGCCGTGCTCTCTTTGGTTCCCCTCAGTTCTACAATGTTCCCCACAGTTCCCCACTTTATCCAATCTGTTCCCCCTGCTCCCTTTGGTTCCCATCCGTCCTGCACTGTCCTCCATGGTTTCCCAAATTTTCCAATCTCTTCCCCGTGCTCCTTTGGTTCCCCTCTGTTGTGCAGTGTTCCGAACGGTTCCCCACTTTTTCCAATCCGTTCCCCCTGCTTTCTTTGATTCCCTTCTGTTCTGCAGTGTTCCACACTGTTCCCCAAATTTTCCAATCCGTTCACCCTGCTCCCATTGTTTCTCCACTCTTCTGCATTTTTCCACACCGTTCCCCACTTTTTCCAATCTGTTCGCCCTTCTCCATGGGCTCCCCTGTGTTGTGCAGTTTACCCCACAGTTTCCACTTTTTCCAATCTGTTCCCCCTGCTCCCTTTGGTTTCCCCTCTATTCTGCAGTATTCTATACAGTTCCCCACATTTTCCAATCCGTTACCCCTGCTCCCTTTGGTTCCCCTCTGTTCTGCAGTGTTCCCCACGGTTCCCCACTTTTTCCATTCTGTTCCCCCTGCTCCTTTGGTTCGCCTCTGTTCTGCAGTGTTCACCACGGTTCCCTTCATGTTCTAATCCCTTCGCCCTGTCCCCTTTGTTTCCGCACTGTTCTGCAGTTGTCCCCACAGTTCTCCACATTTTTTCCAATCTGTTCCCCATGCTCCCTTTGGTTCCCCTGTGTTCTTCAGTGTTCCCCACGATTTCCCATTTTTTCCAAGCTGTACCCCCTGCTCCCTTTGGTTCCCCTCTGTCCTGCAGTGTTCCCCACGGTTCTCCACTTTTTCCAATCCGTTCCCCCTGCTCCCTTTGGTTCCTCACTCTTCTGCATTTTTCCATACGGTTCCCCACTTTTTCCAATCTGATCCCCCTGCTCCCTTTGATTCCCCACTGTTCTGCAGTGTTCCCCACTTCTCAACTTTTTTCCAATAAGTTCGCCCTGCTCCCTTTGTTTCCCCTCTGTCCTCCAATGTTTTCCACGGTTCCCCACTTTTTCCAATCCATTCCCCCTGCTACTTTTGGTTCCCAACTGTTCTGCAGAACTCCCCACGATTCCCCACTTTTTCCAATCTGTTCCCCCTGCTCCGTTTGGTTCTCCTTTATTCTGCAGTGTTCCCCAAGGTTCCCCACTTTTCCGAGCTGTTCCCCCTGCTCCCTTTGGTTCTGCAGTGTTCTGCAGTGTTCCCCACGGTTACCCACTTTTTCCAAACCGTTCCCCTGCTCCCTTTGGTTCCCCTCTGTCCTGCAGTTTTCCCCACGGTTACCCTCTTATTCCAATCCATTCCCCCTGCCCCCTTTGGTTCCCCTCTGTCCTGCATTTTCCCCCACAGTTCCCCACTTTTTCAATCCGTTCCCCCTGCTCCCTTTAGTTCCCCTCTGTACTGCAGTGCTCTCCACGGTTCCCCGCATTTTCCAATCCGTTCTCCCTGCTCCCTTTGGTTTCCCACTGTTCTGCATTTTTCAACACGTTTCCCCAAATTTTCCAATCTGTTCCCATGCTCCATTTGGTCCTCCTCTTTTCTGCAATATTCCCCACTGTTCCCCACCTTTTGCAATGTGTTCCCCCTGCTCCCTTTGGTTCCCCACCGTTCTGCAGTGTTCGCTAACGGTTCCCCACTTTTTACAACCTGTACCTCCTGTTCCCTTTGGTTCCCCTCTGTCCTGCAGTATTCCCCACGGTTCCACACTTTTTCCAATCTGTTCGCCGTGCTCTTTTTGGTTCCCCTCAGTTCTACGATGTTCCCCACAGTTCCCCACTTTATCCAATCTGTTCCCCCTGCTCCCTTTGGTTCCCCTCCGTCCTGCACTGTCCTCCATGGTTTCCCAATTTTTCCAATCTCTTCCCGTGCTCCTTTGGTTCCCCTCTGTTGTGCAGTGTTCCGAACGGTTCCCCACTTTTTCCAATCCGTTCCCCCTGCTTTCTTTGATTCCCTTCTGTTCTGCAGTGTTCCACACTGTTCCCCAATTTTTCCAATCCGTTCACCCTGCTCCCATTGTTTCTCCCCTCTTCTGCATTTTTCCACACCGTTCCCCACTTTTTCCAATCTGTTCGCCCTTCTCCATGGGCTCCCCTCTGTTCTGCAGTTTACCCCACAGTTTCCACTTTTTCCAATCTGTTCCCCCTGCTCCCTTTGGTTTCCCCTCTATTCTGCAGTATTCTATACAGTTCCCCACATTTTCCAATCCGTTACCCCTGCTCCCTTTGGTTCCCCTCTGTTCTGCAGTGTTCTCCACGGTTCCCGACTTTTTCCAATCTGTTCCTCCTGCTCCCTTTTGTTCCCCACTGTTCTGCATTTTTCCACACAGTTCCCCACTTTTTCCAATCTGTTCCCCCTGCTCCCTTTGTTTCCTCACTCTTCTGCATTTTTCCACACTGTTCGCCACTTTTTCCAATCTGATCCCCCTGCTCCCTTTGTTTCCTCACTCTTCTGCATTTTTCCACACTGTTCCCCACTTTTTCCAATCTGTTTCCCCCGATCCCTTTGGTTCCCCACTGTTCTGCAGTATTCCCCACTTTTCCACTATTTTCTAATTTGTTCGCCGTGATCGCTTTGGTTCCTCTCTGTCTGCAGTGTTCTTCACAGTTCCCCACTTTATCCAATCCGTTCCCCCCTGCTCCCTTTGGTTCCCCTCTGTCCTGCAGTGTTCCCCACTTCTCAACTTCTTTCCGATATGCTCGCCGTGCTCCATTTCGTTCCCCTCTGTTCTGCAGTGTTTCCCACGGTTCCCCAAATTTTCCAATCCGTTCACCCTGCTCCCATTGTTTCTCCACTCTTCTGCATTTTTCCACACCGTTCCCCACTTTTTCCAATCTGTTCGCCCTTCTCCATGGGCTCCCCTGTGTTGTGCAGTTTACCCCACAGTTTCCACTTTTTCCAATCTGTTCCCCCTGCTCCCTTTGGTTTCCCCTCTATTCTGCAGTATTCTATACAGTTCCCCACATTTTCCAATCCGTTACCCCTGCTCCCTTTGGTTCCCCTCTGTTCTGCAGTGTTCCCCACGGTTCCCCACTTTTTCCATTCTGTTCCCCCTGCTCCTTTGGTTCGCCTCTGTTCTGCAGTGTTCACCACGGTTCCCTTCATTTTCTAATCCCTTCGCCCTGTCCCCTTTGTTTCCGCACTGTTCTGCAGTTGTCCCCACAGTTCTCCACATTTTTTCCAATCTGTTCCCCATGCTCCCTTTGGTTCCCCTGTGTTCTTCAGTGTTCCCCACGATTTCCCATTTTTTCCAAGCTGTACCCCCTGCTCCCTTTGGTTCCCCTCTGTCCTGCAGTGTTCCCCACGGTTCTCCACTTTTTCCAATCCGTTCCCCCTGCTCCATTTGGTTCCTCACTCTTCTGCATTTTTCCATACGGTTCCCCACTTTTTCCAATCTGATCCCCCTGCTCCCTTTGATTCCCCACTGTTCTGCAGTGTTCCCCACTTCTCAACTTTTTTCCAATAAGTTCGACCTGCTCCCTTTGTTTCCCCTCTGTCCTCCAATGTTTTCCACGGTTCCCCACTTTTTCCAATCCATTCCCCCTGCTACTTTTGGTTCCCAACTGTTCTGCAGAACTCCCCACGATTCCCCACTTTTTCCAATCTGTTCCCCCTGCTCCGTTTGGTTCTCCTTTATTCTGCAGTGTTCCCCAAGGTTCCCCACTTTTCCGAGCTGTTCCCCCTGCTCCCTTTGGTTCTGCAGTGTTCTGCAGTGTTCCCCACGGTTACCCACTTTTTCCAAACCGTTCCCCCTGCTCCCTTTGGTTCCCCTCTGTCCTGCAGTTTTCCCCACGGTTACCCTCTTATTCCAATCCATTCCCCCTGCCCCCTTTGGTTCCCCTCTGTCCTGCATTTTCTCCCACAGTTCCCCACTTTTTCAATCCGTTCCCCCTGCTCCCTTTAGTTCCCCTCTGTACTGCAGTGCTCTCCACGGTTCCCCGCATTTTCCAATCCGTTCTCCCTGCTCCCTTTGGTTTCCCACTGTTCTGCATTTTTCCACACGTTTCCCCAAATTTTCCAATCTGTTCCCATGCTCCATTTGGTCCTCCTCTTTTCTGCAATATTCCCCACTGTTCCCCACCTTTTGCAATGTGTTCCCCCTGCTCCCTTTGGTTCCCCACCGTTCTGCAGTGTTCGCTAACGGTTCCCCACTTTTTACAACCTGTACCTCCTGTTCCCTTTGGTTCCCCTCTGTCCTGCAGTATTCCCCACGGTTCCACACTTTTTCCAATCTGTTCGCCGTGCTCTTTTTGGTTCCCCTCAGTTCTACGATGTTCCCCACAGTTCCCCACTTTATCCAATCTGTTCCCCCTGCTCCCTTTGGTTCCCCTCCGTCCTGCACTGTCCTCCATGGTTTCCCAATTTTTCCAATCTCTTCCCGTGCTCCTTTGGTTCCCCTCTGTTGTGCAGTGTTCCGAACGGTTCCCCACTTTTTCCAATCCGTTCCCCCTGCTTTCTTTGATTCCCTTCTGTTCTGCAGTGTTCCACACTGTTCCCCAATTTTTCCAATCCGTTCACCCTGCTCCCATTGTTTCTCCCCTCTTCTGCATTTTTCCACACCGTTCCCCACTTTTTCCAATCTGTTCGCCCTTCTCCATGGGCTCCCCTCTGTTCTGCAGTTTACCCCACAGTTTCCACTTTTTCCAATCTGTTCCCCCTGCTCCCTTTGGTTTCCCCTCTATTCTGCAGTATTCTATACAGTTCCCCACATTTTCCAATCCGTTACCCCTGCTCCCTTTGGTTCCCCTCTGTTCTGCAGTGTTCTCCACGGTTCCCGACTTTTTCCAATCTGTTCCTCCTGCTCCCTTTTGTTCCCCACTGTTCTGCATTTTTCCACACAGTTCCCCACTTTTTCCAATCTGTTCCCCCTGCTCCCTTTGTTTCCTCACTCTTCTGCATTTTTCCACACTGTTCGCCACTTTTTCCAATCTGATCCCCCTGCTCCCTTTGTTTCCTCACTCTTCTGCATTTTTCCACACTGTTCCCCACTTTTTCCAATCTGTTTCCCCCGATCCCTTTGGTTCCCCACTGTTCTGCAGTATTCCCCACTTTTCCACTATTTTCGAATTTGTTCGCCGTGATCGCTTTGGTTCCTCTCTGTCTGCAGTGTTCTTCACAGTTCCCCACTTTATCCAATCCGTTCCCCCCTGCTCCCTTTGGTTCCCCTCTGTCCTGCAGTGTTCCCCACTTCTCAACTTCTTTCCGATATGCTCGCCGTGCTCCATTTCGTTCCCCTCTGTTCTGCAGTGTTTCCCACGGTTCCCCACTTTTTCCAATCCGTTCCCACTGCTCCCTTTGGTTCCCCACTGTTTTGCAGTGTTCGCCATGGCTCTGCTCTTTTTCCAATCTGTTCCCCATGCTCCGTTTAGTTCCCCTCTATTCTGTAGTGTTCCCCAAGGTGCACACTTTTTCGAATCTGTTCACCCTGCTCCCTTTGTTTCCCCTCTGTCCTGCAGTGTTCCCCATGTTTCCCCACTTTTTCCAAACAGTTCGCCCTGCTCCCTTTGTTTCCCCTCTGTCCTCCAATGTTCTCCACGGTTCCCCACTTTTTCCAATCCATTCCCCCTGCTACTTTTGGTTCCCCACTGTTCTGCAAAACTCCCCACGATTCCCCACTTTTTCCAATCTGTTCCCCCTGCTCCATTTGGTTCTCCTCTATTCTGCTGTGTTCCCCATGGTTCCCTACTTTTGCGAGCTGTTCCCCCTGCTCCCCTTCGTTACGTACTCTTCAGCAGATGTCCCCACGGTTCTCCACATTTTTTCCAATCTGTTCCCCCTGCTCCCTTTGGTTTCCCTCTGTCCTGCAGTGTTCCCCAAGATTCCCCACTTTTTCCAATCAGTTCTCCCTTCTCCCTTTGGTTCCCCTCTGTCCTGCAGTGTTCCCCACGGCTCCACACTTTTTCCAATCTGTTCGCCGTGCTCTCTTTGGTTCCCCTCTGTTCTACACATTTCCCCACAGTTCCCCACTTTTTCCAATCTGTTCCCCCTGCTCCCTTTGGTTCCCCTCCGTCCTACACTGTCCTCCATGGTTTCCCAATTTTTCCAATCTCTTCCCCGTGCACCTTTGGTTCCCCTCTGTTCTGCAGTGTTCCTAACGGTTCCCCACTTTTTCCAATCCGTTCCCCCTGCTTCCTTTGATACCCCTCTGTTCTGCAGTGTTCCTCACAGTTCCCCACTTTTTCCACTCCGTTCACCCTGCTCGCGTTCTTTCTCCACACTTCTGCATTTTTCGACACCTTTCCCCACTGTTCTGCAGTTTTCGCCACAGTTCCCCACTTTTTCCAAACTGTACCTCCTGTTCACTTTTGTTCCCCTCTGTTCTGCAGTTTTCCCCACAGTTCCCACTTTTTCCCATCTGTTCCCCCTGCTCCCTTTGGTTCCCCTCTGTCCTGCAGTGTTCCCCACGCTTCCCCACTTTTTCCAATCTGTAACCCCTGCTCTCTTTGGTTCCCCTCGCTTCTGCATTTTTCCACACGGTTCCCCACTTTTTCCAATCCATTCCCCCTGCTTCCTTTGGCTCACCTCTGTCCTGCAGTGTTGCCCACGGTTCCCCACTTTTTCCAATCCGTTCCCCCTGCTCCCTTTCGTTCCCCTCTGTCCTGAAGTATTCTCCATGGTTCCCCACTTTTCCAATCTGTTCCCCCTGCTCCCTTTGCTTCTCCTCTAATCTGCAGTGTTCCCTACGGTTCCCCACTTTTCCGAACTGTTCCCCCTGCTCCGTTTCGTTCCCCACTGTCCTGCAGTGTTCGCCACGGTTCCCCACTTTTTCCAACCTGTACCTCCTGTTCCCTTTGGTTCCCCTTTGTCCTGCAGTGTTCCCCACAGTTCCCCACTTTTTCCAATCTGTTCCCCCTGCTCCGTTTGGTTCTCCTTTATTCTGCAGTGTTCCCCACGGTTCCCCACTTTTCCGAGCTGTTCCCCCTGCTCCCTTTGGTTCCCCTCTATTCTGCAGTGTTCCCCCCGGTTCACTACATTTTCCAACCTGTATCTCCTGTTCCCTTTGGTTCCCATCTGTCCTGCAGTGTTCCCCACGGTTCCACACTTTTTCTAATCTGATCACCGTGCTCTCTTTGGTTCCCCTCTATTCTGCAGTGTTCCCCACAGTTCCCCACATTTTCCAATCTGTTCCCCCTGCTACCTTTGGTTCCCCTCCATCCTGCACTGTCCTCCATGGTTTCCCAATTTTTCCACTCTCTTCCCCGTGCTTCTTTGCTTCCTCTCTGTTCTGCAGTGTTCCTAACGGTTCCCCACTTTTTACAATCCGTTCCCCCTGTTTCCTTTGATTCCCCTCTGTTCTGCAGTGTTCCACACAGTTCCCAACTTTTTCCAATCTGTTCCCTCTGCTCCCTTTGGTTCCCCTCTATTCTGCAGTTTTCCATACAGTTCCCCACATTTTCCAATCCCTGACCCATGCTCCCTTTGGTTCCCCTCTGTCCTGCAGTGTTCCCCACAGTTCCCGACTTTTTGCTATCTGTTCCTCCTGCTCCCTTTGGTTCCCCACTGTTCTGCATTTTTCCACACAGTTCCCCACTTTTTCCAATCTGTTCCCCCTGCTCCCTTTGGCTCCCCACTGTTCTGCAGTGTTCCCCACTTCTCCACTTTTTTCCAATTTGTTCGACCTGCTCCCATTGGTTTCCCTCTGTTCTGCAGATTTACCCACAGTTCCCCACTTTTTTCAATCCGTTCCCCCTGTTCCCTTTGGTTCCCCTCTGTCCTGCAGTGTCCTTCACAGTTCCCCACTTTTTCCAATCCATTCCCCCTGCTCTCTTAGTTCCACTCTGTTCTACAGTTTTCCCCACGGTTCCCCACTTTTCCCAATCTGTTCCCATGCTCCATTTGGTTCCCCTCTTTTTTGCAATATTCCCCACTGTTCCCCACTTTTTCCAATCTGTTCTCCCAGCTCCCTTTGGTTCCCCACTGCTCTGCAGTGTTCGCCACGGTTCCCGACTTTTTCCAACCTGTACCTCCTGTTCCCTTTGGTTCGCCTTTGTCCTGCAGTGTTCCCCACGGTTCCACACTTTTTCCAATCTGTTCGCCATACTCTCTTTGGTTCCCCTCTATTCTACACATTTCCCCACAGTTCCCCACTTTTTCCAATCTGTTCCCCCTGCTCCCTTTGGTTCCTCTCCGTCCTGCACTGTCCTCCATGGTTTCCCAATTTTTCCAATCTCTTCCCCGTGCTCCTTTGGTTCCCCTCTGATCTGCAGTGTTCCTAACGGTTCCCCACTTTTTCCAATTCGTTCCCCCTGCTTCCTTTGATTCCCCTCTGTTCTGCAGTGTTCCACACAGTTCCCCACTTTTTCCACTCCGTTCACCCTGCTCCCGTTGTTTCTCCACACTTCTGCATTTTTCCACACCGTTCCCCACTGTTCTGCAGTGTTCGCCACAGTTCCCCACTTTTTCCAACCTGTACCTCCTGTTCACTTTTGTTCCCCTCTGTTCTGCATTTTTCCCCACAGTTCCCACTTTTTCCCATCTGTTCCCCCTGCTCCCTTTGGTTCCCCTCGCTTCTGCATTTTTCCACACGGTTCCCCACTTTTTCCAATCCATTCCCCCTGCTTCCTTTGGCTCACCTCTGTCCTGCAGTGTTGGCCACGGTTCCCCACTTTTTCCAATCCGTTCCCCCTGCTCCCTTTCGTTCCCCTCTGTCCTGAAGTATTCTCTACGGTTCCCCACTTTTTCCAATCTGATCCCCCTGCTCCCTTTGCTTCTCCTCTAATCTGCAGTGAATCCCACGGTTCCCCACTTTTCCGAACTGTTCCCCCTGCTCCCTTTGGTTCCCCACTGTTCTGCAATGTTCGCCACGGTTCCCCACTTTTTCCAACCTGGACCTCCTGTTCCCTTTGGTTCCCCTTTGTCCTGCAGTGTTCCCCACAGTTCCCCACTTTTTCCAATCTGTTCCCCCTGCTCCGTTTGGTTCTCCTTTATTCTGCAGTGTTCCCCACGGTTCCCCACTTTTCTGAGCTGTTCCCCCTGCTCACTTTGGTTCCCCTCTATTCTGCAGTGTTCCCCCCGCTTTACTACATTTTCCAACCTGTATCTCCTGTTCCCTTTGGTTCCCATCTGTCCTGCAGTGTTCCCCACGGTTCCACACTTTTTCTAATCTGATCGCCGTGCTCTCTTTGGTTCCCCTCTATTCTGCAGTGTTCCCCACAGTTCCCCACATTTTCCAATCTGTTCACCCTGCTCCCTTTGGTTCCCCTCTGTTCTGCATTTTCCCCACGGTTCTCCACATTTTTTCCAATCTGTCCCCACTGCTACCTTTAGTTCCCCTCTGTTCTGCAGTGTTCTCCACGGTTCCCCACTTTTTCCAACCTGTACCCCCTGCTCCCTTTGGTTCCCCTCTGTCCTGCAGTGTTCCCCAAGATTCCCCACGTTTTCCAACTTGTACCTCCTGCTCCCTTTCGTTCACGTCTGTCCTACACTGTTCTCCACGTTCCCCACTTTTTCAAATCCATTCCCCCTGCTCCCTTTGGTTCCACAGTGTTCTGCAGAACTCCCCACGATTCCCCACTTTTTCCAATCTGTTCCCCCTGCTCCGTTTGGTTCTGCTCTATTATGCAGTGTTCCCCACGGTTCCCCACTTTTCCGAGCTGTTCCCCCTGCTCAATTTTGTTCCGCAGTGTTCTTCAGTGTTCCCCACGGTTCTCCACATTTTTTCCAATCTGTTCCCCCTGCTCCCTTTGGTTCCCCTGTGTTCTTCAGTGTTCCCCACGCTTCCCCACCCCTTCCAATCTGTACCCCCTGCTCCCTTTGGTTCCCCTCCATTCTGCAGTGTTTCCCACGATTCCCCACTTTTCCAACCTGTACCCCCTGCTCCCTTTGGTTCCCCTCTGTCCTGCAGTGTTCCCCACGATTCCCCACTTTATCCAATCCATTCCCCCTGCTCCCTTTGGTTCCCCACTCTTCTGCATTTTTCAATATGGTTCCCCACTTTTTCCAATCCGTTCCGCCTGCTCCCTTTGGTTCCCCTCGGTCCTGCAGTTTTCCCCACTGCTTCCCACTTTTTCCAATCCATTCCCCCTGCTCCCATTCGTTCCCCTCTGTTCTGCAGTGTTCCCCACGGTTCCCCACTTATTTCCAATCTGTTCCCCCTGCTCCTTTGGTTCCCCTCCGTTCTGCAGTGTTCCCCACGGTTCCCCACTTTTTCCATTCTGTTCCCCCTGCACCTTTGGTTCGCCTCTGTTCTGCAGTGTTCACCACGGTTCCCTTCATTTTCTAATCCCTTCGCCCTGTCCCCTTTGTTTCCGCACTGTTCTGCAGTTGTCCCCACAGTTCTCCACATTTTTTCCAATCTGTTCCCCATGCTCCCTTTGGTTCCCCTGTGTTCTTCAGTGTTCCCCACGATTTCCCATTTTTTCCAACCTGTACCCCCTGCTCCCTTTGGTTCCCCTCTGTCCTGCAGTGTTCCCCACGGTTCTCCACTTTTTCCAATCCGTTCCCCCTGCTCCCTTTGGTTCCTCACTCTTCTGCATTTTTCCATACGGTTCCCCACTTTTTCCAATCCGATCCCCCTGCTCTCTTTGATTCCCCACTGTTCTGCAGTGTGCCCCACTTCTCAACTTTTTTCCAATATGTTCACCCTGCTCCCTTTCGTTCCACTCTGTTCTGCAGTGTTTCCCACGTTTTCCCAAGTTTCCCCACATTTTCCAATCCGTTCCCGCTGCCCCCTTTCGTTACCCACTGTTTTGCAGTGTTCGCCACGGTTCCGCTCTTTTTCCAATATGTTCTCCATGCTCCCTTTATTTCCCCTCTATTCTGCTCTGTTCCCCAACGTTGCACATTTTTTCGATCTGTTCACCCTGCTCCCTTTGGTTCCCCTCTATTCTGCAGTGTTCCCCATGGTTCGCCACTTTTCCAACCTGTACCCCCTGCTCCCTTTAGTTCCCCTCTGTCCTGCAGTGTTTTCCACGGTTCCCCAGTGTTTCCAATCCTTTCACCCTGCTCCTTCGGTTCCCCTCCGTTCTGCAGTGTTCACCACGGTTCCCTTCATTTTCTAATCCCTTCGCCCTGTCCCCTTTGTTTCGGCACTGTTCTTCAGTTGTCCCCACGGTTCTCCACATTTTTTCCAATCTGTCCCCCCTGCTCCCTTTGGTTCCCCTGTGTTCGTTATTGTTCCCCATGCTTCCCCACTTTTTGCAATCTGTCCCCCCTGCTCCCTTTGGTTCCCCTCTGTCCTGCAGTGTTCCCACGGTACCCCACTTTTTCCAATCCCTTCCCCCTACTCCCTTTAGTTACCCAATCTTCTGCATTTTTCCATACGGTTCCCCACTTTTTTCAATCTGATCCCCCTGCTCCCTTTGATTCCCCACTGTTCTGCAGTGTTCCCCACTTCTCAACTTTTTTCCAATATGTTCGCCCTGCTCCCTTTCGTTTACCTCTGTTCTGCAGTGTTTCCCATGTTTCCCCACTTTTTCTAATCCATTCCCCCTGCTCCCATTCGTTCCCCTCTTTCCTGCAGTGTTCTCCACGGTTCCCCACTTTTTCCAAACTCTTCCCCCTGCTCCCTTTGTTTCCCCTCTGTTCTGTAGTGTTGCTCACGGTTCGCCACATTTTCCAATCCGTTCTCCCTTCTCTCTTTGGTTACCCACTGTTCTGCATTTTTCCACACTGTTCCCCAATTTTTCCAATCTGTTCCCCCTGACTCCTTTGGTTCACCTCTGTTCTGCAGTGTTCACCACGATTCCCCACTTTTTCCATTCTGTTCTTCTGCTCCTTTGGTTCCCCTCAATTCTGCAGTGATCCCCACGGTTCCCCACTTTTTCCAATCTGTTCCCCCTGCTCCGTTTGGTTCTCCTTTATTCTGCAGTGTTCCCCTCTGTCCTGCATTGTCCTTCGCGATTCCCCACTTTTTCTAATCAGTTCCACCTGCTCCCTTGGTTCCCCTCTGTTCTTCAGTGTTCCCCATGGTTCCCCAATTTTTCCAATGTATACCCCCTGCTCCATTTGTTTCCTCACTCTTCTGCATTTTTCCACACTGTTCCCCACTTTTTCCAATCAGTTTCCCCCGATCCCTTTGGTTCTCCACTGTTCTGCAGTATTCCCCACTTTTCCACTATTTTCGAATTTGTTCGCCGTGATCGCTTTTGTTCCTCTCTGTCTGCATTGTTCTTCACAGTTCCCCACTTTATCCAATCCATTCCCCCATGCTCCCTTTGGTTCCCCTCTGTCCTGCAGTGTTCCCGACTTCTCAACTTCTTTCCGATATGCTCGCCGTGCTCCATTTCGTTCCCCTCTGTTCTGCAGTGTTTCCCACGGTTCCCCACTTTTTCCAATCCGTTCCCGCTGCTCCCTTTGGTTCCCCACTGTTTTGCAGTGTTCGCCATGGTTCTGCACTTTTTCCAATCTGTTCCCCATGCTCCGTTTAGTTCCCCTCTATTCTGCAGTGTTCCCCAAGGTGCACACTTTTTCGAATCTGTTCACCGTGCTCCCTTTGTTTCCCCTCTGTCCTGCAGTGTTCCCCATGTTTCCCCACTTTTTCCAATCAGTTCGCCCTGCTCCCTTTGTTTCCCCTCTGTCCTGCAATGTTCTCCACGGTTCCCCACTTTTTCCAATCCATTCCCCCTGCTCCTTTTGGTTCCCCACTGTTCTGCAGAACACCCCACGATTCCCCACTTTTTCCAATCTGTTCCCCCTGCTCCGTTTGGTTCTCCTTTATTCTGCAGTGTTCCCCAAGGTTCCCCACTTTTCCGAGCTGTTCCCCCTGCTCCCTTTGGTTCTGCAGTGTTCTGCAGTGTTCCCCACGGTTACCCACTTTTTCCAAACCGTTCCCCCTGCTCCCTTTGGTTCCCCTCTGTCCTGCAGTGTTCCCCATGGTTACCCTCTTATTCCAATCCATTCCCCCTGCCCCCTTTGGTTCCCCTCTGTCCTGCATTTTCCCCAACAGTTCCCCACTTTTCCAATCCGTTTCCCCTGCTCCCTTTAGTTCCCCTCTCTACTGCAGTGCTCTCCACGGTTCCCCGTATTTTCCAATCCGTTCTCCCTGCTCCCTTTGGTTTCCCACTGTTCTGCATTTTTCCACACGGTTCCCCAATTTTTCCAATCTGTTCCCATGCTCCATTTGCTTCCCCTCTTTTCTGCAATATTCCCCACTGTTCCCCACCTTTTGCAATCTGTTCCCCCTGCTCCCTTTGGTTCCCCACTGTTCTGCAGTGTTCGCTAACGGTTCCCCAATTTTTACAACCTGTACCTCCTGTTCCCTTTGGATCCCCTCTGTCCTGCAGTATTCCCCACGGTTCCACACTTTTTCCAATCTGTTCGCCGTGCTCTCTTTGGTTCCCCTCAGTTCTACAATGTTCCCCACAGTTCCCCACTTTATCCAATCTGTTCCCCCTGCTCCCTTTGGTTCCCATCCGTCCTGCACTGTCCTCCATGGTTTCCCAAATTTTCCAATCTCTTCCCCGTGCTCCTTTGGTTCCCCTCTGTTGTGCAGTGTTCCGAACGGTTCCCCACTTTTTCCAATCCGTTCCCCCTGCTTTCTTTGATTCCCTTCTGTTCTGCAGTGTTCCACACTGTTCCCCAAATTTTCCAATCCGTTCACCCTGCTCCCATTGTTTCTCCACTCTTCTGCATTTTTCCACACCGTTCCCCACTTTTTCCAATCTGTTCGCCCTTCTCCATGGGCTCCCCTGTGTTGTGCAGTTTACCCCACAGTTTCCACTTTTTCCAATCTGTTCCCCCTGCTCCCTTTGGTTTCCCCTCTATTCTGCAGTATTCTATACAGTTCCCCACATTTTCCAATCCGTTACCCCTGCTCCCTTTGGTTCCCCTCTGTTCTGCAGTGTTCCCCACGGTTCCCCACTTTTTCCATTCTGTTCCCCCTGCTCCTTTGGTTCGCCTCTGTTCTGCAGTGTTCACCACGGTTCCCTTCATTTTCTAATCCCTTCGCCCTGTCCCCTTTGTTTCCGCACTGTTCTGCAGTTGTCCCCACAGTTCTCCACATTTTTTCCAATCTGTTCCCCATGCTCCCTTTGGTTTCCCTGTGTTCTTCAGTGTTCCCCACGATTTCCCATTTTTTCCAAGCTGTACCCCCTGCTCCCTTTGGTTCCCCTCTGTCCTGCAGTGTTCCCCACGGTTCTCCACTTTTTCCAATCCGTTCCCCCTGCTCCCTTTGGTTCCTCACTCTTCTGCATTTTTCCATACGGTTCCCCACTTTTTCCAATCTGATCCCCCTGCTCCCTTTGATTCCCCACTGTTCTGCAGTGTTCCCCACTTCTCAACTTTTTTCCAATAAGTTCGCCCTGCTCCCTTTGTTTCCCCTCTGTCCTCCAATGTTTTCCACGGTTCCCCACTTTTTCCAATCCATTCCCCCTGCTACTTTTGGTTCCCAACTGTTCTGCAGAACTCCCCACGATTCCCCACTTTTTCCAATCTGTTCCCCCTGCTCCGTTTGGTTCTCCTTTATTCTGCAGTGTTCCCCAAGGTTCCCCACTTTTCCGAGCTGTTCCCCCTGCTCCCTTTGGTTCTGCAGTGTTCTGCAGTGTTCCCCACGGTTACCCACTTTTTCCAAACCGTTCCCCTGCTCCCTTTGGTTCCCCTCTGTCCTGCAGTTTTCCCCACGGTTACCCTCTTATTCCAATCCATTCCCCCTGCCCCCTTTGGTTCCCCTCTGTCCTGCATTTTCCCCCACAGTTCCCCACTTTTTCAATCCGTTCCCCCTGCTCCCTTTAGTTCCCCTCTGTACTGCAGTGCTCTCCACGGTTCCCCGCATTTTCCAATCCGTTCTCCCTGCTCCCTTTGGTTTCCCACTGTTCTGCATTTTTCAACACGTTTCCCCAAATTTTCCAATCTGTTCCCATGCTCCATTTGGTCCTCCTCTTTTCTGCAATATTCCCCACTGTTCCCCACCTTTTGCAATGTGTTCCCCCTGCTCCCTTTGGTTCCCCACCGTTCTGCAGTGTTCGCTAACGGTTCCCCACTTTTTACAACCTGTACCTCCTGTTCCCTTTGGTTCCCCTCTGTCCTGCAGTATTCCCCACGGTTCCACACTTTTTCCAATCTGTTCGCCGTGCTCTTTTTGGTTCCCCTCAGTTCTACGATGTTCCCCACAGTTCCCCACTTTATCCAATCTGTTCCCCCTGCTCCCTTTGGTTCCCCTCCGTCCTGCACTGTCCTCCATGGTTTCCCAATTTTTCCAATCTCTTCCCGTGCTCCTTTGGTTCCCCTCTGTTGTGCAGTGTTCCGAACGGTTCCCCACTTTTTCCAATCCGTTCCCCCTGCTTTCTTTGATTCCCTTCTGTTCTGCAGTGTTCCACACTGTTCCCCAATTTTTCCAATCCGTTCACCCTGCTCCCATTGTTTCTCCCCTCTTCTGCATTTTTCCACACCGTTCCCCACTTTTTCCAATCTGTTCGCCCTTCTCCATGGGCTCCCCTCTGTTCTGCAGTTTACCCCACAGTTTCCACTTTTTCCAATCTGTTCCCCCTGCTCCCTTTGGTTTCCCCTCTATTCTGCAGTATTCTATACAGTTCCCCACATTTTCCAATCCGTTACCCCTGCTCCCTTTGGTTCCCCTCTGTTCTGCAGTGTTCTCCACGGTTCCCGACTTTTTCCAATCTGTTCCTCCTGCTCCCTTTTGTTCCCCACTGTTCTGCATTTTTCCACACAGTTCCCCACTTTTTCCAATCTGTTCCCCCTGCTCCCTTTGTTTCCTCACTCTTCTGCATTTTTCCACACTGTTCGCCACTTTTTCCAATCTGATCCCCCTGCTCCCTTTGTTTCCTCACTCTTCTGCATTTTTCCACACTGTTCCCCACTTTTTCCAATCTGTTTCCCCCGATCCCTTTGGTTCCCCACTGTTCTGCAGTATTCCCCACTTTTCCACTATTTTCGAATTTGTTCGCCGTGATCGCTTTGGTTCCTCTCTGTCTGCAGTGTTCTTCACAGTTCCCCACTTTATCCAATCCGTTCCCCCCTGCTCCCTTTGGTTCCCCTCTGTCCTGCAGTGTTCCCCACTTCTCAACTTCTTTCCGATATGCTCGCCGTGCTCCATTTCGTTCCCCTCTGTTCTGCAGTGTTTCCCACGGTTCCCCACTTTTTCCAATCCGTTCCCACTGCTCCCTTTGTTTCCCCACTGTTTTGCAGTGTTCGCCATGGCTCTGCTCTTTTTCCAATCTGTTCCCCATGCTCCGTTTAGTTCCCCTCTATTCTGTAGTGTTCCCCAAGGTGCACACTTTTTCGAATCTGTTCACCCTGCTCCCTTTGTTTCCCCTCTGTCCTGCAGTGTTCCCCATGTTTCCCCACTTTTTCCAAACAGTTCGCCCTGCTCCCTTTGTTTCCCCTCTGTCCTCCAATGTTCTCCACGGTTCCCCACTTTTTCCAATCCATTCCCCCTGCTACTTTTGGTTCCCCACTGTTCTGCAAAACTCCCCACGATTCCCCACTTTTTCCAATCTGTTCCCCCTGCTCCATTTGGTTCTCCTCTATTCTGCTGTGTTCCCCATGGTTCCCTACTTTTGCGAGCTGTTCCCCCTGCTCCCCTTCGTTACGTACTCTTCAGCAGATGTCCCCACGGTTCTCCACATTTTTTCCAATTTGTTCCCCCTGCTCCCTTTGGTTTCCCTCTGTTCTGCAGTGTTCCCCAAGATTCCCCACTTTTTCCAATCAGTTCTCCCTTCTCCCTTTGGTTCCCCTCTGTCCTGCAGTGTTCCCCACGGCTCCACACTTTTTCCAATCTGTTCGCCGTGCTCTCTTTGGTTCCCCTCTGTTCTACACATTTCCCCACAGTTCCCCACTTTTTCCAATCTGTTCCCCCTGCTCCCTTTGGTTCCCCTCCGTCCTACACTGTCCTCCATGGTTTCCCAATTTTTCCAATCTCTTCCCCGTGCACCTTTGGTTCCCCTCTGTTCTGCAGTGTTCCTAACGGTTCCCCACTTTTTCCAATCCGTTCCCCCTGCTTCCTTTGATACCCCTCTGTTCTGCAGTGTTCCTCACAGTTCCCCACTTTTTCCACTCCGTTCACCCTGCTCGCGTTCTTTCTCCACACTTCTGCATTTTTCGACACCTTTCCCCACTGTTCTGCAGTTTTCGCCACAGTTCCCCACTTTTTCCAAACTGTACCTCCTGTTCACTTTTGTTCCCCTCTGTTCTGCAGTTTTCCCCACAGTTCCCACTTTTTCCCATCTGTTCCCCCTGCTCCCTTTGGTTCCCCTCTGTCCTGCAGTGTTCCCCACGCTTCCCCACTTTTTCCAATCTGTAACCCCTGCTCTCTTTGGTTCCCCTCGCTTCTGCATTTTTCCACACGGTTCCCCACTTTTTCCAATCCATTCCCCCTGCTTCCTTTGGCTCACCTCTGTCCTGCAGTGTTGCCCACGGTTCCCCACTTTTTCCAATCCGTTCCCCCTGCTCCCTTTCGTTCCCCTCTGTCCTGAAGTATTCTCCATGGTTCCCCACTTTTCCAATCTGTTCCCCCTGCTCCCTTTGCTTCTCCTCTAATCTGCAGTGTTCCCCACGGTTCCCCACTTTTCCGAACTGTTCCCCCTGCTCCGTTTCGTTCCCCACTGTCCTGCAGTGTTCGCCACGGTTCCCCACTTTTTCCAACCTGTACCTCCTGTTCCCTTTGGTTCCCCTTTGTCCTGCAGTGTTCCCCACAGTTCCCCACTTTTTCCAATCTGTTCCCCCTGCTCCGTTTGGTTCTCCTTTATTCTGCAGTGTTCCCCACGGTTCCCCACTTTTCCGAGCTGTTCCCCCTGCTCCCTTTGGTTCCCCTCTATTCTGCAGTGTTCCCCCCGGTTCACTACATTTTCCAACCTGTATCTCCTGTTCCCTTTGGTTCCCATCTGTCCTGCAGTGTTCCCCACGGTTCCACACTTTTTCTAATCTGATCACCGTGCTCTCTTTGGTTCCCCTCTATTCTGCAGTGTTCCCCACAGTTCCCCACATTTTCCAATCTGTTCCCCCTGCTACCTTTGGTTCCCCTCCATCCTGCACTGTCCTCCATGGTTTCCCAATTTTTCCACTCTCTTCCCCGTGGTTCTTTGCTTCCTCTCTGTTCTGCAGTGTTCCTAACGGTTCCCCACTTTTTCCAATCCGTTCCCCCTGTTTCCTTTGATTCCCCTCTGTTCTGCAGTGTTCCACACAGTTCCCAACTTTTTCCAATCTGTTCCCTCTGCTCCCTTTGGTTCCCCTCTATTCTGCAGTTTTCCATACAGTTCCCCACATTTTCCAATCCCTGACCCATGCTCCCTTTGGTTCCCCTCTGTCCTGCAGTGTTCCCCACAGTTCCCGACTTTTTGCTATCTGTTCCTCCTGCTCCCTTTGGTTCCCCACTGTTCTGCATTTTTCCACACAGTTCCCCACTTTTTCCAATCTGTTCCCCCTGCTCCCTTTGGCTCCCCACTGTTCTGCAGTGTTCCCCACTTCTCCACTTTTTTCCAATTTGTTCGACCTGCTCCCATTGGTTTCCCTCTGTTCTGCAGATTTACCCACAGTTCCCCACTTTTTTCAATCCGTTCCCCCTGTTCCCTTTGGTTCCCCTCTGTCCTGCAGTGTCCTTCACAGTTCCCCACTTTTTCCAATCCATTCCCCCTGCTCTCTTAGTTCCACTCTGTTCTACAGTTTTCCCCACGGTTCCCCACTTTTCCCAATCTGTTCCCATGCTCCATTTGGTTCCCCTCTTTTTTGCAATATTCCCCACTGTTCCCCACTTTTTCCAATCTGTTCTCCCAGCTCCCTTTGGTTCCCCACTGCTCTGCAGTGTTCGCCACGGTTCCCGACTTTTTCCAACCTGTACCTCCTGTTCCCTTTGGTTCGCCTTTGTCCTGCAGTGTTCCCCACGGTTCCACACTTTTTCCAATCTGTTCGCCATACTCTCTTTGGTTCCCCTCTATTCTACACATTTCCCCACAGTTCCCCACTTTTTCCAATCTGTTCCCCCTGCTCCCTTTGGTTCCTCTCCGTCCTGCACTGTCCTCCATGGTTTCCCAATTTTTCCAATCTCTTCCCCGTGCTCCTTTGGTTCCCCTCTGATCTGCAGTGTTCCTAACGGTTCCCCACTTTTTCCAATTCGTTCCCCCTGCTTCCTTTGATTCCCCTCTGTTCTGCAGTGTTCCACACAGTTCCCCACTTTTTCCACTCCGTTCACCCTGCTCCCGTTGTTTCTCCACACTTCTGCATTTTTCCACACCGTTCCCCACTGTTCTGCAGTGTTCGCCACAGTTCCCCACTTTTTCCAACCTGTACCTCCTGTTCACTTTTGTTCCCCTCTGTTCTGCATTTTTCCCCACAGTTCCCACTTTTTCCCATCTGTTCCCCCTGCTCCCTTTGGTTCCCCTCGCTTCTGCATTTTTCCACACGTTTCCCCACTTTTTCCAATCCATTCCCCCTGCTTCCTTTGGCTCACCTCTGTCCTGCAGTGTTGCCCACGGTTCCCCACTTTTTCCAATCCGTTCCCCCTGCTCCCTTTCGTTCCCCTCTGTCCTGAAGTATTCTCTACGGTTCCCCACTTTTTCCAATCTGATCCCCCTGCTCCCTTTGCTTCTCCTCTAATCTGCAGTGAATCCCACGGTTCCCCACTTTTCCGAACTGTTCCCCCTGCTCCCTTTGGTTCCCCACTGTTCTGCAATGTTCGCCACGGTTCCCCACTTTTTCCAACCTGGACCTCCTGTTCCCTTTGGTTCCCCTTTGTCCTGCAGTGTTCCCCACAGTTCCCCACTTTTTCCAATCTGTTCCCCCTGCTCCGTTTGGTTCTCCTTTATTCTGCAGTGTTCCCCACGGTTCCCCACTTTTCTGAGCTGTTCCCCCTGCTCACTTTGGTTCCCCTCTATTCTGCAGTGTTCCCCCCGCTTTACTACATTTTCCAACCTGTATCTCCTGTTCCCTTTGGTTCCCATCTGTCCTGCAGTGTTCCCCACGGTTCCACACTTTTTCTAATCTGATCGCCGTGCTCTCTTTGGTTCCCCTCTATTCTGCAGTGTTCCCCACAGTTCCCCACATTTTCCAATCTGTTCACCCTGCTCCCTTTGGTTCCCCTCTGTTCTGCATTTTCCCCACGGTTCTCCACATTTTTTCCAATCTGTCCCCACTGCTACCTTTAGTTCCCCTCTGTTCTGCAGTGTTCTCCACGGTTCCCCACTTTTTCCAACCTGTACCCCCTGCTCCCTTTGGTTCCCCTCTGTCCTGCAGTGTTCCCCAAGATTCCCCACGTTTTCCAACTTGTACCTCCTGCTCCCTTTCGTTCACGTCTGTCCTACATTGTTCTCCACGTTCCCCACTTTTTCAAATCCATTCCCCCTGCTCCCTTTGGTTCCACAGTGTTCTGCAGAACTCCCCACGATTCCCCACTTTTTCCAATCTGTTCCCCCTGCTCCGTTTGGTTCTGCTCTATTATGCAGTGTTCCCCACGGTTCCCCACTTTTCCGAGCTGTTCCCCCTGCTCAATTTTGTTCCGCAGTGTTCTTCAGTGTTCCCCACGGTTCTCCACATTTTTTCCAATCTGTTCCCCCTGCTCCCTTTGGTTCCCCTGTGTTCTTCAGTGTTCCCCACGCTTCCCCACCCCTTCCAATCTGTACCCCCTGCTCCCTTTGGTTCCCCTCCATTCTGCAGTGTTTCCCACGATTCCCCACTTTTCCAACCTGTACCCCCTGCTCCCTTTGGTTCCCCTCTGTCCTGCAGTGTTCCCCACGATTCCCCACTTTATCCAATCCATTCCCCCTGCTCCCTTTGGTTCCCCACTCTTCTGCATTTTTCAATATGGTTCCCCACTTTTTCCAATCCGTTCCGCCTGCTCCCTTTGGTTCCCCTCGGTCCTGCAGTTTTCCCCACTGCTTCCCACTTTTTCCAATCCATTCCCCCTGCTCCCATTCATTCCCCTCTGTTCTGCAGTGTTCCCCACGGTTCCCCACTTATTTCCAATCTGTTCCCCCTGCTCCTTTGGTTCCCCTCCGTTCTGCAGTGTTCCCCACGGTTCCCCACTTTTTCCATTCTGTTCCCCCTGCACCTTTGGTTCGCCTCTGTTCTGCAGTGTTCACCACGGTTCCCTTCATTTTCTAATCCCTTCGCCCTGTCCCCTTTGTTTCCGCGCTGTTCTGCAGTTGTCCCCACAGTTCTCCACATTTTTTCCAATCTGTTCCCCATGCTCCCTTTGGTTCCCCTGTGTTCTTCAGTGTCCCCACGATTTCCCATTTTTTCCAACCTGTACCCCCTGCTCCCTTTGGTTCCCCTCTGTCCTGCAGTGTTCCCCACGGTTCTCCACTTTTTCCAATCCGTTCCCCCTGCTCCCTTTGGTTCCTCACTCTTCTGCATTTTTCCATACGGTTCCCCACTTTTTCCAATCCGATCCCCCTGCTCTCTTTGATTCCCCACTGTTCTGCAGTGTGCCCCACTTCTCAACTTTTTTCCAATATGTTCACCCTGCTCCCTTTCGTTCCACTCTGTTCTGCAGTGTTTCCCACGTTTTCCCAAGTTTCCCCACATTTTCCAATCCGTTCCCGCTGCCCCCTTTCGTTACCCACTGTTTTGCAGTGTTCGCCACGGTTCCGCTCTTTTTCCAATATGTTCTCCATGCTCCCTTTATTTCCCCTCTATTCTGCTCTGTTCCCCAACGTTGCACATTTTTTCGATCTGTTCACCCTGCTCCCTTTGGTTCCCCTCTATTCTGCAGTGTTCCCCACGGTTCGCCACTTTTCCAACCTGTACCCCCTGCTCCCTTTAGTTCCCCTCTGTCCTGCAGTGTTTTCCACGGTTCCCCAGTGTTTCCAATCCTTTCACCCTGCTCCTTCGGTTCCCCTCCGTTCTGCAGTGTTCACCACGGTTCCCTTCATTTTCTAATCCCTTCGCCCTGTCCCCTTTGTTTCGGCACTGTTCTTCAGTTGTCCCCACGGTTCTCCACATTTTTTCCAATCTGTCCCCCCTGCTCCCTTTGGTTCCCCTGTGTTCATTATTGTTCCCCATGCTTCCCCACTTTTTGCAATCTGTCCCCCCTGCTCCCTTTGGTTCCCCTCTGTCCTGCAGTGTTCCCACGGTACCCCACTTTTTCCAATCCCTTCCCCCTACTCCCTTTAGTTACCCAATCTTCTGCATTTTTCCATACGGTTCCCCACTTTTTTCAATCTGATCCCCCTGCTCCCTTTGATTCCCCACTGTTCTGCAGTGTTCCCCACTTCTCAACTTTTTTCCAATATGTTCGCCCTGCTCCCTTTCGTTTACCTCTGTTCTGCAGTGTTTCCCATGTTTCCCCACTTTTTCTAATCCATTCCCCCTGCTCCCATTCGTTCCCCTCTTTCCTGCAGTGTTCTCCACGGTTCCCCACTTTTTCCAAACTCTTCCCCCTGCTCCCTTTGTTTCCCCTCTGTTCTGCAGTGTTGCTCACGGTTCGCCACATTTTCCAATCCGTTCTCCCTTCTCTCTTTGGTTACCCACTGTTCTGCATTTTTCCACACTGTTCCCCAATTTTTCCAATCTGTTCCCCCTGACTCCTTTGGTTCACCTCTGTTCTGCAGTGTTCACCACGATTCCCCACTTTTTCCATTCTGTTCTTCTGCTCCTTTGGTTCCCCTCAATTCTGCAGTGATCCCCACGGTTCCCCACTTTTTCCAATCTGTTCCCCCTGCTCCGTTTGGTTCTCCTTTATTCTGCAGTGTTCCCCTCTGTCCTGCATTGTCCTTCGCGATTCCCCACTTTTTCTAATCAGTTCCACCTGCTCCCTTGGTTCCCCTCTGTTCTTCAGTGTTCCCCATGGTTCCCCAATTTTTCCAATGTATACCCCCTGCTCCATTTGTTTCCTCACTCTTCTGCATTTTTCCACACTGTTCCCCACTTTTTCCAATCAGTTTCCCCCGATCCCTTTGGTTCTCCACTGTTCTGCAGTATTCCCCACTTTTCCACTATTTTCGAATTTGTTCGCCGTGATCGCTTTTGTTCCTCTCTGTCTGCATTGTTCTTCACAGTTCCCCACTTTATCCAATCCATTCCCCCATGCTCCCTTTGGTTCCCCTCTGTCCTGCAGTGTTCCCGACTTCTCAACTTCTTTCCGATATGCTCGCCGTGCTCCATTTCGTTCCCCTCTGTTCTGCAGTGTTTCCCACGGTTCCCCACTTTTTCCAATCCGTTCCCGCTGCTCCCTTTGGTTCCCCACTGTTTTGCAGTGTTCGCCATGGTTCTGCACTTTTTCCAATCTGTTCCCCATGCTCCGTTTAGTTCCCCTCTATTCTGCAGTGTTCCCCAAGGTGCACACTTTTTCGAATCTGTTCACCGTGCTCCCTTTGTTTCCCCTCTGTCCTGCAGTGTTCCCCATGTTTCCCCACTTTTTCCAATCAGTTCGCCCTGCTCCCTTTGTTTCCCCTCTGTCCTGCAATGTTCTCCACGGTTCCCCACTTTTTCCAATCCATTCCCCCTGCTCCTTTTGGTTCCCCACTGTTCTGCAGAACACCCCACGATTCCCCACTTTTTCCAATCTGTTCCCCCTGCTCCGTTTGGTTCTCCTTTATTCTGCAGTGTTCCCCAAGGTTCCCCACTTTTCCGAGCTGTTCCCCCTGCTCCCTTTGGTTCTGCAGTGTTCTGCAGTGTTCCCCACGGTTACCCACTTTTTCCAAACCGTTCCCCCTGCTCCCTTTGGTTCCCCTCTGTCCTGCAGTGTTCCCCATGGTTACCCTCTTATTCCAATCCATTCCCCCTGCCCCCTTTGGTTCCCCTCTGTCCTGCATTTTCCCCAACAGTTCCCCACTTTTCCAATCCGTTTCCCCTGCTCCCTTTAGTTCCCCTCTCTACTGCAGTGCTCTCCACGGTTCCCCGTATTTTCCAATCCGTTCTCCCTGCTCCCTTTGGTTTCCCACTGTTCTGCATTTTTCCACACGGTTCCCCAATTTTTCCAATCTGTTCCCATGCTCCATTTGCTTCCCCTCTTTTCTGCAATATTCCCCACTGTTCCCCACCTTTTGCAATCTGTTCCCCCTGCTCCCTTTGGTTCCCCACTGTTCTGCAGTGTTCGCTAACGGTTCCCCACTTTTTACAACCTGTACCTCCTGTTCCCTTTGGATCCCCTCTGTCCTGCAGTATTCCCCACGGTTCCACACTTTTTCCAATCTGTTCGCCGTGCTCTCTTTGGTTCCCCTCAGTTCTACAATGTTCCCCACAGTTCCCCACTTTATCCAATCTGTTCCCCCTGCTCCCTTTGGTTCCCATCCGTCCTGCACTGTCCTCCATGGTTTCCCAAATTTTCCAATCTCTTCCCCGTGCTCCTTTGGTTCCCCTCTGTTGTGCAGTGTTCCGAACGGTTCCCCATTTTTTCCAATCCGTTCCCCCTGCTTTCTTTGATTCCCTTCTGTTCTGCAGTGTTCCACACTGTTCCCCAAATTTTCCAATCCGTTCACCCTGCTCCCATTGTTTCTCCACTCTTCTGCATTTTTCCACACCGTTCCCCACTTTTTCCAATCTGTTCGCCCTTCTCCATGGGCTCCCCTGTGTTGTGCAGTTTACCCCACAGTTTCCACTTTTTCCAATCTGTTCCCCCTGCTCCCTTTGGTTTCCCCTCTATTCTGCAGTATTCTATACAGTTCCCCACATTTTCCAATCCGTTACCCCTGCTCCCTTTGGTTCCCCTCTGTTCTGCAGTGTTCCCCACGGTTCCCCACTTTTTCCATTCTGTTCCCCCTGCTCCTTTGGTTCGCCTCTGTTCTGCAGTGTTCACCACGGTTCCCTTCATTTTCTAATCCCTTCGCCCTGTCCCCTTTGTTTCCGCACTGTTCTGCAGTTGTCCCCACAGTTCTCCACATTTTTTCCAATCTGTTCCCCATGCTCCCTTTGGTTCCCCTGTGTTCTTCAGTGTTCCCCACGATTTCCCATTTTTTCCAAGCTGTACCCCCTGCTCCCTTTGGTTCCCCTCTGTCCTGCAGTGTTCCCCACGGTTCTCCACTTTTTCCAATCCGTTCCCCCTGCTCCCTTTGGTTCCTCACTCTTCTGCATTTTTCCATACGGTTCCCCACTTTTTCCAATCTGATCCCCCTGCTCCCTTTGATTCCCCACTGTTCTGCAGTGTTCCCCACTTCTCAACTTTTTTCCAATAAATTCGCCCTGCTCCCTTTGTTTCCCCTCTGTCCTCCAATGTTTTCCACGGTTCCCCACTTTTTCCAATCCATTCCCCCTGCTACTTTTGGTTCCCAACTGTTCTGCAGAACTCCCCACGATTCCCCACTTTTTCCAATCTGTTCCCCCTGCTCCGTTTGGTTCTCCTTTATTCTGCAGTGTTCCCCAAGGTTCCCCACTTTTCCGAGCTGTTCCCCCTGCTCCCTTTGGTTCTGCAGTGTTCTGCAGTGTTCCCCACGGTTACCCACTTTTTCCAAACCGTTCCCCCTGCTCCCTTTGGTTCCCCTCTGTCCTGCAGTTTTCCCCACGGTTACCCTCTTATTCCAATCCATTCCCCCTGCCCCCTTTGGTTCCCCTCTGTCCTGCATTTTCCCCCACAGTTCCCCACTTTTTCAATCCGTTCCCCCTGCTCCCTTTAGTTCCCCTCTGTACTGCAGTGCTCTCCACGGTTCCCCGCATTTTCCAATCCGTTCTCCCTGCTCCCTTTGGTTTCCCACTGTTCTGCATTTTTCCACACGTTTCCCCAAATTTTCCAATCTGTTCCCATGCTCCATTTGGTCCTCCTCTTTTCTGCAATATTCCCCACTGTTCCCCACCTTTTGCAATGTGTTCCCCCTGCTCCCTTTGGTTCCCCACCGTTCTGCAGTGTTCGCTAACGGTTCCCCACTTTTTACAACCTGTACCTCCTGTTCCCTTTGGTTCCCCTCTGTCCTGCAGTATTCCCCACGGTTCCACACTTTTTCCAATCTGTTCGCCGTGCTCTTTTTGGTTCCCCTCAGTTCTACGATGTTCCCCACAGTTCCCCACTTTATCCAATCTGTTCCCCCTGCTCCCTTTGCTTCCCCTCCGTCCTGCACTGTCCTCCATGGTTTCCCAATTTTTCCAATCTCTTCCCGTGCTCCTTTGGTTCCCCTCTGTTGTGCAGTGTTCCGAACGGTTCCCCACTTTTTCCAATCCGTTCCCCCTGCTTTCTTTGATTCCCTTCTGTTCTGCAGTGTTCCACACTGTTCCCCAATTTTTCCAATCCGTTCACCCTGCTCCCATTGTTTCTCCCCTCTTCTGCATTTTTCCACACCGTTCCCCACTTTTTCCAATCTGTTCGCCCTTCTCCATGGGCTCCCCTCTGTTCTGCAGTTTACCCCACAGTTTCCACTTTTTCCAATCTGTTCCCCCTGCTCCCTTTGGTTTCCCCTCTATTCTGCAGTATTCTATACAGTTCCCCACATTTTCCAATCCGTTACCCCTGCTCCCTTTGGTTCCCCTCTGTTCTGCAGTGTTCTCCACGGTTCCCGACTTTTTCCAATCTGTTCCTCCTGCTCCCTTTTGTTCCCCACTGTTCTGCATTTTTCCACACAGTTCCCCACTTTTTCCAATCTGTTCCCCCTGCTCCCTTTGTTTCCTCACTCTTCTGCATTTTTCCACACTGTTCGCCACTTTTTCCAATCTGATCCCCCTGCTCCCTTTGTTTCCTCACTCTTCTGCATTTTTCCACACTGTTCCCCACTTTTTCCAATCTGTTTCCCCCGATCCCTTTGGTTCCCCACTGTTCTGCAGTATTCCCCACTTTTCCACTATTTTCGAATTTGTTCGCCGTGATCGCTTTGGTTCCTCTCTGTCTGCAGTGTTCTTCACAGTTCCCCACTTTATCCAATCCGTTCCCCCCTGCTCCCTTTGGTTCCCCTCTGTCCTGCAGTGTTCCCCACTTCTCAACTTCTTTCCGATATGCTCGCCGTGCTCCATTTCGTTCCCCTCTGTTCTGCAGTGTTTCCCACGGTTCCCCACTTTTTCCAATCCGTTCCCGCTGCTCCCTTTGGTTCCCCAATGTTTTGCAGTGTTCGCCATGGCTCTGCTCTTTTTTCAATCTGTTCCCCATGCTCCGTTTAGTTCCCCTCTATTCTGTAGTGTTCCCCAAGGTGCACACTTTTTCGAATCTGTTCACCCTGCTCCCTTTGTTTCCCCTCTGTCCTGCAGTGTTCCCCATGTTTCCCCACTTTTTCCAATCAGTTCGCCCTGCTCCCTTTGTTTCCCCTCTGTCCTCCAATGTTCTCCACGGTTCCCCACTTTTTCCAATCCATTCCCCCTGCTACTTTTGGTTCCCCACTGTTCTGCAAAACTCCCCACGATTCCCCACTTTTTCCAATCTGTTCCCCCTGCTCCATTTGGTTCTCCTCTATTCTGCTGTGTTCCCCATGGTTCCCTACTTTTGCGAGCTGTTCCCCCTGCTCCCCTTCGTTACGTACTCTTCAGCAGATGTCCCCACGGTTCTCCACATTTTTTCCAATCTGTTCCCCCTGCTCCCTTTGGTTTCCCTCTGTCCTGCAGTGTTCCCCAAGATTCCCCACTTTTTCCAATCAGTTCTCCCTGCTCCCTTTGGTTCCCCTCTGTCCTGCAGTGTTCCCCACGGCTCCACACTTTTTCCAATCTGTTCGCCGTGCTCTCTTTGGTTCCCCTCTGTTCTACACATTTCCCCACAGTTCCCCACTTTTTCCAATCTGTTCCCCCTGCTCCCTTTGGTTCCCCTCCGTCCTACACTGTCCTCCATGGTTTCCCAATTTTTCCAATCTCTTCCCCGTGCACCTTTGGTTCCCCTCTGTTCTGCAGTGTTCCTAACGGTTCCCCACTTTTTCCAATCCGTTCCCCCTGCTTCCTTTGGTTCCCCTCCGTCCTGCACTGTCCTCCATGGTTTCCCAATTTTTCCAATCTCTTCCCGTGCTCCTTTGGTTCCCCTCTGTTGTGCAGTGTTCCGAACGGTTCCCCACTTTTTCCAATCCGTTTCCCCTGCTTTCTTTGATTCCCTTCTGTTCTGCAGTGTTCCACACTGTTCCCCAATTTTTCCAATCCGTTCACCCTGCTCCCATTGTTTCTCCCCTCTTCTGCATTTTTCCACACCGTTCCCCACTTTTTCCAATCTGTTCGCCCTTCTCCATGGGCTCCCCTCTGTTCTACAGTTTACCCCACAGTTTCCACTTTTTCCAATCTGTTCCCCCTGCTCCCTTTGGTTTCCCCTCTATTCTGCTGTATTCTATACAGTTCCCCACATTTTCCAATCCGTTACCCCTGCTCCCTTTGGTTCCCCTCTGTTCTGCAGTGTTCTCCACGGTTCCCGACTTTTTCCAATCTGTTCCTCCTGCTCCCTTTTGTTCCCCACTGTTCTGCATTTTTCCACACAGTTCCCCACTTTTTCCAATCTGTTCCCCCTGCTCCCTTTGTTTCCTCACTCTTCTGCATTTTTCCACACTGTTCGCCACTTTTTCCAATCTGATCCCCCTGCTCCCTTTGTTTCCTCACTCTTCTGCATTTTTCCACACTGTTCCCCACTTTTTCCAATCTGTTTCCCCCGATCCCTTTGGTTCCCCACTGTTCTGCAGTATTCCCCACTTTTCCACTATTTTCGAATTTGTTCGCCGTGATCGCTTTGGTTCCTCTCTGTCTGCAGTGTTCTTCACAGTTCCCCACTTTATCCAATCCGTTCCCCCCTGCTCCCTTTGGTTCCCCTCTGTCCTGCAGTGTTCCCCACTTCTCAACTTCTTTCCGATATGCTCGCCGTGCTCCATTTCGTTCCCCTCTGTTCTGCAGTGTTTCCCACGGTTCCCCACTTTTTCCAATCCGTTCCCGCTGCTCCCTTTGGTTCCCCACTGTTTTGCAGTGTTCGCCATGGCTCTGCTCTTTTTCCAATCTGTTCCCCATGCTCCGTTTAGTTCCCCTCTATTCTGTAGTGTTCCCCAAGGTGCACACTTTTTCGAATCTGTTCACCCTGCTCCCTTTGTTTCCCCTCTGTCCTGCAGTGTTCCCCATGTTTCCCCACTTTTTCCAATCAGTTCGCCCTGCTCCCTTTGTTTCCCCTCTGTCCTCCAATGTTCTCCACGGTTCCCCACTTTTTCCAATCCATTCCCCCTGCTACTTTTGGTTCCCCACTGTTCTGCAAAACTCCCCACGATTCCCCACTTTTTCCAATCTGTTCCCCCTGCTCCATTTGGTTCTCCTCTATTCTGCTGTGTTCCCCATGGTTCCCTACTTTTGCGAGCTGTTCCCCCTGCTCCCCTTCGTTACGTACTCTTCAGCAGATGTCCCCACGGTTCTCCACATTTTTTCCAATCTGTTCCCCCTGCTCCCTTTGGTTTCCCTCTGTCCTGCAGTGTTCCCCAAGATTCCCCACTTTTTCCAATCAGTTCTCCCTGCTCCCTTTGGTTCCCCTCTGTCCTGCAGTGTTCCCCACGGCTCCACACTTTTTCCAATCTGTTCGCCGTGCTCTCTTTGGTTCCCCTCTGTTCTACACATTTCCCCACAGTTCCCCACTTTTTCCAATCTGTTCCCCCTGCTCCCTTTGGTTCCCCTCCGTCCTACACTGTCCTCCATGGTTTCCCAATTTTTCCAATCTCTTCCCCGTGCACCTTTGGTTCCCCTCTGTTCTGCAGTGTTCCTAACGGTTCCCCACTTTTTCCAATCCGTTCCCCCTGCTTCCTTTGATACCCCTCTGTTCTGCAGTGTTCCTCACAGTTCCCCACTTTTTCCACTCCGTTCACCCTGCTCGCGTTCTTTCTCCACACTTCTGCATTTTTCCACACCTTTCCCCACTGTTCTGCAGTTTTCGCCACAGTTCCCCACTTTTTCCAAACTGTACCTCCTGTTCACTTTTGTTCCCCTCTGTTCTGCAGTTTTCCCCACAGTTCCCACTTTTTCCCATCTGTTCCCCCTGCTCCCTTTGGTTCCCCTCTGTCCTGCAGTGTTCCCCACGCTTCCCCACTTTTTCCAATCTGTAACCCCTGCTCTCTTTGGTTCCCCTCGCTTCTGCATTTTTCCACACGGTTCCCCACTTTTTCCAATCCATTCCCCCTGCTTCCTTTGGCTCACCTCTGTCCTGCAGTGTTGCCCACGGTTCCCCACTTTTTCCAATCCGTTCCCCCTGCTCCCTTTCGTTCCCCTCTGTCCTGAAGTATTCTCCATGGTTCCCCACTTTTCCAATCTGTTCCCCCTGCTCCCTTTGCTTCTCCTCTAATCTGCAGTGTTCCCCACGGTTCCCCACTTTTCCGAACTGTTCCCCCTGCTCCGTTTCGTTCCCCACTGTCCTGCAGTGTTCGCCACGGTTCCCCACTTTTTCCAACCTGTACCTCCTGTTCCCTTTGGTTCCCCTTTGTCCTGCAGTGTTCCCCACAGTTCCCCACTTTTTCCAATCTGTTCCCCCTGCTCCGTTTGGTTCTCCTTTATTCTGCAGTGTTCCCCACGGTTCCCCACTTTTCCGAGCTGTTCCCCCTGCTCCCTTTGGTTCCCCTCTATTCTGCAGTGTTCCCCCCGGTTCACTACATTTTCCAACCTGTATCTCCTGTTCCCTTTGGTTCCCATCTGTCCTGCAGTGTTCCCCACGGTTCCACACTTTTTCTAATCTGATCACCGTGCTCTCTTTGGTTCCCCTCTATTCTGCAGTGTTCCCCACAGTTCCCCACATTTTCCAATCTGTTCCCCCTGCTACCTTTGGTTCCCCTCCATCCTGCACTGTCCTCCATGGTTTCCCAATTTTTCCACTCTCTTCCCCGTGCTTCTTTGCTTCCTCTCTGTTCTGCAGTGTTCCTAACGGTTCCCCACTTTTTCCAATCCGTTCCCCCTGTTTCCTTTGATTCCCCTCTGTTCTGCAGTGTTCCACACAGTTCCCCACTTTTTCCAATCTGTTCCCCCTGCTCCCTTTGTTTCCTCACTCTTCTGCATTTTTCCACACTGTTCGCCACTTTTTCCAATCTGATCCCCCTGCTCCCTTTGTTTCCTCACTCTTCTGCATTTTTCCACACTGTTCCCCACTTTTTCCAATCTGTTTCCCCCGATCCCTTTGGTTCCCCACTGTTCTGCAGTATTCCCCACTTTTCCACTATTTTCGAATTTGTTCACCGTGATCGCTTTGGTTCCTCTCTGTCTGCAGTGTTCTTCACAGTTCCCCACTTTATCCAATCCGTTCCCCCCTGCTCCCTTTGGTTCCCCTCTGTCCTGCAGTGTTCCCCACTTCTCAACTTCTTTCCGATATGCTCGCCGTGCTCCATTTCGTTCCCCTCTGTTCTGCAGTGTTTCCCACGGTTCCCCAAATTTTCCAATCCGTTCACCCTGCTCCCATTGTTTCTCCACTCTTCTGCATTTTTCCACACCGTTCCCCACTTTTTCCAATCTGTTCGCCCTTCTCCATGGGCTCCCCTGTGTTGTGCAGTTTACCCCACAGTTTCCACTTTTTCCAATCTGTTCCCCCTGCTCCCTTTGGTTTCCCCTCTATTCTGCAGTATTCTATACAGTTCCCCACATTTTCCAATCCGTTACCCCTGCTCCCTTTGGTTCCCCTCTGTTCTGCAGTGTTCCACACGGTTCCCCACTTTTTCCATTCTGTTCCCCCTGCTCCTTTGGTTCGCCTCTGTTCTGCAGTGTTCACCACGGTTCCCTTCATTTTCTAATCCCTTCGCCCTGTCCCCTTTGTTTCCGCACTGTTCTGCAGTTGTCCCCACAGTTCTCCACATTTTTTCCAATCTGTTCCCCATGCTCCCTTTGGTTCCCCTGTGTTCTTCAGTGTTCCCCACGATTTCCCATTTTTTCCAACCTGTACCCCCTGCTCCCTTTGGTTCCCCTCTGTCCTGCAGTGTTCCCCACGGTTCTCCACTTTTTCCAATCCGTTCCCCCTGCTCCATTTGGTTCCTCACTCTTCTGCATTTTTCCATACGGTTCACCACTTTTTCCAATCTGATCCCCCTGCTCCCTTTGATTCCCCACTGTTCTGCAGTGTTCCCCACTTCTCAACTTTTTTCCAATAAGTTCGCCCTGCTCCCTTTGTTTCCCCTCTGTCCTCCAATGTTTTCCACGGTTCCCCACTTTTTCCAATCCATTCCCCCTGCTACTTTTGGTTCCCAACTGTTCTGCAGAACTCCCCACGATTCCCCACTTTTTCCAATCTGTTCCCCCTGCTCCGTTTGGTTCTCCTTTATTCTGCAGTGTTCCCCAAGGTTCCCCACTTTTCAGAGCTGTTCCCCCTGCTCCCTTTGGTTCTGCAGTGTTCTGCAGTGTTCCCCACGGTTACCCACTTTTTCCAAACCGTTCCCCCTGCTCCCTTTGGTTCCCCTCTGTCCTGCAGTTTTCCCCACGGTTACCCTCTTATTCCAATCCATTCCCCCTGCCCCCTTTGGTTCCCCTCTGTCCTGCATTTTCCCCCACAGTTCCCCACTTTTTCAATCCGTTCCCCCTGCTCCCTTTAGTTCCCCTCTGTACTGCAGTGCTCTCCACGGTTCCCCGCATTTTCCAATCCGTTCTCCCTGCTCCCTTTGGTTTCCCACTGTTCTGCATTTTTCCACACGTTTCCCCAAATTTTCCAATCTGTTCCCATGCTCCATTTGGTCCTCCTCTTTTCTGCAATATTCCCCACTGTTCCCCACCTTTTGCAATGTGTTCCCCCTGCTCCCTTTGGTTCCCCACCGTTCTGCAGTGTTCGCTAACGGTTCCCCACTTTTTACAACCTGTACCTCCTGTTCCCTTTGGTTCCCCTCTGTCCTGCAGTATTCCCTACGGTTCCACACTTTTTCCAATCTGTTCGCCGTGCTCTTTTTGGTTCCCCTCAGTTCTACGATGTTCCCCACAGTTCCCCACTTTATCCAATCTGTTCCCCCTGCTCCCTTTGGTTCCCCTCCGTCCTGCACTGTCCTCCATGGTTTCCCAATTTTTCCAATCTCTTCCCGTGCTCCTTTGGTTCCCCTCTGTTGTGCAGTGTTCCGAACGGTTCCCCACTTTTTCCAATCCGTTCCCCCTGCTTTCTTTGATTCCCTTCTGTTCTGCAGTGTTCCACACTGTTCCCCAATTTTTCCAATCCGTTCACCCTGCTCCCATTGTTTCTCCCCTCTTCTGCATTTTTCCACACCGTTCCCCACTTTTTCCAATCTGTTCGCCCTTCTCCATGGGCTCCCCTCTGTTCTGCAGTTTACCCCACAGTTTCCACTTTTTCCAATCTGTTCCCCCTGCTCCCTTTGGTTTCCCCTCTATTCTGCAGTATTCTATACAGTTCCCCACATTTTCCAATCCGTTACCCCTGCTCCCTTTTGTTCCCCTCTGTTCTGCAGTGTTCTCCACGGTTCCCGACTTTTTCCAATCTGTTCCTCCTGCTCCCTTTTGTTCCCCACTGTTCTGCATTTTTCCACACAGTTCCCCACTTTTTCCAATCTGTTCCCCCTGCTCCCTTTGTTTCCTCACTCTTCTGCATTTTTCCACACTGTTCGCCACTTTTTCCAATCTGATCCCCCTGCTCCCTTTGTTTCCTCACTCTTCTGCATTTTTCCACACTGTTCCCCACTTTTTCCAATCTGTTTCCCCCGATCCCTTTGGTTCCCCACTGTTCTGCAGTATTCCCCACTTTTCCACTATTTTCGAATTTGTTCGCCGTGATCGCTTTGGTTCCTCTCTGTCTGCAGTGTTCTTCACAGTTCCCCACTTTATCCAATCCGTTCCCCCCTGCTCCCTTTGGTTCCCCTCTGTCCTGCAGTGTTCCCCACTTCTCAACTTCTTTCCGATATGCTCGCCGTGCTCCATTTCGTTCCCCTCTGTTCTGCAGTGTTTCCCACGGTTCCCCACTTTTTCCAATCCGTTCCCGCTGCTCCCTTTGGTTCCCCACTGTTTTGCAGTGTTCGCCATGGCTCTGCTCTTTTTCCAATCTGTTCCCCATGCTCCGTTTAGTTCCCCTCTATTCTGTAGTGTTCCCCAAGGTGCACACTTTTTCGAATCTGTTCACCCTGCTCCCTTTGTTTCCCCTCTGTCCTGCAGTGTTCCCCATGTTTCCCCACTTTTTCCAATCAGTTCGCCCTGCTCCCTTTGTTTCCCCTCTGTCCTCCAATGTTCTCCACGGTTCCCCACTTTTTCCAATCCATTCCCCCTGCTACTTTTGGTTCCCCACTGTTCTGCAAAACTCCCCACGATTTCCCACTTTTTCCAATCTGTTCCCCCTGCTCCATTTGGTTCTCCTCTATTCTGCTGTGTTCCCCATGGTTCCCTACTTTTGCGAGCTGTTCCCCCTGCTCCCCTTCGTTACGTACTCTTCAGCAGATGTCCCCACGGTTCTCCACATTTTTTCCAATCTGTTCCCCCTGCTCCCTTTGGTTTCCCTCTGTCCTGCAGTGTTCCCCAAGATTCCCCACTTTTTCCAATCAGTTCTCCCTGCTCCCTTTGGTTCCCCTCTGTCCTGCAGTGTTCCCCACGGCTCCACACTTTTTCCAATCTGTTCGCCGTGCTCTCTTTGGTTCCCCTCTGTTCTACACATTTCCCCACAGTTCCCCACTTTTTCCAATCTGTTCCCCCTGCTCCCTTTGGTTCCCCTCCGTCCTACACTGTCCTCCATGGTTTCCCAATTTTTCCAATCTCTTCCCCGTGCACCTTTGGTTCCCCTCTGTTCTGCAGTGTTCCCCACGGCTCCACACTTTTTCCAATCTGTTCCCCCTGCTCCCTTTGGTTCCCCTCCGTCCTACACTGTCCTCCATGGTTTCCCAATTTTTCCAATCTCTTCCCCGTGCACCTTTGGTTCCCCTCTGTTCTGCAGTGTTCCCCACGGCTCCACACTTTTTCCAATCTGTTCGCCGTGCTCTCTTTGGTTCCCCTCTGTTCTACACATTTCCCCACAGTTCCCCACTTTTTCCAATCTGTTCCCCCTGCTCCCTTTGGTTCCCCTCCGTCCTACACTGTCCTCCATGGTTTCCCAATTTTTCCAATCTCTTCCCCGTGCACCTTTGGTTCCCCTCTGTTCTGCAGTGTTCCTAACGGTTCCCCACTTTTTCCAATCCGTTCCCCCTGCTTCCTTTGATACCCCTCTGTTCTGCAGTGTTCCTCACAGTTCCCCACTTTTTCCACTCCGTTCACCCTGCTCGCGTTCTTTCTCCACACTTCTGCATTTTTCCACACCTTTCCCCACTGTTCTGCAGTTTTCGCCACAGTTCCCCACTTTTTCCAAACTGTACCTCCTGTTCACTTTTGTTCCCCTCTGTTCTGCAGTTTTCCCCACAGTTCCCACTTTTTCCCATCTGTTCCCCCTGCTCCCTTTGGTTCCCCTCTGTCCTGCAGTGTTCCCCACGCTTCCCCACTTTTTCCAATCTGTAACCCCTGCTCTCTTTGGTTCCCCTCGCTTCTGCATTTTTCCACACGGTTCCCCACTTTTTCCAATCCATTCCCCCTGCTTCCTTTGGCTCACCTCTGTCCTGCAGTGTTGCCCACGGTTCCCCACTTTTTCCAATCCGTTCCCCCTGCTCCCTTTCGTTCCCCTCTGTCCTGAAGTATTCTCCATGGTTCCCCACTTTTCCAATCTGTTCCCCCTGCTCCCTTTGCTTCTCCTCTAATCTGCAGTGTTCCCCACGGTTCCCCACTTTTCCGAACTGTTCCCCCTGCTCCGTTTCGTTCCCCACTGTCCTGCAGTGTTCGCCACGGTTCCCCACTTTTTCCAACCTGTACCTCCTGTTCCCTTTGGTTCCCCTTTGTCCTGCAGTGTTCCCCACAGTTCCCCACTTTTTCCAATCTGTTCCCCCTGCTCCGTTTGGTTCTCCTTTATTCTGCAGTGTTCCCCACGGTTCCCCACTTTTCCGAGCTGTTCCCCCTGCTCCCTTTGGTTCCCCTCTATTCTGCAGTGTTCCCCCCGGTTCACTACATTTTCCAACCTGTATCTCCTGTTCCCTTTGGTTCCCATCTGTCCTGCAGTGTTCCCCACGGTTCCACACTTTTTCTAATCTGATCACCGTGCTCTCTTTGGTTCCCCTCTATTCTGCAGTGTTCCCCACAGTTCCCCACATTTTCCAATCTGTTCCCCCTGCTACCTTTGGTTCCCCTCCATCCTGCACTGTCCTCCATGGTTTCCCAATTTTTCCACTCTCTTCCCCGTGCTTCTTTGCTTCCTCTCTGTTCTGCAGTGTTCCTAACGGTTCCCCACTTTTTCCAATCCGTTCCCCCTGTTTCCTTTGATTCCCCTCTGTTCTGCAGTGTTCCACACAGTTCCCAACTTTTTCCAATCTGTTCCCTCTGCTCCCTTTGGTTCCCCTCTATTCTGCAGTTTTCCATACAGTTCCCCACATTTTCCAATCCCTGACCCATGCTCCCTTTGGTTCCCCTCTGTCCTGCAGTGTTCCCCACAGTTCCCGACTTTTTGCAATCTGTTCCTCCTGCTCCCTTTGGTTCCCCACTGTTCTGCATTTTTACACACAGTTCCCCACTTTTTCCAATCTGTTCCCCCTGCTCCCTTTGGCTCCCCACTGTTCTGCAGTGTTCCCCACTTCTCCACTTTTTTCCAATTTGTTCGACCTGCTCCCATTGGTTTCCCTCTGTTCTGCAGATTTACCCACAGTTCCCCACTTTTTTCAATCCGTTCCCCCTGTTCCCTTTGGTTCCCCTCTGTCCTGCAGTGTCCTTCACAGTTCCCCACTTTTTCCAATCCATTCCCCCTGCTCTCTTAGTTCCACTCTGTTCTACAGTTTTCCCCACGGTTCCCCACTTTTCCCAATCTGTTCCCATGCTCCATTTGGTTCCCCTCTTTTTTGCAATATTCCCCACTGTTCCCCACTTTTTCCAATCTGTTCTCCCAGCTCCCTTTGGTTCCCCACTGCTCTGCAGTGTTCGCCACGGTTCCCGACTTTTTCCAACCTGTACCTCCTGTTCCCTTTGGTTCGCCTTTGTCCTGCAGTGTTCCCCACGGTTCCACACTTTTTCCAATCTGTTCGCCATACTCTCTTTGGTTCCCCTCTATTCTACACATTTCCCCACAGTTCCCCACTTTTTCCAATCTGTTCCCCCTGCTCCCTTTGGTTCCTCTCCGTCCTGCACTGTCCTCCATGGTTTCCCAATTTTTCCAATCTCTTCCCCGTGCTCCTTTGGTTCCCCTCTGATCTGCAGTGTTCCTAACGGTTCCCCACTTTTTCCAATTCGTTCCCCCTGCTTCCTTTGATTCCCCTCTGTTCTGCAGTGTTCCACACAGTTCCCCACTTTTTCCACTCCGTTCACCCTGCTCCCGTTGTTTCTCCACACTTCTGCATTTTTCCACACCGTTCCCCACTGTTCTGCAGTGTTCGCCACAGTTCTCCACTTTTTCCAACCTGTACCTCCTGTTCACTTTTGTTCCCCTCTGTTCTGCATTTTTCCCCACAGTTCCCCACTTTTTCCAATCGGTTCCTCCTGCTCCCTTTTGTTCCCCACTGTTCTGCATTTTTCCACACAGTTCCCCACTTTTTCCAATCTGTTCCCCCTGCTCCCTTTGTTTCCTCACTCTTCTGCATTTTTCCACACTGTTCGCCACTTTTTCCAATCTGATCCCCCTGCTCCCTTTGTTTCCTCACTCTTCTGCATTTTTCCACACTGTTCCCCACTTTTTCCAATCTGTTTCCCCCGATCCCTTTGGTTCCCCACTGTTCTGCAGTATTCCCCACTTTTCCACTATTTTCGAATTTGTTCGCCGTGATCGCTTTGGTTCCTCTCTGTCTGCAGTGTTCTTCACAGTTCCCCACTTTATCCAATCCGTTCCCCCCTGCTCCCTTTGGTTCCCCTCTGTCCTGCAGTGTTCCCCACTTCTCAACTTCTTTCCGATATGCTCGCCGTGCTCCATTTCGTTCCCCTCTGTTCTGCAGTGTTTCCCACGGTTCCCCACTTTTTCCAATCCGTTCCCGCTGCTCCCTTTGGTTCCCCACTGTTTTGCAGTGTTCGCCATGGCTCTGCTCTTTTTCCAATCTGTTCCCCATGCTCCGTTTAGTTCCCCTCTATTCTGTAGTGTTCCCCAAGGTGCACACTTTTTCGAATCTGTTCACCCTGCTCCCTTTGTTTCCCCTCTGTCCTGCAGTGTTCCCCATGTTTCCCCACTTTTTCCAATCAGTTCGCCCTGCTCCCTTTGTTTCCCCTCTGTCCTCCAATGTTCTCCACGGTTCCCCACTTTTTCCAATCCATTCCCCCTGCTACTTTTGGTTCCCCACTGTTCTGCAAAACTCCCCACGATTCCCCACTTTTTCCAATCTGTTCCCCCTGCTCCATTTGGTTCTCCTCTATTCTGCTGTGTTCCCCATGGTTCCCTACTTTTGCGAGCTGTTCCCCCTGCTCCCCTTCGTTACGTACTCTTCAGCAGATGTCCCCACGGTTCTCCACATTTTTTCCAATCTGTTCCCCCTGCTCCCTTTGGTTTCCCTCTGTCCTGCAGTGTTCCCCAAGATTCCCCACTTTTTCCAATCAGTTCTCCCTGCTCCCTTTGGTTCCCCTCTGTCCTGCAGTGTTCCCCACGGCTCCACACTTTTTCCAATCTGTTCGCCGTGCTCTCTTTGGTTCCCCTCTGTTCTACACATTTCCCCACAGTTCCCCACTTTTTCCAATCTGTTCCCCCTGCTCCCTTTGGTTCCCCTCCGTCCTACACTGTCCTCCATGGTTTCCCAATTTTTCCAATCTCTTCCCCGTGCACCTTTGGTTCCCCTCTGTTCTGCAGTGTTCCTAACGGTTCCCCACTTTTTCCAATCCGTTCCCCCTGCTTCCTTTGATACCCCTCTGTTCTGCAGTGTTCCTCACAGTTCCCCACTTTTTCCACTCCGTTCACCCTGCTCGCGTTCTTTCTCCACACTTCTGCATTTTTCCACACCTTTCCCCACTGTTCTGCAGTTTTCGCCACAGTTCCCCACTTTTTCCAAACTGTACCTCCTGTTCACTTTTGTTCCCCTCTGTTCTGCAGTTTTCCCCACAGTTCCCACTTTTTCCCATCTGTTCCCCCTGCTCCCTTTGGTTCCCCTCTGTCCTGCAGTGTTCCCCACGCTTCCCCACTTTTTCCAATCTGTAACCCCTGCTCTCTTTGGTTCCCCTCGCTTCTGCATTTTTCCACACGGTTCCCCACTTTTTCCAATCCATTCCCCCTGCTTCCTTTGGCTCACCTCTGTCCTGCAGTGTTGCCCACGGTTCCCCACTTTTTCCAATCCGTTCCCCCTGCTCCCTTTCGTTCCCCTCTGTCCTGAAGTATTCTCCATGGTTCCCCACTTTTCCAATCTGTTCCCCCTGCTCCCTTTGCTTCTCCTCTAATCTGCAGTGTTCCCCACGGTTCCCCACTTTTCCGAACTGTTCCCCCTGCTCCGTTTCGTTCCCCACTGTCCTGCAGTGTTCGCCACGGTTCCCCACTTTTTCCAACCTGTACCTCCTGTTCCCTTTGGTTCCCCTTTGTCCTGCAGTGTTCCCCACAGTTCCCCACTTTTTCCAATCTGTTCCCCCTGCTCCGTTTGGTTCTCCTTTATTCTGCAGTGTTCCCCACGGTTCCCCACTTTTCCGAGCTGTTCCCCCTGCTCCCTTTGGTTCCCCTCTATTCTGCAGTGTTCCCCCCGGTTCACTACATTTTCCAACCTGTATCTCCTGTTCCCTTTGGTTCCCATCTGTCCTGCAGTGTTCCCCACGGTTCCACACTTTTTCTAATCTGATCACCGTGCTCTCTTTGGTTCCCCTCTATTCTGCAGTGTTCCCCACAGTTCCCCACATTTTCCAATCTGTTCCCCCTGCTACCTTTGGTTCCCCTCCATCCTGCACTGTCCTCCATGGTTTCCCAATTTTTCCACTCTCTTCCCCGTGCTTCTTTGCTTCCTCTCTGTTCTGCAGTGTTCCTAACGGTTCCCCACTTTTTCCAATCCGTTCCCCCTGTTTCCTTTGATTCCCCTCTGTTCTGCAGTGTTCCACACAGTTCCCAACTTTTTCCAATCTGTTCCCTCTGCTCCCTTTGGTTCCCCTCTATTCTGCAGTTTTCCATACAGTTCCCCACATTTTCCAATCCCTGACCCATGCTCCCTTTGGTTCCCCTCTGTCCTGCAGTGTTCCCCACAGTTCCCGACTTTTTGCAATCTGTTCCTCCTGCTCCCTTTGGTTCCCCACTGTTCTGCATTTTTCCACACAGTTCCCCACTTTTTCCAATCTGTTCCCCCTGCTCCCTTTGGCTCCCCACTGTTCTGCAGTGTTCCCCACTTCTCCACTTTTTTCCAATTTGTTCGACCTGCTCCCATTGGTTTCCCTCTGTTCTGCAGATTTACCCACAGTTCCCCACTTTTTTCAATCCGTTCCCCCTGTTCCCTTTGGTTCCCCTCTGTCCTGCAGTGTCCTTCACAGTTCCCCACTTTTTCCAATCCATTCCCCCTGCTCTCTTAGTTCCACTCTGTTCTACAGTTTTCCCCACGGTTCCCCACTTTTCCCAATCTGTTCCCATGCTCCATTTGGTTCCCCTCTTTTTTGCAATATTCCCCACTGTTCCCCACTTTTTCCAATCTGTTCTCCCAGCTCCCTTTGGTTCCCCACTGCTCTGCAGTGTTCGCCACGGTTCCCGACTTTTTCCAACCTGTACCTCCTGTTCCCTTTGGTTCGCCTTTGTCCTGCAGTGTTCCCCACGGTTCCACACTTTTTCCAATCTGTTCGCCATACTCTCTTTGGTTCCCCTCTATTCTACACATTTCCCCACAGTTCCCCACTTTTTCCAATCTGTTCCCCCTGCTCCCTTTGGTTCCTCTCCGTCCTGCACTGTCCTCCATGGTTTCCCAATTTTTCCAATCTCTTCCCCGTGCTCCTTTGGTTCCCCTCTGATCTGCAGTGTTCCTAACGGTTCCCCACTTTTTCCAATTCGTTCCCCCTGCTTCCTTTGATTCCCCTCTGTTCTGCAGTGTTCCACACAGTTCCCCACTTTTTCCACTCCGTTCACCCTGCTCCCGTTGTTTCTCCACACTTCTGCATTTTTCCACACCGTTCCCCACTGTTCTGCAGTGTTCGCCACAGTTCCCCACTTTTTCCAACCTGTACCTCCTGTTCACTTTTGTTCCCCTCTGTTCTGCATTTTTCCCCACAGTTCCCACTTTTTCCCATCTGTTCCCCCTGCTCCCTTTGGTTCCCCTCGCTTCTGCATTTTTCCACACGGTTCCCCACTTTTTCCAATCCATTCCCCCTGCTTCCTTTGGCTCACCTCTGTCCTGCAGTGTTGCCCACGGTTCCCCACTTTTTCCAATCCGTTCCCCCTGCTCCCTTTCGTTCCCCTCTGTCCTGAAGTATTCTCCATGGTTCCCCACTTTTCCAATCTGTTCCCCCTGCTCCCTTTGCTTCTCCTCTAATCTGCAGTGTTCCCCACGGTTCCCCACTTTTTCCAATCCGTTCCCCCTGCTCCCTTTCGTTCCCCTCTGTCCTGAAGTATTCTCTACGGTTCCCCACTTTTTCCAATCTGATCCCCCTGCTCCCTTTGCTTCTCCTCTAATCTGCAGTGAATCCCACGGTTCCCCACTTTTCCGAACTGTTCCCCCTGCTCCCTTTGGTTCCCCACTGTTCTGCAATGTTCGCCACGGTTCCCCACTTTTTCCAACCTGGACCTCCTGTTCCCTTTGGTTCCCCTTTGTCCTGCAGTGTTCCCCACAGTTCCCCACTTTTTCCAATCTATTCCCCCTGCTCCGTTTGGTTCTCCTTTATTCTGCAGTGTTCCCCACGGTTCCCCACTTTTCTGAGCTGTTCCCCCTGCTCACTTTGGTTCCCCTCTATTCTGCAGTGTTCCCCCCGCTTTACTACATTTTCCAACCTGTATCTCCTGTTCCCTTTGGTTCCATCTGTCCTGCAGTGTTCCCCACGGTTCCACACTTTTTCTAATCTGATCGCCGTGCTCTCTTTGGTTCCCCTCTATTCTGCAGTGTTCCCCACAGTTCCCCACATTTTCCAATCTGTTCCCCCTGCTCCCTTTGGTTCCCCTCGCTTCTGCATTTTTCCACACGGTTCCCCACTTTTTCCAATCCATTCCCCCTGCTTCCTTTGGCTCACCTCTGTCCTGCAGTGTTGCCCACGGTTCCCCACTTTTTCCAATCCGTTCCCCCTGCTCCCTTTCGTTCCACTCTGTCCTGAAGTATTCTCTACGGTTCCCCACTTTTTCCAATCTGATCCCCCTGCTCCCTTTGCTTCTCCTCTAATCTGCAGTGAATCCCACGGTACCCCACTTTTCCGAACTGTTCCCCCTGCTCACTTTGGTTCCCCACTGTTCTGCAGTGTTCGCCACGGTTCCCCACTTTTTCCAACCTGGACCTCCTGTTCCCTTTGGTTCCCCTTTGACCTGCAGTGTTCCCCACAGTTCCCCACTTTTTCCAATCTGTTCCCCCTGCTCCGTTTGGTTCTCCTTTATTCTGCAGTGTTCCCCACGGTTCCCCACTTTTCTGAGCTGTTCCCCCTGCTCCCTTTGGTTCCCCTCTATTCTGCAGTGTTCCCCCCGCTTTACTACATTTTCCAACCTGTATCTCCTGTTCCCTTTGGTTCCTATCTGTCCTGCAGTGTTCCCCACGGTTCCACACTTTTTCTAATCTGATCGCCGTGCTCTCTTTGGTTCCCCTCTATTCTGCAGTGTTCCCCACAGTTCCCCACATTTTCCAATCTGTTCCCCCTGCTCCCTTTGGTTCCCCTCCGTTCTGCACTGTCCTCCATGGTTTCCCAATTTTTCCAATTTTTTCCCCGTGCTCCTTTGGTTCCCCTCTGTTCTGCAGTGTTCCCCACGGTTCCCTACGTTTCCAAGCTGTTCCCCCTGCTCCCCTTCGTTCCGCACTCTTCTGCAGTTCTCACCATGGTTCTCCACATTTTTTCCAAACTGTTCCCCCTGCTCCCTTTGGTTCCCCTCTGTCCTGCCGTGTTCCCCACGCTTCCCCACTTTTTCCAATCTGTACCCCCTGCTCCCTTTGGTTCCCATCCTTTCTGCAGTGTTCCCCATGATTCCCCACTTTTTCCAAACGGTACCCCCTGCTCCCTTTGGTTACCCTCTATTCTGCAGTTTTCTCCATGGTTCCCGACATTTTTCAATCCGTTCCCCTTGCTCCCTTTGGTTCTCCCCTATTCTGCTGTGTTCCCCATGGTTCCCTACTTTTCCGAGCTGTTCCCCCTGCTCCCCTTCGTTCCGTACTCTTCAGCAGATGTCCCCACGGTTCTGCACATTTTTTCCAATCTGTTCCCCCTGCTCCCTTTGGTTTCCCTCTGTCCTGCAGTGTTCCCCAAGATTCCCCACTTTTTCCAATCAGTTCTCCCTGCTCCCTTTGGTTCCCCTCTGTCCTGCAGTGTTCCCCACGGCTCCACACTTTTTCCAATCTGTTCGCCGTGCTCTCTTTGGTTCCCCTCTGTTCTACACATTTCCCCACAGTTCCCCACTTTTTCCAATCTGTTCCCCCTGCTCCCTTTGGTTCCCCTCCGTCCTACACTGTCCTCCATGGTTTCCCAATTTTTCCCATCTCTTCCCCGTGCTCCTTTGGTTCCCCTCTGTTCTGCAGTGTTCCTAACGGTTCCCCACTTTTTCCAATCCGTTCCCCCTGCTTCCGTTGATACCCCTCTGTTCTGCAGTGTTCCCCACGGTTCCCTACGTTTCCAAGCTGTTCCCCCTGCTCCCCTTCGTTCCGCACTCTTCTGCAGTTCTCACCATGGTTCTCCACATTTTTTCCAAACTGTTCCCCCTGCTCCCTTTGGTTCCCCTCTGTCCTGCCGTGTTCCCCACGCTTCCCCACTTTTTCCAATCTGTACCCCCTGCTCCCTTTGGTTCCCCTCCTTTCTGCAGTGTTCCCCATGTTTCCCCACTTTTTTCAATCCGTTCCCCTTGCTCCCTTTGGTTCTCCCCTATTCTGCTGTGTTCCCCATGGTTCCCTACTTTTCCGAGCTGTTCCCCCTGCTCCCCTTCGTTCCGTACTCTTCAGCAGATGTCCCCACGCTTCTGCACATTTTTTCCAATCTGTTACCCCTGCTGCCTTTGGTTTCCCTCTGTCCTGCAGTGTTCCCCAAGATTCCCCACTTTTTCCAATCAGTTCTCCCTGCTCCCTTTGGTTCCCCTCTGTCCTGCAGTGTTCCCCACGGATCCACACTTTTTCCAATCTGTTCGCCGTGCTCTCTTTGGTTCCCCTCTGTTCTACACATTTCCCCACAGTTCCCCACTTTTTCCAATCTGTTCCCCCTGTTCCCTTTGGTTCCCCTCCGTCCTACACTGTCCTCCATGGTTTCCCAATTTTTCCAATCTCTTCCCAGTGCTCCTTTGGTTCCCCTCTGTTCTGCAGTGTTCCTAACGGTTCCCCACTTTTTCCAATCCGTTCCCCCTGCTTCCTTTGATACCCCTCTGTTCTGCAGTGTTCCTCACAGTTCCCCACTTTTTCTACTCCGTTCACCCTGCTCGCGTTCTTTCTCCACACTTCTGCATTTTTCCACACAGTTCCCCACTGTTCTGCAGTTTTCGCCACAGTTCCCCACTTTTTCCAAACTGTACCTCCTGTTCACTTTTGTTCCCCTCTGTTCTGCAGTTTTCCCCACAGTACCCACTTTTTCCCATCTGTTCCCCCTGCTCCCTTTGGCTCCCCTCTATTCTGCAGTTTTCCCAACAGTTCCCACTTTTTCCCATCTGTTCCCCCTGCTCCCTTTGGTTCCCCTCTGTCCTGCAGTGTTCCCCACGCTTCCCCACTTTTTCCAATCTGTACCCCCTGCTCTCTTTGGTTCCCCTCACTTCTGCATTTTTCCACACGGTTCCCCACTTTTTCCAATCCATTCCCCCTGCTTCCTTTGGCTCACCTCTGTCCTGCAGTGTTGCCCACGGTTCCCCACTTTTTCCAATCCGTTCCCCCTGCTCCCTTTCGTTCCCCTCTGTCCTGAAGTATTCTCCATGGTTCCCCACTTTTCCAATCTGTTCCCCCTGCTCCCTTTGCTTCTCCTCTAATCTGCAGTGTTCTCCACGGTTCCCCACTTTTCTGAACTGTTCCCCCTGCTCCGTTTCGTTCCCCACTGTCCTGCAGTGTTCGCCACGGTTCCCCACTTTTTCCAACCTGTACCTCCTGTTCCCTTTGGTTCCCCTTTGTCCTGCAGTGTTCCCCACAGTTCCCCACTTTTTCCAATGTGTTCCCCCTGCTCCGTTTGGTTCTCCTTTATTCTGCAGTGTTCCCCACGGTTCCCCACTTTTCCGAGCTGTTCCCCCTGCTCCCTTTGGTTCCCCTCTATTCTGCAGTGTTCCCCCCGGTTCCCTACATTTTATAACCTGTATCTCCTGTTCCCTTTGGTTCCCATCTGTCCTGCAGTGTTCCCCACGGTTCCACACTTTTTCTAATCTGATCACCGTGCTCTCTTTGGTTCCCCTCTATTCTGCAGTGTTCCCCACAGTTCCCCACATTTTCCAATCTGTTCACCCTGCTACCTTTGGTTCCCCTCCATCCTGCACTGTCCTCCATGGTTTCCCAATTTTTCCACTCTCTTCCCCGTGCTCCTTTGCTTCCTCTCTGTTGTACAGTGTTCCTAACGGTTCCCCACTTTTTCCAATCCGTTCCCCCTGCTTCCTTTGATTCCCCTCTGTTCTGCAGTGTTCCCCACAATTCCCGACTTTTTGCAATCTGTTTCTCGTGCTCCCTTTGGTTCCCCACTGTTCTGCATTTTTCCACACAGTTCCCCACTTTTTCCAATCTGTTCCCCCTGCTCCCTTTGGCTCCCCACTGTTCTGCAGTGTTCCCCACTTCTCCACTTTTTTCCAGTTTGTTCGACCTGCTCCCATTGGTTCCCCTCTGTTCTGCAGAGTTCCCCACGGTTCCCCACTTTTTCCAATCCATTCCCCCTGCTCTCTTAGTTCCACTCTGTTGTACAGTTTTCCCCACGGTTCCCCACTTTTTCCAATCTTTTCCCATGCTCCATTTGGTTCCCCTCTTTTTTGCAATATTCCCCACTGTTCCCCACTTTTTCCAATCTGTTCTCCCAGCTCCCTTTGGTTCCCCACTGCTGTGCAGTGTTCGCCACGGTTCCCGACTTTTTCCAACCTGTACCTCCTGTTCCCTTTGGTTCCCCTTTGTCCTTCAGAGTTCCCCACGGTTCCACACTTTTTCCAATCTGTTCGCCATACTCTCTTTGGTTCCCCTCTATTCTACACATTTCCCCACAGTTCCCCACTTTTTCCAATCTGTTCCCCCTGCTCCCTATGGTTCCTCTCCGTCCTGCACTGTCCTCCATGGTTTCCCAATTTTTCCAATCTCTTCCCCGTGCTCCTTTGGTTCCCCTCTGTTCTGCAGTGTTCCTAACGGTTCCCCACTTTTTCCAATTCGTTCCCCCTGCTTCCTTTGATTCCCCTCTGTTCTGCAGTGTTCCACACAGTTCCCCACTTTTTCCACTCCGTTCACCCTGCTCCCGTTGTTTCTCCACACTTCTGCATTTTTCCACACCGTTCCCCACTCTTCTGCAGTGTTCGCCACAGTTGCCCACTTTTTCCAACCTGTACCTCCTGTTCACTTTTGTTCCCCTCTGTTCTGCAGTTTTCCCCACAGTTCCCACTTTTTCCCATCTGTTCCCCCTGCTCCCTTTTGTTCCCCTCTATTCTGCAGTTTTGCCCACAGTTCCCACTTTTTCCCATCTGTTCCCCCTGCTCCCTTTGGTTCCCCTCGCTTCTGCATTTTTGCACACGGTTCCCCACTTTTTCCAATCCATTCCCCCTGCTTCCTTTGGCTCACCTCTGTCCTGCAGTGTTGCCCACGGTTCCCCACTTTTTCCAATCCGTTCCCCCTGCTCCCTTTCGTTCCCCTCTGTCCTGAAGTATTCTCTGCGGTTCCCCACTTTTTCCAATCTGATCCCCCTGCTCTCTTTGCTTCTCTTCTAATCTGCAGTGAATCCCACGGTTCCCCACTTTTCCGAACTGTTCCCCCTGCTCCCTTTGGTTCCCCACTATTCTGTAGTGTTCGCCACGGTTCCCCACTTTTTCCAACCTGTACCTCCTGTTCCCTTTGGTTCCCCTTTGTCCTGCAATGTTCCCCACAGTTCCCCACTTTTTCAAATCTGTTCCCCCTGCTCCGTTTGGTTCTCCTTTATTCTGCAGTGTTCCCCACTGTTCCCCACTTTTCTGAACTGTTCCCCCTGCTCCCTTTGGTTCCCCTCTATTCTGCAGTGTTCCCCCCGCTTTACTACATTTTCCAACCTGTATCTCCTGTTCCCTTTGGTTCCCATCTGTCCTGCAGTGCTCCCCACGGTTCCACACTTTTTCTAATCTGATCGCCGTGCTCTCTTTGGTTCCCCTCTATTCTGCAGTGTTCCCCACAGTTCCCCACATTTTCCAATCTGTTCCCCCTGCTCCCTTTGGTTCCCCTCTGTCCTGCACTCTCCTCCATGTTTTCCCAATTTTTCCAATCTCTTCCCCGTGCTCCTTTGCTTCCTCTCTGTTCTGCAGTGTTCCTAACGGTTCCCCACTTTTTCCAATCCGTTCCCCCTGCTTCCTTTGATTCCCCTCTGTTCTGCAGTGTTCCACACAGTTCCCCACTTTTTCCAATCTGTTCCCTCTGCTCCTTGGGCTCCCCACTGTTCTGCAGTTTTCCCTTCGGTTCCCACTTTTTCCAAGCTGTTCCCTCTGCTCCCTTTGGTTCCCCTCTATTCTGCAGTTTTCCATACAGTTCCCCACATTTTCCAATCCGTTACCCATGCTCCCTTTGGTTCCCCTGTGTCCTGCAGTGTTCCGCACAGTTCCCGACTTTTTCCAATCTGTTCCTCCTGCTCCCTTTGGTACCCCACTGTTCTGCATTTTTCGACACAGTTCCCCACTTTTTCCAATCCGTTCCCCCTGCTTCCTTTGATTCCTCTCTGTTCTGCAGTGTTCCACACAGTTCCCCACTTTTTTCCAATCTGTTCCCTCTGCTCCTTGGACTCCCCCCAGTTCTGCAGTTTTTGCGACGGTTCCCCCTTTTTCCAATCTGTTCTCCCTGCTCCCTTTGGTTCCCCTCTATTCTGCAGTTTTCCATACAGTTCCCCACATTTTCCAATCCGTAACCCATGCTCCCTTTGGTTCTCCTGTGTCCTGCAGTGTTCCGCAAATTCCCGACTTTTTCCAATCTGTTCCACCTGCTCGCTTTGGTTCCCCACTGTTCTGCATTTTTCCACACATTTCCCCACTTTTTCCAATCTGTTCCCCCTGCTCCCTTTGGCTCCCCACTGTTCTGCAGTGTTCCCCACTTCACCACTTTTTTCCAATTTGTTCGACCTGCTCCCATTGGTTCCCCTCTGTTCTGCAGAGTTCCCCACAGTTCCCCACTTTTTTCAATCCGTTCCCCCTGTTCCCTTTGGTTCCCCTCTGTCCTGCAGTGTCCTTCACAGTTCCCCACTTTTTCCAATCCATTGCCCCTGCTCTCTTAGTTCCACTCTGTTCTACAGTTTTCCCCACGGTTCCTCACTTTTCCGATCTGTTCCCCCTGCTCCCTTTGGTTCCCCTTTGTCCTGCAGTGTTCGCCATGGTTCCCCACTTTTTCCAACCTGTTCCCCCTGCTCCGTTTAGTTCTCCTTTATTCTGCAGTGTTCCCCACGGTTCCCCACTTTTCCGAGCTGTTCCCCCTGCTCCCTTTGGTACCCCTCTATTCTGCAGTGTTCCACCCGGTTCCCTACATTTTCCAACCTGTATCTCTTGTTCCCTTAGGTTCCCATCTGTCCTGCAGTGTTCCCCACGGTTCCACACTTTTTCTAATCTGATCGCCGTGCTCTCTTTGGTTCCCCTCTATTCTGCAGTGTTCCCCACTGTTCCCCACATTTTCCAATCTGTTCCCCCTGCTACCATTGGTTCCCCTCCATCCTGCACTGTCCTCCATGGTTTCCCAATTTTTCCACTCTCTTCCCCGTGCTCCTTTGCTTCCTCTCTGTTGTACAGTGTTCCTAACGGTTCCCCACTTTTTCCAATCCGTTCCCCCTGCTTCCTTTGATTCCCCTCTGTTCTGCAGTGTTACACACAGTTCCCCACTTTTTCCAATCTGTTCCCTCTGCTCCTTGGGCTCCCCACTGTTCTGCAGTTTTCCCCATGGTTCACACTTTTTCCAATCTGTTCCCCCTGCTCCCTTTGGTTCCCCTCTATTCTGCAGTTTTCCATACAATTCCCCACATTTTCCAATCCGTTACCCATGCTCCCTTTGGTTCCCCTGTGTCCTGCAGTGATCCCCACAGTTCCCGACTTTTTCCAATCTGTTCCTCCTGCTCCCTTTGGTTCCCCACTGTTCTGCATTTTTCCACACAGTTCCCCACTTTTTCCAATCTGTTCCCCCTGCTCCCTTTGGCTCCCCACTGTTCTGCAGTGTTCCCCTCTTCTCCACTTTTTTCCAATTTGTTCGACCCGCTCCCATTGGTTCCCCTCTGTTCTGCAGAGTTCCCCACAGTTCCCCACTTTTTTCAATCCGTTCCCCCTTTTCCCTTTGGTTCCCCTCTGTCCTGCAGAGTTCCCCACAGTTCCCCACTTTTTCCAATCCATTCCCCCTGCTCTCTTAGTTCCACTCTGTTCTACAGTTTTCCCCACGGTTCCCCACTTTTTCCAATCTTTTCCCATGCTCCATTTGGTTCCCCTCTTTTTTGCAATATTCCCCACTGTTCCCCACTTTTTCCAATCTGTTCTCCCAGCTCCCTTTGGTTCCCCACTGCTGTGCAGTGTTCGCCACGGTTCCCGACTTTTTCCAACCTGTACCTCCTGTTCCCTTTGGTTCCCCTTTGTCCTGCAGAGTTCCCCACGGTTCCACACTTTTTCCAATCTGTTCGCCATACTCTCTTTGGTTCCCCTCTATTCTACACATTTCCCCACAGTTCCCCACTTTTTCCAATCTGTTCCCCCTGCTCCCTATGGTTCCTCTCCGTCCTGCACTGTCCTCCATGGTTTCCCAATTTTTCCAATCTCTTCCCCGTGCTCCTTTGGTTCCCCTCTGTTCTGCAGTGTTCCTAACGGTTCCCCACTTTTTCCAATTCGTTCCCCCTGCTTCCTTTGATTCCCCTCTGTTCTGCAGTGTTCCACACAGTTCCCCACTTTTTCCACTCCGTTCACCCTGCTCCCGTTGTTTCTCCACACTTCTGCATTTTTCCACACCGTTCCCCACTCTTCTGCAGTGTTCGCCACAGTTGCCCACTTTTTCCAACCTGTACCTCCTGTTCACTTTTGTTCCCCTCTGTTCTGCAGTTTTCCCCACAGTTCCCACTTTTTCCCATCTGTTCCCCCTGCTCCCTTTTGTTCCCCTCTATTCTGCAGTTTTGCCCACAGTTCCCACTTTTTCCCATCTGTTCCCCCCGCTCCCTTTGGTTCCTCTCGCTTCTGCATTTTTGCACACGGTTCCCCACTTTTTCCAATCCATTCCCCCTGCTTCCTTTGGCTCACCTCTGTCCTGCAGTGTTGCCCACGGTTCCCCACTTTTTCCAATCCGTTCCCCCTGCTCCCTTTCGTTCCCCTCTGTCCTGAAGTATTCTCTACGGTTCCCCACTTTTTCCAATCTGATCCCCCTGCTCTCTTTGCTTCTCTTCTAATCTGCAGTGAATCCCACGGTTCCCCACTTTTCCGAACTGTTCCCCCTGCTCCCTTTGATTCCTCTCTGTTCTGCAGTGTTCCACACAGTTCCCCACTTTTTTCCAATCTGTTCCCTCTGCTCCTTGGGCTCCCCCCTGTTCTGCAGTTTTTCCCACGGTTCCCACTTTTTCCAATCTGTTCTCCCTGCTCCCTTTGGTTCCCCTCTATTCTGCAGTTTTCCATACAGTTCCCCACATTTTCCAATCCGTAACCCATGCTCCCTTTGGTTCTCCTGTGTCCTGCAGTGTTCCGCACATTCCCGACTTTTTCCAATCTGTTCCACCTGCTCGCTTTGGTTCCCCACTGTTCTGCATTTTTCCACACATTTCCCCACTTTTTCCAATCTGTTCCCCCTGCTCCCATTGGTTCCCCTCTGTTCTGTAGAGTTCCCCACAGTTCCCCATTTTTTCAATCTGTTCCCCCTGTTCCCTTTGGTTCCCCTCTGTCCTGCAGTGTCCTTCACAGTTCCCCACTTTTTCCAATCCATTGCCCCTGCTCTCTTAGTTCCACTCTGTTCTACAGTTTTCCCCACGGTTCCTCACTTTTCCGATCTGTTCCCCCTGCTCCCTTTGGTTCCCCTTTGTCCTGCAGTGTTCGCCATGGTTCCCCACTTTTTCCAACCTGTTCCCCCTGCTCCGTTTAGTTCTCCTTTATTCTGCAGTGTTCCCCACGGTTCCCCACTTTTCCGAGCTGTTCCCCCTGCTCCCTTTGGTACCCCTCTATTCTGCAGTGTTCCACCCGGTTCCCTACATTTTCCAACCTGTATCTCTTGTTCCCTTTGGTTCCCATCTGTCCTGCAGTGTTCCCCACGGTTCCACACTTTTTCTAATCTGATCGCCGTGCTCTCTTTGGTTCCCCTCTATTCTGCAGTGTTCCCCACTGTTCCCCACATTTTCCAATCTGTTCCCCCTGCTACCTTTGGTTCCCCTCCATCCTGCACTGTCCTCCATGGTTTCCCAATTTTTCTAATCTCTTCCCCGTGCTCCTTTGCTTCCTCTCTGTTCTGCAGTGTTCCTCACGGTTCCCCACTTTTTCCAATCCGTTCCCCCTGCTTCCTTTGATTCCCCTCTGTTCTGCAGTGTTACACACAGTTCCCCACTTTTTCCAATCTGTTCCCTCTGCTCCTTGGGCTCCCCACTGTTCTGCAGTTTTCCCCATGGTTCACACTTTTTCCAATCTGTTCCCCCTGCTCCCTTTGGTTCCCCTCTATTCTGCAGTTTTCCATACAGTTCCCCACATTTTCCAATCCGTTACCCATGCTCCCTTTGGTTCCCCTGTGTCCTGCAGTGATCCCCACAGTTCCCGACTTTTTCCAATCTGTTCCTCCTGCTCCCTTTGGCTCCCCACTGTTCTGCAGTGTTCCCCTCTTCTCCACTTTTTTCCAATTTGTTCGACCCGCTCCCATTGGTTCCCCTCTGTTCTGCAGAGTTCCCCACAGTTCCCCACTTTTTTCAATCCGTTCCCCCTTTTCCCTTTGGTTCCCCTCTGTCCTGCAGAGTTCCCCACAGTTCCCCACTTTTTCCAATCCATTCCCCCTGCTCTCTTAGTTCCACTCTGTTCTACAGTTTTCCCCACGGTTCCCCACTTTTTCCAATCTTTTCCCATGCTCCATTTGGTTCCCCTCTTTTTTGCAATATTCCCCACTGTTCCCCACTTTTTCCAATCTGTTCTCCCAGCTCCCTTTGGTTCCCCACTGCTGTGCAGTGTTCGCCACGGTTCCCGACTTTTTCCAACCTGTACCTCCTGTTCCCTTTGGTTCCCCTTTGTCCTGCAGAGTTCCCCACGGTTCCACACTTTTTCCAATCTGTTCGCCATACTCTCTTTGGTTCCCCTCTATTCTACACATTTCCCCACAGTTCCCCACTTTTTCCAATCTGTTCCCCCTGCTCCCTATGGTTCCTCTCCGTCCTGCACTGTCCTCCATGGTTTCCCAATTTTTCCAATCTCTTCCCCGTGCTCCTTTGGTTCCCCTCTGTTCTGCAGTGTTCCTAACGGTTCCCCACTTTTTCCAATTCGTTCCCCCTGCTTCCTTTGATTCCCCTCTGTTCTGCAGTGTTCCACACAGTTCCCCACTTTTTCCACTCCGTTCACCCTGCTCCCGTTGTTTCTCCACACTTCTGCATTTTTCCACACCGTTCCCCACTCTTCTGCAGTGTTCGCCACAGTTGCCCACTTTTTCCAACCTGTACCTCCTGTTCACTTTTGTTCCCCTCTGTTCTGCAGTTTTCCCCACAGTTCCCACTTTTTCCCATCTGTTCCCCCTGCTCCCTTTTGTTCCCCTCTATTCTGCAGTTTTGCCCACAGTTCCCACTTTTTCCCATCTGTTCCCCCCGCTCCCTTTGGTTCCTCTCGCTTCTGCATTTTTGCACACGGTTCCCCACTTTTTCCAATCCATTCCCCCTGCTTCCTTTGGCTCACCTCTGTCCTGCAGTGTTGCCCACGGTTCCCCACTTTTTCCAATCCGTTCCCCCTGCTCCCTTTCGTTCCCCTCTGTCCTGAAGTATTCTCTACGGTTCCCCACTTTTTCCAATCTGATCCCCCTGCTCTCTTTGCTTCTCTTCTAATCTGCAGTGAATCCCACGGTTCCCCACTTTTCCGAACTGTTCCCCCTGCTCCCTTTGATTCCTCTCTGTTCTGCAGTGTTCCACACAGTTCCCCACTTTTTTCCAATCTGTTCCCTCTGCTCCTTGGGCTCCCCCCTGTTCTGCAGTTTTTCCCACGGTTCCCACTTTTTCCAATCTGTTCTCCCTGCTCCCTTTGGTTCCCCTCTATTCTGCAGTTTTCCATACAGTTCCCCACATTTTCCAATCCGTAACCCATGCTCCCTTTGGTTCTCCTGTGTCCTGCAGTGTTCCGCACATTCCCGACTTTTTCCAATCTGTTCCACCTGCTCGCTTTGGTTCCCCACTGTTCTGCATTTTTCCACACATTTCCCCACTTTTTCCAATCTGTTCCCCCTGCTCCCATTGGTTCCCCTCTGTTCTGTAGAGTTCCCCACAGTTCCCCACTTTTTTCAATCCGTTCCCCCTGTTCCCTTTGGTTCCCCTCTGTCCTGCAGTGTCCTTCACAGTTCCCCACTTTTTCCAATCCATTGCCCCTGCTCTCTTAGTTCCACTCTGTTCTACAGTTTTCCCCACGGTTCCTCACTTTTCCGATCTGTTCCCCCTGCTCCCTTTGGTTCCCCTTTGTCCTGCAGTGTTCGCCATGGTTCCCCACTTTTTCCAACCTGTTCCCCCTGCTCCGTTTAGTTCTCCTTTATTCTGCAGTGTTCCCCACGGTTCCCCACTTTTCCGAGCTGTTCCCCCTGCTCCCTTTGGTACCCCTCTATTCTGCAGTGTTCCACCCGGTTCCCTACATTTTCCAACCTGTATCTCTTGTTCCCTTTGGTTCCCATCTGTCCTGCAGTGTTCCCCACGGTTCCACACTTTTTCTAATCTGATCGCCGTGCTCTCTTTGGTTCCCCTCTATTCTGCAGTGTTCCCCACTGTTCCCCACATTTTCCAATCTGTTCCCCCTGCTACCTTTGGTTCCCCTCCATCCTGCACTGTCCTCCATGGTTTCCCAATTTTTCTAATCTCTTCCCCGTGCTCCTTTGCTTCCTCTCTGTTCTGCAGTGTTCCTCACGGTTCCCCACTTTTTCCAATCCGTTCCCCCTGCTTCCTTTGATTCCCCTCTGTTCTGCAGTGTTACACACAGTTCCCCACTTTTTCCAATCTGTTCCCTCTGCTCCTTGGGCTCCCCACTGTTCTGCAGTTTTCCCCATGGTTCACACTTTTTCCAATCTGTTCCCCCTGCTCCCTTTGGTTCCCCTCTATTCTGCAGTTTTCCATACAGTTCCCCACATTTTCCAATCCGTTACCCATGCTCCCTTTGGTTCCCCTGTGTCCTGCAGTGATCCCCACAGTTCCCGACTTTTTCCAATCTGTTCCTCCTGCTCCCTTTGGTTCCCCACTGTTCTGCATTTTTCCACACAGTTCCCCACTTTTTCCAATCTGTTCCCCCTGCTCCCTTTGGCTCCCCACTGTTCTGCAGTGTTCCCCTCTTCTCCACTTTTTTCCAATTTGTTCGACCCGCTCCCATTGGTTCCCCTCTGTTCTGCAGAGTTCCCCACAGTTCCCCACTTTTTTCAATCCGTTCCCCCTTTTCCCTTTGGTTCCCCTCTGTCCTGCAGAGTTCCCCACAGTTCCCCACTTTTTCCAATCCATTCCCCCTGCTCTCTTAGTTCCACTCTGTTCTACAGTTTTCCCCACGGTTCCCCACTTTTTCCAATCTTTTCCCATGCTCCATTTGGTTCCCCTCTTTTTTGCAATATTCCCCACTGTTCCCCACTTTTTCCAATCTGTTCTCCCAGCTCCCTTTGGTTCCCCACTGCTGTGCAGTGTTCGCCACGGTTCCCGACTTTTTCCAACCTGTACCTCCTGTTCCCTTTGGTTCCCCTTTGTCCTGCAGAGTTCCCCACGGTTCCACACTTTTTCCAATCTGTTCGCCATACTCTCTTTGGTTCCCCTCTATTCTACACATTTCCCCACAGTTCCCCACTTTTTCCAATCTGTTCCCCCTGCTCCCTATGGTTCCTCTCCGTCCTGCACTGTCCTCCATGGTTTCCCAATTTTTCCAATCTCTTCCCCGTGCTCCTTTGGTTCCCCTCTGTTCTGCAGTGTTCCTAACGGTTCCCCACTTTTTCCAATTCGTTCCCCCTGCTTCCTTTGATTCCCCTCTGTTCTGCAGTGTTCCACACAGTTCCCCACTTTTTCCACTCCGTTCACCCTGCTCCCGTTGTTTCTCCACACTTCTGCATTTTTCCACACCGTTCCCCACTCTTCTGCAGTGTTCGCCACAGTTGCCCACTTTTTCCAACCTGTACCTCCTGTTCACTTTTGTTCCCCTCTGTTCTGCAGTTTTCCCCACAGTTCCCACTTTTTCCCATCTGTTCCCCCTGCTCCCTTTTGTTCCCCTCTATTCTGCAGTTTTGCCCACAGTTCCCACTTTTTCCCATCTGTTCCCCCCGATCCCTTTGGTTCCTCTCGCTTCTGCATTTTTGCACACGGTTCCCCACTTTTTCCAATCCATTCCCCCTGCTTCCTTTGGCTCACCTCTGTCCTGCAGTGTTGCCCACGGTTCCCCACTTTTTCCAATCCGTTCCCCCTGCTCCCTTTCATTCCCCTCTGTCCTGAAGTATTCTCTACGGTTCCCCACTTTTTCCAATCTGATCCCCCTGCTCTCTTTGCTTCTCTTCTAATCTGCAGTGAATCCCACGGTTCCCCACTTTTCCGAACTGTTCCCCCTGCTCCCTTTGATTCCTCTCTGTTCTGCAGTGTTCCACACAGTTCCCCACTTTTTTCCAATCTGTTCCCTCTGCTCCTTTGGCTCCCCCCTGTTCTGCAGTTTTTCCCACGGTTCCCACTTTTTCCAATCTGTTCTCCCTGCTCCCTTTGGTTCCCCTCTATTCTGCAGTTTTCCATACAGTTCCCCACATTTTCCAATCCGTAACCCATGCTCCCTTTGGTTCTCCTGTGTCCTGCAGTGTTCCACACATTCCCGACTTTTTCCAATCTGTTCCACCTGCTCGCTTTGGTTCCCCACTGTTCTGCATTTTTCCACACATTTCCCCACTTTTTCCAATCTGTTCCCCCTGCTCCCATTGGTTCCCCTCTGTTCTGTAGAGTTCCCCACAGTTCCCCACTTTTTTCAATCCGTTCACCCTGTTCCCTTTGGTTCCCCTCTGTCCTGCAGTGTCCTTCACAGTTCCCCACTTTTTCCAATCCATTGCCCCTGCTCTCTTAGTTCCACTCTGTTCTACAGTTTTCCCCACGGTTCCTCACTTTTCCGAACTGTTCCCCCAGTTCCCTTTGGTTCCCCTTTGTCCTTCAGTGTTCGCCATGGTTCCCCACTTTTTCCAACCTGTTCCCCCTGCTCCGTTTGGTTCTCCTTTATTCTGCAGTGTTCCCCACGGTTCCCCACTTTTCCGAGCAGTTCCCCCTGCTCCCTTTGGTACCCCTCTATTCTGCAGTGTTCCACCCGGTTCCCTACATTTTCCAACCTGTATCTCTTGTTCCCTTTGGTTCCCATCTGTCCTGCAGTGTTCCCCACGGTTCCACACTTTTTCGAATCTGATCGCCGTGGTCTCTTTGGTTCCCCTCTATTCTGCAGTGTTCCCCACTGTTCCCCACATTTTCCAATCTGTTCCCCCTGCTACCTTTGGTTCCCCTCCATCCTGCACTGTCCTCCATGGTTTCCCAATTTTTCCAATCTCTTCCCCATGCTCCTTTGCTTCCTCTCTGTTCTGCAGTGTCCCTCACGGTTCCCCACTTTTTCCAATCCGTTCCCCCTGCTTCCTTTGATTCCCTTCTGTTCTGCAGTGTTCCACACAGTTCCCCACTTTTTCCAATCTGTTCCCTCTGCTCCTTGGGCTCCCCACTGTTCTGCAGTTTTCCCCACGGTTCACACTTTTTCCAATCTGTTCCCCCTGCTCCCTTTGGTTCCCCTCTATTCTGCAGTTTTCCATACAGTTCCCCACATTTTCCAATCCGTTACCCATGCTCCCTTTGGTTCCCCTGTGTCCTGCAGTGATCCCCACAGTTCCCGACTTTTTCCAATCTGTTCCTCCTGCTTCCTTTGGTTCCCCACTGTTCTGCATTTTTCCACACAGTTCCCCACTTTTTCCAATCTGTTCCCCCAGCTCCCTTTGGCTCCCCACTGTTCTGCAGTGTTCCCCTCTTCTCCACTTTTTTCCAATTTGTTCGACCCGCTCCCATTGGTTCCCCTCTGTTCTGCAGAGTTCCCCACAGTTCCCCACTTGTTTCAATCCGTTCCCCCTTTTCCCTTTGGTTCCCCTCAGTTCTGCAGTGTCCTTCACAGTTCCCCACTTTTTCCAATCCATTCCCCCTGCTCTCTTAGTTCCACTCCGTTCTACAGTTTTCCCCATGGTTCCCCACTTTTTCCAATATGTTCCCATGCTCCATTTGGTTCCCCTCTTTTTTGTAATATTCCCCACTGTTCCCCACTTTTTCCAATCTGTTCTCCCAGCTCCCTTTGGTTCCCCACTGTTCTGCAGTGTTCGCCACGGTTCCCGACTTTTTCCAACCTGTACCTCCTGTTCCCTTTTGTTCCCCTCTGTCCTGCAGTGTTCCCCACGGTTCCACACTTTTTCCAATCTGTTCCCCCTGCTCCCTTTGGTTCCCCTCTATTCTGCAGTGTTCCACCCGGTTCCCTACATTTTCCAACCTGTATCTCTTGTTCCCTTTGGTTCCCATCTGTCCTGCAGTGTTCCCCACGGTTCCACACTTTTTCGAATCTGATCGCCGTGGTCTCTTTGGTTCCCCTCTATTCTGCAGTGTTCCCCACTGTTCCCCACATTTTCCAATCTGTTCCCCCTGCTACCTTTGGTTCCCCTCCATCCTGCACTGTCCTCCATGGTTTCCCAATTTTTCCAATCTCTTCCCCGTGCTCCTTTGCTTCCTCTCTGTTCTGCAGTGTCCCTCACGGTTCCCCACTTTTTCCAATCCGTTCCCCCTGCTTCCTTTGATTCCCCTCTGTTCTGCAGTGTTCCACACAGTTCCCCACTTTTTCCAATCTGTTCCCTCTGCTCCTTGGGCTCCCCACTGTTCTGCAGTTTTCCCCACGGTTCACACTTTTTCCAATCTGTTCCCCCTGCTCCCTTTGGTTCCCCTCTATTCTGCAGTTTTCCATACAGTTCCCCACATTTTCCAATCCGTTACCCATGCTCCCTTTGGTTCCCCTGTGTCCTGCAGTGATCCCCACAGTTCCCGACTTTTTCCAATCTGTTCCTCCTGCTTCCTTTGGTTCCCCACTGTTCTGCATTTTTCCACACAGTTCCCCACTTTTTCCAATCTGTTCCCCCAGCTCCCTTTGGCTCCCCACTGTTCTGCAGTGTTCCCCTCTTCTCCACTTTTTTCCAATTTGTTCGACCCGCTCCCATTGGTTCCCCTCTGTTCTGCAGAGTTCCCCACAGTTCCCCACTTGTTTCAATCCGTTCCCCCTTTTCCCTTTGGTTCCCCTCAGTTCTGCAGTGTCCTTCACAGTTCCCCACTTTTTCCAATCCATTCCCCCTGCTCTCTTAGTTCCACTCCGTTCTACAGTTTTCCCCATGGTTCCCCACTTTTTCCAATTTGTTCGACCTGCTCCCATTGGTTCCCCTCTGTTCTGCAGAGTTCCCCACAGTTCCCCACTTTTTTCAATCCGTTCTTCCCGTTCCCTTTGATTCCCCTCTGTCCTGCAGTGTCCTTCACAGTTCCCCACTTTTTCCAATCCATTCCCCCTGCTCACTTAGTTCCACTCTGTTCTACAGTTTTCCCCACGGTTCCTCACTTTTGCGAACTGTTCCCCCTGTTCCCTTTGGTTCCCCTTTGTCCTGCAGTGTTCGCCATGGTTCCCCACTTTTTCCAACCTGTTCCCCCTGCTCCGTTTGGTTCTCCTTTATTCTGCAGTGTTCCCCACGGTTCCCCACTTTTCCGAGCTGTTCCCCCTGCTCCCTTTGGTTCCCCTCTATTCTGCAGTGTTCCACCCGGTTCCCTACATTTTCCAACCTGTATCTCTTGTTCCCTTTGGTTCCCATCTGTCCTGCAGTGTTCCCCACGGTTCCACACTTTTTCTAATCTGATCGCCGTGCTCTCTTTGGTTCCCATCTATTCTGCAGTGTTCCCCACTGTTCCCCACATTTTCCAATCTGTTCCCCCTGCTACCTTTGGTTCCCCTCCATCCTGCACTGTCCTCCATGGTTTCCCAATTTTTCCAATCTCTTCCCCATGCTCCTTTGCTTCCTCTCTGTTCTGCAGTGTCCCTCACGGTTCCCCACTTTTTCCAATCCGTTCACCCTGCTTCCTTTGATTCCCCTCTATTCTGCAGTTTTCCATACAGTTCCCCACATTTTCCAATCCATTACCCATGCTCCCTTTGGTTCCCCTGTGTCCTGCAGTGATCCCCACAGTTCCCGACTTTTTCCAATCTGTTCCTCCTGCTCCCTTTGGTTCCCCACTGTTCTGCATTTTTCCACACAGTTCCGCACTTTTTCCAATCTGTTCCCCCTGCTCCCTTTGGCTCCCCACTGTTCTGCAGTGTTCCCCTCTTCTCCACTTTTTTCCAATTTGTTCGACCCGCTCCCATTGGTTCCCCTCTGTTCTGCAGAGTTCCCCACAGTTCCCCACTTTTTTCAATCCGTTCCCCCTTTTCCCTTTGGTTCCCCTCTGTCCTGCAGTGTCCTTCACAGTTCCCCACTTTTTCCAATCCATTCCCCCTGCTCTCTTAGTTCCACTCTGTTCTACAGTTTTCCCCATGGTTCCCCACATTTTCCAATCTGTTCCCATGCTCCATTTGGTTCCCCTCTTTTTTGTAATATTCCCCACTGTTCCCCACTTTTTCCAATCTGTTCTCCCAGCTCCCTTTGGTTCCCCACTGTTCTGCAGTGTTCGCCACGGTTCCCGACTTTTTCCAACCTGTACCTCCTGTTCCCTTTGGTTCCCCTCTGTCCTGCAGTGTTCCCCACGGTTCCACACTTTTTCCAATCTGTTCGCCATACTCTCTTTGGTTCCCCTCTATTCTGCAGTGTTCCACCCGGTTCCCTACATTTTTCAACCTGTATCTCTTGTTCCCTTTGGTTCCCATCTGTCCTGCAGTGTTCCCCACGGTTCCACACTTTTTCTAATCTGATCGCCGTGCTCTCTTTGGTTCCCATCTATTCTGCAGTGTTCCCCACTGTTCCCCACATTTTCCAATCTGTTCCCCCTGCTACCTTTGGTTCCCCTCCATCCTGCACTGTCCTCCATGGTTTCCCAATTTTTCCAATCTCTTCCCCATGCTCCTTTGCTTCCTCTCTGTTCTGCTTTGTCCCTCACGGTTCCCCACTTTTTCCAATCCGTTCACCCTGCTTCCTTTGATTCCCCTCTATTCTGCAGTTTTCCATACAGTTCCCCACATTTTCCAATCCGTTACCCATGCTCCCTTTGGTTCCCCTGTGTCCTGCAGTGATCCCCACAGTTCCCGACTTTTTCCAATCTGTTCCTCCTGCTCCCTTTGGCTCCCCACTGTTCTGCAGTGTTCCCCTCTTCTCCACTTTTTTCCAATTTGTTCGACCCGCTCCCATTGGTTCCCCTCTGTTCTGCAGAGTTCCCCACAGTTCCCCACTTTTTTCAATCCGTTCCCCCTTTTCCCTTTGTTTCCCCTCTGTCCTGCAGAGTTCCCCACAGTTCCCCACTTTTTCCAATCCATTCCCCCTGCTCTCTTAGTTCCACTCTGTTCTACAGTTTTCCCCACGGTTCCCCACTTTTTCCAATCTTTTCCCATGCTCCATTTGGTTCCCCTCTTTTTTGCAATATTCCCCACTGTTCCCCACTTTTTCCAATCTGTTCTCCCAGCTCCCTTTGGTTCCCCACTGCTGTGCAGTGTTCGCCACGGTTCCCGACTTTTTCCAACCTGTACCTCCTGTTCCCTTTGGTTCCCCTTTGTCCTGCAGAGTTCCCCACGGTTCCACACTTTTTCCAATCTGTTCGCCATACTCTCTTTGGTTCCCCTCTATTCTACACATTTCCCCACAGTTCCCCACTTTTTCCAATCTGTTCCCCCTGCTCCCTATGGTTCCTCTCCGTCCTGCACTGTCCTCCATGGTTTCCCAATTTTTCCAATCTCTTCCCCGTGCTCCTTTGGTTCCCCTCTGTTCTGCAGTGTTCCTAACGGTTCCCCACTTTTTCCAATTCGTTCCCCCTGCTTCCTTTGATTCCCCTCTGTTCTGCAGTGTTCCACACAGTTCCCCACTTTTTCCACTCCGTTCACCCTGCTCCCGTTGTTTCTCCACACTTCTGCATTTTTCCACACCGTTCCCCACTCTTCTGCAGTGTTCGCCACAGTTGCCCACTTTTTCCAACCTGTACCTCCTGTTCACTTTTGTTCCCCTCTGTTCTGCAGTTTTCCCCACAGTTCCCACTTTTTCCCATCTGTTCCCCCTGCTCCCTTTTGTTCCCCTCTATTCTGCAGTTTTGCCCACAGTTCCCACTTTTTCCCATCTGTTCCCCCCGCTCCCTTTGGTTCCTCTCGCTTCTGCATTTTTGCACACGGTTCCCCACTTTTTCCAATCCATTCCCCCTGCTTCCTTTGGCTCACCTCTGTCCTGCAGTGTTGCCCACGGTTCCCCACTTTTTCCAATCCGTTCCCCCTGCTCCCTTTCGTTCCCCTCTGTCCTGAAGTATTCTCTACGGTTCCCCACTTTTTCCAATCTGATCCCCCTGCTCTCTTTGCTTCTCTTCTAATCTGCAGTGAATCCCACGGTTCCCCACTTTTCCGAACTGTTCCCCCTGCTCCCTTTGATTCCTCTCTGTTCTGCAGTGTTCCACACAGTTCCCCACTTTTTTCCAATCTGTTCCCTCTGCTCCTTGGGCTCCCCCCTGTTCTGCAGTTTTTCCCACGGTTCCCACTTTTTCCAATCTGTTCTCCCTGCTCCCTTTGGTTCCCCTCTATTCTGCAGTTTTCCATACAGTTCCCCACATTTTCCAATCCGTAACCCATGCTCCCTTTGGTTCTCCTGTGTCCTGCAGTGTTCCGCACATTCCCGACTTTTTCCAATCTGTTCCACCTGCTCGCTTTGGTTCCCCACTGTTCTGCATTTTTCCACACATTTCCCCACTTTTTCCAATCTGTTCCCCCTGCTCCCATTGGTTCCCCTCTGTTCTGTAGAGTTCCCCACAGTTCCCCATTTTTTCAATCTGTTCCCCCTGTTCCCTTTGGTTCCCCTCTGTCCTGCAGTGTCCTTCACAGTTCCCCACTTTTTCCAATCCATTGCCCCTGCTCTCTTAGTTCCACTCTGTTCTACAGTTTTCCCCACGGTTCCTCACTTTTCCGATCTGTTCCCCCTGCTCCCTTTGGTTCCCCTTTGTCCTGCAGTGTTCGCCATGGTTCCCCACTTTTTCCAACCTGTTCCCCCTGCTCCGTTTAGTTCTCCTTTATTCTGCAGTGTTCCCCACGGTTCCCCACTTTTCCGAGCTGTTCCCCCTGCTCCCTTTGGTACCCCTCTATTCTGCAGTGTTCCACCCGGTTCCCTACATTTTCCAACCTGTATCTCTTGTTCCCTTTGGTTCCCATCTGTCCTGCAGTGTTCCCCACGGTTCCACACTTTTTCTAATCTGATCGCCGTGCTCTCTTTGGTTCCCCTCTATTCTGCAGTGTTCCCCACTGTTCCCCACATTTTCCAATCTGTTCCCCCTGCTACCTTTGGTTCCCCTCCATCCTGCACTGTCCTCCATGGTTTCCCAATTTTTCTAATCTCTTCCCCGTGCTCCTTTGCTTCCTCTCTGTTCTGCAGTGTTCCTCACGGTTCCCCACTTTTTCCAATCCGTTCCCCCTGCTTCCTTTGATTCCCCTCTGTTCTGCAGTGTTACACACAGTTCCCCACTTTTTCCAATCTGTTCCCTCTGCTCCTTGGGCTCCCCACTGTTCTGCAGTTTTCCCCATGGTTCACACTTTTTCCAATCTGTTCCCCCTGCTCCCTTTGGTTCCCCTCTATTCTGCAGTTTTCCATACAGTTCCCCACATTTTCCAATCCGTTACCCATGCTCCCTTTGGTTCCCCTGTGTCCTGCAGTGATCCCCACAGTTCCCGACTTTTTCCAATCTGTTCCTCCTGCTCCCTTTGGCTCCCCACTGTTCTGCAGTGTTCCCCTCTTCTCCACTTTTTTCCAATTTGTTCGACCCGCTCCCATTGGTTCCCCTCTGTTCTGCAGAGTTCCCCACAGTTCCCCACTTTTTTCAATCCGTTCCCCCTTTTCCCTTTGGTTCCCCTCTGTCCTGCAGAGTTCCCCACAGTTCCCCACTTTTTCCAATCCATTCCCCCTGCTCTCTTAGTTCCACTCTGTTCTACAGTTTTCCCCACGGTTCCCCACTTTTTCCAATCTTTTCCCATGCTCCATTTGGTTCCCCTCTTTTTTGCAATATTCCCCACTGTTCCCCACTTTTTCCAATCTGTTCTCCCAGCTCCCTTTGGTTCCCCACTGCTGTGCAGTGTTCGCCACGGTTCCCGACTTTTTCCAACCTGTACCTCCTGTTCCCTTTGGTTCCCCTTTGTCCTGCAGAGTTCCCCACGGTTCCACACTTTTTCCAATCTGTTCGCCATACTCTCTTTGGTTCCCCTCTATTCTACACATTTCCCCACAGTTCCCCACTTTTTCCAATCTGTTCCCCCTGCTCCCTATGGTTCCTCTCCGTCCTGCACTGTCCTCCATGGTTTCCCAATTTTTCCAATCTCTTCCCCGTGCTCCTTTGGTTCCCCTCTGTTCTGCAGTGTTCCTAACGGTTCCCCACTTTTTCCAATTCGTTCCCCCTGCTTCCTTTGATTCCCCTCTGTTCTGCAGTGTTCCACACAGTTCCCCACTTTTTCCACTCCGTTCACCCTGCTCCCGTTGTTTCTCCACACTTCTGCATTTTTCCACACCGTTCCCCACTCTTCTGCAGTGTTCGCCACAGTTGCCCACTTTTTCCAACCTGTACCTCCTGTTCACTTTTGTTCCCCTCTGTTCTGCAGTTTTCCCCACAGTTCCCACTTTTTCCCATCTGTTCCCCCTGCTCCCTTTTGTTCCCCTCTATTCTGCAGTTTTGCCCACAGTTCCCACTTTTTCCCATCTGTTCCCCCCGCTCCCTTTGGTTCCTCTCGCTTCTGCATTTTTGCACACGGTTCCCCACTTTTTCCAATCCATTCCCCCTGCTTCCTTTGGCTCACCTCTGTCCTGCAGTGTTGCCCACGGTTCCCCACTTTTTCCAATCCGTTCCCCCTGCTCCCTTTCGTTCCCCTCTGTCCTGAAGTATTCTCTACGGTTCCCCACTTTTTCCAATCTGATCCCCCTGCTCTCTTTGCTTCTCTTCTAATCTGCAGTGAATCCCACGGTTCCCCACTTTTCCGAACTGTTCCCCCTGCTCCCTTTGATTCCTCTCTGTTCTGCAGTGTTCCACACAGTTCCCCACTTTTTTCCAATCTGTTCCCTCTGCTCCTTGGGCTCCCCCCTGTTCTGCAGTTTTTCCCACGATTCCCACTTTTTCCAATCTGTTCTCCCTGCTCCCTTTGGTTCCCCTCTATTCTGCAGTTTTCCATACAGTTCCCCACATTTTCCAATCCGTAACCCATGCTCCCTTTGGTTCTCCTGTGTCCTGCAGTGTTCCGCACATTCCCGACTTTTTCCAATCTGTTCCACCTGCTCGCTTTGGTTCCCCACTGTTCTGCATTTTTCCACACATTTCCCCACTTTTTCCAATCTGTTCCCCCTGCTCCCATTGGTTCCCCTCTGTTCTGTAGAGTTCCCCACAGTTCCCCACTTTTTTCAATCCGTTCCCCCTGTTCCCTTTGGTTCCCCTCTGTCCTGCAGTGTCCTTCACAGTTCCCCACTTTTTCCAATCCATTGCCCCTGCTCTCTTAGTTCCACTCTGTTCTACAGTTTTCCCCACGGTTCCTCACTTTTCCGATCTGTTCCCCCTGCTCCCTTTGGTTCCCCTTTGTCCTGCAGTGTTCGCCATGGTTCCCCACTTTTTCCAACCTGTTCCCCCTGCTCCGTTTAGTTCTCCTTTATTCTGCAGTGTTCCCCACGGTTCCCCACTTTTCCGAGCTGTTCCCCCTGCTCCCTTTGGTACCCCTCTATTCTGCAGTGTTCCACCCGGTTCCCTACATTTTCCAACCTGTATCTCTTGTTCCCTTTGGTTCCCATCTGTCCTGCAGTGTTCCCCACGGTTCCACACTTTTTCTAATCTGATCGCCGTGCTCTCCTTGGTTCCCCTCTATTCTGCAGTGTTCCCCACTGTTCCCCACATTTTCCAATCTGTTCCCCCTGCTACCTTTGGTTCCCCTCCATCCTGCACTGTCCTCCATGGTTTCCCAATTTTTCTAATCTCTTCCCCGTGCTCCTTTGCTTCCTCTCTGTTCTGCAGTGTTCCTCACGGTTCCCCACTTTTTCCAATCCGTTCCCCCTGCTTCCTTTGATTCCCCTCTGTTCTGCAGTGTTACACACAGTTCCCCACTTTTTCCAATCTGTTCCCTCTGCTCCTTGGGCTCCCCACTGTTCTGCAGTTTTCCCCATGGTTCACACTTTTTCCAATCTGTTCCCCCTGCTCCCTTTGGTTCCCCTCTATTCTGCAGTTTTCCATACAGTTCCCCACATTTTCCAATCCGTTACCCATGCTCCCTTTGGTTCCCCTGTGTCCTGCAGTGATCCCCACAGTTCCCGACTTTTTCCAATCTGTTCCTCCTGCTCCCTTTGGTTCCCCACTGTTCTGCATTTTTCCACACAGTTCCCCACTTTTTCCAATCTGTTCCCCCTGCTCCCTTTGGCTCCCCACTGTTCTGCAGTGTTCCCCTCTTCTCCACTTTTTTCCAATTTGTTCGACCCGCTCCCATTGGTTCCCCTCTGTTCTGCAGAGTTCCCCACAGTTCCCCACTTTTTTCAATCCGTTCCCCCTTTTCCCTTTGGTTCCCCTCTGTCCTGCAGAGTTCCCCACAGTTCCCCACTTTTTCCAATCCATTCCCCCTGCTCTCTTAGTTCCACTCTGTTCTACAGTTTTCCCCACGGTTCCCCACTTTTTCCAATCTTTTCCCATGCTCCATTTGGTTCCCCTCTTTTTTGCAATATTCCCCACTGTTCCCCACTTTTTCCAATCTGTTCTCCCAGCTCCCTTTGGTTCCCCACTGCTGTGCAGTGTTCGCCACGGTTCCCGACTTTTTCCAACCTGTACCTCCTGTTCCCTTTGGTTCCCCTTTGTCCTGCAGAGTTCCCCACGGTTCCACACTTTTTCCAATCTGTTCGCCATACTCTCTTTGGTTCCCCTCTATTCTACACATTTCCCCACAGTTCCCCACTTTTTCCAATCTGTTCCCCCTGCTCCCTATGGTTCCTCTCCGTCCTGCACTGTCCTCCATGGTTTCCCAATTTTTCCAATCTCTTCCCCGTGCTCCTTTGGTTCCCCTCTGTTCTGCAGTGTTCCTAACGGTTCCCCACTTTTTCCAATTCGTTCCCCCTGCTTCCTTTGATTCCCCTCTGTTCTGCAGTGTTCCACACAGTTCCCCACTTTTTCCACTCCGTTCACCCTGCTCCCGTTGTTTCTCCACACTTCTGCATTTTTCCACACCGTTCCCCACTCTTCTGCAGTGTTCGCCACAGTTGCCCACTTTTTCCAACCTGTACCTCCTGTTCACTTTTGTTCCCCTCTGTTCTGCAGTTTTCCCCACAGTTCCCACTTTTTCCCATCTGTTCCCCCTGCTCCCTTTTGTTCCCCTCTATTCTGCAGTTTTGCCCACAGTTCCCACTTTTTCCCATCTGTTCCCCCCGCTCCCTTTGGTTCCTCTCGCTTCTGCATTTTTGCACACGGTTCCCCACTTTTTCCAATCCATTCCCCCTGCTTCCTTTGGCTCACCTCTGTCCTGCAGTGTTGCCCACGGTTCCCCACTTTTTCCAATCCGTTCCCCCTGCTCCCTTTCATTCCCCTCTGTCCTGAAGTATTCTCTACGGTTCCCCACTTTTTCCAATCTGATCCCCCTGCTCTCTTTGCTTCTCTTCTAATCTGCAGTGAATCCCACGGTTCCCCACTTTTCCGAACTGTTCCCCCTGCTCCCTTTGATTCCTCTCTGTTCTGCAGTGTTCCACACAGTTCCCCACTTTTTTCCAATCTGTTCCCTCTGCTCCTTTGGCTCCCCCCTGTTCTGCAGTTTTTCCCACGGTTCCCACTTTTTCCAATCTGTTCTCCCTGCTCCCTTTGGTTCCCCTCTATTCTGCAGTTTTCCATACAGTTCCCCACATTTTCCAATCCGTAACCCATGCTCCCTTTGGTTCTCCTGTGTCCTGCAGTGTTCCACACATTCCCGACTTTTTCCAATCTGTTCCACCTGCTCGCTTTGGTTCCCCACTGTTCTGCATTTTTCCACACATTTCCCCACTTTTTCCAATCTGTTCCCCCTGCTCCCATTGGTTCCCCTCTGTTCTGTAGAGTTCCCCACAGTTCCCCACTTTTTTCAATCCGTTCACCCTGTTCCCTTTGGTTCCCCTCTGTCCTGCAGTGTCCTTCACAGTTCCCCACTTTTTCCAATCCATTGCCCCTGCTCTCTTAGTTCCACTCTGTTCTACAGTTTTCCCCACGGTTCCTCACTTTTCCGAACTGTTCCCCCAGTTCCCTTTGGTTCCCCTTTGTCCTGCAGTGTTCGCCATGGTTCCCCACTTTTTCCAACCTGTTCCCCCTGCTCCGTTTGGTTCTCCTTTATTCTGCAGTGTTCCCCACGGTTCCCCACTTTTCCGAGCAGTTCCCCCTGCTCCCTTTGGTACCCCTCTATTCTGCAGTGTTCCACCCGGTTCCCTACATTTTCCAACCTGTATCTCTTGTTCCCTTTGGTTCCCATCTGTCCTGCAGTGTTCCCCACGGTTCCACACTTTTTCGAATCTGATCGCCGTGGTCTCTTTGGTTCCCCTCTATTCTGCAGTGTTCCCCACTGTTCCCCACATTTTCCAATCTGTTCCCCCTGCTACCTTTGGTTCCCCTCCATCCTGCACTGTCCTCCATGGTTTCCCAATTTTTCCAATCTCTTCCCCATGCTCCTTTGCTTCCTCTCTGTTCTGCAGTGTCCCTCACGGTTCCCCACTTTTTCCAATCCGTTCCCCCTGCTTCCTTTGATTCCCCTCTGTTCTGCAGTGTTCCACACAGTTCCCCACTTTTTCCAATCTGTTCCCTCTGCTCCTTGGGCTCCCCACTGTTCTGCAGTTTTCCCCACGGTTCACACTTTTTCCAATCTGTTCCCCCTGCTCCCTTTGGTTCCCCTCTATTCTGCAGTTTTCCATACAGTTCCCCACATTTTCCAATCCGTTACCCATGCTCCCTTTGGTTCCCCTGTGTCCTGCAGTGATCCCCACAGTTCCCGACTTTTTCCAATCTGTTCCTCCTGCTTCCTTTGGTTCCCCACTGTTCTGCATTTTTCCACACAGTTCCCCACTTTTTCCAATCTGTTCCCCCAGCTCCCTTTGGCTCCCCACTGTTCTGCAGTGTTCCCCTCTTCTCCACTTTTTTCCAATTTGTTCGACCCGCTCCCATTGGTTCCCCTCTGTTCTGCAGAGTTCCCCACAGTTCCCCACTTGTTTCAATCCGTTCCCCCTTTTCCCTTTGGTTCCCCTCAGTTCTGCAGTGTCCTTCACAGTTCCCCACTTTTTCCAATCCATTCCCCCTGCTCTCTTAGTTCCACTCCGTTCTACAGTTTTCCCCATGGTTCCCCACTTTTTCCAATCTGTTCCCATGCTCCATTTGGTTCCCCTCTTTTTTGTAATATTCCCCACTGTTCCCCACTTTTTCCAATCTGTTCTCCCAGCTCCCTTTGGTTCCCCACTGTTCTGCAGTGTTCGCCACGGTTCCCGACTTTTTCCAACCTGTACCTCCTGTTCCCTTTTGTTCCCCTCTGTCCTGCAGTGTTCCCCACGGTTCCACACTTTTTCCAATCTGTTCCCCCTGCTCCCTTTGGTTCCCCTCTATTCTGCAGTGTTCCACCCGGTTCCCTACATTTTCCAACCTGTATCTCTTGTTCCCTTTGGTTCCCATCTGTCCTGCAGTGTTCCCCACGGTTCCACACTTTTTCGAATCTGATCGCCGTGGTCTCTTTGGTTCCCCTCTATTCTGCAGTGTTCCCCACTGTTCCCCACATTTTCCAATCTGTTCCCCCTGCTACCTTTGGTTCCCCTCCATCCTGCACTGTCCTCCATGGTTTCCCAATTTTTCCAATCTCTTCCCCGTGCTCCTTTGCTTCCTCTCTGTTCTGCAGTGTCCCTCACGGTTCCCCACTTTTTCCAATCCGTTCCCCCTGCTTCCTTTGATTCCCCTCTGTTCTGCAGTGTTCCACACAGTTCCCCACTTTTTCCAATCTGTTCCCTCTGCTCCTTGGGCTCCCCACTGTTCTGCAGTTTTCCCCACGGTTCACACTTTTTCCAATCTGTTCCCCCTGCTCCCTTTGGTTCCCCTCTATTCTGCAGTTTTCCATACAGTTCCCCACATTTTCCAATCCGTTACCCATGCTCCCTTTGGTTCCCCTGTGTCCTGCAGTGATCCCCACAGTTCCCGACTTTTTCCAATCTGTTCCTCCTGCTTCCTTTGGTTCCCCACTGTTCTGCATTTTTCCACACAGTTCCCCACTTTTTCCAATCTGTTCCCCCAGCTCCCTTTGGCTCCCCACTGTTCTGCAGTGTTCCCCTCTTCTCCACTTTTTTCCAATTTGTTCGACCCGCTCCCATTGGTTCCCCTCTGTTCTGCAGAGTTCCCCACAGTTCCCCACTTGTTTCAATCCGTTCCCCCTTTTCCCTTTGGTTCCCCTCAGTTCTGCAGTGTCCTTCACAGTTCCCCACTTTTTCCAATCCATTCCCCCTGCTCTCTTAGTTCCACTCCGTTCTACAGTTTTCCCCATGGTTCCCCACTTTTTCCAATTTGTTCGACCTGCTCCCATTGGTTCCCCTCTGTTCTGCAGAGTTCCCCACAGTTCCCCACTTTTTTCAATCCGTTCTTCCCGTTCCCTTTGATTCCCCTCTGTCCTGCAGTGTCCTTCACAGTTCCCCACTTTTTCCAATCCATTCCCCCTGCTCACTTAGTTCCACTCTGTTCTACAGTTTTCCCCACGGTTCCTCACTTTTGCGAACTGTTCCCCCTGTTCCCTTTGGTTCCCCTTTGTCCTGCAGTGTTCGCCATGGTTCCCCACTTTTTCCAACCTGTTCCCCCTGCTCCGTTTGGTTCTCCTTTATTCTGCAGTGTTCCCCACGGTTCCCCACTTTTCCGAGCTGTTCCCCCTGCTCCCTTTGGTTCCCCTCTATTCTGCAGTGTTCCACCCGGTTCCCTACATTTTCCAACCTGTATCTCTTGTTCCCTTTGGTTCCCATCTGTCCTGCAGTGTTCCCCACGGTTCCACACTTTTTCTAATCTGATCGCCGTGCTCTCTTTGGTTCCCATCTATTCTGCAGTGTTCCCCACTGTTCCCCACATTTTCCAATCTGTTCCCCCTGCTACCTTTGGTTCCCCTCCATCCTGCACTGTCCTCCATGGTTTCCCAATTTTTCCAATCTCTTCCCCATGCTCCTTTGCTTCCTCTCTGTTCTGCAGTGTCCCTCACGGTTCCCCACTTTTTCCAATCCGTTCACCCTGCTTCCTTTGATTCCCCTCTATTCTGCAGTTTTCCATACAGTTCCCCACATTTTCCAATCCATTACCCATGCTCCCTTTGGTTCCCCTGTGTCCTGCAGTGATCCCCACAGTTCCCGACTTTTTCCAATCTGTTCCTCCTGCTCCCTTTGGTTCCCCACTGTTCTGCATTTTTCCACACAGTTCCGCACTTTTTCCAATCTGTTCCCCCTGCTCCCTTTGGCTCCCCACTGTTCTGCAGTGTTCCCCTCTTCTCCACTTTTTTCCAATTTGTTCGACCCGCTCCCATTGGTTCCCCTCTGTTCTGCAGAGTTCCCCACAGTTCCCCACTTTTTTCAATCCGTTCCCCCTTTTCCCTTTGGTTCCCCTCTGTCCTGCAGTGTCCTTCACAGTTCCCCACTTTTTCCAATCCATTCCCCCTGCTCTCTTAGTTCCACTCTGTTCTACAGTTTTCCCCATGGTTCCCCACATTTTCCAATCTGTTCCCATGCTCCATTTGGTTCCCCTCTTTTTTGTAATATTCCCCACTGTTCCCCACTTTTTCCAATCTGTTCTCCCAGCTCCCTTTGGTTCCCCACTGTTCTGCAGTGTTCGCCACGGTTCCCGACTTTTTCCAACCTGTACCTCCTGTTCCCTTTGGTTCCCCTCTGTCCTGCAGTGTTCCCCACGGTTCCACACTTTTTCCAATCTGTTCGCCATACTCTCTTTGGTTCCCCTCTGTTCTGCAGTGTTCCCCACTTCTCCACTTTTTTCCAATTTGTTCGACCTGCTCCCATTGGTTCCCCTCTGTTCTGCAGAGTTCCCCACAGTTCCCCACTTTTTTCAATCCGTTCTTCCCGTTCCCTTTGATTCCCCTCTGTTCTGCAGTGTCCTTCACAGTTCCCCACTTTTTCCAATCCATTTCCCCTGCTCTCTTGGTTCCCCTATGTTCTACAGTTTTCCCCACGTTTCCCCACTTTTTCCAATCTGTTCGCCGTGCTCCCTTTGGTTCCCCTCTGTTCTACACATTTCCCCACAGTTCCCCACTTTTTCCAATCTGTTTCCCCTGCTCCCTTTGGTTCCCCTCCGTCCTGCACTGTCCTCCATGGTTTCCCAATTTTTCCAATCTCTTCCCCTGCTCCTTTGGTTCCCCTCTGTTCGGCAGTGTTCCTAACGGTTCCTCACTTTTTCCAATCCGTTCCCCCTGCTTCCTTTGATTCCCCTCTGTTCTGCAGTGTTCCACACAGTTCCACACTTTTTCAACGCCGTTCACCCTGCTCCCGTTGTTTCTCGACTCTTCTGCATTTTTCCACACCGTTCCCCACTGTTCTGCAGTGTTCGCCACGGTTCCCCACTTTTTCCAATCTGTACCTCCTGTTCCCTTTGGTTCCCCTCTGTTCTGCAGTTTTCCCCACGGTTCCCTACTTTTCCGAGCTGTTCCCCCTGCTCCCTTCGTTCCGCACTCTTCTGCAGATGTCCCCACGGTTCTCCACATTTTTTCCAATCTGTTCCCCCTGCTCCCTTTGGTTCCATTCTGTCCTTCAGTGTTCCCCAAGATTCCCCACTTTTTCCAATCTGTTCTCCCTGCTCCCTTTGGTTCCCCTCTGTCCTGCAGTGTTCCCCACGGCTCCACACTTTTTCCAATCTGTTCGCCGTGCTCTCTTTGCTTCCCCTCTGTTATACACATTTCCCACAGTTCCCCAATTTTTCCAATCTGTTCCCCCTATGGCATTTGGTTCCCATCTGTTCTGCAGTGTTCCCCACGGTTCCCCTGTTTTTCCAATCTGTACCCTGTGCTCCCTTTGGTTTTCCTCTGTTCTGCAGTGCTCCCCATGGTTCCACACTTTTTCCAAACTGTTCCACCTGCTCCCATTGATTCCCCACTGTTCTGCATTGTTCGCCACGGTTCCCTACTTTTCTGAGCTGTTCCCCCGCTCCCCTTCGTTCCGCACTCTTCTGCAGGTGTCCCCACGGTTCTCCACATTTTTTCCAATCTGTTCCCCCTGCTCCCTTTGGTTCCCCTCTGTCCTGCAGTGTTCCCAAAGATTCCCCACATTTTCCAATCTGTTCTCTCTGCTCCCTTTGGTTCCCCTCTGTCCTGCAGTGTTCCCCACGGCTGCACACTTTTTCCAATCTGTTCGCCGTGCTCTCTTTGTTTCCCCTCTGTTCTACACATTTCCCCACTGTTCCCTACTTTTTCCCATCTGTTCCCCCTGCTCCCTTTGGCTCCCCTCTATTCTGCAGTTTTCCCAACAGTTCCCACTTTTTCCCATCTGTTCCCCCTGCTCCCTTTGGTTCCCCTCTGTCCTGCCGTGTTCCCCACGCTTCCCCACTTTTTCCAATCTGTACCCCCTGCTCTCTTTGGTTCCCCTCACTTCTGCATTTTTCCACACGGTTCCCCACTTTTTCCAATCCATTCCCCCTGCTTCCTTTGGCTCACCTCTGTCCTGCAGTGTTGCCCACGGTTCCCCACTTTTTCCAATCCGTTCCCCCTGCTCCCTTTCGTTCCCCTCTGTCCTGAAGTATTCTCCATGGTTCCCCACTTTTCCAATCTGTTCCCCCTGCTCCCTTTGCTTCTCCTCTAATCTGCAGTGTTCTCCACGGTTCCCCACTTTTCTGAACTGTTCCCCCTGCTCCGTTTCGTTCCCCACTGTCCTGCAGTGTTCGCCACGGTTCCCCACTTTTTCCAACCTGTACCTCCTGTTCCCTTTGGTTCCCCTTTGTCCTGCAGTGTTCCCCACAGTTCCCCACTTTTTCCAATGTGTTCCCCCTGCTCCGTTTGGTTCTCCTTTATTCTGCAGTGTTCCCCACGGTTCCCCACTTTTCCGAGCTGTTCCCCCTGCTCCCTTTGGTTCCCCTCTATTCTGCAGTGTTCCCCCCGGTTCCCTACATTTTATAACATGTATCTCCTGTTCCCTTTGGTTCCCATCTGTCCTGCAGTGTTCCCCACGGTTCCACACTTTTTCTAATCTGATCACCGTGCTCTCTTTGGTTCCCCTCTATTCTGCAGTGTTCCCCACAGTTCCCCACATTTTCCAATCTGTTCACCCTGCTACCTTTGGTTCCCCTCCATCCTGCACTGTCCTCCATGGTTTCCCAATTTTTCCACTCTCTTCCCCGTGCTCCTTTGCTTCCTCTCTGTTGTACAGTGTTCCTAACGGTTCCCCACTTTTTCCAATCCGTTCCCCCTGCTTCCTTTGATTCCCCTCTGTTCTGCAGTGTTCCCCACAATTCCCGACTTTTTGCAATCTGTTTCTCGTGCTCCCTTTGGTTCCCCACTGTTCTGCATTTTTCCACACAGTTCCCCACTTTTTCCAATCTGTTCCCCCTGCTCCCTTTGGCTCCCCACTGTTCTGCAGTGTTCCCCACTTCTCCACTTTTTTCCAATTTGTTCGACCTGCTCCCATTGGTTCCCCTCTGTTCTGCAGTGTTCGCCACAGTTGCCCACTTTTTCCAACCTGTACCTCCTGTTCACTTTTGTTCCCCTCTGTTCTGCAGTTTTCCCCACAGTTCCCACTTTTTCCCATCTGTTCCCCCTGCTCCCTTTTGTTCCCCTCTATTCTGCAGTTTTGCCCACAGTTCCCACTTTTTCCCATCTGTTCCCCCCGCTCCCTTTGGTTCCTCTCGCTTCTGCATTTTTGCACACGGTTCCCCACTTTTTCCAATCCATTCCCCCTGCTTCCTTTGGCTCACCTCTGTCCTGCAGTGTTGCCCACGGTTCCCCACTTTTTCCAATCCGTTCCCCCTGCTCCCTTTCGTTCCCCTCTGTCCTGAAGTATTCTCTACGGTTCCCCACTTTTTCCAATCTGATCCCCCTGCTCTCTTTGCTTCTCTTCTAATCTGCAGTGAATCCCACGGTTCCCCACTTTTCCGAACTGTTCCCCCTGCTCCCTTTGATTCCTCTCTGTTCTGCAGTGTTCCACACAGTTCCCCACTTTTTTCCAATCTGTTCCCTCTGCTCCTTGGGCTCCCCCCTGTTCTGCAGTTTTTCCCACGGTTCCCACTTTTTCCAATCTGTTCTCCCTGCTCCCTTTGGTTCCCCTCTATTCTGCAGTTTTCCATACAGTTCCCCACATTTTCCAATCCGTAACCCATGCTCCCTTTGGTTCTCCTGTGTCCTGCAGTGTTCCGCACATTCCCGACTTTTTCCAATCTGTTCCACCTGCTCGCTTTGGTTCCCCACTGTTCTGCATTTTTCCACACATTTCCCCACTTTTTCCAATCTGTTCCCCCTGCTCCCATTGGTTCCCCTCTGTTCTGTAGAGTTCCCCACAGTTCCCCATTTTTTCAATCTGTTCCCCCTGTTCCCTTTGGTTCCCCTCTGTCCTGCAGTGTCCTTCACAGTTCCCCACTTTTTCCAATCCATTGCCCCTGCTCTCTTAGTTCCACTCTGTTCTACAGTTTTCCCCACGGTTCCTCACTTTTCCGATCTGTTCCCCCTGCTCCCTTTGGTTCCCCTTTGTCCTGCAGTGTTCGCCATGGTTCCCCACTTTTTCCAACCTGTTCCCCCTGCTCCGTTTAGTTCTCCTTTATTCTGCAGTGTTCCCCACGGTTCCCCACTTTTCCGAGCTGTTCCCCCTGCTCCCTTTGGTACCCCTCTATTCTGCAGTGTTCCACCCGGTTCCCTACATTTTCCAACCTGTATCTCTTGTTCCCTTTGGTTCCCATCTGTCCTGCAGTGTTCCCCACGGTTCCACACTTTTTCTAATCTGATCGCCGTGCTCTCTTTGGTTCCCCTCTATTCTGCAGTGTTCCCCACTGTTCCCCACATTTTCCAATCTGTTCCCCCTGCTACCTTTGGTTCCCCTCCATCCTGCACTGTCCTCCATGGTTTCCCAATTTTTCTAATCTCTTCCCCGTGCTCCTTTGCTTCCTCTCTGTTCTGCAGTGTTCCTCACGGTTCCCCACTTTTTCCAATCCGTTCCCCCTGCTTCCTTTGATTCCCCTCTGTTCTGCAGTGTTACACACAGTTCCCCACTTTTTCCAATCTGTTCCCTCTGCTCCTTGGGCTCCCCACTGTTCTGCAGTTTTCCCCATGGTTCACACTTTTTCCAATCTGTTCCCCCTGCTCCCTTTGGTTCCCCTCTATTCTGCAGTTTTCCATACAGTTCCCCACATTTTCCAATCCGTTACCCATGCTCCCTTTGGTTCCCCTGTGTCCTGCAGTGATCCCCACAGTTCCCGACTTTTTCCAATCTGTTCCTCCTGCTCCCTTTGGCTCCCCACTGTTCTGCAGTGTTCCCCTCTTCTCCACTTTTTTCCAATTTGTTCGACCCGCTCCCATTGGTTCCCCTCTGTTCTGCAGAGTTCCCCACAGTTCCCCACTTTTTTCAATCCGTTCCCCCTTTTCCCTTTGGTTCCCCTCTGTCCTGCAGAGTTCCCCACAGTTCCCCACTTTTTCCAATCCATTCCCCCTGCTCTCTTAGTTCCACTCTGTTCTACAGTTTTCCCCACGGTTCCCCACTTTTTCCAATCTTTTCCCATGCTCCATTTGGTTCCCCTCTTTTTTGCAATATTCCCCACTGTTCCCCACTTTTTCCAATCTGTTCTCCCAGCTCCCTTTGGTTCCCCACTGCTGTGCAGTGTTCGCCACGGTTCCCGACTTTTTCCAACCTGTACCTCCTGTTCCCTTTGGTTCCCCTTTGTCCTGCAGAGTTCCCCACGGTTCCACACTTTTTCCAATCTGTTCGCCATACTCTCTTTGGTTCCCCTCTATTCTACACATTTCCCCACAGTTCCCCACTTTTTCCAATCTGTTCCCCCTGCTCCCTATGGTTCCTCTCCGTCCTGCACTGTCCTCCATGGTTTCCCAATTTTTCCAATCTCTTCCCCGTGCTCCTTTGGTTCCCCTCTGTTCTGCAGTGTTCCTAACGGTTCCCCACATTTTCTAATTCGTTCCCCCTGCTTCCTTTGATTCCCCTCTGTTCTGCAGTGTTCCACACAGTTCCCCACTTTTTCCACTCCGTTCACCCTGCTCCCGTTGTTTCTCCACACTTCTGCATTTTTCCACACCGTTCCCCACTCTTCTGCAGTGTTCGCCACAGTTGCCCACTTTTTCCAACCTGTACCTCCTGTTCACTTTTGTTCCCCTCTGTTCTGCAGTTTTCCCCACAGTTCCCACTTTTTCCCATCTGTTCCCCCTGCTCCCTTTTGTTCCCCTCTATTCTGCAGTTTTGCCCACAGTTCCCACTTTTTCCCATCTGTTCCCCCCGCTCCCTTTGGTTCCTCTCGCTTCTGCATTTTTGCACACGGTTCCCCACTTTTTCCAATCCATTCCCCCTGCTTCCTTTGGCTCACCTCTGTCCTGCAGTGTTGCCCACGGTTCCCCACTTTTTCCAATCCGTTCCCCCTGCTCCCTTTCGTTCCCCTCTGTCCTGAAGTATTCTCTACGGTTCCCCACTTTTTCCAATCTGATCCCCCTGCTCTCTTTGCTTCTCTTCTAATCTGCAGTGAATCCCACGGTTCCCCACTTTTCCGAACTGTTCCCCCTGCTCCCTTTGATTCCTCTCTGTTCTGCAGTGTTCCACACAGTTCCCCACTTTTTTCCAATCTGTTCCCTCTGCTCCTTGGGCTCCCCCCTGTTCTGCAGTTTTTCCCACGGTTCCCACTTTTTCCAATCTGTTCTCCCTGCTCCCTTTGGTTCCCCTCTATTCTGCAGTTTTCCATACAGTTCCCCACATTTTCCAATCCGTAACCCATGCTCCCTTTGGTTCTCCTGTGTCCTGCAGTGTTCCGCACATTCCCGACTTTTTCCAATCTGTTCCACCTGCTCGCTTTGGTTCCCCACTGTTCTGCATTTTTCCACACATTTCCCCACTTTTTCCAATCTGTTCCCCCTGCTCCCATTGGTTCCCCTCTGTTCTGTAGAGTTCCCCACAGTTCCCCACTTTTTTCAATCCGTTCCCCCTGTTCCCTTTGGTTCCCCTCTGTCCTGCAGTGTCCTTCACAGTTCCCCACTTTTTCCAATCCATTGCCCCTGCTCTCTTAGTTCCACTCTGTTCTACAGTTTTCCCCACGGTTCCTCACTTTTCCGATCTGTTCCCCCTGCTCCCTTTGGTTCCCCTTTGTCCTGCAGTGTTCGCCATGGTTCCCCACTTTTTCCAACCTGTTCCCCCTGCTCCGTTTAGTTCTCCTTTATTCTGCAGTGTTCCCCACGGTTCCCCACTTTTCCGAGCTGTTCCCCCTGCTCCCTTTGGTACCCCTCTATTCTGCAGTGTTCCACCCGGTTCCCTACATTTTCCAACCTGTATCTCTTGTTCCCTTTGGTTCCCATCTGTCCTGCAGTGTTCCCCACGGTTCCACACTTTTTCTAATCTGATCGCCGTGCTCTCTTTGGTTCCCCTCTATTCTGCAGTGTTCCCCACTGTTCCCCACATTTTCCAATCTGTTCCCCCTGCTACCTTTGGTTCCCCTCCATCCTGCACTGTCCTCCATGGTTTCCCAATTTTTCTAATCTCTTCCCCGTGCTCCTTTGCTTCCTCTCTGTTCTGCAGTGTTCCTCACGGTTCCCCACTTTTTCCAATCCGTTCCCCCTGCTTCCTTTGATTCCCCTCTGTTCTGCAGTGTTACACACAGTTCCCCACTTTTTCCAATCTGTTCCCTCTGCTCCTTGGGCTCCCCACTGTTCTGCAGTTTTCCCCATGGTTCACACTTTTTCCAATCTGTTCCCCCTGCTCCCTTTGGTTCCCCTCTATTCTGCAGTTTTCCATACAGTTCCCCACATTTTCCAATCCGTTACCCATGCTCCCTTTGGTTCCCCTGTGTCCTGCAGTGATCCCCACAGTTCCCGACTTTTTCCAATCTGTTCCTCCTGCTCCCTTTGGTTCCCCACTGTTCTGCATTTTTCCACACAGTTCCCCACTTTTTCCAATCTGTTCCCCCTGCTCCCTTTGGCTCCCCACTGTTCTGCAGTGTTCCCCTCTTCTCCACTTTTTTCCAATTTGTTCGACCCGCTCCCATTGGTTCCCCTCTGTTCTGCAGAGTTCCCCACAGTTCCCCACTTTTTTCAATCCGTTCCCCCTTTTCCCTTTGGTTCCCCTCTGTCCTGCAGAGTTCCCCACAGTTCCCCACTTTTTCCAATCCATTCCCCCTGCTCTCTTAGTTCCACTCTGTTCTACAGTTTTCCCCACGGTTCCCCACTTTTTCCAATCTTTTCCCATGCTCCATTTGGTTCCCCTCTTTTTTGCAATATTCCCCACTGTTCCCCACTTTTTCCAATCTGTTCTCCCAGCTCCCTTTGGTTCCCCACTGCTGTGCAGTGTTCGCCACGGTTCCCGACTTTTTCCAACCTGTACCTCCTGTTCCCTTTGGTTCCCCTTTGTCCTGCAGAGTTCCCCACGGTTCCACACTTTTTCCAATCTGTTCGCCATACTCTCTTTGGTTCCCCTCTATTCTACACATTTCCCCACAGTTCCCCACTTTTTCCAATCTGTTCCCCCTGCTCCCTATGGTTCCTCTCCGTCCTGCACTGTCCTCCATGGTTTCCCAATTTTTCCAATCTCTTCCCCGTGCTCCTTTGGTTCCCCTCTGTTCTGCAGTGTTCCTAACGGTTCCCCACTTTTTCCAATTCGTTCCCCCTGCTTCCTTTGATTCCCCTCTGTTCTGCAGTGTTCCACACAGTTCCCCACTTTTTCCACTCCGTTCACCCTGCTCCCGTTGTTTCTCCACACTTCTGCATTTTTCCACACCGTTCCCCACTCTTCTGCAGTGTTCGCCACAGTTGCCCACTTTTTCCAACCTGTACCTCCTGTTCACTTTTGTTCCCCTCTGTTCTGCAGTTTTCCCCACAGTTCCCACTTTTTCCCATCTGTTCCCCCTGCTCCCTTTTGTTCCCCTCTATTCTGCAGTTTTGCCCACAGTTCCCACTTTTTCCCATCTGTTCCCCCCGCTCCCTTTGGTTCCTCTCGCTTCTGCATTTTTGCACACGGTTCCCCACTTTTTCCAATCCATTCCCCCTGCTTCCTTTGGCTCACCTCTGTCCTGCAGTGTTGCCCACGGTTCCCCACTTTTTCCAATCCGTTCCCCCTGCTCCCTTTCATTCCCCTCTGTCCTGAAGTATTCTCTACGGTTCCCCACTTTTTCCAATCTGATCCCCCTGCTCTCTTTGCTTCTCTTCTAATCTGCAGTGAATCCCACGGTTCCCCACTTTTCCGAACTGTTCCCCCTGCTCCCTTTGATTCCTCTCTGTTCTGCAGTGTTCCACACAGTTCCCCACTTTTTTCCAATCTGTTCCCTCTGCTCCTTTGGCTCCCCCCTGTTCTGCAGTTTTTCCCACGGTTCCCACTTTTTCCAATCTGTTCTCCCTGCTCCCTTTGGTTCCCCTCTATTCTGCAGTTTTCCATACAGTTCCCCACATTTTCCAATCCGTAACCCATGCTCCCTTTGGTTCTCCTGTGTCCTGCAGTGTTCCACACATTCCCGACTTTTTCCAATCTGTTCCACCTGCTCGCTTTGGTTCCCCACTGTTCTGCATTTTTCCACACATTTCCCCACTTTTTCCAATCTGTTCCCCCTGCTCCCATTGGTTCCCCTCTGTTCTGTAGAGTTCCCCACAGTTCCCCACTTTTTTCAATCCGTTCACCCTGTTCCCTTTGGTTCCCCTCTGTCCTGCAGTGTCCTTCACAGTTCCCCACTTTTTCCAATCCATTGCCCCTGCTCTCTTAGTTCCACTCTGTTCTACAGTTTTCCCCACGGTTCCTCACTTTTCCGAACTGTTCCCCCAGTTCCCTTTGGTTCCCCTTTGTCCTGCAGTGTTCGCCATGGTTCCCCACTTTTTCCAACCTGTTCCCCCTGCTCCGTTTGGTTCTCCTTTATTCTGCAGTGTTCCCCACGGTTCCCCACTTTTCCGAGCAGTTCCCCCTGCTCCCTTTGGTACCCCTCTATTCTGCAGTGTTCCACCCGGTTCCCTACATTTTCCAACCTGTATCTCTTGTTCCCTTTGGTTCCCATCTGTCCTGCAGTGTTCCCCACGGTTCCACACTTTTTCGAATCTGATCGCCGTGGTCTCTTTGGTTCCCCTCTATTCTGCAGTGTTCCCCACTGTTCCCCACATTTTCCAATCTGTTCCCCCTGCTACCTTTGGTTCCCCTCCATCCTGCACTGTCCTCCATGGTTTCCCAATTTTTCCAATCTCTTCCCCGTGCTCCTTTGCTTCCTCTCTGTTCTGCAGTGTCCCTCACGGTTCCCCACTTTTTCCAATCCGTTCCCCCTGCTTCCTTTGATTCCCCTCTGTTCTGCAGTGTTCCACACAGTTCCCCACTTTTTCCAATCTGTTCCCTCTGCTCCTTGGGCTCCCCACTGTTCTGCAGTTTTCCCCACGGTTCACACTTTTTCCAATCTGTTCCCCCTGCTCCCTTTGGTTCCCCTCTATTCTGCAGTTTTCCATACAGTTCCCCACATTTTCCAATCCGTTACCCATGCTCCCTTTGGTTCCCCTGTGTCCTGCAGTGATCCCCACAGTTCCCGACTTTTTCCAATCTGTTCCTCCTGCTTCCTTTGGTTCCCCACTGTTCTGCATTTTTCCACACAGTTCCCCACTTTTTCCAATCTGTTCCCCCAGCTCCCTTTGGCTCCCCACTGTTCTGCAGTGTTCCCCTCTTCTCCACTTTTTTCCAATTTGTTCGACCCGCTCCCATTGGTTCCCCTCTGTTCTGCAGAGTTCCCCACAGTTCCCCACTTGTTTCAATCCGTTCCCCCTTTTCCCTTTGGTTCCCCTCAGTTCTGCAGTGTCCTTCACAGTTCCCCACTTTTTCCAATCCATTCCCCCTGCTCTCTTAGTTCCACTCCGTTCTACAGTTTTCCCCATGGTTCCCCACTTTTTCCAATCTGTTCCCATGCTCCATTTGGTTCCCCTCTTTTTTGTAATATTCCCCACTGTTCCCCACTTTTTCCAATCTGTTCTCCCAGCTCCCTTTGGTTCCCCACTGTTCTGCAGTGTTCGCCACGGTTCCCGACTTTTTCCAACCTGTACCTCCTGTTCCCTTTTGTTCCCCTCTGTCCTGCAGTGTTCCCCACGGTTCCACACTTTTTCCAATCTGTTCCCCCTGCTCCCTTTGGTTCCCCTCTATTCTGCAGTGTTCCACCCGGTTCCCTACATTTTCCAACCTGTATCTCTTGTTCCCTTTGGTTCCCATCTGTCCTGCAGTGTTCCCCACGGTTCCACACTTTTTCGAATCTGATCCCCCTGCTCTCTTTGCTTCTCTTCTAATCTGCAGTGAATCCCACGGTTCCCCACTTTTCCGAACTGTTCCCCCTGCTCCCTTTGATTCCTCTCTGTTCTGCAGTGTTCCACACAGTTCCCCACTTTTTTCCAATCTGTTCCCTCTGCTCCTTGGGCTCCCCCCTGTTCTGCAGTTTTTCCCACGGTTCCCACTTTTTCCAATCTGTTCTCCCTGCTCCCTTTGGTTCCCCTCTATTCTGCAGTTTTCCATACAGTTCCCCACATTTTCCAATCCGTAACCCATGCTCCCTTTGGTTCTCCTGTGTCCTGCAGTGTTCCGCACATTCCCGACTTTTTCCAATCTGTTCCACCTGCTCGCTTTGGTTCCCCACTGTTCTGCATTTTTCCACACATTTCCCCACTTTTTCCAATCTGTTCCCCCTGCTCCCATTGGTTCCCCTCTGTTCTGTAGAGTTCCCCACAGTTCCCCATTTTTTCAATCTGTTCCCCCTGTTCCCTTTGGTTCCCCTCTGTCCTGCAGTGTCCTTCACAGTTCCCCACTTTTTCCAATCCATTGCCCCTGCTCTCTTAGTTCCACTCTGTTCTACAGTTTTCCCCACGGTTCCTCACTTTTCCGATCTGTTCCCCCTGCTCCCTTTGGTTCCCCTTTGTCCTGCAGTGTTCGCCATGGTTCCCCACTTTTTCCAACCTGTTCCCCCTGCTCCGTTTAGTTCTCCTTTATTCTGCAGTGTTCCCCACGGTTCCCCACTTTTCCGAGCTGTTCCCCCTGCTCCCTTTGGTACCCCTCTATTCTGCAGTGTTCCACCCGGTTCCCTACATTTTCCAACCTGTATCTCTTGTTCCCTTTGGTTCCCATCTGTCCTGCAGTGTTCCCCACGGTTCCACACTTTTTCTAATCTGATCGCCGTGCTCTCTTTGGTTCCCCTCTATTCTGCAGTGTTCCCCACTGTTCCCCACATTTTCCAATCTGTTCCCCCTGCTACCTTTGGTTCCCCTCCATCCTGCACTGTCCTCCATGGTTTCCCAATTTTTCTAATCTCTTCCCCGTGCTCCTTTGCTTCCTCTCTGTTCTGCAGTGTTCCTCACGGTTCCCCACTTTTTCCAATCCGTTCCCCCTGCTTCCTTTGATTCCCCTCTGTTCTGCAGTGTTACACACAGTTCCCCACTTTTTCCAATCTGTTCCCTCTGCTCCTTGGGCTCCCCACTGTTCTGCAGTTTTCCCCATGGTTCACACTTTTTCCAATCTGTTCCCCCTGCTCCCTTTGGTTCCCCTCTATTCTGCAGTTTTCCATACAGTTCCCCACATTTTCCAATCCGTTACCCATGCTCCCTTTGGTTCCCCTGTGTCCTGCAGTGATCCCCACAGTTCCCGACTTTTTCCAATCTGTTCCTCCTGCTCCCTTTGGCTCCCCACTGTTCTGCAGTGTTCCCCTCTTCTCCACTTTTTTCCAATTTGTTCGACCCGCTCCCATTGGTTCCCCTCTGTTCTGCAGAGTTCCCCACAGTTCCCCACTTTTTTCAATCCGTTCCCCCTTTTCCCTTTGGTTCCCCTCTGTCCTGCAGAGTTCCCCACAGTTCCCCACTTTTTCCAATCCATTCCCCCTGCTCTCTTAGTTCCACTCTGTTCTACAGTTTTCCCCACGGTTCCCCACTTTTTCCAATCTTTTCCCATGCTCCATTTGGTTCCCCTCTTTTTTGCAATATTCCCCACTGTTCCCCACTTTTTCCAATCTGTTCTCCCAGCTCCCTTTGGTTCCCCACTGCTGTGCAGTGTTCGCCACGGTTCCCGACTTTTTCCAACCTGTACCTCCTGTTCCCTTTGGTTCCCCTTTGTCCTGCAGAGTTCCCCACGGTTCCACACTTTTTCCAATCTGTTCGCCATACTCTCTTTGGTTCCCCTCTATTCTACACATTTCCCCACAGTTCCCCACTTTTTCCAATCTGTTCCCCCTGCTCCCTATGGTTCCTCTCCGTCCTGCACTGTCCTCCATGGTTTCCCAATTTTTCCAATCTCTTCCCCGTGCTCCTTTGGTTCCCCTCTGTTCTGCAGTGTTCCTAACGGTTCCCCACATTTTCTAATTCGTTCCCCCTGCTTCCTTTGATTCCCCTCTGTTCTGCAGTGTTCCACACAGTTCCCCACTTTTTCCACTCCGTTCACCCTGCTCCCGTTGTTTCTCCACACTTCTGCATTTTTCCACACCGTTCCCCACTCTTCTGCAGTGTTCGCCACAGTTGCCCACTTTTTCCAACCTGTACCTCCTGTTCACTTTTGTTCCCCTCTGTTCTGCAGTTTTCCCCACAGTTCCCACTTTTTCCCATCTGTTCCCCCTGCTCCCTTTTGTTCCCCTCTATTCTGCAGTTTTGCCCACAGTTCCCACTTTTTCCCATCTGTTCCCCCCGCTCCCTTTGGTTCCTCTCGCTTCTGCATTTTTGCACACGGTTCCCCACTTTTTCCAATCCATTCCCCCTGCTTCCTTTGGCTCACCTCTGTCCTGCAGTGTTGCCCACGGTTCCCCACTTTTTCCAATCCGTTCCCCCTGCTCCCTTTCGTTCCCCTCTGTCCTGAAGTATTCTCTACGGTTCCCCACTTTTTCCAATCTGATCCCCCTGCTCTCTTTGCTTCTCTTCTAATCTGCAGTGAATCCCACGGTTCCCCACTTTTCCGAACTGTTCCCCCTGCTCCCTTTGATTCCTCTCTGTTCTGCAGTGTTCCACACAGTTCCCCACTTTTTTCCAATCTGTTCCCTCTGCTCCTTGGGCTCCCCCCTGTTCTGCAGTTTTTCCCACGGTTCCCACTTTTTCCAATCTGTTCTCCCTGCTCCCTTTGGTTCCCCTCTATTCTGCAGTTTTCCATACAGTTCCCCACATTTTCCAATCCGTAACCCATGCTCCCTTTGGTTCTCCTGTGTCCTGCAGTGTTCCGCACATTCCCGACTTTTTCCAATCTGTTCCACCTGCTCGCTTTGGTTCCCCACTGTTCTGCATTTTTCCACACATTTCCCCACTTTTTCCAATCTGTTCCCCCTGCTCCCATTGGTTCCCCTCTGTTCTGTAGAGTTCCCCACAGTTCCCCACTTTTTTCAATCCGTTCCCCCTGTTCCCTTTGGTTCCCCTCTGTCCTGCAGTGTCCTTCACAGTTCCCCACTTTTTCCAATCCATTGCCCCTGCTCTCTTAGTTCCACTCTGTTCTACAGTTTTCCCCACGGTTCCTCACTTTTCCGATCTGTTCCCCCTGCTCCCTTTGGTTCCCCTTTGTCCTGCAGTGTTCGCCATGGTTCCCCACTTTTTCCAACCTGTTCCCCCTGCTCCGTTTAGTTCTCCTTTATTCTGCAGTGTTCCCCACGGTTCCCCACTTTTCCGAGCTGTTCCCCCTGCTCCCTTTGGTACCCCTCTATTCTGCAGTGTTCCACCCGGTTCCCTACATTTTCCAACCTGTATCTCTTGTTCCCTTTGGTTCCCATCTGTCCTGCAGTGTTCCCCACGGTTCCACACTTTTTCTAATCTGATCGCCGTGCTCTCTTTGGTTCCCCTCTATTCTGCAGTGTTCCCCACTGTTCCCCACATTTTCCAATCTGTTCCCCCTGCTACCTTTGGTTCCCCTCCATCCTGCACTGTCCTCCATGGTTTCCCAATTTTTCTAATCTCTTCCCCGTGCTCCTTTGCTTCCTCTCTGTTCTGCAGTGTTCCTCACGGTTCCCCACTTTTTCCAATCCGTTCCCCCTGCTTCCTTTGATTCCCCTCTGTTCTGCAGTGTTACACACAGTTCCCCACTTTTTCCAATCTGTTCCCTCTGCTCCTTGGGCTCCCCACTGTTCTGCAGTTTTCCCCATGGTTCACACTTTTTCCAATCTGTTCCCCCTGCTCCCTTTGGTTCCCCTCTATTCTGCAGTTTTCCATACAGTTCCCCACATTTTCCAATCCGTTACCCATGCTCCCTTTGGTTCCCCTGTGTCCTGCAGTGATCCCCACAGTTCCCGACTTTTTCCAATCTGTTCCTCCTGCTCCCTTTGGTTCCCCACTGTTCTGCATTTTTCCACACAGTTCCCCACTTTTTCCAATCTGTTCCCCCTGCTCCCTTTGGCTCCCCACTGTTCTGCAGTGTTCCCCTCTTCTCCACTTTTTTCCAATTTGTTCGACCCGCTCCCATTGGTTCCCCTCTGTTCTGCAGAGTTCCCCACAGTTCCCCACTTTTTTCAATCCGTTCCCCCTTTTCCCTTTGGTTCCCCTCTGTCCTGCAGAGTTCCCCACAGTTCCCCACTTTTTCCAATCCATTCCCCCTGCTCTCTTAGTTCCACTCTGTTCTACAGTTTTCCCCACGGTTCCCCACTTTTTCCAATCTTTTCCCATGCTCCATTTGGTTCCCCTCTTTTTTGCAATATTCCCCACTGTTCCCCACTTTTTCCAATCTGTTCTCCCAGCTCCCTTTGGTTCCCCACTGCTGTGCAGTGTTCGCCACGGTTCCCGACTTTTTCCAACCTGTACCTCCTGTTCCCTTTGGTTCCCCTTTGTCCTGCAGAGTTCCCCACGGTTCCACACTTTTTCCAATCTGTTCGCCATACTCTCTTTGGTTCCCCTCTATTCTACACATTTCCCCACAGTTCCCCACTTTTTCCAATCTGTTCCCCCTGCTCCCTATGGTTCCTCTCCGTCCTGCACTGTCCTCCATGGTTTCCCAATTTTTCCAATCTCTTCCCCGTGCTCCTTTGGTTCCCCTCTGTTCTGCAGTGTTCCTAACGGTTCCCCACTTTTTCCAATTCGTTCCCCCTGCTTCCTTTGATTCCCCTCTGTTCTGCAGTGTTCCACACAGTTCCCCACTTTTTCCACTCCGTTCACCCTGCTCCCGTTGTTTCTCCACACTTCTGCATTTTTCCACACCGTTCCCCACTCTTCTGCAGTGTTCGCCACAGTTGCCCACTTTTTCCAACCTGTACCTCCTGTTCACTTTTGTTCCCCTCTGTTCTGCAGTTTTCCCCACAGTTCCCACTTTTTCCCATCTGTTCCCCCTGCTCCCTTTTGTTCCCCTCTATTCTGCAGTTTTGCCCACAGTTCCCACTTTTTCCCATCTGTTCCCCCCGCTCCCTTTGGTTCCTCTCGCTTCTGCATTTTTGCACACGGTTCCCCACTTTTTCCAATCCATTCCCCCTGCTTCCTTTGGCTCACCTCTGTCCTGCAGTGTTGCCCACGGTTCCCCACTTTTTCCAATCCGTTCCCCCTGCTCCCTTTCATTCCCCTCTGTCCTGAAGTATTCTCTACGGTTCCCCACTTTTTCCAATCTGATCCCCCTGCTCTCTTTGCTTCTCTTCTAATCTGCAGTGAATCCCACGGTTCCCCACTTTTCCGAACTGTTCCCCCTGCTCCCTTTGATTCCTCTCTGTTCTGCAGTGTTCCACACAGTTCCCCACTTTTTTCCAATCTGTTCCCTCTGCTCCTTTGGCTCCCCCCTGTTCTGCAGTTTTTCCCACGGTTCCCACTTTTTCCAATCTGTTCTCCCTGCTCCCTTTGGTTCCCCTCTATTCTGCAGTTTTCCATACAGTTCCCCACATTTTCCAATCCGTAACCCATGCTCCCTTTGGTTCTCCTGTGTCCTGCAGTGTTCCACACATTCCCGACTTTTTCCAATCTGTTCCACCTGCTCGCTTTGGTTCCCCACTGTTCTGCATTTTTCCACACATTTCCCCACTTTTTCCAATCTGTTCCCCCTGCTCCCATTGGTTCCCCTCTGTTCTGTAGAGTTCCCCACAGTTCCCCACTTTTTTCAATCCGTTCACCCTGTTCCCTTTGGTTCCCCTCTGTCCTGCAGTGTCCTTCACAGTTCCCCACTTTTTCCAATCCATTGCCCCTGCTCTCTTAGTTCCACTCTGTTCTACAGTTTTCCCCACGGTTCCTCACTTTTCCGAACTGTTCCCCCAGTTCCCTTTGGTTCCCCTTTGTCCTGCAGTGTTCGCCATGGTTCCCCACTTTTTCCAACCTGTTCCCCCTGCTCCGTTTGGTTCTCCTTTATTCTGCAGTGTTCCCCACGGTTCCCCACTTTTCCGAGCAGTTCCCCCTGCTCCCTTTGGTACCCCTCTATTCTGCAGTGTTCCACCCGGTTCCCTACATTTTCCAACCTGTATCTCTTGTTCCCTTTGGTTCCCATCTGTCCTGCAGTGTTCCCCACGGTTCCACACTTTTTCGAATCTGATCGCCGTGGTCTCTTTGGTTCCCCTCTATTCTGCAGTGTTCCCCACTGTTCCCCACATTTTCCAATCTGTTCCCCCTGCTACCTTTGGTTCCCCTCCATCCTGCACTGTCCTCCATGGTTTCCCAATTTTTCCAATCTCTTCCCCGTGCTCCTTTGCTTCCTCTCTGTTCTGCAGTGTCCCTCACGGTTCCCCACTTTTTCCAATCCGTTCCCCCTGCTTCCTTTGATTCCCCTCTGTTCTGCAGTGTTCCACACAGTTCCCCACTTTTTCCAATCTGTTCCCTCTGCTCCTTGGGCTCCCCACTGTTCTGCAGTTTTCCCCACGGTTCACACTTTTTCCAATCTGTTCCCCCTGCTCCCTTTGGTTCCCCTCTATTCTGCAGTTTTCCATACAGTTCCCCACATTTTCCAATCCGTTACCCATGCTCCCTTTGGTTCCCCTGTGTCCTGCAGTGATCCCCACAGTTCCCGACTTTTTCCAATCTGTTCCTCCTGCTTCCTTTGGTTCCCCACTGTTCTGCATTTTTCCACACAGTTCCCCACTTTTTCCAATCTGTTCCCCCAGCTCCCTTTGGCTCCCCACTGTTCTGCAGTGTTCCCCTCTTCTCCACTTTTTTCCAATTTGTTCGACCCGCTCCCATTGGTTCCCCTCTGTTCTGCAGAGTTCCCCACAGTTCCCCACTTGTTTCAATCCGTTCCCCCTTTTCCCTTTGGTTCCCCTCAGTTCTGCAGTGTCCTTCACAGTTCCCCACTTTTTCCAATCCATTCCCCCTGCTCTCTTAGTTCCACTCCGTTCTACAGTTTTCCCCATGGTTCCCCACTTTTTCCAATCTGTTCCCATGCTCCATTTGGTTCCCCTCTTTTTTGTAATATTCCCCACTGTTCCCCACTTTTTCCAATCTGTTCTCCCAGCTCCCTTTGGTTCCCCACTGTTCTGCAGTGTTCGCCACGGTTCCCGACTTTTTCCAACCTGTACCTCCTGTTCCCTTTTGTTCCCCTCTGTCCTGCAGTGTTCCCCACGGTTCCACACTTTTTCCAATCTGTTCCCCCTGCTCCCTTTGGTTCCCCTCTATTCTGCAGTGTTCCACCCGGTTCCCTACATTTTCCAACCTGTATCTCTTGTTCCCTTTGGTTCCCATCTGTCCTGCAGTGTTCCCCACGGTTCCACACTTTTTCGAATCTGATCGCCGTGGTCTCTTTGGTTCCCCTCTATTCTGCAGTGTTCCCCACTGTTCCCCACATTTTCCAATCTGTTCCCCCTGCTACCTTTGGTTCCCCTCCATCCTGCACTGTCCTCCATGGTTTCCCAATTTTTCCAATCTCTTCCCCGTGCTCCTTTGCTTCCTCTCTGTTCTGCAGTGTCCCTCACGGTTCCCCACTTTTTCCAATCCGTTCCCCCTGCTTCCTTTGATTCCCCTCTGTTCTGCAGTGTTCCACACAGTTCCCCACTTTTTCCAATCTGTTCCCTCTGCTCCTTGGGCTCCCCACTGTTCTGCAGTTTTCCCCACGGTTCACACTTTTTCCAATCTGTTCCCCCTGCTCCCTTTGGTTCCCCTCTATTCTGCAGTTTTCCATACAGTTCCCCACATTTTCCAATCCGTTACCCATGCTCCCTTTGGTTCCCCTGTGTCCTGCAGTGATCCCCACAGTTCCCGACTTTTTCCAATCTGTTCCTCCTGCTTCCTTTGGTTCCCCACTGTTCTGCATTTTTCCACACAGTTCCCCACTTTTTCCAATCTGTTCCCCCAGCTCCCTTTGGCTCCCCACTGTTCTGCAGTGTTCCCCTCTTCTCCACTTTTTTCCAATTTGTTCGACCCGCTCCCATTGGTTCCCCTCTGTTCTGCAGAGTTCCCCACAGTTCCCCACTTGTTTCAATCCGTTCCCCCTTTTCCCTTTGGTTCCCCTCAGTTCTGCAGTGTCCTTCACAGTTCCCCACTTTTTCCAATCCATTCCCCCTGCTCTCTTAGTTCCACTCCGTTCTACAGTTTTCCCCATGGTTCCCCACTTTTTCCAATTTGTTCGACCTGCTCCCATTGGTTCCCCTCTGTTCTGCAGAGTTCCCCACAGTTCCCCACTTTTTTCAATCCGTTCTTCCCGTTCCCTTTGATTCCCCTCTGTCCTGCAGTGTCCTTCACAGTTCCCCACTTTTTCCAATCCATTCCCCCTGCTCACTTAGTTCCACTCTGTTCTACAGTTTTCCCCACGGTTCCTCACTTTTGCGAACTGTTCCCCCTGTTCCCTTTGGTTCCCCTTTGTCCTGCAGTGTTCGCCATGGTTCCCCACTTTTTCCAACCTGTTCCCCCTGCTCCGTTTGGTTCTCCTTTATTCTGCAGTGTTCCCCACGGTTCCCCACTTTTCCGAGCTGTTCCCCCTGCTCCCTTTGGTTCCCCTCTATTCTGCAGTGTTCCACCCGGTTCCCTACATTTTCCAACCTGTATCTCTTGTTCCCTTTGGTTCCCATCTGTCCTGCAGTGTTCCCCACGGTTCCACACTTTTTCTAATCTGATCGCCGTGCTCTCTTTGGTTCCCATCTATTCTGCAGTGTTCCCCACTGTTCCCCACATTTTCCAATCTGTTCCCCCTGCTACCTTTGGTTCCCCTCCATCCTGCACTGTCCTCCATGGTTTCCCAATTTTTCCAATCTCTTCCCCATGCTCCTTTGCTTCCTCTCTGTTCTGCAGTGTCCCTCACGGTTCCCCACTTTTTCCAATCCGTTCACCCTGCTTCCTTTGATTCCCCTCTATTCTGCAGTTTTCCATACAGTTCCCCACATTTTCCAATCCATTACCCATGCTCCCTTTGGTTCCCCTGTGTCCTGCAGTGATCCCCACAGTTCCCGACTTTTTCCAATCAGTTCCTCCTGCTCCCTTTGGTTCCCCACTGTTCTGCATTTTTCCACACAGTTCCGCACTTTTTCCAATCTGTTCCCCCTGCTCCCTTTGGCTCCCCACTGTTCTGCAGTGTTCCCCTCTTCTCCACTTTTTTCCAATTTGTTCGACCCGCTCCCATTGGTTCCCCTCTGTTCTGCAGAGTTCCCCACAGTTCCCCACTTTTTTCAATCCGTTCCCCCTTTTCCCTTTGGTTCCCCTCTGTCCTGCAGTGTCCTTCACAGTTCCCCACTTTTTCCAATCCATTCCCCCTGCTCTCTTAGTTCCACTCTGTTCTACAGTTTTCCCCATGGTTCCCCACATTTTCCAATCTGTTCCCATGCTCCATTTGGTTCCCCTCTTTTTTGTAATATTCCCCACTGTTCCCCACTTTTTCCAATCTGTTCTCCCAGCTCCCTTTGGTTCCCCACTGTTCTGCAGTGTTCGCCACGGTTCCCGACTTTTTCCAACCTGTACCTCCTGTTCCCTTTGGTTCCCCTCTGTCCTGCAGTGTTCCCCACGGTTCCACACTTTTTCCAATCTGTTCGCCATACTCTCTTTGGTTCCCCTCTGTTCTGCAGTGTTCCCCACTTCTCCACTTTTTTCCAATTTGTTCGACCTGCTCCCATTGGTTCCCCTCTGTTCTGCAGAGTTCCCCACAGTTCCCCACTTTTTTCAATCCGTTCTTCCCGTTCCCTTTGATTCCCCTCTGTTCTGCAGTGTCCTTCACAGTTCCCCACTTTTTCCAATCCATTTCCCCTGCTCTCTTGGTTCCCCTATGTTCTACAGTTTTCCCCACGTTTCCCCACTTTTTCCAATCTGTTCGCCGTGCTCCCTTTGGTTCCCCTCTGTTCTACACATTTCCCCACAGTTCCCCACTTTTTCCAATCTGTTTCCCCTGCTCCCTTTGGTTCCCCTCCGTCCTGCACTGTCCTCCATGGTTTCCCAATTTTTCCAATCTCTTCCCCTGCTCCTTTGGTTCCCCTCTGTTCGGCAGTGTTCCTAACGGTTCCTCACTTTTTCCAATCCGTTCCCCCTGCTTCCTTTGATTCCCCTCTGTTCTGCAGTGTTCCACACAGTTCCACACTTTTTCAACGCCGTTCACCCTGCTCCCGTTGTTTCTCGACTCTTCTGCATTTTTCCACACCGTTCCCCACTGTTCTGCAGTGTTCGCCACGGTTCCCCACTTTTTCCAATCTGTACCTCCTGTTCCCTTTGGTTCCCCTCTGTTCTGCAGTTTTCCCCACGGTTCCCTACTTTTCCGAGCTGTTCCCCCTGCTCCCTTCGTTCCGCACTCTTCTGCAGATGTCCCCACGGTTCTCCACATTTTTTCCAATCTGTTCCCCCTGCTCCCTTTGGTTCCATTCTGTCCTTCAGTGTTCCCCAAGATTCCCCACTTTTTCCAATCTGTTCTCCCTGCTCCCTTTGGTTCCCCTCTGTCCTGCAGTGTTCCCCACGGCTCCACACTTTTTCCAATCTGTTCGCCGTGCTCTCTTTGCTTCCCCTCTGTTATACACATTTCCCACAGTTCCCCAATTTTTCCAATCTGTTCCCCCTATGGCATTTGGTTCCCATCTGTTCTGCAGTGTTCCCCACGGTTCCCCTGTTTTTCCAATCTGTACCCTGTGCTCCCTTTGGTTTTCCTCTGTTCTGCAGTGCTCCCCATGGTTCCACACTTTTTCCAAACTGTTCCACCTGCTCCCATTGATTCCCCACTGTTCTGCATTGTTCGCCACGGTTCCCTACTTTTCTGAGCTGTTCCCCCGCTCCCCTTCGTTCCGCACTCTTCTGCAGGTGTCCCCACGGTTCTCCACATTTTTTCCAATCTGCTCCCCCTGCTCCCTTTGGTTCCCCTCTGTCCTGCAGTGTTCCCAAAGATTCCCCACATTTTCCAATCTGTTCTCTCTGCTCCCTTTGGTTCCCCTCTGTCCTGCAGTGTTCCCCACGGCTGCACACTTTTTCCAATCTGTTCGCCGTGCTCTCTTTGTTTCCCCTCTGTTCTACACATTTCCCCACTGTTCCCTACTTTTTCCCATCTGTTCCCCCTGCTCCCTTTGGCTCCCCTCTATTCTGCAGTTTTCCCAACAGTTCCCACTTTTTCCCATCTGTTCCCCCTGCTCCCTTTGGTTCCCCTCTGTCCTGCCGTGTTCCCCACGCTTCCCCACTTTTTCCAATCTGTACCCCCTGCTCTCTTTGGTTCCCCTCACTTCTGCATTTTTCCACACGGTTCCCCACTTTTTCCAATCCATTCCCCCTGCTTCCTTTGGCTCACCTCTGTCCTGCAGTGTTGCCCACGGTTCCCCACTTTTTCCAATCCGTTCCCCCTGCTCCCTTTCGTTCCCCTCTGTCCTGAAGTATTCTCCATGGTTCCCCACTTTTCCAATCTGTTCCCCCTGCTCCCTTTGCTTCTCCTCTAATCTGCAGTGTTCTCCACGGTTCCCCACTTTTCTGAACTGTTCCCCCTGCTCCGTTTCGTTCCCCACTGTCCTGCAGTGTTCGCCACGGTTCCCCACTTTTTCCAACCTGTACCTCCTGTTCCCTTTGGTTCCCCTTTGTCCTGCAGTGTTCCCCACAGTTCCCCACTTTTTCCAATGTGTTCCCCCTGCTCCGTTTGGTTCTCCTTTATTCTGCAGTGTTCCCCACGGTTCCCCACTTTTCCGAGCTGTTCCCCCTGCTCCCTTTGGTTCCCCTCTATTCTGCAGTGTTCCCCCCGGTTCCCTACATTTTATAACATGTATCTCCTGTTCCCTTTGGTTCCCATCTGTCCTGCAGTGTTCCCCACGGTTCCACACTTTTTCTAATCTGATCACCGTGCTCTCTTTGGTTCCCCTCTATTCTGCAGTGTTCCCCACAGTTCCCCACATTTTCCAATCTGTTCACCCTGCTACCTTTGGTTCCCCTCCATCCTGCACTGTCCTCCATGGTTTCCCAATTTTTCCACTCTCTTCCCCGTGCTCCTTTGCTTCCTCTCTGTTGTACAGTGTTCCTAACGGTTCCCCACTTTTTCCAATCCGTTCCCCCTGCTTCCTTTGATTCCCCTCTGTTCTGCAGTGTTCCCCACAATTCCCGACTTTTTGCAATCTGTTTCTCGTGCTCCCTTTGGTTCCCCACTGTTCTGCATTTTTCCACACAGTTCCCCACTTTTTCCAATCTGTTCCCCCTGCTCCCTTTGGCTCCCCACTGTTCTGCAGTGTTCCCCACTTCTCCACTTTTTTCCAATTTGTTCGACCTGCTCCCATTGGTTCCCCTCTGTTCTGCAGAGTTCCCCACAGTTCCCCACTTTTTCCAATCCATTCCCCCTGCTCTCTTAGTTCCACTCTGTTCTACAGTTTTCCCCATGGTTCCCCACTTTTTCCAATCTTTTCCCATGCTCCATTTGGTTCCCCTCTTTTTTGCAATATTCCCCACTGTTCCCCACTTTTTCCAATCTGTTCTCCCAGCTCCCTTTGGTTCCCCACTGCTGTGCAGTGTTCGCCACGGTTCCCGACTTTTTCCAACCTGTACCTCCTGTTCCCTTTGGTTCCCCTTTGTCCTGCAGAGTTCCCCACGGTTCCACACTTTTTCCAATCTGTTCGCCATACTCTCTTTGGTTCCCCTCTATTCTACACATTTCCCCACAGTTCCCCACTTTTTCCAATCTGTTCCCCCTGCTCCCTATGGTTCCTCTCCGTCCTGCACTGTCCTCCATGGTTTCCCAATTTTTCCAATCTCTTCCCCGTGCTCCTTTGGTTCCCCTCTGTTCTGCAGTGTTCCTAACGGTTCCCCACTTTTTCCAATTCGTTCCCCCTGCTTCCTTTGATTCCCCTCTGTTCTGCAGTGTTCCACACAGTTCCCCACTTTTTCCACTCCGTTCACCCTGCTCCCGTTGTTTCTCCACACTTCTGCATTTTTCCACACCGTTCCCCACTCTTCTGCAGTGTTCGCCACAGTTGCCCACTTTTTCCAACCTGTACCTCCTGTTCACTTTTGTTCCCCTCTGTTCTGCAGTTTTCCCCACAGTTCCCACTTTTTCCCATCTGTTCCCCCTGCTCCCTTTTGTTCCCCTCTATTCTGCAGTTTTGCCCACAGTTCCCACTTTTTCCCATCTGTTCCCCCTGCTCCCTTTGGTTCCCCTCGCTTCTGCATTTTTGCACACGGTTCCCCACTTTTTCCAATCCATTCCCCCTGCTTCCTTTGGCTCACCTCTGTCCTGCAGTGTTGCCCACGGTTCCCCACTTTTTCCAATCCGTTCCCCCTGCTCCCTTTCGTTCCCCTCTGTCCTGAAGTATTCTCTGCGGTTCCCCACTTTTTCCAATCTGATCCCCCTGCTCTCTTTGCTTCTCTTCTAATCTGCAGTGAATCCCACGGTTCCCCACTTTTCCGAACTGTTCCCCCTGCTCCCTTTGGTTCCCCACTATTCTGTAGTGTTCGCCACGGTTCCCCACTTTTTCCAACCTGTACCTCCTGTTCCCTTTGGTTCCCCTTTGTCCTGCAGTGTTCCCAACAGTTCCCCACTTTTTCCAATCTGTTCCCCCTGCTCCGTTTGGTTCTCCTTTATTCTGCAGTGTTCCCCACGGTTCCCCACTTTTCTGAGCTGTTCCCCCTGCTCCCTTTGGTTCCCCTCTATTCTGCAGTGTTCCCCCCGCTTTACTACATTTTCCAACCTGTATCTCCTGTTCCCTTTGGTTCCCATCTGTCCTGCAGTGTTCCCCACGGTTCCACACTTTTTCTAATCTGATCGCCGTGCTCTCTTTGGTTCCCCTCTATTCTGCAGTGTTCCACACAGTTCCCCACATTTTCCAATCTGTTCCCCCTGCTCCCTTTGGTTCCCCTCTGTCCTGCACTCTCCTCCATGTTTTCCCAATTTTTCCAATCTCTTCCCCGTGCTCCTTTGCTTCCTCTCTGTTCTGCAGTGTTCCTAACGGTTCCCCACTTTTTCCAATCCGTTCCCCCTGCTTCCTTTGATTCCCCTCTGTTCTGCAGTGTTCCACACAGTTCCCCACTTTTTCCAATCTGTTCCCTCTGCTCCTTGGGCTCCCCACTGTTCTGCAGTTTTCCCTTCGGTTCCCACTTTTTCCAAGCTGTTCCCTCTGCTCCCTTTGGTTCCCCTCTATTCTGCAGTTTTCCATACAGTTCCCCACATTTTCCAATCCGTTACCCATGCTCCCTTTGGTTCCCCTGTGTCCTGCAGTGTTCCGCACAGTTCCCGACTTTTTCCAATCTGTTCCTCCTGCTCCCTTTGGTACCCCACTGTTCTGCATTTTTCGACACAGTTCCCCACTTTTTCCAATCCGTTCCCCCTGCTTCCTTTGATTCCTCTCTGTTCTGCAGTGTTCCACACAGTTCCCCACTTTTTTCCAATCTGTTCCCTCTGCTCCTTGGGCTCCCCCCAGTTCTGCAGTTTTTGCGACGGTTCCCCCTTTTTCCAATCTGTTCTCCCTGCTCCCTTTGGTTCCCCTCTATTCTGCAGTTTTCCATACAGTTCCCCACATTTTCCAATCCGTAACCCATGCTCCCTTTGGTTCTCCTGTGTCCTGCAGTGTTCCGCAAATTCCCGACTTTTTCCAATCTGTTCCACCTGCTCGCTTTGGTTCCCCACTGTTCTGCATTTTTCCACACATTTCCCCACTTTTTCCAATCTGTTCCCCCTGCTCCCTTTGGCTCCCCACTGTTCTGCAGTGTTCCCCACTTCACCACTTTTTTCCAATTTGTTCGACCTGCTCCCATTGGTTCCCCTCTGTTCTGCAGAGTTCCCCACAGTTCCCCACTTTTTTCAATCCGTTCCCCCTGTTCCCTTTGGTTCCCCTCTGTCCTGCAGTGTCCTTCACAGTTCCCCACTTTTTCCAATCCATTGCCCCTGCTCTCTTAGTTCCACTCTGTTCTACAGTTTTCCCCACGGTTCCTCACTTTTCCGATCTGTTCCCCCTGCTCCCTTTGGTTCCCCTTTGTCCTGCAGTGTTCGCCATGGTTCCCCACTTTTTCCAACCTGTTCCCCCTGCTCCGTTTAGTTCTCCTTTATTCTGCAGTGTTCCCCACGGTTCCCCACTTTTCCGAGCTGTTCCCCCTGCTCCCTTTGGTACCCCTCTATTCTGCAGTGTTCCACCCGGTTCCCTACATTTTCCAACCTGTATCTCTTGTTCCCTTTGGTTCCCATCTGTCCTGCAGTGTTCCCCACGGTTCCACACTTTTTCTAATCTGATCGCCGTGCTCTCTTTGGTTCCCCTCTATTCTGCAGTGTTCCCCACTGTTCCCCACATTTTCCAATCTGTTCCCCCTGCTACCTTTGGTTCCCCTCCATCCTGCACTGTCCTCCATGGTTTCCCAATTTTTCTAATCTCTTCCCCGTGCTCCTTTGCTTCCTCTCTGTTCTGCAGTGTTCCTCACGGTTCCCCACTTTTTCCAATCTGTTCCCCCTGCTCCCTTTGGCTCCCCACTGTTCTGCAGTGTTCCCCTCTTCTCCACTTTTTTCCAAATTGTTCGACCCGCTCCCATTGGTTCCCCTCTGTTCTGCAGAGTTCCCCACAGTTCCCCACTTTTTTCAATCCGTTCCCCCTTTTCCCTTTGGTTCCCCTCTGTCCTGCAGAGTTCCCCACAGTTCCCCACTTTTTCCAATCCATTCCCCCTGCTCTCTTAGTTCCACTCTGTTCTACAGTTTTCCCCACGGTTCCCCACTTTTTCCAATCTTTTCCCATGCTCCATTTGGTTCCCCTCTTTTTTGCAATATTCCCCACTGTTCCCCACTTTTTCCAATCTGTTCTCCCAGCTCCCTTTGGTTCCCCACTGCTGTGCAGTGTTCGCCACGGTTCCCGACTTTTTCCAACCTGTACCTCCTGTTCCCTTTGGTTCCCCTTTGTCCTGCAGAGTTCCCCACGGTTCCACACTTTTTCCAATCTGTTCGCCATACTCTCTTTGGTTCCCCTCTATTCTACACATTTCCCCACAGTTCCCCACTTTTTCCAATCTGTTCCCCCTGCTCCCTATGGTTCCTCTCCGTCCTGCACTGTCCTCCATGGTTTCCCAATTTTTCCAATCTCTTCCCCGTGCTCCTTTGGTTCCCCTCTGTTCTGCAGTGTTCCTAACGGTTCCCCACTTTTTCCAATTCGTTCCCCCTGCTTCCTTTGATTCCCCTCTGTTCTGCAGTGTTCCACACAGTTCCCCACTTTTTCCACTCCGTTCACCCTGCTCCCGTTGTTTCTCCACACTTCTGCATTTTTCCACACCGTTCCCCACTCTTCTGCAGTGTTCGCCACAGTTGCCCACTTTTTCCAACCTGTACCTCCTGTTCACTTTTGTTCCCCTCTGTTCTGCAGTTTTCCCCACAGTTCCCACTTTTTCCCATCTGTTCCCCCTGCTCCCTTTTGTTCCCCTCTATTCTGCAGTTTTGCCCACAGTTCCCACTTTTTCCCATCTGTTCCCCCCGCTCCCTTTGGTTCCTCTCGCTTCTGCATTTTTGCACACGGTTCCCCACTTTTTCCAATCCATTCCCCCTGCTTCCTTTGGCTCACCTCTGTCCTGCAGTGTTGCCCACGGTTCCCCACTTTTTCCAATCCGTTCCCCCTGTTCCCTTTCATTCCCCTCTGTCCTGAAGTATTCTCTACGGTTCCCCACTTTTTCCAATCTGATCCCCCTGCTCTCTTTGCTTCTCTTCTAATCTGCAGTGAATCCCACGGTTCCCCACTTTTCCGAACTGTTCCCCCTGCTCCCTTTGATTCCTCTCTGTTCTGCAGTGTTCCACACAGTTCCCCACTTTTTTCCAATCTGTTCCCTCTGCTCCTTTGGCTCCCCCCTGTTCTGCAGTTTTTCCCACGGTTCCCACTTTTTCCAATCTGTTCTCCCTGCTCCCTTTGGTTCCCCTCTATTCTGCAGTTTTCCATACAGTTCCCCACATTTTCCAATCCGTAACCCATGCTCCCTTTGGTTCTCCTGTGTCCTGCAGTGTTCCACACATTCCCGACTTTTTCCAATCTGTTCCACCTGCTCGCTTTGGTTCCCCACTGTTCTGCATTTTTCCACACATTTCCCACCTTTTTCCAATCTGTTCCCCCTGCTCCCATTGGTTCCCCTCTGTTCTGTAGAGTTCCCCACAGTTCCCCACTTTTTTCAATCCGTTCACCCTGTTCCCTTTGGTTCCCCTCTGTCCTGCAGTGTCCTTCACAGTTCCCCACTTTTTCCAATCCATTGCCCCTGCTCTCTTAGTTCCACTCTGTTCTACAGTTTTCCCCACGGTTCCTCACTTTTCCGAACTGTTCCCCCAGTTCCCTTTGGTTCCCCTTTGTCCTGCAGTGTTCGCCATGGTTCCCCACTTTTTCCAACCTGTTCCCCCTGCTCCGTTTGGTTCTCCTTTATTCTGCAGTGTTCCCCACGGTTCCCCACTTTTCCGAGCAGTTCCCCCTGCTCCCTTTGGTACCCCTCTATTCTGCAGTGTTCCACCCGGTTCCCTACATTTTCCAACCTGTATCTCTTGTTCCCTTTGGTTCCCATCTGTCCTGCAGTGTTCCCCACGGTTCCACACTTTTTCGAATCTGATCGCCGTGGTCTCTTTGGTTCCCCTCTATTCTGCAGTGTTCCCCACTGTTCCCCACATTTTCCAATCTGTTCCCCCTGCTACCTTTGGTTCCCCTCCATCCTGCACTGTCCTCCATGGTTTCCCAATTTTTCCAATCTCTTCCCCATGCTCCTTTGCTTCCTCTCTGTTCTGCAGTGTCCCTCACGGTTCCCCACTTTTTCCAATCCGTTCCCCCTGCTTCCTTTGATTCCCCTCTGTTCTGCAGTGTTCCACACAGTTCCCCACTTTTTCCAATCTGTTCCCTCTGCTCCTTGGGCTCCCCACTGTTCTGCAGTTTTCCCCACGGTTCACACTTTTTCCAATCTGTTCCCCCTGCTCCCTTTGGTTCCCCTCTATTCTGCAGTTTTCCATACAGTTCCCCACATTTTCCAATCCGTTACCCATGCTCCCTTTGGTTCCCCTGTGTCCTGCAGTGATCCCCACAGTTCCCGACTTTTTCCAATCTGTTCCTCCTGCTTCCTTTGGTTCCCCACTGTTCTGCATTTTTCCACACAGTTCCCCACTTTTTCCAATCTGTTCCCCCAGCTCCCTTTGGCTCCCCACTGTTCTGCAGTGTTCCCCTCTTCTCCACTTTTTTCCAATTTGTTCGACCCGCTCCCATTGGTTCCCCTCTGTTCTGCAGAGTTCCCCACAGTTCCCCACTTGTTTCAATCCGTTCCCCCTTTTCCCTTTGGTTCCCCTCAGTTCTGCAGTGTCCTTCACAGTTCCCCACTTTTTCCAATCCATTCCCCCTGCTCTCTTAGTTCCACTCCGTTCTACAGTTTTCCCCATGGTTCCCCACTTTTTCCAATCTGTTCCCATGCTCCATTTGGTTCCCCTCTTTTTTGTAATATTCCCCACTGTTCCCCACTTTTTCCAATCTGTTCTCCCAGCTCCCTTTGGTTCCCCACTGTTCTGCAGTGTTCGCCACGGTTCCCGACTTTTTCCAACCTGTACCTCCTGTTCCCTTTTGTTCCCCTCTGTCCTGCAGTGTTCCCCACGGTTCCACACTTTTTCCAATCTGTTCCCCCTGCTCCCTTTGGTTCCCCTCTATTCTGCAGTGTTCCACCCGGTTCCCTACATTTTCCAACCTGTATCTCTTGTTCCCTTTGGTTCCCATCTGTCCTGCAGTGTTCCCCACGGTTCCACACTTTTTCGAATCTGATCGCCGTGGTCTCTTTGGTTCCCCTCTATTCTGCAGTGTTCCCCACTGTTCCCCACATTTTCCAATCTGTTCCCCCTGCTACCTTTGGTTCCCCTCCATCCTGCACTGTCCTCCATGGTTTCCCAATTTTTCCAATCTCTTCCCCGTGCTCCTTTGCTTCCTCTCTGTTCTGCAGTGTCCCTCACGGTTCCCCACTTTTTCCAATCCGTTCCCCCTGCTTCCTTTGATTCCCCTCTGTTCTGCAGTGTTCCACACAGTTCCCCACTTTTTCCAATCTGTTCCCTCTGCTCCTTGGGCTCCCCACTGTTCTGCAGTTTTCCCCACGGTTCACACTTTTTCCAATCTGTTCCCCCTGCTCCCTTTGGTTCCCCTCTATTCTGCAGTTTTCCATACAGTTCCCCACATTTTCCAATCCGTTACCCATGCTCCCTTTGGTTCCCCTGTGTCCTGCAGTGATCCCCACAGTTCCCGACTTTTTCCAATCTGTTCCTCCTGCTTCCTTTGGTTCCCCACTGTTCTGCATTTTTCCACACAGTTCCCCACTTTTTCCAATCTGTTCCCCCAGCTCCCTTTGGCTCCCCACTGTTCTGCAGTGTTCCCCTCTTCTCCACTTTTTTCCAATTTGTTCGACCCGCTCCCATTGGTTCCCCTCTGTTCTGCAGAGTTCCCCACAGTTCCCCACTTGTTTCAATCCGTTCCCCCTTTTCCCTTTGGTTCCCCTCAGTTCTGCAGTGTCCTTCACAGTTCCCCACTTTTTCCAATCCATTCCCCCTGCTCTCTTAGTTCCACTCCGTTCTACAGTTTTCCCCATGGTTCCCCACTTTTTCCAATTTGTTCGACCTGCTCCCATTGGTTCCCCTCTGTTCTGCAGAGTTCCCCACAGTTCCCCACTTTTTTCAATCCGTTCTTCCCGTTCCCTTTGATTCCCCTCTGTCCTGCAGTGTCCTTCACAGTTCCCCACTTTTTCCAATCCATTCCCCCTGCTCACTTAGTTCCACTCTGTTCTACAGTTTTCCCCACGGTTCCTCACTTTTGCGAACTGTTCCCCCTGTTCCCTTTGGTTCCCCTTTGTCCTGCAGTGTTCGCCATGGTTCCCCACTTTTTCCAACCTGTTCCCCCTGCTCCGTTTGGTTCTCCTTTATTCTGCAGTGTTCCCCACGGTTCCCCACTTTTCCGAGCTGTTCCCCCTGCTCCCTTTGGTTCCCCTCTATTCTGCAGTGTTCCACCCGGTTCCCTACATTTTCCAACCTGTATCTCTTGTTCCCTTTGGTTCCCATCTGTCCTGCAGTGTTCCCCACGGTTCCACACTTTTTCTAATCTGATCGCCGTGCTCTCTTTGGTTCCCATCTATTCTGCAGTGTTCCCCACTGTTCCCCACATTTTCCAATCTGTTCCCCCTGCTACCTTTGGTTCCCCTCCATCCTGCACTGTCCTCCATGGTTTCCCAATTTTTCCAATCTCTTCCCCATGCTCCTTTGCTTCCTCTCTGTTCTGCAGTGTCCCTCACGGTTCCCCACTTTTTCCAATCCGTTCACCCTGCTTCCTTTGATTCCCCTCTATTCTGCAGTTTTCCATACAGTTCCCCACATTTTCCAATCCATTACCCATGCTCCCTTTGGTTCCCCTGTGTCCTGCAGTGATCCCCACAGTTCCCGACTTTTTCCAATCTGTTCCTCCTGCTCCCTTTGGTTCCCCACTGTTCTGCATTTTTCCACACAGTTCCGCACTTTTTCCAATCTGTTCCCCCTGCTCCCTTTGGCTCCCCACTGTTCTGCAGTGTTCCCCTCTTCTCCACTTTTTTCCAATTTGTTCGACCCGCTCCCATTGGTTCCCCTCTGTTCTGCAGAGTTCCCCACAGTTCCCCACTTTTTTCAATCCGTTCCCCCTTTTCCCTTTGGTTCCCCTCTGTCCTGCAGTGTCCTTCACAGTTCCCCACTTTTTCCAATCCATTCCCCCTGCTCTCTTAGTTCCACTCTGTTCTACAGTTTTCCCCATGGTTCCCCACATTTTCCAATCTGTTCCCATGCTCCATTTGGTTCCCCTCTTTTTTGTAATATTCCCCACTGTTCCCCACTTTTTCCAATCTGTTCTCCCAGCTCCCTTTGGTTCCCCACTGTTCTGCAGTGTTCGCCACGGTTCCCGACTTTTTCCAACCTGTACCTCCTGTTCCCTTTGGTTCCCCTCTGTCCTGCAGTGTTCCCCACGGTTCCACACTTTTTCCAATCTGTTCGCCATACTCTCTTTGGTTCCCCTCTGTTCTGCAGTGTTCCCCACTTCTCCACTTTTTTCCAATTTGTTCGACCTGCTCCCATTGGTTCCCCTCTGTTCTGCAGAGTTCCCCACAGTTCCCCACTTTTTTCAATCCGTTCTTCCCGTTCCCTTTGATTCCCCTCTGTTCTGCAGTGTCCTTCACAGTTCCCCACTTTTTCCAATCCATTTCCCCTGCTCTCTTGGTTCCCCTATGTTCTACAGTTTTCCCCACGTTTCCCCACTTTTTCCAATCTGTTCGCCGTGCTCCCTTTGGTTCCCCTCTGTTCTACACATTTCCCCACAGTTCCCCACTTTTTCCAATCTGTTTCCCCTGCTCCCTTTGGTTCCCCTCCGTCCTGCACTGTCCTCCATGGTTTCCCAATTTTTCCAATCTCTTCCCCTGCTCCTTTGGTTCCCCTCTGTTCGGCAGTGTTCCTAACGGTTCCTCACTTTTTCCAATCCGTTCCCCCTGCTTCCTTTGATTCCCCTCTGTTCTGCAGTGTTCCACACAGTTCCACACTTTTTCAACGCCGTTCACCCTGCTCCCGTTGTTTCTCGACTCTTCTGCATTTTTCCACACCGTTCCCCACTGTTCTGCAGTGTTCGCCACGGTTCCCCACTTTTTCCAATCTGTACCTCCTGTTCCCTTTGGTTCCCCTCTGTTCTGCAGTTTTCCCCACGGTTCCCTACTTTTCCGAGCTGTTCCCCCTGCTCCCTTCGTTCCGCACTCTTCTGCAGATGTCCCCACGGTTCTCCACATTTTTTCCAATCTGTTCCCCCTGCTCCCTTTGGTTCCATTCTGTCCTTCAGTGTTCCCCAAGATTCCCCACTTTTTCCAATCTGTTCTCCCTGCTCCCTTTGGTTCCCCTCTGTCCTGCAGTGTTCCCCACGGCTCCACACTTTTTCCAATCTGTTCGCCGTGCTCTCTTTGCTTCCCCTCTGTTATACACATTTCCCACAGTTCCCCAATTTTTCCAATCTGTTCCCCCTATGGCATTTGGTTCCCATCTGTTCTGCAGTGTTCCCCACGGTTCCCCTGTTTTTCCAATCTGTACCCTGTGCTCCCTTTGGTTTTCCTCTGTTCTGCAGTGCTCCCCATGGTTCCACACTTTTTCCAAACTGTTCCACCTGCTCCCATTGATTCCCCACTGTTCTGCATTGTTCGCCACGGTTCCCTACTTTTCTGAGCTGTTCCCCCGCTCCCCTTCGTTCCGCACTCTTCTGCAGGTGTCCCCACGGTTCTCCACATTTTTTCCAATCTGTTCCCCCTGCTCCCTTTGGTTCCCCTCTGTCCTGCAGTGTTCCCAAAGATTCCCCACATTTTCCAATCTGTTCTCTCTGCTCCCTTTGGTTCCCCTCTGTCCTGCAGTGTTCCCCACGGCTGCACACTTTTTCCAATCTGTTCGCCGTGCTCTCTTTGTTTCCCCTCTGTTCTACACATTTCCCCACTGTTCCCTACTTTTTCCCATCTGTTCCCCCTGCTCCCTTTGGCTCCCCTCTATTCTGCAGTTTTCCCAACAGTTCCCACTTTTTCCCATCTGTTCCCCCTGCTCCCTTTGGTTCCCCTCTGTCCTGCCGTGTTCCCCACGCTTCCCCACTTTTTCCAATCTGTACCCCCTGCTCTCTTTGGTTCCCCTCACTTCTGCATTTTTCCACACGGTTCCCCACTTTTTCCAATCCATTCCCCCTGCTTCCTTTGGCTCACCTCTGTCCTGCAGTGTTGCCCACGGTTCCCCACTTTTTCCAATCCGTTCCCCCTGCTCCCTTTCGTTCCCCTCTGTCCTGAAGTATTCTCCATGGTTCCCCACTTTTCCAATCTGTTCCCCCTGCTCCCTTTGCTTCTCCTCTAATCTGCAGTGTTCTCCACGGTTCCCCACTTTTCTGAACTGTTCCCCCTGCTCCGTTTCGTTCCCCACTGTCCTGCAGTGTTCGCCACGGTTCCCCACTTTTTCCAACCTGTACCTCCTGTTCCCTTTGGTTCCCCTTTGTCCTGCAGTGTTCCCCACAGTTCCCCACTTTTTCCAATGTGTTCCCCCTGCTCCGTTTGGTTCTCCTTTATTCTGCAGTGTTCCCCACGGTTCCCCACTTTTCCGAGCTGTTCCCCCTGCTCCCTTTGGTTCCCCTCTATTCTGCAGTGTTCCCCCCGGTTCCCTACATTTTATAACATGTATCTCCTGTTCCCTTTGGTTCCCATCTGTCCTGCAGTGTTCCCCACGGTTCCACACTTTTTCTAATCTGATCACCGTGCTCTCTTTGGTTCCCCTCTATTCTGCAGTGTTCCCCACAGTTCCCCACATTTTCCAATCTGTTCACCCTGCTACCTTTGGTTCCCCTCCATCCTGCACTGTCCTCCATGGTTTCCCAATTTTTCCACTCTCTTCCCCGTGCTCCTTTGCTTCCTCTCTGTTGTACAGTGTTCCTAACGGTTCCCCACTTTTTCCAATCCGTTCCCCCTGCTTCCTTTGATTCCCCTCTGTTCTGCAGTGTTCCCCACAATTCCCGACTTTTTGCAATCTGTTTCTCGTGCTCCCTTTGGTTCCCCACTGTTCTGCATTTTTCCACACAGTTCCCCACTTTTTCCAATCTGTTCCCCCTGCTCCCTTTGGCTCCCCATTGTTCTGCAGTGTTCCCCACTTCTCCACTTTTTTCCAATTTGTTCGACCTGCTCCCATTGGTTCCCCTCTGTTCTGCAGAGTTCCCCACAGTTCCCCACTTTTTCCAATCCATTCCCCCTGCTCTCTTAGTTCCACTCTGTTCTACAGTTTTCCCCACGGTTCCCCACTTTTTCCAATCTTTTCCCATGCTCCATTTGGTTCCCCTCTTTTTTGCAATATTCCCCACTGTTCCCCACTTTTTCCAATCTGTTCTCCCAGCTCCCTTTGGTTCCCCACTGCTGTGCAGTGTTCGCCACGGTTCCCGACTTTTTCCAACCTGTACCTCCTGTTCCCTTTGGTTCCCCTTTGTCCTGCAGAGTTCCCCACGGTTCCACACTTTTTCCAATCTGTTCGCCATACTCTCTTTGGTTCCCCTCTATTCTACACATTTCCCCACAGTTCCCCACTTTTTCCAATCTGTTCCCCCTGCTCCCTATGGTTCCTCTCCGTCCTGCACTGTCCTCCATGGTTTCCCAATTTTTCCAATCTCTTCCCCGTGCTCCTTTGGTTCCCCTCTGTTCTGCAGTGTTCCTAACGGTTCCCCACTTTTTCCAATTCGTTCCCCCTGCTTCCTTTGATTCCCCTCTGTTCTGCAGTGTTCCACACAGTTCCCCACTTTTTCCACTCCGTTCACCCTGCTCCCGTTGTTTCTCCACACTTCTGCATTTTTCCACACCGTTCCCCACTCTTCTGCAGTGTTCGCCACAGTTGCCCACTTTTTCCAACCTGTACCTCCTGTTCACTTTTGTTCCCCTCTGTTCTGCAGTTTTCCCCACAGTTCCCACTTTTTCCCATCTGTTCCCCCTGCTCCCTTTTGTTCCCCTCTATTCTGCAGTTTTGCCCACAGTTCCCACTTTTTCCCATCTGTTCCCCCCGCTCCCTTTGGTTCCTCTCGCTTCTGCATTTTTGCACACGGTTCCCCACTTTTTCCAATCCATTCCCCCTGCTTCCTTTGGCTCACCTCTGTCCTGCAGTGTTGCCCACGGTTCCCCACTTTTTCCAATCCGTTCCCCCTGCTCCCTTTCATTCCCCTCTGTCCTGAAGTATTCTCTACGGTTCCCCACTTTTTCCAATCTGATCCCCCTGCTCTCTTTGCTTCTCTTCTAATCTGCAGTGAATCCCACGGTTCCCCACTTTTCCGAACTGTTCCCCCTGCTCCCTTTGATTCCTCTCTGTTCTGCAGTGTTCCACACAGTTCCCCACTTTTTTCCAATCTGTTCCCTCTGCTCCTTGGGCTCCCCCCTGTTCTGCAGTTTTTCCCACGGTTCCCACTTTTTCCAATCTGTTCTCCCTGCTCCCTTTGGTTCCCCTCTATTCTGCAGTTTTCCATACAGTTCCCCACATTTTCCAATCCGTAACCCATGCTCCCTTTGGTTCTCCTGTGTCCTGCAGTGTTCCGCACATTCCCGACTTTTTCCAATCTGTTCCACCTGCTCGCTTTGGTTCCCCACTGTTCTGCATTTTTCCACACATTTCCCCACTTTTTCCAATCTGTTCCCCCTGCTCCCATTGGTTCCCCTCTGTTCTGTAGAGTTCCCCACAGTTCCCCACTTTTTTCAATCCGTTCCCCCTGTTCCCTTTGGTTCCCCTCTGTCCTGCAGTGTCCTTCACAGTTCCCCACTTTTTCCAATCCATTGCCCCTGCTCTCTTAGTTCCACTCTGTTCTACAGTTTTCCCCACGGTTCCTCACTTTTCCGATCTGTTCCCCCTGCTCCCTTTGGTTCCCCTTTGTCCTGCAGTATTCGCCATGGTTCCCCACTTTTTCCAACCTGTTCCCCCTGCTCCGTTTAGTTCTCCTTTATTCTGCAGTGTTCCCCACGGTTCCCCACTTTTCCGAGCTGTTCCCCCTGCTCCCTTTGGTACCCCTCTATTCTGCAGTGTTCCACCCGGTTCCCTACATTTTCCAACCTGTATCTCTTGTTCCCTTTGGTTCCCATCTGTCCTGCAGTGTTCCCCACGGTTCCACACTTTTTCTAATCTGATCGCCGTGCTCTCTTTGGTTCCCCTCTATTCTGCAGTGTTCCCCACTGTTCCCCACATTTTCCAATCTGTTCCCCCTGCTACCTTTGGTTCCCCTCCATCCTGCACTGTCCTCCATGGTTTCCCAATTTTTCTAATCTCTTCCCCGTGCTCCTTTGCTTCCTCTCTGTTCTGCAGTGTTCCTCACGGTTCCCCACTTTTTCCAATCCGTTCCCCCTGCTTCCTTTGATTCCCCTCTGTTCTGCAGTGTTACACACAGTTCCCCACTTTTTCCAATCTGTTCCCTCTGCTCCTTGGGCTCCCCACTGTTCTGCAGTTTTCCCCATGGTTCACACTTTTTCCAATCTGTTCCCCCTGCTACCTTTGGTTCCCCTCTATTCTGCAGTTTTCCATACAGTTCCCCACATTTTCCAATCCGTTACCCATGCTCCCTTTGGTTCCCCTGTGTCCTGCAGTGATCCCCACAGTTCCCGACTTTTTCCAATCTGTTCCTCCTGCTCCCTTTGGTTCCCCACTGTTCTGCATTTTTCCACACAGTTCCCCACTTTTTCCAATCTGTTCCCCCTGCTCCCTTTGGCTCCCCACTGTTCTGCAGTGTTCCCCTCTTCTCCACTTTTTTCCAAATTGTTCGACCCGCTCCCATTGGTTCCCCTCTGTTCTGCAGAGTTCCCCACAGTTCCCCACTTTTTTCAATCCGTTCCCCCTTTTCCCTTTGGTTCCCCTCTGTCCTGCAGAGTTCCCCACAGTTCCCCACTTTTTCCAATCCATTCCCCCTGCTCTCTTAGTTCCACTCTGTTCTACAGTTTTCCCCACGGTTCCCCACTTTTTCCAATCTTTTCCCATGCTCCATTTGGTTCCCCTCTTTTTTGCAATATTCCCCACTGTTCCCCACTTTTTCCAATCTTTTCTCCCAGCTCCCTTTGGTTCCCCACTGCTGTGCAGTGTTCGCCACGGTTCCCGACTTTTTCCAACCTGTACCTCCTGTTCCCTTTGGTTCCCCTTTGTCCTGCAGAGTTCCCCACGGTTCCACACTTTTTCCAATCTGTTCGCCATACTCTCTTTGGTTCCCCTCTATTCTACACATTTCCCCACAGTTCCCCACTTTTTCCAATCTGTTCCCCCTGCTCCCTATGGTTCCTCTCCGTCCTGCACTGTCCTCCATGGTTTCCCAATTTTTCCAATCTCTTCCCCGTGCTCCTTTGGTTCCCCTCTGTTCTGCAGTGTTCCTAACGGTTCCCCACTTTTTCCAATTCGTTCCCCCTGCTTCCTTTGATTCCCCTCTGTTCTGCAGTGTTCCACACAGTTCCCCACTTTTTCCACTCCGTTCACCCTGCTCCCGTTGTTTCTCCACACTTCTGCATTTTTCCACACCGTTCCCCACTCTTCTGCAGTGTTCGCCACAGTTGCCCACTTTTTCCAACCTGTACCTCCTGTTCACTTTTGTTCCCCTCTGTTCTGCAGTTTTCCCCACAGTTCCCACTTTTTCCCATCTGTTCCCCCTGCTCCCTTTTGTTCCCCTCTATTCTGCAGTTTTGCCCACAGTTCCCACTTTTTCCCATCTGTTCCCCCCGCTCCCTTTGGTTCCTCTCGCTTCTGCATTTTTGCACACGGTTCCCCACTTTTTCCAATCCATTCCCCCTGCTTCCTTTGGCTCACCTCTGTCCTGCAGTGTTGCCCACGGTTCCCCACTTTTTCCAATCCGTTCCCCCTGCTCCCTTTCGTTCCCCTCTGTCCTGAAGTATTCTCTACGGTTCCCCACTTTTTCCAATCTGATCCCCATGCTCTCTTTGCTTCTCTTCTAATCTGCAGTGAATCCCACGGTTCCCCACTTTTCCGAACTGTTCCCCCTGCTCCCTTTGATTCCTCTCTGTTCTGCAGTGTTCCACACAGTTCCCCACTTTTTTCCAATCTGTTCCCTCTGCTCCTTGGGCTCCCCCCTGTTCTGCAGTTTTTCCCACGGTTCCCACTTTTTCCAATCTGTTCTCCCTGCTCCCTTTGGTTCCCCTCTATTCTGCAGTTTTCCATACAGTTCCCCACATTTTCCAATCCGTAACCCATGCTCCCTTTGGTTCTCCTGTGTCCTGCAGTGTTCCGCACATTCCCGACTTTTTCCAATCTGTTCCACCTGCTCGCTTTGGTTCCCCACTGTTCTGCATTTTTCCACACATTTCCCCACTTTTTCCAATCTGTTCCCCCTGCTCCCATTGGTTCCCCTCTGTTCTGTAGAGTTCCCCACAGTTCCCCACTTTTTTCAATCCGTTCCCCCTGTTCCCTTTGGTTCCCCTCTGTCCTGCAGTGTCCTTCACAGTTCCCCACTTTTTCCAATCCATTGCCCCTGCTCTCTTAGTTCCACTCTGTTCTACAGTTTTCCCCACGGTTCCTCACTTTTCCGAACTGTTCCCCCAGTTCCCTTTGGTTCCCCTTTGTCCTGCAGTGTTCGCCATGGTTCCCCACTTTTTCCAACCTGTTCCCCCTGCTCCGTTTGGTTCTCCTTTATTCTGCAGTGTTCCCCACGGTTCCCCACTTTTCCGAGCAGTTCCCCCTGCTCCCTTTGGTACCCCTCTATTCTGCAGTGTTCCACCCGGTTCCCTACATTTTCCAACCTGTATCTCTTGTTCCCTTTGGTTCCCATCTGTCCTGCAGTGTTCCCCACGGTTCCACACTTTTTCGAATCTGATCGCCGTGGTCTCTTTGGTTCCCCTCTATTCTGCAGTGTTCCCCACTGTTCCCCACATTTTCCAATCTGTTCCCCCTGCTACCTTTGGTTCCCCTCCATCCTGCACTGTCCTCCATGGTTTCCCAATTTTTCCAATCTCTTCCCCGTGCTCCTTTGCTTCCTCTCTTTTCTGCAGTGTCCCTCACGGTTCCCTACTTTTTCCAATCCGTTCCCCCTGCTTCCTTTGATTCCCCTCTGTTCTGCAGTGTTCCACACAGTTCCCCACTTTTTCCAATCTGTTCCCTCTGCTCCTTGGGCTCCCCACTGTTCTGCAGTTTTCCCCACGGTTCACACTTTTTCCAATCTGTTCCCCCTGCTCCCTTTGGTTCCCCTCTATTCTGCAGTTTTCCATACAGTTCCCCACATTTTCCAATCCGTTACCCATGCTCCCTTTGGTTCCCCTGTGTCCTGCAGTGATCCCCACAGTTCCCGACTTTTTTCAATCTGTTCCTCCTGCTTCCTTTGGTTCCCCACTGTTCTGCATTTTTCCACACAGTTCCCCACTTTTTCCAATCTGTTCCCCCAGCTCCCTTTGGCTCCCCACTGTTCTGCAGTGTTCCCCTCTTCTCCACTTTTTTCCAATTTGTTCGACCTGCTCCCATTGGTTCCCCTCTGTTCTGCAGAGTTCCCCACAGTTCCCCACTTGTTTCAATCCGTTCCCCCTTTTCCCTTTGGTTCCCCTCAGTTCTGCAGTGTCCTTCACAGTTCCCCACTTTTTCCAATCCATTCCGCCTGCTCTCTTAGTTCCACTCCGTTCTACAGTTTTCCCCATGGTTCACCACTTTTTCCAATCTGTTCCCATGCTCCATTTGGTTCCCCTCTTTTTTGTAATATTCCCCACTGTTCCCCACTTTTTCCAATCTGTTCTCCCAGCTCCCTTTGGTTCCCCACTGTTCTGCAGTGTTCGCCACGGTTCCCGACTTTTTCCAACCTGTACCTCCTGTTCCCTTTTGTTCCCCTCTGTCCTGCAGTGTTCCCCACGGTTCCACACTTTTTCCAATCTGTTCCCCCTGCTCCCTTTGGTTCCCCTCTATTCTGCAGTGTTCCACCCGGTTCCCTACATTTTCCAACCTGTATCTCTTGTTCCCTTTGGTTCCCATCTGTCCTGCAGTGTTCCCCACGGTTCCACACTTTTTCGAATCTGATCGCCGTGGTCTCTTTGGTTCCCCTCTATTCTGCAGTGTTCCCCACTGTTCCCCACATTTTCCAATCTGTTCCCCCTGCTACCTTTGGTTCCCCTCCATCCTGCACTGTCCTCCATGGTTTCCCAATTTTTCCAATCTCTTCCCCGTGCTCCTTTGCTTCCTCTCTGTTCTGCAGTGTCCCTCACGGTTCCCCACTTTTTCCAATCCGTTCCCCCTGCTTCCTTTGATTCCCCTCTGTTCTGCAGTGTTCCACACAGTTCCCCACTTTTTCCAATCTGTTCCCTCTGCTCCTTGGGCTCCCCACTGTTCTGCAGTTTTCCCCACGGTTCACACTTTTTCCAATCTGTTCCCCCTGCTCCCTTTGGTTCCCCTCTATTCTGCAGTTTTCCATACAGTTCCCCACATTTTCCAATCCGTTACCCATGCTCCCTTTGGTTCCCCTGTGTCCTGCAGTGATCCCCACAGTTCCCGACTTTTTCCAATCTGTTCCTCCTGCTTCCTTTGGTTCCCCACTGTTCTGCATTTTTCCACACAGTTCCCCACTTTTTCCAATCTGTTCCCCCAGCTCCCTTTGGCTCCCCACTGTTCTGCAGTGTTCCCCTCTTCTCCACTTTTTTCCAATTTGTTCGACCCGCTCCCATTGGTTCCCCTCTGTTCTGCAGAGTTCCCCACAGTTCCCCACTTGTTTCAATCCGTTCCCCCTTTTCCCTTTGGTTCCCCTCAGTTCTGCAGTGTCCTTCACAGTTCCCCACTTTTTCCAATCCATTCCCCCTGCTCTCTTAGTTCCACTCCGTTCTACAGTTTTCCCCATGGTTCCCCACTTTTTCCAATTTGTTCGACCTGCTCCCATTGGTTCCCCTCTGTTCTGCAGAGTTCCCCACAGTTCCCCACTTTTTTCAATCCGTTCTTCCCGTTCCCTTTGATTCCCCTCTGTCCTGCAGTGTCCTTCACAGTTCCCCACTTTTTCCAATCCATTCCCCCTGCTCACTTAGTTCCACTCTGTTCTACAGTTTTCCCCACGGTTCCTCACTTTTGCGAACTGTTCCCCCTGTTCCCTTTGGTTCCCCTTTGTCCTGCAGTGTTCGCCATGGTTCCCCACTTTTTCCAACCTGTTCCCCCTGCTCCGTTTGGTTCTCCTTTATTCTGCAGTGTTCCCCACGGTTCCCCACTTTTCCGAGCTGTTCCCCCTGCTCCCTTTGGTTCCCCTCTATTCTGCAGTGTTCCACCCGGTTCCCTACATTTTCCAACCTGTATCTCTTGTTCCCTTTGGTTCCCATCTGTCCTGCAGTGTTCCCCACGGTTCCACACTTTTTCTAATCTGATCGCCGTGCTCTCTTTGGTTCCCATCTATTCTGCAGTGTTCCCCACTGTTCCCCACATTTTCCAATCTGTTCCCCCTGCTACCTTTGGTTCCCCTCCATCCTGCACTGTCCTCCATGGTTTCCCAATTTTTCCAATCTCTTCCCCATGCTCCTTTGCTTCCTCTCTGTTCTGCAGTGTCCCTCACGGTTCCCCACTTTTTCCAATCCGTTCACCCTGCTTCCTTTGATTCCCCTCTATTCTGCAGTTTTCCATACAGTTCCCCACATTTTCCAATCCATTACCCATGCTCCCTTTGGTTCCCCTGTGTCCTGCAGTGATCCCCACAGTTCCCGACTTTTTCCAATCTGTTCCTCCTGCTCCCTTTGGTTCCCCACTGTTCTGCATTTTTCCCCACGTTTCCCCACTTTTTCCAATCTGTTCGCCGTGCTCCCTTTGGTTCCCCTCTGTTCTACAAATTTCCCCACAGTTCCCCACTTTTTCCAATCTGTTTCCCCTGCTCCCTTTGGTTCCCCTCCGTCCTGCACTGTCCTCCATGGTTTCCCAATTTTTCCAATCTCTTCCCCTGCTCCTTTGGTTCCCCTCTGTTCGGCAGTGTTCCTAACGGTTCCTCACTTTTTCCAATCCGTTCCCCCTGCTTCCTTTGATTCCCCTCTGTTCTGCAGTGTTCCACACAGTTCCACACTTTTTCAACGCCGTTCACCCTGCTCCCGTTGTTTCTCGACTCTTCTGCATTTTTCCACACCGTTCCCCACTGTTCTGCAGTGTTCGCCACGGTTCCCCACTTTTTCCAATCTGTACCTCCTGTTCCCTTTGGTTCCCCTCTGTTCTGCAGTTTTCCCCACGGTTCCCTACTTTTCCGAGCTGTTCCCCCTGCTCCCTTCGTTCCGCACTCTTCTGCAGATGTCCCCACGGTTCTCCACATTTTTTCCAATCTGTTCCCCCTGCTCCCTTTGGTTCCATTCTGTCCTTCAGTGTTCCCCAAGATTCCCCACTTTTTCCAATCTGTTCTCCCTGCTCCCTTTGGTTCCCCTCTGTCCTGCAGTGTTCCCCACGGCTCCACACTTTTTCCAATCTGTTCGCCGTGCTCTCTTTGCTTCCCCTCTGTTATACACATTTCCCACAGTTCCCCAATTTTTCCAATCTGTTCCCCCTATGGCATTTGGTTCCCATCTGTTCTGCAGTGTTCCCCACGGTTCCCCTGTTTTTCCAATCTGTACCCTGTGCTCCCTTTGGTTTTCCTCTGTTCTGCAGTGCTCCCCATGGTTCCACACTTTTTCCAAACTGTTCCACCTGCTCCCATTGATTCCCCACTGTTCTGCATTGTTCGCCACGGTTCCCTACTTTTCTGAGCTGTTCCCCCGCTCCCCTTCGTTCCGCACTCTTCTGCAGGTGTCCCCACGGTTCTCCACATTTTTTCCAATCTGTTCCCCCTGCTCCCTTTGGTTCCCCTCTGTCCTGCAGTGTTCCCAAAGATTCCCCACATTTTCCAATCTGTTCTCTCTGCTCCCTTTGGTTCCCCTCTGTCCTGCAGTGTTCCCCACGGCTGCACACTTTTTCCAATCTGTTCGCCGTGCTCTCTTTGTTTCCCCTCTGTTCTACACATTTCCCCACTGTTCCCTACTTTTTCCAATCCGTTCCCCCTGCTCCCTTTGGTTCTCCTCTATTCTGCAGTGTTCCCCACGGTTCCCTACTTTTCCGAGCTGTTCCCCCTGCTCCCCTTCGTTCCGCACTCTTCTGCAGTTGTCCCCATGGTTCTCCACATTTTTTCCAATCTATTCCCCCTGCTCCCTTTGGTTCCCCTCTGTCCTGCAGTGTTCCCCACGCTTCCCCACTTTTTCCAACCTGTATCTCTTGTTCCCTTTGGTTCCCATCTGTCCTGCAGTGTTCCCCACGGTTCCACACTTTTTCTAATCTGATCGCCGTGCTCTCTTTGGTTCCCCTCTATTCTGCAGTGTTCCCCACTGTTCCCCACATTTTCCAATCTGTTCCCCCTGCTACCTTTGGTTCCCCTCCATCCTGCACTGTCCTCCATGGTTTCCCAATTTTTCTAATCTCTTCCCCGTGCTCCTTTGCTTCCTCTCTGTTCTGCAGTGTTCCTCACGGTTCCCCACTTTTTCCAATCCGTTCCCCCTGCTTCCTTTGATTCCCCTCTGTTCTGCAGTGTTACACACAGGTCCCCACTTTTTCCAATCTGTTCCCTCTGCTCCTTGGGCTCCCCACTGTTCTGCAGTTTTCCCCATGGTTCACACTTTTTCCAATCTGTTCCCCCTGCTCCCTTTGGTTCCCCTCTATTCTGCAGTTTTCCATACAGTTCCCCACATTTTCCAATCCGTTACCCATGCTCCCTTTGGTTCCCCTGTGTCCTGCAGTGATCCCCACAGTTCCCGACTTTTTCCAATCTGTTCCTCCTGCTCCCTTTGGTTCCCCACTGTTCTGCATTTTTCCACACAGTTCCCCACTTTTTCCAATCTGTTCCCCCTGCTCCCTTTGGCTCCCCACTGTTCTGCAGTGTTCCCCTCTTCTCCACTTTTTTCCAATTTGTTCGACCCGCTCCCATTGGTTCCCCTCTGTTCTGCAGAGTTCCCCACAGTTCCCCACTTTTTTCAATCCGTTCCCCCTTTTCCCTTTGGTTCCCCTCTGTCCTGCAGAGTTCCCCACAGTTCCCCACTTTTTCCAATCCATTCCCCCTGCTCTCTTAGTTCCACTCTGTTCTACAGTTTTCCCCACGGTTCCCCACTTTTTCCAATCTTTTCCCATGCTCCATTTGGTTCCCCTCTTTTTTGCAATATTCCCCACTGTTCCCCACTTTTTCCAATCTGTTCTCCCAGCTCCCTTTGGTTCCCCACTGCTGATCAGTGTTCGCCACGGTTCCCGACTTTTTCCAACCTGTACCTCCTGTTCCCTTTGGTTCCCCTTTGTCCTGCAGAGTTCCCCACGGTTCCACACTTTTTCCAATCTGTTCGCCATACTCTGTTTGGTTCCCCTCTATTCTACATATTTCCCCACAGTTCCCCACTTTTTCCAATCTGTTCCCCCTGCTCCCTATGGTTCCTCTCCGTCCTGCACTGTCCTCCATGGTTTCCCAATTTTTCCAATCTCTTCCCCGTGCTCCTTTGGTTCCCCTCTGTTCTGCAGTGTTCCTAACGGTTCCCCACTTTTTCCAATTCGTTCCCCCTGCTTCCTTTGATTCCCCTCTGTTCTGCAGTGTTCCACACAGTTCCCCACTTTTTCCACTCCGTTCACCCTGCTCCCGTTGTTTCTCCACACTTCTGCATTTTTCCACACCGTTCCCCACTCTTCTGCAGTGTTCGCCACAGTTGCCCACTTTTTCCAACCTGTACCTCCTGTTCACTTTTGTTCCCCTCTGTTCTGCAGTTTTCCCCACAGTTCCCACTTTTTCCCATCTGTTCCCCCTGCTCCCTTTTGTTCCCCTCTATTCTGCAGTTTTGCCCACAGTTCCCACTTTTTCCCATCTGTTCCCCCCGCTCCCTTTGGTTCCTCTCGCTTCTGCATTTTTGCACACGGTTCCCCACTTTTTCCAATCCATTCCCCCTGCTTCCTTTGGCTCACCTCTGTCCTGCAGTGTTGCCCACGGTTCCCCACTTTTTCCAATCCGTTCCCCCTGCTCCCTTTCGTTCCCCTCTGTCCTGAAGTATTCTCTACGGTTCCCCACTTTTTCCAATCTGATCCCCCTGCTCTCTTTGCTTCTCTTCTAATCTGCAGTGAATCCCACGGTTCCCCACTTTTCCGAACTGTTCCCCCTGCTCCCTTTGATTCCTCTCTGTTCTGCAGTGTTCCACACAGTTCCCCACTTTTTTCCAATCTGTTCCCTCTGCTCCTTGGGCTCCCCCCTGTTCTGCAGTTTTTCCCACGGTTCCCACTTTTTCCAATCTGTTCCCCCTGCTCCCTTTGGTTCCCCTCTATTCTGCAGTTTTACATACAGTTCCCCACATTTTCCAATCCGTTACCCATGCTCCCTTTGGTTCCCCTGTGTCCTGCAGTGATCCCCACAGTTCCCGACTTTTTCCAATCTGTTCCTCCTGCTTCCTTTGGTTCCCCACTGTTCTGCATTTTTCCACACAGTTCCCCACTTTTTCCAATCTGTTCCCCCAGCTCCCTTTGGCTCCCCACTGTTCTGCAGTGTTCCCCTCTTCTCCACTTTTTTCCAATTTGTTCGACCCGCTCCCATTGGTTCCCCTCTGTTCTGCAGAGTTCCCCACAGTTCCCCACTTGTTTCAATCCGTTCCCCCTTTTCCCTTTGGTTCCCCTCAGTTCTGCAGTGTCCTTCACAGTTCCCCACTTTTTCCAATCCATTCCCCCTGCTCTCTTAGTTCCACTCCGTTCTACAGTTTTCCCCATGGTTCCCCACTTTTTCCAATCTGTTCCCATGCTCCATTTGGTTCCCCTCTTTTTTGTAATATTCCCCACTGTTCCCCACTTTTTCCAATCTGTTCTCCCAGCTCCCTTTGGTTCCCCACTGTTCTGCAGTGTTCGCCACGGTTCCCGACTTTTTCCAACCTGTACCTCCTGTTCCCTTTTGTTCCCCTCTGTCCTGCAGTGTTCCCCACGGTTCCACACTTTTTCCAATCTGTTCCCCCTGCTCCCTTTGGTTCCCCTCTATTCTGCAGTGTTCCACCCGGTTCCCTACATTTTCCAACCTGTATCTCTTGTTCCCTTTGGTTCCCATCTGTCCTGCAGTGTTCCCCACGGTTCCACACTTTTTCGAATCTGATCGCCGTGGTCTCTTTGGTTCCCCTCTATTCTGCAGTGTTCCCCACTGTTCCCCACATTTTCCAATCTGTTCCCCCTGCTACCTTTGGTTCCCCTCCATCCTGCACTGTCCTCCATGGTTTCCCAATTTTTCCAATCTCTTCCCCGTGCTCCTTTGCTTCCTCTCTGTTCTGCAGTGTCCCTCACGGTTCCCCACTTTTTCCAATCCGTTCCCCCTGCTTCCTTTGATTCCCCTCTGTTCTGCAGTGTTCCACACAGTTCCCCACTTTTTCCAATCTGTTCCCTCTGCTCCTTGGGCTCCCCACTGTTCTGCAGTTTTCCCCACGGTTCACACTTTTTCCAATCTGTTCCCCCTGCTCCCTTTGGTTCCCCTCTATTCTGCAGTTTTCCATACAGTTCCCCACATTTTCCAATCCGTTACCCATGCTCCCTTTGGTTCCCCTGTGTCCTGCAGTGATCCCCACAGTTCCCGACTTTTTCCAATCTGTTCCTCCTGCTTCCTTTGGTTCCCCACTGTTCTGCATTTTTCCACACAGTTCCCCACTTTTTCCAATCTGTTCCCCCAGCTCCCTTTGGCTCCCCACTGTTCTGCAGTGTTCCCCTCTTCTCCACTTTTTTCCAATTTGTTCGACCCGCTCCCATTGGTTCCCCTCTGTTCTGCAGAGTTCCCCACAGTTCCCCACTTGTTTCAATCCGTTCCCCCTTTTCCCTTTGGTTCCCCTCAGTTCTGCAGTGTCCTTCACAGTTCCCCACTTTTTCCAATCCATTCCCCCTGCTCTCTTAGTTCCACTCCGTTCTACAGTTTTCCCCATGGTTCCCCACTTTTTCCAATTTGTTCGACCTGCTCCCATTGGTTCCCCTCTGTTCTGCAGAGTTCCCCACAGTTCCCCACTTTTTTCAATCCGTTCTTCCCGTTCCCTTTGATTCCCTTCTGTCCTGCAGTGTCCTTCACAGTTCCCCACTTTTTCCAATCCATTCCCCCTGCTCACTTAGTTCCACTCTGTTCTACAGTTTTCCCCACGGTTCCTCACTTTTGCGAACTGTTCCCCCTGTTCCCTTTGGTTCCCCTTTGTCCTGCAGTGTTCGCCATGGTTCCCCACTTTTTCCAACCTGTTCCCCCTGCTCCGTTTGGTTCTCCTTTATTCTGCAGTGTTCCCCACGGTTCCCCACTTTTCCGAGCTGTTCCCCCTGCTCCCTTTGGTTCCCCTCTATTCTGCAGTGTTCCACCCGGTTCCCTACATTTTCCAACCTGTATCTCTTGTTCCCTTTGGTTCCCATCTGTCCTGCAGTGTTCCCCACGGTTCCACACTTTTTCTAATCTGATCGCCGTGCTCTCTTTGGTTCCCATCTATTCTGCAGTGTTCCCCACTGTTCCCCACATTTTCCAATCTGTTCCCCCTGCTACCTTTGGTTCCCCTCCATCCTGCACTGTCCTCCATGGTTTCCCAATTTTTCCAATCTCTTCCCCATGCTCCTTTGCTTCCTCTCTGTTCTGCAGTGTCCCTCACGGTTCCCCACTTTTTCCAATCCGTTCACCCTGCTTCCTTTGATTCCCCTCTATTCTGCAGTTTTCCATACAGTTCCCCACATTTTCCAATCCATTACCCATGCTCCCTTTGGTTCCCCTGTGTCCTGCAGTGATCCCCACAGTTCCCGACTTTTTCCAATCTGTTCCTCCTGCTCCCTTTGGTTCCCCACTGTTCTGCATTTTTCCACACAGTTCCGCACTTTTTCCAATCTGTTCCCCCTGCTCCCTTTGGCTCCCCACTGTTCTGCAGTGTTCCCCTCTTCTCCACTTTTTTCCAATTTGTTCGACCCGCTCCCATTGGTTCCCCTCTGTTCTGCAGAGTTCCCCACAGTTCCCCACTTTTTTCAATCCGTTCCCCCTTTTCCCTTTGGTTCCCCTCTGTCCTGCAGTGTCCTTCACAGTTCCCCACTTTTTCCAATCCATTCCCCTGCTCTCTTAGTTCCACTCTGTTCTACAGTTTTCCCCATGGTTCCCCACATTTTCCAATCTGTTCCCATGCTCCATTTGGTTCCCCTCTTTTTTGTAATATTCCCCACTGTTCCCCACTTTTTCCAATCTGTTCTCCCAGCTCCCTTTGGTTCCCCACTGTTCTGCAGTGTTCGCCACGGTTCCCGACTTTTTCCAACCTGTACCTCCTGTTCCCTTTGGTTCCCCTCTGTCCTGCAGTGTTCCCCACGGTTCCACACTTTTTCCAATCTGTTCGCCATACTCTCTTTGGTTCCCCTCTGTTCTGCAGTGTTCCCCACTTCTCCACTTTTTTCCAATTTGTTCGACCTGCTCCCATTGGTTCCCCTCTGTTCTGCAGAGTTCCCCACAGTTCCCCACTTTTTTCAATCCGTTCTTCCCGTTCCCTTTGATTCCCCTCTGTTCTGCAGTGTCCTTCACAGTTCCCCACTTTTTCCAATCCATTTCCCCTGCTCTCTTGGTTCCCCTATGTTCTACAGTTTTCCCCACGTTTCCCCACTTTTTCCAATCTGTTCGCCGTGCTCCCTTTGGTTCCCCTCTGTTCTACACATTTCCCCACAGTTCCCCACTTTTTCCAATCTGTTTCCCCTGCTCCCTTTGGTTCCCCTCCGTCCTGCACTGTCCTCCATGGTTTCCCAATTTTTCCAATCTCTTCCCCTGCTCCTTTGGTTCCCCTCTGTTCGGCAGTGTTCCTAACGGTTCCTCACTTTTTCCAATCCGTTCCCCCTGCTTCCTTTGATTCCCCTCTGTTCTGCAGTGTTCCACACAGTTCCACACTTTTTCAACGCCGTTCACCCTGCTCCCGTTGTTTCTCGACTCTTCTGCATTTTTCCACACCGTTCCCCACTGTTCAGCAGTGTTCGCCACGGTTCCCCACTTTTTCCAATCTGTACCTCCTGTTCCCTTTGGTTCCCCTCTGTTCTGCAGTTTTCCCCACGGTTCCCTACTTTTCCGAGCTGTTCCCCCTGCTCCCTTCGTTCCGCACTCTTCTGCAGATGTCCCCACGGTTCTCCACATTTTTTCCAATCTGTTCCCCCTGCTCCCTTTGGTTCCATTCTGTCCTTCAGTGTTCCCCAAGATTCCCCACTTTTTCCAATCTGTTCTCCCTGCTCCCTTTGGTTCCCCTCTGTCCTGCAGTGTTCCCCACGGCTCCACACTTTTTCCAATCTGTTCGCCGTGCTCTCTTTGCTTCCCCTCTGTTATACACATTTCCCACAGTTCCCCAATTTTTCCAATCTGTTCCCCCTATGGCATTTGGTTCCCATCTGTTCTGCAGTGTTCCCCACGGTTCCCCTGTTTTTCCAATCTGTACCCTGTGCTCCCTTTGGTTTTCCTCTGTTCTGCAGTGCTCCCCATGGTTCCACACTTTTTCCAAACTGTTCCACCTGCTCCCATTGATTCCCCACTGTTCTGCATTGTTCGCCACGGTTCCCTACTTTTCTGAGCTGTTCCCCCGCTCCCCTTCGTTCCGCACTCTTCTGCAGGTGTCCCCACGGTTCTCCACATTTTTTCCAATCTGTTCCCCCTGCTCCCTTTGGTTCCCCTCTGTCCTGCAGTGTTCCCAAAGATTCCCCACATTTTCCAATCTGTTCTCTCTGCTCCCTTTGGTTCCCCTCTGTCCTGCAGTGTTCCCCACGGCTGCACACTTTTTCCAATCTGTTCGCCGTGCTCTCTTTGTTTCCCCTCTGTTCTACACATTTCCCCACTGTTCCCTACTTTTTCCAATCCGTTCCCCCTGCTCCCTTTGGTTCTCCTCTATTCTGCAGTGTTCCCCACGGTTCCCTACTTTTCCGAGCTGTTCCCCCTGCTCCCCTTCGTTCCGCACTCTTCTGCAGTTGTCCCCATGGTTCTCCACATTTTTTCCAATCTATTCCCCCTGCTCCCTTTGGTTCCCCTCTGTCCTGCAGTGTTCCCCACGCTTCCCCACTTTTTCCAATCTGTACCCCCTGCTCCCTTTGGTTCCCCTCCTTTCTGCAGTGTTCCCCACGATTCCCCACTTTTTCCAAACTGTACCCCCTGCTCCCTTTGTTTCCCCTCTGTCCTGCAGTGTTCCCCACAGTTCCCCACATTTTCCAATCTGTTCCCCCTGCTACCTTTGGTTCCCCTCCATCCTGCACTGTCCTCCATGGTTTCCCAATTTTTCCACTCACTTCCCCGTGCTCCTTTGCTTCCTCTCTGTTCTGCAGTGTTCCTAACGGTTCCGCAATTTTTCCAATCCGTTCCCCCTGCTTCCTTTGATTCCCCTCTGTTCTCCAGTGTTCCACACAGTTCCCCACTTTTTCCAATCTGTTCCCTCTGCTCTCTTTGTTTCCCCTCTGTTCTACACATTTCCCCACTGTTCCCTACTTTTTCCAATCCGTTCCCCCTGCTCCCTTTGGTTCTCCTCTATTTTGCAGTGTTCCCCACGGTTCCCTACTTTTCCGAGCTGTTCCCCCTGCTCCCCTTCGTTCCGCACTCTTCTGCAGTTGTCCCCACGGTTCTCCACATTATTTCCAATCTATTCCCCCTGCTCCCTTTGGTTCCCCTCTCTCCTGCAGTGTTCCCCACGCTTCCCCACTTTTTCCAATCTGTACCCCCTGCTCCCTTTGGTTCCCCTCCTTTCTGCAGTGTTGCCCACGGTTCCCCACTTTTTCCAATCCGTTCCCCCTCCTCCCTTTCATTCCCCTCTGTCCTGAAGTGTTCTCCACGGTTCCCCACTTTTTCCAATCTGTTCGCCGTGCTCCCTTTGGTTCCCCACCGTCCTGCACTGTCCTCCATGGTTTCCCAATTTTTCCAATCTCTTTCCCGTGCTCCTTTGGTTCCCCTCTGTTCTGCAGTGTTCCTAACGGTTCCTCACTTTTTCCAATCCGTTCCCACTGCTTCCTTTGATTCCCCTCTGTTCTGCAGTGTTCCACACAGTTCCCCACTTTTTCCAATCCGTTCACCCTGCTCCCGTTGTTTCTCCACTCTTCTGCATTTTTCCACACCGTTAACCACTGTTCTGCAGTGTTCGCCACGGTTCATCAATTTTTCCAACCTGTACCTCCTGTTCCCTTTGGTTCCCCTCTGTTCTGCAGTTTTCCCCACAGTTCCCATTTTTTCAAATCCGTTCCCCCTGCTCCCTTTGGTTCTCCTCTATTCTGCATTGTTCCCCATGGTTCCCTACTTTTTCGAGCTGTTCACCCTGCTCCCTTCGTTCCGCACTCTTCTGCAGATGTCCCCACGGTTCTCCACATTTTTTCCAATCTGTTCCCCCTGCTCCCTTTGGTTCCCCACTCTCCTGCAGTGTTCCCCACACTTCCCCACTTTTTCAAATCTGTTCTCCCTTCTCCCTTTGGTTCCCCTCAGTCCTGCAGTGTTCCCCACGACTCCACACTTTTTCCAATCTGTTCGCCGTGCTCTCTTTCGTTCCCCTCTGTTATACACATTTCCCCACAGTTCCCCACTTTTTCCAATCTGTTCCCCCTGCTCCCTTTGGTTCCCCTCCGTCCTGCACTGACCTCCACGGTTTCCCAATTTTTCCAATCTCTTCCCCGTGTTCCTTTGGTTCCCCACAATTCTGCAGTGTTCGCTACGGTTTCCCACTTTTTTTAACCTGTACCTCCTGTTCCCTTTGGTTCCACTTTGTCCTGCAGTGTTCCCCACAGTTCCCCACTTTTTCCATTCTGTTACCGCTGCTCCGTTTGGTTCTCCTTTATTGTGCCGTGTTCCCGACGGTACCCCACTTTTCCGAGCTGTTCGCCCTGCTCCGTTTGGTTCTCCTTTATTCTGCAGTGTTCCCCACGGTTCCCCACTTTTCCGAGCCGTTCCCCCTGCTCCCTTTGGTTCCCCTCTATTCTGCAGTGTTCCCCCCGGTTCACTACATTTTCCAACCTGTTCCCCCTGCTCCCTTTTGTTACCCTCCGTCCTGCACTGACCTCCATGGTTTCCCAATTTTTCCAATTTTTTCCCCGTGCTCCTTTGGTTCCCCTCGCTTCTGCATTTTTGCACACGGTTCCCCACTTTTTCCAATCCATTCCCCCTGCTTCCTTTGGCTCACCTCTGTCCTGCAGTGTTGCCCACGGTTCCCCACTTTTTCCAATCCGTTCCCCCTGCTCCCTTTCGTTCCCCTCTGTCCTGAAGTATTCTCTACGGTTCCCCACTTTTTCCAATCTGATCCCCCTGCTCTCTTTGCTTCTCTTCTAATCTGCAGTGAATCCCACGGTTCTCCACATTTTTTCCAATCTGTTCCCCCTGCTCCCTTTGGTTCCATTCTGTCCTGCAGTGTTCCCCAAGATTCCCCACTTTTTCCAATCTGTTCTCCCTGCTCCCTTTGGTTCCCCTCTGTCCTGCAGTGTTCCCCACGGCTCCACACTTTTTCCAATCTGTTCGCCGTGCTCTCTTTGGTTCCCCTCTGTTATACACATTTCCCCACAGTTCCCCAATTTTTCCAATCTGTTCCCCCTATGGCATTTGGTTCCCATCTGTTCTGCAGTGTTCCCCACGGTTCCCCTGTTTTTCCAATCTGTACCCTGTGCTCCCTTTGGTTTTCCTCTGTTCTGCAGTGCTCCCCATGGTTCCACACTTTTTCCAAACTGTTCCACCTGCTCCCATTGATTCCCCACTGTTCTGCAGTGTTCGCCACGGTTCCCTATTTTTCTGAGCTGTTCCCCCGCTCCCCTTCGTTCCGCACTCTTCTGCAGGTGTCCCCACGGTTCTCCACATTTTTTCCAATCTGTTCCCCCTGCTCCCTTTGGTTCCCCTCTGTCCTGCAGTGTTCCCAAAGATTCCCCACATTTTCCAATCTGTTCTCTCTTCTCCCTTTGGTTCCCCTCTGTCCTGCAGTGTTCCCCACGGCTGCACACTTTTTCCAATCTGTTCGCCGTGCTCTCTTTGTTTCCCCTCTGTTCTACACATTTCCCCACTGTTCCCTACTTTTTCCAATCCGTTCCCCCTGCTCCCTTTGGTTCTCCTCTATTCTGCAGTGTTCCCCACGGTTCCCTACTTTTCCGAGCTGTTCCCCCTGCTCCCCTTCGTTCCGCACTCTTCTGCAGTTGTCCCCACGGTTCTCCACATTTTTTCCAATCTATTCCCCCTGCTCCCTTTGGTTCCCCTCTGTCCTGCAGTGTTCCCCACGCTTCCCCACTTTTTCCAATCTGTACCCCCTGCTCCCTTTGGTTCCCCTCCTTTCTGCAGTGTTCCCCACGATTCCCCACTTTTTCCAAACTGTACCCCCTGCTCCCTTTGTTTCCCCTCTGTCCTGCAGTGTTCCCCACAGTTCCCCACATTTTCCAATCTGTTCCCCCTGCTACCTTTGGTTCCCCTCCATCCTGCACTGTCCTCCATGGTTTCCCAATTTTTCCACTCACTTCCCCGTGCTCCTTTGCTTCCTCTCTGTTCTGCAGTGTTCCTAACGGTTCCGCAATTTTTCCAATCCATTCCCCCTGCTTCCTTTGATTCCCCTCTGTTCTCCAGTGTTCCACACAGTTCCCCACTTTTTCCAATCTGTTCCCTCTGCTCTCTTTGTTTCCCCTCTGTTCTACACATTTTCCCACTGTTCCCTACTTTTTCCAATCCGTTCCCCCTGCTCCCTTTGGTTCTCCTCTATTTTGCAGTGTTCCCCACGGTTCCCTACTTTTCCGAGCTGTTCCCCCTGCTCCCCTTCGTTCCGCACTCTTCTGCAGTTGTCCCCACGGTTCTCCACATTTTTTCCAATCTATTCCCCCTGCTCCCTTTGGTTCCACTCTCTCCTGCAGTGTTCCCCACGCTTCCCCACTTTTTCCAATCTGTACCCCCTGCTCCCTTTGGTTCCCCTCCTTTCTGCAGTGTTGCCCACGGTTCCCCACTTTTTCCAATCCGTTCCCCCTCCTCCCTTTCATTCCCCTCTGTCCTGAAGTGTTCTCCACGGTTCCCCACTTTTTCCAATCTGTTCGCCGTGCTCCCTTTGGTTCCCCACCGTCCTGCACTGTCCTCCATGGTTTCCCAATTTTTCCAATCTCTTTCCCGTGCTCCTTTGGTTCCCCTCTGTTCTGCAGTGTTCCTAACGGTTCCTCACTTTTTCCAATCCGTTCCCACTGCTTCCTTTGATTCCCCTCTGTTCTGCAGTGTTCCACACAGTTCCCCACTTTTTCCAATCCGTTCACCCTGCTCCCGTTGTTTCTCCACTCTTCTGCATTTTTCCACACCGTTAACCACTGTTCTGCAGTGTTCGCCACGGTTCATCAATTTTTCCAACCTGTACCTCCTGTTCCCTTTGGTTCCCCTCTGTTCTGCAGTTTTCCCCACAGTTCCCTACTTTTCTGAGCTGTTCCCCCGCTCCCCTTCGTTCCGCACTCTTCTGCAGGTGTCCCCACGGTTCTCCACATTTTTTCCAATCTGTTCCCCCTGCTCCCTTTGGTTCCCCTCTGTCCTGCAGTGTTCCCAAAGATTCCCCACATTTTCCAATCTGTTCTCTCTTCTCCCTTTGGTTCCCCTCTGTCCTGCAGTGTTCCCCACGGCTGCACACTTTTTCCAATCTGTTCGCCGTGCTCTCTTTGTTTCCCCTCTGTTCTACACATTTCCCCACTGTTCCCTACTTTTTCCAATCCGTTCCCCCTGCTCCCTTTGGTTCTCCTCTATTCTGCAGTGTTCCCCACGGTTCCCTACTTTTCCGAGCTGTTCCCCCTGCTCCCCTTCGTTCCGCACTCTTCTGCAGTTGTCCCCACGGTTCTCCACATTTTTTCCAATCTATTCCCCCTGCTCCCTTTGGTTCCCCTCTGTCCTGCAGTGTTCCCCACGCTTCCCCACTTTTTCCAATCTGTACCCCCTGCTCCCTTTGGTTCCCCTCCTTTCTGCAGTGTTCCCCACGATTCCCCACTTTTTCCAAACTGTACCCCCTGCTCCCTTTGTTTCCCCTCTGTCCTGCAGTGTTCCCCACAGTTCCCCACATTTTCCAATCTGTTCCCCCTGCTACCTTTGGTTCCCCTCCATCCTGCACTGTCCTCCATGGTTTCCCAATTTTTCCACTCACTTCCCCGTGCTCCTTTGCTTCCTCTCTGTTCTGCAGTGTTCCTAACGGTTCCGCAATTTTTCCAATCCATTCCCCCTGCTTCCTTTGATTCCCCTCTGTTCTCCAGTGTTCCACACAGTTCCCCACTTTTTCCAATCTGTTCCCTCTGCTCTCTTTGTTTCCCCTCTGTTCTACACATTTTCCCACTGTTCCCTACTTTTTCCAATCCGTTCCCCCTGCTCCCTTTGGTTCTCCTCTATTTTGCAGTGTTCCCCACGGTTCCCTACTTTTCCGAGCTGTTCCCCCTGCTCCCCTTCGTTCCGCACTCTTCTGCAGTTGTCCCCACGGTTCTCCACATTTTTTCCAATCTATTCCCCCTGCTCCCTTTGGTTCCACTCTCTCCTGCAGTGTTCCCCACGCTTCCCCACTTTTTCCAATCTGTACCCCCTGCTCCCTTTGGTTCCCCTCCTTTCTGCAGTGTTGCCCACGGTTCCCCACTTTTTCCAATCCGTTCCCCCTCCTCCCTTTCATTCCCCTCCATCCTGCACTGTCCTCCATGGTTTCCCAATTTTTCCAATCTCTTTCCCGTGCTCCTTTGGTTCCCCTCTGTTCTGCAGTGTTCCTAACGGTTCCTCACTTTTTCCAATCCGTTCCCACTGCTTCCTTTGATTCCCCTCTGTTCTGCAGTGTTCCACACAGTTCCCCACTTTTTCCAATCCGTTCACCCTGCTCCCGTTGTTTCTCCACTCTTCTGCATTTTTCCACACCGTTAACCACTGTTCTGCAGTGTTCGCCACGGTTCATCAATTTTTCCAACCTGTACCTCCTGTTCCCTTTGGTTCCCCTCTGTTCTGCAGTTTTCCCCACAGTTCCCATTTTTTCAAATCCGTTCCCCCTGCTCCCTTTGGTTCTCCTCTATTCTGCATTGTTCCCCATGGTTCCCTACTTTTTCGAGCTGTTCCCCCTGCTCCCTTCGTTCCGCACTCTTCTGCAGATGTCCCCACGGTTCTCCACATTTTTTCCAATCTGTTCCCCCTGCTCCCTTTGGTTCCCCACTCTCCTGCAGTGTTCCCCACACTTCCCCACTTTTTCAAATCTGTTCTCCCTTCTCCCTTTGGTTCCCCTCAGTCCTGCAGTGTTCCCCACGACTCCACACTTTTTCCAATCTGTTCGCCGTGCTCTCTTTCGTTCCCCTCTGTTATACACATTTCCCCACAGTTCCCCACTTTTTCCAATCTGTTCCCCCTGCTCCCTTTGGTTCCCCTCCGTCCTGCACTGACCTCCACGGTTTCCCAATTTTTCCAATCTCTTCCCCGTGTTCCTTTGGTTCCCCACAATTCTGCAGTGTTCGCTACGGTTCCCCACTTTTTTTAACCTGTACCTCCTGTTCCCTTTGGTTCCACTTTGTCCTGCAGTGTTCCCCACAGTTCCCCACTTTTTCCATTCTGTTACCGCTGCTCCGTTTGGTTCTCCTTTATTGAGCCGTGTTCCCGACGGTACCCCACTTTTCCGAGCTGTTCGCCCTGCTCCGTTTGGTTCTCCTTTATTCTGCAGTGTTCCCCACGGTTCCCCACTTTTCCGAGCCGTTCCCCCTGCTCCCTTTGGTTCCCCTCTATTCTGCAGTGTTCCCCCCGGTTCACTACATTTTCCAACCTGTTCCCCCTGCTCCCTTTTGTTACCCTCCGTCCTGCACTGACCTCCATGGTTTCCCAATTTTTCCAATTTTTTCCCCGTGCTCCTTTGGTTCACCTCGCTTCTGCATTTTTGCACACGGTTCCCCACTTTTTCCAATCCATTCCCCCTGCTTCCTTTGGCTCACCTCTGTCCTGCAGTGTTGCCCACGGTTCCCCACTTTTTCCAATCCGTTCCCCCTGCTCCCTTTCGTTCCCCTCTGTCCTGAAGTATTCTCTACGGTTCCCCACTTTTTCCAATCTGATCCCCCTGCTCTCTTTGCTTCTCTTCTAATCTGCAGTGAATCCCACGGTTCTCCACATTTTTTCCAATCTGTTCCCCCTGCTCCCTTTGGTTCCATTCTGTCCTGCAGTGTTCCCCAAGATTCCCCACTTTTTCCAATCTGTTCTCCCTGCTCCCTTTGGTTCCCCTCTGTCCTGCAGTGTTCCCCACGGCTCCACACTTTTTCCAATCTGTTCGCCGTGCTCTCTTTGGTTCCCCTCTGTTATACACATTTCCCCACAGTTCCCCAATTTTTCCAATCTGTTCCCCCTATGGCATTTGGTTCCCATCTGTTCTGCAGTGTTCCCCACGGTTCCCCTGTTTTTCCAATCTGTACCCTGTGCTCCCTTTGGTTTTCCTCTGTTCTGCAGTGCTCCCCATGGTTCCACACTTTTTCCAAACTGTTCCACCTGCTCCCATTGATTCCCCACTGTTCTGCAGTGTTCGCCACGGTTCCCTACTTTTCTGAGCTGTTCCCCCGCTCCCCTTCGTTCCGCACTCTTCTGCAGGTGTCCCCACGGTTCTCCACATTTTTTCCAATCTGTTCCCCCTGCTCCCTTTGGTTCCCCTCTGTCCTGCAGTGTTCCCAAAGATTCCCCACATTTTCCAATCTGTTCTCTCTTCTCCCTTTGGTTCCCCTCTGTCCTGCAGTGTTCCCCACGGCTGCACACTTTTTCCAATCTGTTCGCCGTGCTCTCTTTGTTTCCCCTCTGTTCTACACATTTCCCCACTGTTCCCTACTTTTTCCAATCCGTTCCCCCTGCTCCCTTTGGTTCTCCTCTATTCTGCAGTGTTCCCCACGGTTCCCTACTTTTCCGAGCTGTTCCCCCTGCTCCCCTTCGTTCCGCACTCTTCTGCAGTTGTCCCCACGGTTCTCCACATTTTTTCCAATCTATTCCCCCTGCTCCCTTTGGTTCCCCTCTGTCCTGCAGTGTTCCCCACGCTTCCCCACTTTTTCCAATCTGTACCCCCTGCTCCCTTTGGTTCCCCTCCTTTCTGCAGTGTTCCCCACGATTCCCCACTTTTTCCAAACTGTACCCCCTGCTCCCTTTGTTTCCCCTCTGTCCTGCAGTGTTCCCCACAGTTCCCCACATTTTCCAATCTGTTCCCCCTGCTACCTTTGGTTCCCCTCCATCCTGCACTGTCCTCCATGGTTTCCCAATTTTTCCACTCACTTCCCCGTGCTCCTTTGCTTCCTCTCTGTTCTGCAGTGTTCCTAACGGTTCCGCAATTTTTCCAATCCGTTCCCCCTGCTTCCTTTGATTCCCCTCTGTTCTCCAGTGTTCCACACAGTTCCCCACTTTTTCCAATCTGTTCCCTCTGCTCTCTTTGTTTCCCCTCTGTTCTACACATTTCCCCACTGTTCCCTACTTTTTCCAATCCGTTCCCCCTGCTCCCTTTGGTTCTCCTCTATTTTGCAGTGTTCCCCACGGTTCCCTACTTTTCCGAGCTGTTCCCCCTGCTCCCCTTCGTTCCGCACTCTTCTGCAGTTGTCCCCACGGTTCTCCACATTTTTTCCAATCTATTCCCCCTGCTCCCTTTGGTTCCCCTCTCTCCTGCAGTGTTCCCCACGCTTCCCCACTTTTTCCAATCTGTACCCCCTGCTCCCTTTGGTTCCCCTCCTTTCTGCAGTGTTGCCCACGGTTCCCCACTTTTTCCAATCCGTTCCCCCTCCTCCCTTTCATTCCCCTCTGTCCTGAAGTGTTCTCCACGGTTCCCCACTTTTTCCAATCTGTTCGCCGTGCTCCCTTTGGTTCCCCACCGTCCTGCACTGTCCTCCATGGTTTCCCAATTTTTCCAATCTCTTTCCCGTGCTCCTTTGGTTCCCCTCTGTTCTGCAGTGTTCCTAACGGTTCCTCACTTTTTCCAATCCGTTCCCACTGCTTCCTTTGATTCCCCTCTGTTCTGCAGTGTTCCACACAGTTCCCCACTTTTTCCAATCCGTTCACCCTGCTCCCGTTGTTTCTCCACTCTTCTGCATTTTTCCACACCGTTAACCACTGTTCTGCAGTGTTCGCCACGGTTCATCAATTTTTCCAACCTGTACCTCCTGTTCCCTTTGGTTCCCCTCTGTTCTGCAGTTTTCCCCACAGTTCCCATTTTTTCAAATCCGTTCCCCCTGCTCCCTTTGGTTCTCCTCTATTCTGCATTGTTCCCCATGGTTCCCTACTTTTTCGAGCTGTTCCCCCTGCTCCCTTCGTTCCGCACTCTTCTGCAGATGTCCCCACGGTTCTCCACATTTTTTCCAATCTGTTCCCCCTGCTCCCTTTGGTTACCCACTCTCCTGCAGTGTTCCCCACACTTCCCCACTTTTTCAAATCTGTTCTCCCTTCTCCCTTTGGTTCCCCTCAGTCCTGCAGTGTTCCCCACGACTCCACACTTTTTCCAATCTGTTCGCCGTGCTCTCTTTCGTTCCCCTCTGTTATACACATTTCCCCACAGTTCCCCACTTTTTCCAATCTGTTCCCCCTGCTCCCTTTGGTTCCCCTCCGTCCTGCACTGACCTCCACGGTTTCCCAGTTTTTCCAATCTCTTCCCCGTGTTCCTTTGGTTCCCCACAATTCTGCAGTGTTCGCTACGGTTCCCCACTTTTTTTAACCTGTACCTCCTGTTCTCTTTGGTTCCACTTTGTCCTGCAGTGTTCCCCACAGTTCCCCACTTTTTCCATTCTGTTACCGCTGCTCCGTTTGGTTCTCCTTTATTGTGCCGTGTTCCCGACGGTACCCCACTTTTCCGAGCTGTTCGCCCTGCTCCGTTTGGTTCTCCTTTATTCTGCAGTGTTCCCCACGGTTCCCCACTTTTCCGAGCCGTTCCCCCTGCTCCCTTTGGTTCCCCTCTATTCTGCAGTGTTCCCCCCGGTTCACTACATTTTCCAACCTGTTCCCCCTGCTCCCTTTTGTTACCCTCCGTCCTGCACTGACCTCCATGGTTTCCCAATTTTTCCAATTTTTTCCCCGTGCTCCTTTGGTTCCCCTCGCTTCTGCATTTTTGCACACGGTTCCCCACTTTTTCCAATCCATTTCCCCTGCTTCCTTTGGCTCACCTCTGTCCTGCAGTGTTGCCCACGGTTCCCCACTTTTTCCAATCCGTTCCCCCTGCTCCCTTTCGTTCCCCTCTGTCCTGAAGTATTCTCTACGGTTCCCCACTTTTTCCAATCTGATCCCCCTGCTCTCTTTGCTTCTCTTCTAATCTGCAGTGAATCCCACGGTTCCCCACTTTTCCGAACTGTTCCCCCTGCTCCCTTTGGTTCCCCACTATTCTGCAGTGTTCGCCACGGTTCCCCACTTTTTCCAACCTGTACCTCCTGTTCCCTTTGGTTCCCCTTTGTCCTGCAGTGTTCCCCACAGTTCCCCACTTTTTCCAATCTGTTCCCCCTGCTCCGTTTGGTTTTCCTTTATTCTGCAGTGTTCCCCACGGTTCCCAACTTTTCTGAGCTGTTCCCCCTGCTCCCTTTGGTTCCCCTCTATTCTGCAGTGTTCCCCCCGCTTTACTACATTTTCCAACCTGTATCTCCTGTTCCCTTTGGTTCCCATCTGTCCTGCAGTGTTCCCCACGGTTCCACACTTTTTCTAATCTGATCGCCGTGCTCTCTTTGGTTCCCCTCTATTCTGCAGTGTTCCCCACAGTTCCCCACATTTTCCAATCTGTTCCCCCTGCTCCCTTTGGTTCTCCTCTGTCCTGCACTCTCCTCCATGGTTTCCCAATTTTTCCAATCTCTTCCCCGTGCTCCTTTGCTTCCTCTCTGTTCTGCAGTGTTCCTAACGGTTCCCCACTTTTTCCAATCAGTTCCCCCTGCTTCCTTTGATTCCCCTCTGTTCTGCAGTGTTCCACACAGTTCCCCACTTTATCCAATCTGTTCCCTCTGCTCCTTGGGCTCCCCCCTGTTCTGCAGTTTTCCCCACGGTTCCCACTTTTTCCAAGCTGTTCCCTCTGCTCCCTTTGGTTCCCCTCTCTTCTGCAGTTTTCCATACAGTTCCCCACATTTTCCAATCCGTTACCCATGCTCCCTTTGGTTCCCCTGTGTCCTGCAGTGTTCCGCACAGTTCCCGACTTTTTCCAATCTGTTCCTCCTGCTCCCTTTGGTACCCCACTGTTCTGCATTTTTCGACACAGTTCCCCACTTTTTCCAATCCGTTCCCCCTGCTTCCTTTGATTCCTCTCTGTTCTGCAGTGTTCCACACAGTTCCCCACTTTTTTCCAATCTGTTCCCTCTGCTCCTTGGGCTCCCCCCAGTTCTCCAGTTTTTGCCACGGTTCCCACTTTTTCCAATCTGTTCTCCCTGCTCCCTTTGGTTCCCCTCTATTCTGCAGTTTTCCATACAGTTCCCCACATTTTCCAATCCGTAACCCATGCTCCCTTTGGTTCTCCTGTGTCCTGCAGTGTTCCGCAAATTCCCGACTTTTTCCAATCTGTTCCACCTGCTCGCTTTGGTTCCCCACTGTTCTGCATTTTTCCACACATTTCCCCACTTTTTCCAATCTGTTCCCCCTGCTCCCTTTGGCTCCCCACTGTTCTGCAGTGTTCCCCACTTCACCACTTTTTTCCAATTTGTTCGACCTGCTCCCATTGGTTCCCCTCTGTCCTGCAGTGTCCTTCACAGTTCCCCACTTTTTCCAATCCATTGCCCCTGCTCTCTTAGTTCCACTCGGTTCTACAGTTTTCCCCGCGGTTACTCACTTTTCCGATCTGTTCCCCCTGCTCCCTTTGGTTCCCCTTTGTCCTGCAGTGTTCGCCATGGTTCCCCACTTTTTCCAATCTGTTCCCCCTGCTCCCTTTGGTTCCCCTCCGTCCTGCACTGACCTCCACGGTTTCCCAATTTTTCCAATCTCTTCCCCGTGTTCCTTTGGTTCCCCACAATTCTGCAGTGTTCGCTACGGTTTCCCACTTTTTTTAACCTGTACCTCCTGTTCCCTTTGGTTCCACTTTGTCCTGCAGTGTTCCCCACAGTTCCCCACTTTTTCCATTCTGTTACCGCTGCTCCGTTTGGTTCTCCTTTATTGTGCCGTGTTCCCGACGGTACCCCACTTTTCCGAGCTGTTCGCCCTGCTCCGTTTGGTTCTCCTTTATTCTGCAGTGTTCCCCACGGTTCCCCACTTTTCCGAGCCGTTCCCCCTGCTCCCTTTGGTTCCCCTCTATTCTGCAGTGTTCCCCCCGGTTCACTACATTTTCCAACCTGTTCCCCCTGCTCCCTTTTGTTACCCTCCGTCCTGCACTGACCTCCATGGTTTCCCAATTTTTCCAATTTTTTCCCCGTGCTCCTTTGGTTCCCCTCGCTTCTGCATTTTTGCACACGGTTCCCCACTTTTTCCAATCCATTCCCCCTGCTTCCTTTGGCTCACCTCTGTCCTGCAGTGTTGCCCACGGTTCCCCACTTTTTCCAATCCGTTCCCCCTGCTCCCTTTCGTTCCCCTCTGTCCTGAAGTATTCTCTACGGTTCCCCACTTTTTCCAATCTGATCCCCCTGCTCTCTTTGCTTCTCTTCTAATCTGCAGTGAATCCCACGGTTCTCCACATTTTTTCCAATCTGTTCCCCCTGCTCCCTTTGGTTCCATTCTGTCCTGCAGTGTTCCCCAAGATTCCCCACTTTTTCCAATCTGTTCTCCCTGCTCCCTTTGGTTCCCCTCTGTCCTGCAGTGTTCCCCACGGCTCCACACTTTTTCCAATCTGTTCGCCGTGCTCTCTTTGGTTCCCCTCTGTTATACACATTTCCCCACAGTTCCCCAATTTTTCCAATCTGTTCCCCCTATGGCATTTGGTTCCCATCTGTTCTGCAGTGTTCCCCACGGTTCCCCTGTTTTTCCAATCTGTACCCTGTGCTCCCTTTGGTTTTCCTCTGTTCTGCAGTGCTCCCCATGGTTCCACACTTTTTCCAAACTGTTCCACCTGCTCCCATTGATTCCCCACTGTTCTGCAGTGTTCGCCACGGTTCCCTATTTTTCTGAGCTGTTCCCCCGCTCCCCTTCGTTCCGCACTCTTCTGCAGGTGTCCCCACGGTTCTCCACATTTTTTCCAATCTGTTCCCCCTGCTCCCTTTGGTTCCCCTCTGTCCTGCAGTGTTCCCAAAGATTCCCCACATTTTCCAATCTGTTCTCTCTTCTCCCTTTGGTTCCCCTCTGTCCTGCAGTGTTCCCCACGGCTGCACACTTTTTCCAATCTGTTCGCCGTGCTCTCTTTGTTTCCCCTCTGTTCTACACATTTCCCCACTGTTCCCTACTTTTTCCAATCCGTTCCCCCTGCTCCCTTTGGTTCTCCTCTATTCTGCAGTGTTCCCCACGGTTCCCTACTTTTCCGAGCTGTTCCCCCTGCTCCCCTTCGTTCCGCACTCTTCTGCAGTTGTCCCCACGGTTCTCCACATTTTTTCCAATCTATTCCCCCTGCTCCCTTTGGTTCCCCTCTGTCCTGCAGTGTTCCCCACGCTTCCCCACTTTTTCCAATCTGTACCCCCTGCTCCCTTTGGTTCCCCTCCTTTCTGCAGTGTTCCCCACGATTCCCCACTTTTTCCAAACTGTACCCCCTGCTCCCTTTGTTTCCCCTCTGTCCTGCAGTGTTCCCCACAGTTCCCCACATTTTCCAATCTGTTCCCCCTGCTACCTTTGGTTCCCCTCCATCCTGCACTGTCCTCCATGGTTTCCCAATTTTTCCACTCACTTCCCCGTGCTCCTTTGCTTCCTCTCTGTTCTGCAGTGTTCCTAACGGTTCCGCAATTTTTCCAATCCATTCCCCCTGCTTCCTTTGATTCCCCTCTGTTCTCCAGTGTTCCACACAGTTCCCCACTTTTTCCAATCTGTTCCCTCTGCTCTCTTTGTTTCCCCTCTGTTCTACACATTTTCCCACTGTTCCCTACTTTTTCCAATCCGTTCCCCCTGCTCCCTTTGGTTCTCCTCTATTTTGCAGTGTTCCCCACGGTTCCCTACTTTTCCGAGCTGTTCCCCCTGCTCCCCTTCGTTCCGCACTCTTCTGCAGTTGTCCCCACGGTTCTCCACATTTTTTCCAATCTATTCCCCCTGCTCCCTTTGGTTCCACTCTCTCCTGCAGTGTTCCCCACGCTTCCCCACTTTTTCCAATCTGTACCCCCTGCTCCCTTTGGTTCCCCTCCTTTCTGCAGTGTTGCCCACGGTTCCCCACTTTTTCCAATCCGTTCCCCCTCCTCCCTTTCATTCCCCTCTGTCCTGAAGTGTTCTCCACGGTTCCCCACTTTTTCCAATCTGTTCGCCGTGCTCCCTTTGGTTCCCCACCGTCCTGCACTGTCCTCCATGGTTTCCCAATTTTTCCAATCTCTTTCCCGTGCTCCTTTGGTTCCCCTCTGTTCTGCAGTGTTCCTAACGGTTCCTCACTTTTTCCAATCCGTTCCCACTGCTTCCTTTGATTCCCCTCTGTTCTGCAGTGTTCCACACAGTTCCCCACTTTTTCCAATCCGTTCACCCTGCTCCCGTTGTTTCTCCACTCTTCTGCATTTTTCCACACCGTTAACCACTGTTCTGCAGTGTTCGCCACGGTTCATCAATTTTTCCAACCTGTACCTCCTGTTCCCTTTGGTTCCCCTCTGTTCTGCAGTTTTCCCCACAGTTCCCTACTTTTCTGAGCTGTTCCCCCGCTCCCCTTCGTTCCGCACTCTTCTGCAGGTGTCCCCACGGTTCTCCACATTTTTTCCAATCTGTTCCCCCTGCTCCCTTTGGTTCCCCTCTGTCCTGCAGTGTTCCCAAAGATTCCCCACATTTTCCAATCTGTTCTCTCTTCTCCCTTTGGTTCCCCTCTGTCCTGCAGTGTTCCCCACGGCTGCACACTTTTTCCAATCTGTTCGCCGTGCTCTCTTTGTTTCCCCTCTGTTCTACACATTTCCCCACTGTTCCCTACTTTTTCCAATCCGTTCCCCCTGCTCCCTTTGGTTCTCCTCTATTCTGCAGTGTTCCCCACGGTTCCCTACTTTTCCGAGCTGTTCCCCCTGCTCCCCTTCGTTCCGCACTCTTCTGCAGTTGTCCCCACGGTTCTCCACATTTTTTCCAATCTATTCCCCCTGCTCCCTTTGGTTCCCCTCTGTCCTGCAGTGTTCCCCACGCTTCCCCACTTTTTCCAATCTGTACCCCCTGCTCCCTTTGGTTCCCCTCCTTTCTGCAGTGTTCCCCACGATTCCCCACTTTTTCCAAACTGTACCCCCTGCTCCCTTTGTTTCCCCTCTGTCCTGCAGTGTTCCCCACAGTTCCCCACATTTTCCAATCTGTTCCCCCTGCTACCTTTGGTTCCCCTCCATCCTGCACTGTCCTCCATGGTTTCCCAATTTTTCCACTCACTTCCCCGTGCTCCTTTGCTTCCTCTCTGTTCTGCAGTGTTCCTAACGGTTCCGCAATTTTTCCAATCCATTCCCCCTGCTTCCTTTGATTCCCCTCTGTTCTCCAGTGTTCCACACAGTTCCCCACTTTTTCCAATCTGTTCCCTCTGCTCTCTTTGTTTCCCCTCTGTTCTACACATTTTCCCACTGTTCCCTACTTTTTCCAATCCGTTCCCCCTGCTCCCTTTGGTTCTCCTCTATTTTGCAGTGTTCCCCACGGTTCCCTACTTTTCCGAGCTGTTCCCCCTGCTCCCCTTCGTTCCGCACTCTTCTGCAGTTGTCCCCACGGTTCTCCACATTTTTTCCAATCTATTCCCCCTGCTCCCTTTGGTTCCACTCTCTCCTGCAGTGTTCCCCACGCTTCCCCACTTTTTCCAATCTGTACCCCCTGCTCCCTTTGGTTCCCCTCCTTTCTGCAGTGTTGCCCACGGTTCCCCACTTTTTCCAATCCGTTCCCCCTCCTCCCTTTCATTCCCCTCCATCCTGCACTGTCCTCCATGGTTTCCCAATTTTTCCAATCTCTTTCCCGTGCTCCTTTGGTTCCCCTCTGTTCTGCAGTGTTCCTAACGGTTCCTCACTTTTTCCAATCCGTTCCCACTGCTTCCTTTGATTCCCCTCTGTTCTGCAGTGTTCCACACAGTTCCCCACTTTTTCCAATCCGTTCACCCTGCTCCCGTTGTTTCTCCACTCTTCTGCATTTTTCCACACCGTTAACCACTGTTCTGCAGTGTTCGCCACGGTTCATCAATTTTTCCAACCTGTACCTCCTGTTCCCTTTGGTTCCCCTCTGTTCTGCAGTTTTCCCCACAGTTCCCATTTTTTCAAATCCGTTCCCCCTGCTCCCTTTGGTTCTCCTCTATTCTGCATTGTTCCCCATGGTTCCCTACTTTTTCGAGCTGTTCCCCCTGCTCCCTTCGTTCCGCACTCTTCTGCAGATGTCCCCACGGTTCTCCACATTTTTTCCAATCTGTTCCCCCTGCTCCCTTTGGTTCCCCACTCTCCTGCAGTGTTCCCCACACTTCCCCACTTTTTCAAATCTGTTCTCCCTTCTCCCTTTGGTTCCCCTCAGTCCTGCAGTGTTCCCCACGACTCCACACTTTTTCCAATCTGTTCGCCGTGCTCTCTTTCGTTCCCCTCTGTTATACACATTTCCCCACAGTTCCCCACTTTTTCCAATCTGTTCCCCCTGCTCCCTTTGGTTCCCCTCCGTCCTGCACTGACCTCCACGGTTTCCCAATTTTTCCAATCTCTTCCCCGTGTTCCTTTGGTTCCCCACAATTCTGCAGTGTTCGCTACGGTTCCCCACTTTTTTTAACCTGTACCTCCTGTTCCCTTTGGTTCCACTTTGTCCTGCAGTGTTCCCCACAGTTCCCCACTTTTTCCATTCTGTTACCGCTGCTCCGTTTGGTTCTCCTTTATTGAGCCGTGTTCCCGACGGTACCCCACTTTTCCGAGCTGTTCGCCCTGCTCCGTTTGGTTCTCCTTTATTCTGCAGTGTTCCCCACGGTTCCCCACTTTTCCGAGCCGTTCCCCCTGCTCCCTTTGGTTCCCCTCTATTCTGCAGTGTTCCCCCCGGTTCACTACATTTTCCAACCTGTTCCCCCTGCTCCCTTTTGTTACCCTCCGTCCTGCACTGACCTCCATGGTTTCCCAATTTTTCCAATTTTTTCCCCGTGCTCCTTTGGTTCCCCTCGCTTCTGCATTTTTGCACACGGTTCCCCACTTTTTCCAATCCATTCCCCCTGCTTCCTTTGGCTCACCTCTGTCCTGCAGTGTTGCCCACGGTTCCCCACTTTTTCCAATCCGTTCCCCCTGCTCCCTTTCGTTCCCCTCTGTCCTGAAGTATTCTCTACGGTTCCCCACTTTTTCCAATCTGATCCCCCTGCTCTCTTTGCTTCTCTTCTAATCTGCAGTGAATCCCACGGTTCTCCACATTTTTTCCAATCTGTTCCCCCTGCTCCCTTTGGTTCCATTCTGTCCTGCAGTGTTCCCCAAGATTCCCCACTTTTTCCAATCTGTTCTCCCTGCTCCCTTTGGTTCCCCTCTGTCCTGCAGTGTTCCCCACGGCTCCACACTTTTTCCAATCTGTTCGCCGTGCTCTCTTTGGTTCCCCTCTGTTATACACATTTCCCCACAGTTCCCCAATTTTTCCAATCTGTTCCCCCTATGGCATTTGGTTCCCATCTGTTCTGCAGTGTTCCCCACGGTTCCCCTGTTTTTCCAATCTGTACCCTGTGCTCCCTTTGGTTTTCCTCTGTTCTGCAGTGCTCCCCATGGTTCCACACTTTTTCCAAACTGTTCCACCTGCTCCCATTGATTCCCCACTGTTCTGCAGTGTTCGCCACGGTTCCCTACTTTTCTGAGCTGTTCCCCCGCTCCCCTTCGTTCCGCACTCTTCTGCAGGTGTCCCCACGGTTCTCCACATTTTTTCCAATCTGTTCCCCCTGCTCCCTTTGGTTCCCCTCTGTCCTGCAGTGTTCCCAAAGATTCCCCACATTTTCCAATCTGTTCTCTCTTCTCCCTTTGGTTCCCCTCTGTCCTGCAGTGTTCCCCACGGCTGCACACTTTTTCCAATCTGTTCGCCGTGCTCTCTTTGTTTCCCCTCTGTTCTACACATTTCCCCACTGTTCCCTACTTTTTCCAATCCGTTCCCCCTGCTCCCTTTGGTTCTCCTCTATTCTGCAGTGTTCCCCACGGTTCCCTACTTTTCCGAGCTGTTCCCCCTGCTCCCCTTCGTTCCGCACTCTTCTGCAGTTGTCCCCACGGTTCTCCACATTTTTTCCAATCTATTCCCCCTGCTCCCTTTGGTTCCCCTCTGTCCTGCAGTGTTCCCCACGCTTCCCCACTTTTTCCAATCTGTACCCCCTGCTCCCTTTGGTTCCCCTCCTTTCTGCAGTGTTCCCCACGATTCCCCACTTTTTCCAAACTGTACCCCCTGCTCCCTTTGTTTCCCCTCTGTCCTGCAGTGTTCCCCACAGTTCCCCACATTTTCCAATCTGTTCCCCCTGCTACCTTTGGTTCCCCTCCATCCTGCACTGTCCTCCATGGTTTCCCAATTTTTCCACTCACTTCCCCGTGCTCCTTTGCTTCCTCTCTGTTCTGCAGTGTTCCTAACGGTTCCGCAATTTTTCCAATCCGTTCCCCCTGCTTCCTTTGATTCCCCTCTGTTCTCCAGTGTTCCACACAGTTCCCCACTTTTTCCAATCTGTTCCCTCTGCTCTCTTTGTTTCCCCTCTGTTCTACACATTTCCCCACTGTTCCCTACTTTTTCCAATCCGTTCCCCCTGCTCCCTTTGGTTCTCCTCTATTTTGCAGTGTTCCCCACGGTTCCCTACTTTTCCGAGCTGTTCCCCCTGCTCCCCTTCGTTCCGCACTCTTCTGCAGTTGTCCCCACGGTTCTCCACATTTTTTCCAATCTATTCCCCCTGCTCCCTTTGGTTCCCCTCTCTCCTGCAGTGTTCCCCACGCTTCCCCACTTTTTCCAATCTGTACCCCCTGCTCCCTTTGGTTCCCCTCCTTTCTGCAGTGTTGCCCACGGTTCCCCACTTTTTCCAATCCGTTCCCCCTCCTCCCTTTCATTCCCCTCTGTCCTGAAGTGTTCTCCACGGTTCCCCACTTTTTCCAATCTGTTCGCCGTGCTCCCTTTGGTTCCCCACCGTCCTGCACTGTCCTCCATGGTTTCCCAATTTTTCCAATCTCTTTCCCGTGCTCCTTTGGTTCCCCTCTGTTCTGCAGTGTTCCTAACGGTTCCTCACTTTTTCCAATCCGTTCCCACTGCTTCCTTTGATTCCCCTCTGTTCTGCAGTGTTCCACACAGTTCCCCACTTTTTCCAATCCGTTCACCCTGCTCCCGTTGTTTCTCCACTCTTCTGCATTTTTCCACACCGTTAACCACTGTTCTGCAGTGTTCGCCACGGTTCATCAATTTTTCCAACCTGTACCTCCTGTTCCCTTTGGTTCCCCTCTGTTCTGCAGTTTTCCCCACAGTTCCCATTTTTTCAAATCCGTTCCCCCTGCTCCCTTTGGTTCTCCTCTATTCTGCATTGTTCCCCATGGTTCCCTACTTTTTCGAGCTGTTCCCCCTGCTCCCTTCGTTCCGCACTCTTCTGCAGATGTCCCCACGGTTCTCCACATTTTTTCCAATCTGTTCCCCCTGCTCCCTTTGGTTACCCACTCTCCTGCAGTGTTCCCCACACTTCCCCACTTTTTCAAATCTGTTCTCCCTTCTCCCTTTGGTTCCCCTCAGTCCTGCAGTGTTCCCCACGACTCCACACTTTTTCCAATCTGTTCGCCGTGCTCTCTTTCGTTCCCCTCTGTTATACACATTTCCCCACAGTTCCCCACTTTTTCCAATCTGTTCCCCCTGCTCCCTTTGGTTCCCCTCCGTCCTGCACTGACCTCCACGGTTTCCCAGTTTTTCCAATCTCTTCCCCGTGTTCCTTTGGTTCCCCACAATTCTGCAGTGTTCGCTACGGTTCCCCACTTTTTTTAACCTGTACCTCCTGTTCTCTTTGGTTCCACTTTGTCCTGCAGTGTTCCCCACAGTTCCCCACTTTTTCCATTCTGTTACCGCTGCTCCGTTTGGTTCTCCTTTATTGTGCCGTGTTCCCGACGGTACCCCACTTTTCCGAGCTGTTCGCCCTGCTCCGTTTGGTTCTCCTTTATTCTGCAGTGTTCCCCACGGTTCCCCACTTTTCCGAGCCGTTCCCCCTGCTCCCTTTGGTTCCCCTCTATTCTGCAGTGTTCCCCCCGGTTCACTACATTTTCCAACCTGTTCCCCCTGCTCCCTTTTGTTACCCTCCGTCCTGCACTGACCTCCATGGTTTCCCAATTTTTCCAATTTTTTCCCCGTGCTCCTTTGGTTCCCCTCGCTTCTGCATTTTTGCACACGGTTCCCCACTTTTTCCAATCCATTTCCCCTGCTTCCTTTGGCTCACCTCTGTCCTGCAGTGTTGCCCACGGTTCCCCACTTTTTCCAATCCGTTCCCCCTGCTCCCTTTCGTTCCCCTCTGTCCTGAAGTATTCTCTACGGTTCCCCACTTTTTCCAATCTGATCCCCCTGCTCTCTTTGCTTCTCTTCTAATCTGCAGTGAATCCCACGGTTCCCCACTTTTCCGAACTGTTCCCCCTGCTCCCTTTGGTTCCCCACTATTCTGCAGTGTTCGCCACGGTTCCCCACTTTTTCCAACCTGTACCTCCTGTTCCCTTTGGTTCCCCTTTGTCCTGCAGTGTTCCCCACAGTTCCCCACTTTTTCCAATCTGTTCCCCCTGCTCCGTTTGGTTTTCCTTTATTCTGCAGTGTTCCCCACGGTTCCCAACTTTTCTGAGCTGTTCCCCCTGCTCCCTTTGGTTCCCCTCTATTCTGCAGTGTTCCCCCCGCTTTACTACATTTTCCAACCTGTATCTCCTGTTCCCTTTGGTTCCCATCTGTCCTGCAGTGTTCCCCACGGTTCCACACTTTTTCTAATCTGATCGCCGTGCTCTCTTTGGTTCCCCTCTATTCTGCAGTGTTCCCCACAGTTCCCCACATTTTCCAATCTGTTCCCCCTGCTCCCTTTGGTTCCCCTCTGTCCTGCACTCTCCTCCATGGTTTCCCAATTTTTCCAATCTCTTCCCCGTGCTCCTTTGCTTCCTCTCTGTTCTGCAGTGTTCCTAACGGTTCCCCACTTTTTCCAATCAGTTCCCCCTGCTTCCTTTGATTCCCCTCTGTTCTGCAGTGTTCCACACAGTTCCCCACTTTATCCAATCTGTTCCCTCTGCTCCTTGGGCTCCCCCCTGTTCTGCAGTTTTCCCCACGGTTCCCACTTTTTCCAAGCTGTTCCCTCTGCTCCCTTTGGTTCCCCTCTCTTCTGCAGTTTTCCATACAGTTCCCCACATTTTCCAATCCGTTACCCATGCTCCCTTTGGTTCCCCTGTGTCCTGCAGTGTTCCGCACAGTTCCCGACTTTTTCCAATCTGTTCCTCCTGCTCCCTTTGGTACCCCACTGTTCTGCATTTTTCGACACAGTTCCCCACTTTTTCCAATCCGTTCCCCCTGCTTCCTTTGATTCCTCTCTGTTCTGCAGTGTTCCACACAGTTCCCCACTTTTTTCCAATCTGTTCCCTCTGCTCCTTGGGCTCCCCCCAGTTCTCCAGTTTTTGCCACGGTTCCCACTTTTTCCAATCTGTTCTCCCTGCTCCCTTTGGTTCCCCTCTATTCTGCAGTTTTCCATACAGTTCCCCACATTTTCCAATCCGTAACCCATGCTCCCTTTGGTTCTCCTGTGTCCTGCAGTGTTCCGCAAATTCCCGACTTTTTCCAATCTGTTCCACCTGCTCGCTTTGGTTCCCCACTGTTCTGCATTTTTCCACACATTTCCCCACTTTTTCCAATCTGTTCCCCCTGCTCCCTTTGGCTCCCCACTGTTCTGCAGTGTTCCCCACTTCACCACTTTTTTCCAATTTGTTCGACCTGCTCCCATTGGTTCCCCTCTGTCCTGCAGTGTCCTTCACAGTTCCCCACTTTTTCCAATCCATTGCCCCTGCTCTCTTAGTTCCACTCGGTTCTACAGTTTTCCCCGCGGTTACTCACTTTTCCGATCTGTTCCCCCTGCTCCCTTTGGTTCCCCTTTGTCCTGCAGTGTTCGCCATGGTTCCCCACTTTTTCCAACCTGTTCCCCCTGCTCCCTTTGGTTCCCCTCTATTCTGCAGTTTTCCATACAGTTCCCCACATTTTCCAATCCGTTACCCATGCTCCCTTTGGTTCCCCTGTGTCCTGCAGTGATCCCCACAGTTCCCGACTTTTTCCAATCTGTTCCTCCTGCTCCCTTTGGTTCCCCACTGTTCTGCATTTTTCCACACAGTTCCCCACTTTTTCCAATCTGTTCCCCCTGCTCCCTTTGGCTCCCCACTGTTCTGCAGTGTTCCCCTCTTCTCCACTTTTTTCCAATTTGTTCGACCCGCTCCCATTGGTTCCCCTCTGTTCTGCAGAGTTCCCCACAGTTCCCCACTTTTTTCAATCCGTTCCCCCTTTTCCCTTTGGTTCCCCTCTGTCCTGCAGTGTCCTTCACAGTTCCCCACTTTTTCCAATCCATTCCCCCTGCTCTCTTAGTTCCACTCTGTTCTACAGTTTTCCCCATGGTTCCCCACTTTTTCCAATCTGTTCCCTTGCTCCATTTGGTTCCCCTCTTTTTTGTAATATTCCCCACTGTTCCCTACTTTTTCCAATCTGTTCTCCCAGCTCCCTTTGGTTCCCCACTGTTCTGCAGTGTTTGCCACGGTTCCCGACTTTTTCCAACCTGTACCTCCTGTTCCCTTTGGTTCCCCTCTGTCCTGCAGTGTTCCCCACGGTTCCACACTTTTTCCAATCTGTTCGCCATACTCTCTTTGGTTCCCCTCTGTTCTGCAGTGTTCCCCACTTCTCCACTTTTTTCCAATTTGTTCGACCTGCTCCCATTGGTTCCCCTCTGTTCTGCAGAGTTCCCCACAGTTCCCCACTTTTTTCAATCCGTTCTTCCCGTTCCCTTTGATTCCCCTCTGTCCTGCAGTGTCCTTCACAGTTCCCAACTTTTTCCAATCCATTCCCCCTGCTCTCTTGGTTCCCCTATGTTCTACAGTTTTCCCCACGTTTCCCCACTTTTTCCAATCTGTTCCCTTGCTCCATTTGGTTCCCCTCTTTTTTGTAATATTCCCCACTGTTCCCTACTTTTTCCAATCTGTTCTCCCAGCTCCCTTTGGTTCCCCACTGTTCTGCAGTGTTCGCCACGGTTCCCGACTTTTTCCAACCTGTACCTCCTGTTCCCTTTAGTTCCCCTCTGTCCTGCAGTGTTCCCCACGGTTCCACACTTTTTCCAATCTGTTCGCCATACTCTCTTTGGTTCCCCTCTGTTCTGCAGTGTTCCCCACTTCTCCACTTTTTTCCAATTTGTTCGACCTGCTCCCATTGGTTCCCCTCTGTTCTGCAGAGTTCCCCACAGTTCCCCACTTTTTTCAATCCGTTCTTCCCGTTCCCTTTGATTCCCCTCTGTCCTGCAGTGTCCTTCACAGTTCCCAACTTTTTCCAATCCATTCCCCCTGCTCTCTTGGTTCCCCTATGTTCTACAGTTTTCCCCACGTTTCCCCACTTTTTCCAATCTGTTCGCCGTGCTCCCTTTGGTTCCCATCTGTTCTACACATTTCCCCACAGTTCCCCACGTTTTCCAATCTGTTTCCCCTGCTCCCTTTGGTTCCCCTCCGTCCTGCACTGTCCTCCATGGTTTCCCAATTTTTCTAATCTCTTCCCCTGCTCCTTTGGTTCCCCTCTGTTCGGCAGTGTTCATAACGGTTCCTCACTTTTTCCAATCCGTTCCCCCTGCTTCCTTTGATTCCCCTCTGTTCTGCAGTGTTCCACACAGTTCCACACTTTTTCCAATCCGTTCCCCCTGCTCCCTTTCGTTCCCCTCTGTCCTGAAGTATTCTCTACGGTTCCCCACTTTTTCCAATCTGATCCCCCTGCTCTCTTTGCTTCTCCTCTAATCTGCAGTGAATCCCACGGTTCCCCACTTTTCCGAACTGTTCCCCCTGCTCCCTTTGGTTCCCCACTGTTCTGCAGTGTTCGCCACGGTTCCCCACTTTTTCCAACCTGTACCACCTGTTCCCTTTGGTTCCCCTTTGTCCTGCAGTGTTCCCCAGGGTTCCCCACTTTTCTGAGCTGTTCCCCCTGCTCCCTTTGGTTCTCCTCTATTCTGCATTGTTCCCCATGGTTCCCTACTTTTTCGAGCTGTTCCCCCTGCTCCCTTCGTTCCGCACTCTTCTGCAGATGTCCCCACGGTTCTCCACATTTTTTCCAATCTGTTCCCCCTGCTCCCTTTGGTTACCCACTCTCCTGCAGTGTTCCCCACACTTCCCCACTTTTTCAAATCTGTTCTCCCTTCTCCCTTTGGTTCCCCTCAGTCCTGCAGTGTTCCCCACGACTCCACACTTTTTCCAATCTGTTCGCCGTGCTCTCTTTCGTTCCCCTCTGTTATACACATTTCCCCACAGTTCCCCACTTTTTCCAATCTGTTCCCCCTGCTCCCTTTGGTTCCCCTCCGTCCTGCACTGACCTCCACGGTTTCCCAGTTTTTCCAATCTCTTCCCCGTGTTCCTTTGGTTCCCCACAATTCTGCAGTGTTCGCAACGGTTCCCCACTTTTTTTAACCTGTACCTCCTGTTCTCTTTGGTTCCACTTTGTCCTGCAGTGTTCCCCACAGTTCCCCACTTTTTCCATTCTGTTACCGCTGCTCCGTTTGGTTCTCCTTTATTGTGCCGTGTTCCCGACGGTACCCCACTTTTCCGAGCTGTTCGCCCTGCTCCGTTTGGTTCTCCTTTATTCTGCAGTGTTCCCCACGGTTCCCCACTTTTCCGAGCCGTTCCCCCTGCTCCCTTTGGTTCCCCTCTATTCTGCAGTGTTCCCCCCGGTTCACTACATTTTCCAACCTGTTCCCCCTGCTCCCTTTTGTTACCCTCCGTCCTGCACTGACCTCCATGGTTTCCCAATTTTTCCAATTTTTTCCCCGTGCTCCTTTGGTTCCCCTCGCTTCTGCATTTTTGCACACGGTTCCCCACTTTTTCCAATCCATTTCCCCTGCTTCCTTTGGCTCACCTCTGTCCTGCAGTGTTGCCCACGGTTCCCCACTTTTTCCAATCCGTTCCCCCTGCTCCCTTTCGTTCCCCTCTGTCCTGAAGTATTCTCTACGGTTCCCCACTTTTTCCAATCTGATCCCCCTGCTCTCTTTGCTTCTCTTCTAATCTGCAGTGAATCCCACGGTTCCCCACTTTTCCGAACTGTTCCCCCTGCTCCCTTTGGTTCCCCACTATTCTGCAGTGTTCGCCACGGTTCCCCACTTTTTCCAACCTGTACCTCCTGTTCCCTTTGGTTCCCCTTTGTCCTGCAGTGTTCCCCACAGTTCCCCACTTTTTCCAATCTGTTCCCCCTGCTCCGTTTGGTTTTCCTTTATTCTGCAGTGTTCCCCACGGTTCCCAACTTTTCTGAGCTGTTCCCCCTGCTCCCTTTGGTTCCCCTCTATTCTGCAGTGTTCCCCCCGCTTTACTACATTTTCCAACCTGTATCTCCTGTTCCCTTTGGTTCCCATCTGTCCTGCAGTGTTCCCCACGGTTCCACACTTTTTCTAATCTGATCGCCGTGCTCTCTTTGGTTCCCCTCTATTCTGCAGTGTTCCCCACAGTTCCCCACATTTTCCAATCTGTTCCCCCTGCTCCCTTTGGTTCCCCTCTGTCCTGCACTCTCCTCCATGGTTTCCCAATTTTTCCAATCTCTTCCCCGTGCTCCTTTGCTTCCTCTCTGTTCTGCAGTGTTCCTAACGGTTCCCCACTTTTTCCAATCAGTTCCCCCTGCTTCCTTTGATTCCCCTCTGTTCTGCAGTGTTCCACACAGTTCCCCACTTTATCCAATCTGTTCCCTCTGCTCCTTGGGCTCCCCCCTGTTCTGCAGTTTTCCCCACGGTTCCCACTTTTTCCAAGCTGTTCCCTCTGCTCCCTTTGGTTCCCCTCTCTTCTGCAGTTTTCCATACAGTTCCCCACATTTTCCAATCCGTTACCCATGCTCCCTTTGGTTCCCCTGTGTCCTGCAGTGTTCCGCACAGTTCCCGACTTTTTCCAATCTGTTCCTCCTGCTCCCTTTGGTACCCCACTGTTCTGCATTTTTCGACACAGTTCCCCACTTTTTCCAATCCGTTCCCCCTGCTTCCTTTGATTCCTCTCTGTTCTGCAGTGTTCCACACAGTTCCCCACTTTTTTCCAATCTGTTCCCTCTGCTCCTTGGGCTCCCCCCAGTTCTCCAGTTTTTGCCACGGTTCCCACTTTTTCCAATCTGTTCTCCCTGCTCCCTTTGGTTCCCCTCTATTCTGCAGTTTTCCATACAGTTCCCCACATTTTCCAATCCGTAACCCATGCTCCCTTTGGTTCTCCTGTGTCCTGCAGTGTTCCGCAAATTCCCGACTTTTTCCAATCTGTTCCACCTGCTCGCTTTGGTTCCCCACTGTTCTGCATTTTTCCACACATTTCCCCACTTTTTCCAATCTGTTCCCCCTGCTCCCTTTGGCTCCCCACTGTTCTGCAGTGTTCCCCACTTCACCACTTTTTTCCAATTTGTTCGACCTGCTCCCATTGGTTCCCCTCTGTCCTGCAGTGTCCTTCACAGTTCCCCACTTTTTCCAATCCATTGCCCCTGCTCTCTTAGTTCCACTCGGTTCTACAGTTTTCCCCGCGGTTACTCACTTTTCCGATCTGTTCCCCCTGCTCCCTTTGGTTCCCCTTTGTCCTGCAGTGTTCGCCATGGTTCCCCACTTTTTCCAACCTGTTCCCCCTGCTCCCTTTGGTTCCCCTCTATTCTGCAGTTTTCCATACAGTTCCCCACATTTTCCAATCCGTTACCCATGCTCCCTTTGGTTCCCCTGTGTCCTGCAGTGATCCCCACAGTTCCCGACTTTTTCCAATCTGTTCCTCCTGCTCCCTTTGGTTCCCCACTGTTCTGCATTTTTCCACACAGTTCCCCACTTTTTCCAATCTGTTCCCCCTGCTCCCTTTGGCTCCCCACTGTTCTGCAGTGTTCCCCTCTTCTCCACTTTTTTCCAATTTGTTCGACCCGCTCCCATTGGTTCCCCTCTGTTCTGCAGAGTTCCCCACAGTTCCCCACTTTTTTCAATCCGTTCCCCCTTTTCCCTTTGGTTCCCCTCTGTCCTGCAGTGTCCTTCACAGTTCCCCACTTTTTCCAATCCATTCCCCCTGCTCTCTTAGTTCCACTCTGTTCTACAGTTTTCCCCATGGTTCCCCACTTTTTCCAATCTGTTCCCTTGCTCCATTTGGTTCCCCTCTTTTTTGTAATATTCCCCACTGTTCCCTACTTTTTCCAATCTGTTCTCCCAGCTCCCTTTGGTTCCCCACTGTTCTGCAGTGTTTGCCACGGTTCCCGACTTTTTCCAACCTGTACCTCCTGTTCCCTTTGGTTCCCCTCTGTCCTGCAGTGTTCCCCACGGTTCCACACTTTTTCCAATCTGTTCGCCATACTCTCTTTGGTTCCCCTCTGTTCTGCAGTGTTCCCCACTTCTCCACTTTTTTCCAATTTGTTCGACCTGCTCCCATTGGTTCCCCTCTGTTCTGCAGAGTTCCCCACAGTTCCCCACTTTTTTCAATCCGTTCTTCCCGTTCCCTTTGATTCCCCTCTGTCCTGCAGTGTCCTTCACAGTTCCCAACTTTTTCCAATCCATTCCCCCTGCTCTCTTGGTTCCCCTATGTTCTACAGTTTTCCCCACGTTTCCCCACTTTTTCCAATCTGTTCCCTTGCTCCATTTGGTTCCCCTCTTTTTTGTAATATTCCCCACTGTTCCCTACTTTTTCCAATCTGTTCTCCCAGCTCCCTTTGGTTCCCCACTGTTCTGCAGTGTTCGCCACGGTTCCCGACTTTTTCCAACCTGTACCTCCTGTTCCCTTTAGTTCCCCTCTGTCCTGCAGTGTTCCCCACGGTTCCACACTTTTTCCAATCTGTTCGCCATACTCTCTTTGGTTCCCCTCTGTTCTGCAGTGTTCCCCACTTCTCCACTTTTTTCCAATTTGTTCGACCTGCTCCCATTGGTTCCCCTCTGTTCTGCAGAGTTCCCCACAGTTCCCCACTTTTTTCAATCCGTTCTTCCCGTTCCCTTTGATTCCCCTCTGTCCTGCAGTGTCCTTCACAGTTCCCAACTTTTTCCAATCCATTCCCCCTGCTCTCTTGGTTCCCCTATGTTCTACAGTTTTCCCCACGTTTCCCCACTTTTTCCAATCTGTTCGCCGTGCTCCCTTTGGTTCCCATCTGTTCTACACATTTCCCCACAGTTCCCCACGTTTTCCAATCTGTTTCCCCTGCTCCCTTTGGTTCCCCTCCGTCCTGCACTGTCCTCCATGGTTTCCCAATTTTTCTAATCTCTTCCCCTGCTCCTTTGGTTCCCCTCTGTTCGGCAGTGTTCATAACGGTTCCTCACTTTTTCCAATCCGTTCCCCCTGCTTCCTTTGATTCCCCTCTGTTCTGCAGTGTTCCACACAGTTCCACACTTTTTCCAATCCGTTCCCCCTGCTCCCTTTCGTTCCCCTCTGTCCTGAAGTATTCTCTACGGTTCCCCACTTTTTCCAATCTGATCCCCCTGCTCTCTTTGCTTCTCCTCTAATCTGCAGTGAATCCCACGGTTCCCCACTTTTCCGAACTGTTCCCCCTGCTCCCTTTGGTTCCCCACTGTTCTGCAGTGTTCGCCACGGTTCCCCACTTTTTCCAACCTATACCACCTGTTCCCTTTGGTTCCCCTTTGTCCTGCAGTGTTCCCCAGGGTTCCCCACTTTTCTGAGCTGTTCCCCCTGCTCCCTTTGGTTCCCCTCTATTCTGCAGTGTTCCCCCCGCTTTACTACATTTTCCAACCTGTATCTCCTGTTCCCTTTGGTTCCCATCTGTCCTGCAGTGTTCCCCACGGTTCCACACTTTTTCTAATCTGATCGCCGTGCTCTCTTTGGTTCCCCTCTATTCTGCAGTGTTCCCCACAGTTCCCCACATTTTCCAATCTGTTCCCCCTGCTCCCTTTGGTTCCCCTCTGTCCTGCACTCTCCTCCATGGTTTCCCAATTTTTCCAATCTCTTCCCCTTGCTCCTTTGCTTCCCCTCTGTTCTGCAGAGTTCCCCACAGTTCCCCACTTTTTTCAATCCGTTCCCCCTTTTCCCTTTGGTTCCCCTCTGTCCTGCAGTGTCCTTCACAGTTCCCCACTTTTTCCAATCCATTCCCCCTGCTCTCTTAGTTCCACTCTGTTCTACAGTTTTCCCCATGGTTCCCCACTTTTTCCAATCTGTTCCCTTGCTCCATTTGGTTCCCCTCTTTTTTGTAATATTCCCCACTGTTCCCTACTTTTTCCAATCTGTTCTCCCAGCTCCCTTTGGTTCCCCACTGTTCTGCAGTGTTTGCCACGGTTCCCGACTTTTTCCAACCTGTACCTCCTGTTCCCTTTGGTTCCCCTCTGTCCTGCAGTGTTCCCCACGGTTCCACACTTTTTCCAATCTGTTCGCCATACTCTCTTTGGTTCCCCTCTGTTCTGCAGTGTTCCCCACTTCTCCACTTTTTTCCAATTTGTTCGACCTGCTCCCATTGGTTCCCCTCTGTTCTGCAGAGTTCCCCACAGTTCCCCACTTTTTTCAATCCGTTCTTCCCGTTCCCTTTGATTCCCCTCTGTCCTGCAGTGTCCTTCACAGTTCCCAACTTTTTCCAATCCATTCCCCCTGCTCTCTTGGTTCCCCTATGTTCTACAGTTTTCCCCACGTTTCCCCACTTTTTCCAATCTGTTCCCTTGCTCCATTTGGTTCCCCTCTTTTTTGTAATATTCCCCACTGTTCCCTACTTTTTCCAATCTGTTCTCCCAGCTCCCTTTGGTTCCCCACTGTTCTGCAGTGTTCGCCACGGTTCCCGACTTTTTCCAACCTGTACCTCCTGTTCCCTTTAGTTCCCCTCTGTCCTGCAGTGTTCCCCACGGTTCCACACTTTTTCCAATCTGTTCGCCATACTCTCTTTGGTTCCCCTCTGTTCTGCAGTGTTCCCCACTTCTCCACTTTTTTCCAATTTGTTCGACCTGCTCCCATTGGTTCCCCTCTGTTCTGCAGAGTTCCCCACAGTTCCCCACTTTTTTCAATCCGTTCTTCCCGTTCCCTTTGATTCCCCTCTGTCCTGCAGTGTCCTTCACAGTTCCCAACTTTTTCCAATCCATTCCCCCTGCTCTCTTGGTTCCCCTATGTTCTACAGTTTTCCCCACGTTTCCCCACTTTTTCCAATCTGTTCGCCGTGCTCCCTTTGGTTCCCATCTGTTCTACACATTTCCCCACAGTTCCCCACGTTTTCCAATCTGTTTCCCCTGCTCCCTTTGGTTCCCCTCCGTCCTGCACTGTCCTCCATGGTTTCCCAATTTTTCTAATCTCTTCCCCTGCTCCTTTGGTTCCCCTCTGTTCGGCAGTGTTCATAACGGTTCCTCACTTTTTCCAATCCGTTCCCCCTGCTTCCTTTGATTCCCCTCTGTTCTGCAGTGTTCCACACAGTTCCACACTTTTTCCAATCCGTTCCCCCTGCTCCCTTTCGTTCCCCTCTGTCCTGAAGTATTCTCTACGGTTCCCCACTTTTTCCAATCTGATCCCCCTGCTCTCTTTGCTTCTCCTCTAATCTGCAGTGAATCCCACGGTTCCCCACTTTTCCGAACTGTTCCCCCTGCTCCCTTTGGTTCCCCACTGTTCTGCAGTGTTCGCCACGGTTCCCCACTTTTTCCAACCTGTACCACCTGTTCCCTTTGGTTCCCCTTTGTCCTGCAGTGTTCCCCAGGGTTCCCCACTTTTCTGAGCTGTTCCCCCTGCTCCCTTTGGTTCCCCTCTATTCTGCAGTGTTCCCCCCGCTTTACTACATTTTCCAACCTGTATCTCCTGTTCCCTTTGGTTCCCATCTGTCCTGCAGTGTTCCCCACGGTTCCACACTTTTTCTAATCTGATCGCCGTGCTCTCTTTGGTTCCCCTCTATTCTGCAGTGTTCCCCACAGTTCCCCACATTTTCCAATCTGTTCCCCCTGCTCCCTTTGGTTCCCCTCTGTCCTGCACTCTCCTCCATGGTTTCCCAATTTTTCCAATCTCTTCCCCTTGCTCCTTTGCTTCCTCTCTGTTCTGCAGTGTTCCTAACGGTTCCCCACTTTTTCCAATCCGTTCCCCCTGCTTCCTTTGATTCCTCTCTGTTCTGCAGTGTTCCACACAGTTCCCCACTTTTTTCCAATCTGTTCCCTCTGCTCCTTGGGCTCCCCCCTGTTCTGCAGTTTTTGCCACGGTTCCCACTTTTTCCAATCTGTTCTCCCTGCTCCCTTTGGTTCCCCTCTATTCTGCAGTTTTCCATACAGTTCCCCACATTTTCCAATCCGTAACCCATGCTCCCTTTGGTTCTCCTGTGTCCTGCAGTGTTCCGCACATTCCCGACTTTTTCCAATCTGTTCCACCTGCTCGCTTTGGTTCCCCACTGTTCTGCATTTTTCCACACATTTCCCCACTTTTTCCAATCTGTTCCCCCTGCTCCCTTTGGCTCCCCACTGTTCTGCAGTGTTCCCCACTTCACCACTTTTTTCCAATTTGTTCGACCTGCTCCCATTGGTTCCCCTCTGTTCTGTAGAGTTCCCCACAGTTCCCCACTTTTTTCAATCCGTTCCCCCTGTTCCCTTTGGTTCCCCTCTGTCATGCAGTGTCCTTCACAGTTCCCCACTTTTTCCAATCCATTGCCCCTGCTCTCTTAGTTCCACTCTGTTCTACAGTTTTCCCCACGGTTCCTCACTTTTCCGATCTGTTTCCCCTGCTCCCTTTGGTTCCCCTTTGTCCTGCAGTGTTCGCCATGGTTCCCCACTTTTTCCAACCTGTTCCCCCTGCTCCGTTTGGTTCTCCTTTATTCTGCAGTGTTCCCCACGGTTCCCCACTTTTCCGAGCTGTTCCCCCTGCTCCCTTTGGTTCCCCTCTATTCTGCAGTGTTCCACCCGGTTCCCTACATTTTCCAACCTGTATCTCTTGTTCCCTTTGGTTCCCATCTGTCCTGCAGTGTTCCCCACGGTTCCACACTTTTTCTAATCTGATCGCCGTGCTCTCTTTGGTTCCCCTCTATTCTGCAGTGTTCCCCACTGTTCCCCACATTTTCCAATGTGTTCCCCCTGCTACCTTTGGTTCCCCTCCATCCTGCACTGTCCTCCATGGTTTCCCAATTTTTCCAATCTCTTCCCCGTACTCCTTTGCTTCCTCTCTGGTCTGCAGTGTTCCTCACGGTTCCCCACTTTTTCCAATCCGTTCCCCCTGCTTCCTTTGATTCCCCTCTGTTCTGCAGTGTTACACACAGTTCCCCACTTTTTCCAATCTGTTCCCTCTGCTCTTTGGGCTCCCCACTGTTCTGCAGTTTTCCCCACGGTTCACACTTTTTCCAATCTGTTCCCCCTGCTCCCTTTGGTTCCTCTCTATTCTGCAGTTTTCCATACAGTTCCCCACATTTTCCAATCCGTTACCCATGCTCCCTTTGGTTCCCCTGTGTCCTGCAGTGATCCCCACAGTTCCCGACTTTTTCCAATCTGTTCCTCCTGTTCCCTTTGGTTCCCCACTGTTCTGCATTTTTCCACACAGTTCCCCACTTTTTCCAATCTGTTCCCCCTGCTCCCTTTGGCTCCCCACTGTTCTGCAGTGTTCCCCTCTTCTCCACTTTTTTCCAATTTGTTCGACCCGCTCCCATTGGTTCCCCTCTGTTCTGCAGAGTTCCCCACAGTTCCCCACTTTTTTCAATCCGTTCCCCCTTTTCCCTTTGGTTCCCCTCTGTCCTGCAGTGTCCTTCACAGTTCCCCACTTTTTCCAATCCATTCCCCCTGCTCTCTTAGTTCCACTCTGTTCTACAGTTTTCCCCATGGTTCCCCACTTTTTCCAATCTGTTCCCTTGCTCCATTTGGTTCCCCTCTTTTTTGTAATATTCCCCACTGTTCCCCACTTTTTCCAATCTGTTCTCCCAGCTCCCTTTGGTTCCCCACTGTTCTGCAGTGTTCCCCACGGTTCCCGACTTTTTCCAACCTGTACCTCCTGTTCCCTTTGGTTCCCCTCTGTCCTGCAGTGTTCCCCACGGTTCCACACTTTTTCCAATCTGTTCGCCATACTCTCTTTGGTTCCCCTCTGTTCTGCAGTGTTCCCCACTTCTCCACTTTTTTCCAATTTGTTCGACCTGCTCCCATTGATTCCCCTCTGTTCTTCAGAGTTCCCCACAGTTCCCCACTTTTTTCAATCCATTCTTACCGTTCCCTTTGATTCCCCTCTGTCCTGCAGTGTCCTTCACAGTTCCCAACTTTTTCCAATCCATACCCCCTGCTCTCTTGGTTCCCCTATGTTCTACAGTTTTCCCCACGTTTCCCCACTTTTTCCAATCTGTTCGCCGTGCTCCCTTTGGTTCCCCTCTGTTCTACACATTTCCCCACAGTTCCCCACTTTTTCCAATCTGTTTCCCCTGCTCCCTTTGGTTCCCCTCCGTCCTGCACTGTCCTCCATGGTTTCCCAATTTTTCCAATCTCTTCCCCTGCTCCTTTGGTTCCCCTCTGTTCGGCAATGTTCCTAACGGTTCCTCACTTTTTCCAATCCATTCCCCCTGCTTCCTTTGATTCCCCTCTGTTCTGCAGTGTTCCACACAGTTCCACACTTTTTCCACTCCGTTCACCCTGCTCCCGTTGTTTCTCGACTCTTCTGCATTTTTCCACACCGTTCCCCACTGTTCTGCAGTGTTCGCCACGGTTCCCCACTTTTTCCAACCTGTACCTCCTGTTCCCTTTGGTTCCCCTCTGTTCTGCAGTTTTCCCCACGGTTCCCTACTTTTCCGAGCTGTTCCCCCTGCTCCCTTCGTTCCGCACTCTTCTGCAGATGTCCCCACGGTTCTCCACATTTTTTCCAATCTGTTCCCCCTGCTCCCTTTGGTTCCATTCTGTCCTGCAGTGTTCCCCAAGATTCCCCACTTTTTCCAATCTGTTCTCCCTGCTCCCTTTGGTTCCCCTCTGTCCTGCAGTGTTCCCCACGGCTCCACATTTTTTCCAATCTGTTCGCCGTGCTCTCTTTGGTTCCCCTCTGTTATTCACATTTCCCCACAGTTCCCCAATTTTTCCAATCTGTTCCCCCTATGGCATTTGGTTCCCATCTGTTCTGCAGTGTTCCCCACGGTTCCCCTGTTTTTCCAATCTGTACCCTGTGCTCCCTTTGGTTTTCCTCTGTTCTGCAGTGCTCCCCACGGTTCCACACTTTTTCCAAACTGTTCCACCTGCTCCCATTGATTCCCCACTGTTCTGCAGTGTTCGCCACGGTTCCCTACTTTTCTGAGCTGTTCCCCCGCTCCCCTTCGTTCCACACTCTTCTGCAGGTGTCCCCACGGTTCTCCACATTTTTTCCAATCTGTTCCCCCTGCTCCCTTTGGTTCCCCTCTGTCCTGCAGTGTTCCCCACGGCTGCACACTTTTTCCAATCTGTTCGCCGTGCTCTCTTTGTTTCCCCTCTGTTCTACACATTTCCCCACTGTTCCCTACTTTTTCCAATCCGTTCCCCCTGCTCCCTTTGGTTCTCCTCTATTCTGCAGTGTTCCCCACGGTTCCCTACTTTTCCGAGCTGTTCCCCCTGCTCCCCTTCGTTCCGCACTCTTCTGCAGTTGTCCCCACGGTTCTCCACATTTTTTCCAATCTATTCCCCCTGCTCCCTTTGGTTCCCGTCTGTCCTGCAGTGTTCCCCACGCTTCCCCACTTTTTCCAATCTGTACCCCCTGCTCCCTTTGGTTCCCCTCCTTTCTGCAGTGTTCCCCACGATTCCCCACTTTTTCCAAACTGTACCCCCTGCTCCCTTTGTTTCCCCTCTGTCCTGCAGTGTTCCCCACAGTTCCCCACATTTTCCAATCTGTTCCCCCTGCTACCTTTGGTTCCCCTCCATCCTGCACTGTCCTCCATGGTTTCCCAGTTTTTCCACTCACTTCCCCGTGCTCCTTTGCTTCCTCTCTGTTCTGCAGTGTTCCTAACGGTTCCCCACTTTTTCCAATCCGTTCCCCCTGCTTCCTTTGATTCCCCTCTGTTCTGCAGTGTTCCACACAGTTCCCCACTTTTTCCAATCTGTTCCCTCTGCTCCCTTTGGTTCCCCTCTATTCTGCAGTTTTCCATACAGTTCCCAACATTTTCCAATCCGTTACCCATACTCCCTTTGTTTCCCCTCTGTCCTGCAGTGTTCCCCACGGCTCCACACTTTTTCCAATCTGTTCGCCGTGCTCTCTTTGTTTCCCCTCTGTTCTACACATTTCCCCACTGTTCCCTACTTTTTGCAATCCATTCCCCCTGCTCCCTTTGTTTCTCCTCCATTTTGCAGTGTTCCCCACGGTTCCCTACTTTTCCGAGCTGTTCCCCCTGCTCCCCTTCGTTCCGCACTCTTCTGCAGTTGTCCCCACGGTTCTCCACATTTTTTCCAATCTATTCCCCCTGCTCCCTTTGGTTCCCCTCTGTCCTGCAGTGTTCCCCACGCTTCCCCACTTTTTCCAATCTGTACCCCCTGCTCCCTTTGGTTCCCCTCCTTTCTGCAGTGTTGCCCACGGTTCCCCACTTTTTCCAATCTGTACCCCATACTCTCTTTGGTTCCCCTCTATTCTACACATTTCCCCACAGTTCCCCACTTTTTCCAATCTGTTCCCCCTGCTCCCTTTGGTTCCTCTCCGTCCTGCACTGTCCTCCATGGTTTCCCAATTTTTCCAATCTCTTCCCCGTGCTCCTTTGGTTCCCCTCTGTTCTGCAGTCTTCCTAACGGTTCCCCACTTTTTCCAATTCGTTCCCCCTGCTTCCTTTGATTCCCCTCTGTTCTGCAGTGTTCCACACAGTTCCCCACTTTTTCCACTCCGTTCACCCTGCTCCCGTTGTTTCTCCACACTTCTGCATTTTTCCACACCGTTCCCCACTGTTCTGCAGTGTTCGCCATGGTTCATCAATTTTTCTAACCTGTACCTCCTGTTCCCTTTGGTTCCCCTCTGTTCAGCAGTTTTCCCCACAGTTCCCATTTTTTCAAATCCGTTCCCACTGCTCCCTTTGGTTCTCCACTATTCTGCAGTGTTCCCCATGGTTCCCTACTTTTTCGAGCTGGTCCCCCTGCTCCCTTCGTTCCGCACTCTTCTGCAGATGTCCCCACGGTTCTCCACATTTTTTCCAATCTGTTCCCCAAGCTCCCTTTCGCTCCCCTCTGTCCTGCAGTGTTCCCCAAGATTCCCCACTTTTTCCAATCCGTTCCCCCTCCTCCCTTTCATTCCCCTCTGTCCTGAAGTGTTCTCCACGGTTCCCCACTTTTTCCAATCTGTTCGCCGTGCTCCCTTTGGTTCCCGACAGTCCTCCACTGTCCTCCATGGTTTCCCAATTTTTCCAAATTCTTTCCCGTGCTCCTTTGGTTCCCCTCTGTTCTGCAGTGTTCCTAACGGTTCCTCACTTTTTCCAATCCGTTCCCACTGCTTCCTTTGATTCCCCTCTGTTCTGCAGTGTTCCACACAGTTCCCCAATTTTTCCAATCCGTTCACCCTGCTCCCGTTGTTTCTCCACTCTTCTGCATTTTTCCACACCGTTAACCACTGTTCTGCAGTGTTCGCCACGGTTCATCAATTTTTCCAACCTGTACCTCCTGTTCCCTTTGGTTCCCCTCTGTTCTGCAGTTTTCCCCACAGTTCCCATTTTTTCAAATCCGTTCCCCCTGCTCCCTTTGGTTCTCCTCTATTCTGCAGTGTTCCCCATGGTTCCCTACTTTTTCGAGCTGTTCCGCCTGCTCCCTTCGTTCCGCACTCTTCTGCAGATGTCCCCACGGTTCTCCACATTTTTTCCAATCTGTTCCCCCAGCTCCCTTTCGTTCCCCTCTGTCCTGCAGTGTTCCCCAAGATTCCCCACTTTTTCCAATCTGTTCTCCCTTCTCCCTTTGGTTCCCCTCTGTCCTGCAGTGTTCCCCACGGCTCCACACTTTTTCCAATCTGTTCGCCGTGCTCTCTTTCGTTCCCCTCTGTTATACACATTTCCCCACAGTTCCCCACTTTTTCCAATCTGTTCCCCCTGCTCCCTTTGTTTCCCCTCCGTCCTGCACTGACCTCCACGGTTTCCCAATTTTTCCAATCTCTTCCCCATGCTCCTTTGGTTCCCCACAATTCTGCAGTGTTCGCTACGGTTCCCCACTTTTTTTAACCTGTAACTCCTGTTCCCTTTGGTTCCACTTTGTCCTGCAGTGTTCCCCACAGTTCCCCACTTTTTCCATTCTGTTACCGCTGCTCCGTTTGGTTCTCCTTTACTGTGCAGTGTTCCCGACGGTACCCCACTTTTCTGAGCTGTTCCCCCTGCTCCCTTTGGTTACCCTCTATTCTGCAGTGTTCCACCCGCTTCGCTACATTTTCCAACCTGTATCTCCTGTTCCCTTTGGTTCCCATCTGTCCTGCAGTGTTCCCCACGGTTCCACACTTTTTCCAATCTAATCCCTGTACTCTCTTTGGTTCCCCTCTGTTCTGCAGTGTTCGCCACGGTTCCCCACTTTTTCCAACCTGTACCTCCTGTTCCCTTTGGTTCCCCTTTGTCCTGCAGTGTTCCCCACAGTTCCCCACTTTTTCCAATCTGTTCCCCCTGCTCCGTTTGGTTCTCCTTTATTCTGCAGTGTTCCCCACGGTTCCCCACTTTTCCGAGCTGTTCCCCCTGCTCCCTTTGGTTCCCCTCTATTCTGCAGTGTTCCCCCCGGTTCACTACATTTTCCAACCTGTATCTCCTGTTCCCTTTGGTTCCCATCTGTCCTGCAGTGTTCCCCACGGTTCCACACTTTTTCTAATCTGATCACCGTGCTCTCTTTGGTTCCCCTCTATTCTGCAGTGTTCCCCACAGTTCCCCACATTTTCCAATCTGTTCCCCCTGCTACCTTTGGTTCCCCTCCATCCTGCACTGTCCTCCATGGTTTCCCAATTTTTCCACTCTCTTCCCCGTGCTCCTTTGCTTCCTCTCTGTTCTGCAGTGTTCCTAACGGTTCCCCACTTTTTCCAATCCGTTCCCCCTGTTTCCTTTGATTCCCCTCTGTTCTGCAGTGTTCCACACAGTTCCCCACTTTTTCCAATCTGTTCCCTCTGCTCCCTTTGTTTCCCCTCTATTCTGCAGTTTTCCATACAGTTCCCCACATTTTCCAATCCGTTACCCATGCTCCCTTTGGTTCCCCTCTGTCCTGCAGTGTTCCCCACAGTTCCCGACTTTTTGCAATCTGTTCCTCCTGCTCCCTTTGGTTCCTCACTGTTCTGCATTTTTCCACACAGTTCCCCACTTTTTCCAATCTGTTCCCCCTGCTCCCTTTGGCTCCCCACTGTTCTGCAGTGTTCCCCACTTCTCTACTTTTTTCCAATTTGTTCGACCTGCTCCCATTGGTTTCCCTCTGTTCTGCAGATTTCCCCACAGTTCCCCACTTTTTTCAATCCGTTCCCCCTGTTCCCTTTGGTTCCCCTCTGTCCTTCAGTGTCCTTCACAGTTCCCCACTTTTTCCAATCCATTCCCCCTGCTCTCTTAGTTCCACTCTGTTCTACAGTTTTCCCCACGGTTCCCCACTTTTTCCAATCTGTTCCCATGCTCCATTTTGTTCCCCTCTTTTTTGCAATATTCCCCACTGTTCTCCACTTTTTCCAATCTGTTCTCCCAGCTCCCTTTGGTTCCCCACTGCTCTGCAGTGTTCGCCACGGTTCCCGACTTTTTCCAACCTGTACCTCCTGTTCCCTTTGGTTCCCCTTTGTCCTGCAGTGTTCCCCACGGTTCCACACTTTTTCCAATCTGTTCGCCATACTCTCTTTGGTTCCCCTCTATTCTACACATTTCCCCACAGTTCCCCACTTTTTCCAATCTGTTCCCCCTGCTCCCTTTGGTTCCTCTCCGTCCTGCACTGTCCTCCATGGTTTCCCAATTTTTCCAATCTCTTCCCCGTGCTCCTTTGGTTCCCCTCTGTTCTGCAGTGTTCCTAACGGTTCCCCACTTTTTCCAATTCGTTCCCCCTGCTTCCTTTGATTGCCCTCTGTTCTGCAGTGTTCCACACAGTTCCCCACTTTTTCCACTCCGTTCACCCTGCTCCCGTTGTTTCTCCACACTTCTGCATTTTTCCACACCGTTCCCCACTGTTCTGCAGTGTTCGCCACAGTTCCCCACTTTTTCCAACCTGTACCTCCTGTTCACTTTTGTTCCCCTCTGTTCTGCAGTTTTCCCCACAGTTCCCACTTTTTCCCATCTGTTCCCCCTGCTCCCTTTGGTTCCCCTCTATTCTGCAGTTTTGCCCACAGTTCCCACTTTTTCCCATGTGTTCCCCCTGCTCCCTTTGGTTCCCCTCGCTTCTGCATTTTTGCACACGGTTCCCCACTTTTTCCAATCCATTCCCCCTGCTTCCTTTGGCTCACCTCTGTCCTGCAGTGTTGCCCACGGTTCCCCACTTTTTCCAATCCGTTCCCCCTGCTCCCTTTCGTTCCCCTCTGTCCTGAAGTATTCTCTACGGTTCCCCACTTTTTCCAATCTGATCCCCCTGCTCCCTTTGCTTCTCCTCTAATCTGCAGTGAATCCCACGATTCCCCACTTTTCCGAACTGTTCCCCCTGCTCCCTTTGGTTCCCCACTGTTCTGCAGTGTTCGCCACGGTTCCCCACTTTTTCCAACCTGTACCTCCTGTTCCCTTTGGTTCCCCTTTGTCCTGCAGTGTTCCCCACAGTTCCCCACTTTTTCCAATCTGTTCCCCCTGCTCCGTTTGGTTCTCCATTATTCTGCAGTGTTCCCCACGGTTCCCCACTTTTCTGAGCTGTTCCCCCTGCTCCCTTTGGTTCCCCTCTATTCTGCAGTGTTCCCCCCGCTTCGCTACATTTTCCAACCGGTATCTCCTGTTCCCTTTGGTTCCCATCTGTCCTGCAGTGTTCCCCACGGTTCCACACTTTTTCTAATCTGATCGCCGTGCTCTCTTTGGTTCCCCTCTATTCTGCAGTGTTCCCCACAGTTCCCCACATTTTCCAATCTGTTCCCCCTGCTACCTTTGGTTCCCCTCCATCCTGCACTCTCCTCCATGGTTTCCCAATTTTTCCAATCTCTTCCCCGTGCTCCTTTGCTTCCTCTCTGTTCTGCAGTGTTCCTAACGGTTCCCCACTTTTTCCAATCCGTTCCCCCTGCTTCCTTTGATTCCTCTCTGTTCTGCAGTGTTCCACACAGTTCCCCACTTTTTCCAATCTGTTCCCTCTGCTCCTTGGGCTCCCCCCGTTCTGCAATTTTTCCCACGGTTCCCACTTTTTCAAATCTGTTCTCCCTGCTCCCTTTGGTTCCCCTCTATTCTGCAGTTTTCCATACAGTTCCCCACATTTTCCAATCCGTTACCCATGCTCCCTTTGGTTCTCCTGTGTCCTGCAGTGTTCCGCACATTCCCGACTTTTTCCAATCTGTTCCTCCTACTCCCTTTGGTTCCCCACTGTTCTGCGTTTTTCCACACAGTTCCCCACTTTTTCCAATCTGTTCCCCCTGCTCCCTTTGGCTCCCCACTGTTCTGCAGTGTTCCCCACTTCACCACTTTTTTCCAATTTGTTCGACCTGCTCCCATTGGTTCCCCTCTGTTCTGCAGAGTTCCCCACAGTTCCCCACTTTTTTCAATCCGTTCCGCCTGTTCCCTTTGGTTCCCCTCTGTCCTGCAGTGTCCTTCACAGTTCCCCACTTTTTCCAATCCATTGCCCCTGCTCTCTTAGTTCCACTCTGTTCTACAGTGTTCCCCACGGTTCCTCAATTTTCCGAACTGTTCCCCCTGCTCCCTTTGGTTCCCCACTGTTCTGCAGTGTTCGCCATGGTTCCCCACTTTTTCCAACCTGTTCCCCCTGCTCCGTATGGTTCTCCTTTATTCTGCAGTGTTCCCCACGGTTCCCCACTTTTCCGAGCTGTTCCCCCTGCTCCCTTTGGTTCCCCTCTATTCTGCAGTGTTCCACCCGGTTCCCTACATTTTCCAACCTGTATCTCCTGTTCCCTTTGGTTCCCATCTGTCCTGCAGTGTTCCCCACGGTTCCACACTTTTTCCAATCTGTTCGCCATACTCTCTTTGGTTCCCCTCTATTCTACACATTTCCCCACAGTTCCCCACTTTTTCCAATCTGTTCCCCCTGCTCCCTTTGGTTCCTCTCCGTCCTGCACTGTCCTCCATGGTTTCCCAATTTTTCCAATCTCTTCCCCGTGCTCCTTTGGTTCCCCTCTGTTCTGCAGTGTTCCTAACGGTTCCCCACTTTTTCCAATTCGTTCCCCCTGCTTCCTTTGATTGCCCTCTGTTCTGCAGTGTTCCACACAGTTCCCCACTTTTTCCACTCCGTTCACCCTGCTCCCGTTGTTTCTCCACACTTCTGCATTTTTCCACACCGTTCCCCACTGTTCTGCAGTGTTCGCCACAGTTCCCCACTTTTTCCAACCTGTACCTCCTGTTCACTTTTGTTCCCCTCTGTTCTGCAGTTTTCCCCACAGTTCCCACTTTTTCCCATCTGTTCCCCCTGCTCCCTTTGGTTCCCCTCTATTCTGCAGTTTTGCCCACAGTTCCCACTTTTTCCCATGTGTTCCCCCTGCTCCCTTTGGTTCCCCTCGCTTCTGCATTTTTGCACACGGTTCCCCACTTTTTCCAATCCATTCCCCCTGCTTCCTTTGGCTCACCTCTGTCCTGCAGTGTTGCCCACGGTTCCCCACTTTTTCCAATCCGTTCCCCCTGCTCCCTTTCGTTCCCCTCTGTCCTGAAGTGTTCTCTACGGTTCCCCACTTTTTCCAATCTGATCCCCCTGCTCCCTTTGCTTCTCCTCTAATCTGCAGTGAATCCCACGATTCCCCACTTTTCCGAACTGTTCCCCCTGCTCCCTTTGGTTCCCCACTGTTCTGCAGTGTTCGCCACGGTTCCCCACTTTTTCCAACCTGTACCTCCTGTTCCCTTTGGTTCCCCTTTGTCCTGCAGTGTTCCCCACAGTTCCCCACTTTTTCCAATCTGTTCCCCCTGCTCCGTTTGGTTCTCCATTATTCTGCAGTGTTCCCCACGGTTCCCCACTTTTCTGAGCTGTTCCCCCTGCTCCCTTTGGTTCCCCTCTATTCTGCAGTGTTCCCCCCGCTTCGCTACATTTTCCAACCGGTATCTCCTGTTCCCTTTGGTTCCCATCTGTCCTGCAGTGTTCCCCACGGTTCCACACTTTTTCTAATCTGATCGCCGTGCTCTCTTTGGTTCCCCTCTATTCTGCAGTGTTCCCCACAGTTCCCCACATTTTCCAATCTGTTCCCCCTGATACCTTTGGTTCCCCTCCATCCTGCACTGTCCTCCATGGTTTCCCAATTTTTCCAATCTCTTCCCCGTGCTCCTTTGCTTCCTCTCTGTTCTGCAGTGTTCCTAACGGTTCCCCACTTTTTCCAATCCGTTCCCCCTGCTTCCTTTGATTCCTCTCTGTTCTGCAGTGTTCCACACAGTTCCCCACTTTTTCCAATCTGTTCCCTCTGCTCCTTGGGCTCCCCCCGTTCTGCAATTTTTCCCACGGTTCCCACTTTTTCAAATCTGTTCTCCCTGCTCCCTTTGGTTCCCCTCTATTCTGCAGTTTTCCATACAGTTCCCCACATTTTCCAATCCGTTACCCATGCTCCCTTTGGTTCTCCTGTGTCCTGCAGTGTTCCGCACATTCCCGACTTTTTCCAATCTGTTCCTCCTACTCCCTTTGGTTCCCCACTGTTCTGCGTTTTTCCACACAGTTCCCCACTTTTTCCAATCTGTTCCCCCTGCTCCCTTTGGCTCCCCACTGTTCTGCAGTGTTCCCCACTTCACCACTTTTTTCCAATTTGTTCGACCTGCTCCCATTGGTTCCCCTCTGTTCTGCAGAGTTCCCCACAGTTCCCCACTTTTTTCAATCCGTTCCGCCTGTTCCCTTTGGTTCCCCTCTGTCCTGCAGTGTCCTTCACAGTTCCCCACTTTTTCCAATCCATTGCCCCTGCTCTCTTAGTTCCACTCTGTTCTACAGTGTTCCCCACGGTTCCTCAATTTTCCGAACTGTTCCCCCTGCTCCCTTTGGTTCCCCACTGTTCTGCAGTGTTCGCCATGGTTCCCCACTTTTTCCAACCTGTTCCCCCTGCTCCGTATGGTTCTCCTTTATTCTGCAGTGTTCCCCACGGTTCCCCACTTTTCCGAGCTGTTCCCCCTGCTCCCTTTGGTTCCCCTCTATTCTGCAGTGTTCCACCCGGTTCCCTACATTTTCCAACCTGTATCTCCTGTTCCCTTTGGTTCCCATCTGTCCTGCAGTGTTCCCCACGGTTCCACACTTTTTCTAATCTGATCGCCGTGCTCTCTTTGGTTCCCCTCTATTCTGCAGTGTTCCCCACTGTTCCCCACATTTTCCAATCTGTTCCCCCTGCTACCTTTGGTTCCCCTCCATCCTGCACTGTCCTCCATGGTTTCCCAATTTTTCCAATCTCTTCCCCGACTCCTTTGCTTCCTCTCTGTTCTGCAGTGTTCCTAACGGTTCCCCACTTTTTCCAATCCGTCCCCTCTGCTTCCTTTGATTCCCCTCTGTTCTGCAGTGTTCCACACAGTTCCCCACTTTTTCCAATCTGTTCTCCCAGCTCCCTTTGGTTCCCCACTGCTCTGCAGTGTTCGCCACGGTTCCCGACTTTTTCCAACCTGTACCTCCTGTTCCCTTTGGTTCCCCTTTGTCCTGCAGTGTTCCCCACGGTTCCACACTTTTTCCAATCTGTTCGCCATACTCTCTTTGGTTCCCCTCTATTCTACACATTTCCCCACAGTTCCCCACTTTTTCCAATCTGTTCCCCCTGCTCCCTTTGGTTCCTCTCCGTCCTGCACTGTCCTCCATGGTTTCCCAATTTTTCCAATCTCTTCCCCGTGCTCCTTTGGTTCCCCTCTGTTCTGCAGTGTTCCTAACGGTTCCCCACTTTTTCCAATTCGTTCCCCCTGCTTCCTTTGATTGCCCTCTGTTCTGCAGTGTTCCACACAGTTCCCCACTTTTTCCACTCCGTTCACCCTGCTCCCGTTGTTTCTCCACACTTCTGCATTTTTCCACACCGTTCCCCACTGTTCTGCAGTGTTCGCCACAGTTCCCCACTTTTTCCAACCTGTACCTCCTGTTCACTTTTGTTCCCCTCTGTTCTGCAGTTTTCCCCACAGTTCCCACTTTTTCCCATCTGTTCCCCCTGCTCCCTTTGGTTCCCCTCTATTCTGCAGTTTTGCCCACAGTTCCCACTTTTTCCCATGTGTTCCCCCTGCTCCCTTTGGTTCCCCTCGCTTCTGCATTTTTGCACACGGTTCCCCACTTTTTCCAATCCATTCCCCCTGCTTCCTTTGGCTCACCTCTGTCCTGCAGTGTTGCCCACGGTTCCCCACTTTTTCCAATCCGTTCCCCCTGCTCCCTTTCGTTCCCCTCTGTCCTGAAGTATTCTCTACGGTTCCCCACTTTTTCCAATCTGATCCCCCTGCTCCCTTTGCTTCTCCTCTAATCTGCAGTGAATCCCACGATTCCCCACTTTTCCGAACTGTTCCCCCTGCTCCCTTTGGTTCCCCACTGTTCTGCAGTGTTCGCCACGGTTCCCCACTTTTTCCAACCTGTACCTCCTGTTCCCTTTGGTTCCCCTTTGTCCTGCAGTGTTCCCCACAGTTCCCCACTTTTTCCAATCTGTTCCCCCTGCTCCGTTTGGTTCTCCATTATTCTGCAGTGTTCCCCACGGTTCCCCACTTTTCTGAGCTGTTCCCCCTGCTCCCTTTGGTTCCCCTCTATTCTGCAGTGTTCCCCCCGCTTCGCTACATTTTCCAACCGGTATCTCCTGTTCCCTTTGGTTCCCATCTGTCCTGCAGTGTTCCCCACGGTTCCACACTTTTTCTAATCTGATCGCCGTGCTCTCTTTGGTTCCCCTCTATTCTGCAGTGTTCCCCACAGTTCCCCACATTTTCCAATCTGTTCCCCCTGATACCTTTGGTTCCCCTCCATCCTGCACTGTCCTCCATGGTTTCCCAATTTTTCCAATCTCTTCCCCGTGCTCCTTTGCTTCCTCTCTGTTCTGCAGTGTTCCTAACGGTTCCCCACTTTTTCCAATCCGTTCCCCCTGCTTCCTTTGATTCCTCTCTGTTCTGCAGTGTTCCACACAGTTCCCCACTTTTTCCAATCTGTTCCCTCTGCTCCTTGGGCTCCCCCCGTTCTGCAATTTTTCCCACGGTTCCCACTTTTTCAAATCTGTTCTCCCTGCTCCCTTTGGTTCCCCTCTATTCTGCAGTTTTCCATACAGTTCCCCACATTTTCCAATCCGTTACCCATGCTCCCTTTGGTTCTCCTGTGTCCTGCAGTGTTCCGCACATTCCCGACTTTTTCCAATCTGTTCCTCCTACTCCCTTTGGTTCCCCACTGTTCTGCGTTTTTCCACACAGTTCCCCACTTTTTCCAATCTGTTCCCCCTGCTCCCTTTGGCTCCCCACTGTTCTGCAGTGTTCCCCACTTCACCACTTTTTTCCAATTTGTTCGACCTGCTCCCATTGGTTCCCCTCTGTTCTGCAGAGTTCCCCACAGTTCCCCACTTTTTTCAATCCGTTCCGCCTGTTCCCTTTGGTTCCCCTCTGTCCTGCAGTGTCCTTCACAGTTCCCCACTTTTTCCAATCCATTGCCCCTGCTCTCTTAGTTCCACTCTGTTCTACAGTGTTCCCCACGGTTCCTCAATTTTCCGAACTGTTCCCCCTGCTCCCTTTGGTTCCCCACTGTTCTGCAGTGTTCGCCATGGTTCCCCACTTTTTCCAACCTGTTCCCCCTGCTCCGTATGGTTCTCCTTTATTCTGCAGTGTTCCCCACGGTTCCCCACTTTTCCGAGCTGTTCCCCCTGCTCCCTTTGGTTCCCCTCTATTCTGCAGTGTTCCACCCGGTTCCCTACATTTTCCAACCTGTATCTCCTGTTCCCTTTGGTTCCCATCTGTCCTGCAGTGTTCCCCACGGTTCCACACTTTTTCTAATCTGATCGCCGTGCTCTCTTTGGTTCCCCTCTATTCTGCAGTGTTCCCCACTGTTCCCCACATTTTCCAATCTGTTCCCCCTGCTACCTTTGGTTCCCCTCCATCCTGCACTGTCCTCCATGGTTTCCCAATTTTTCCAATCTCTTCCCCGACTCCTTTGCTTCCTCTCTGTTCTGCAGTGTTCCTAACGGTTCCCCACTTTTTCCAATCCGTCCCCTCTGCTTCCTTTGATTCCCCTCTGTTCTGCAGTGTTCCACACAGTTCCCCACTTTTTCCAATCTGTTCTCCCAGCTCCCTTTGGTTCCCCACTGCTCTGCAGTGTTCGCCACGGTTCCCGACTTTTTCCAACCTGTACCTCCTGTTCCCTTTGGTTCCCCTTTGTCCTGCAGTGTTCCCCACGGTTCCACACTTTTTCCAATCTGTTCGCCATACTCTCTTTGGTTCCCCTCTATTCTACACATTTCCCCACAGTTCCCCACTTTTTCCAATCTGTTCCCCCTGCTCCCTTTGGTTCCTCTCCGTCCTGCACTGTCCTCCATGGTTTCCCAATTTTTCCAATCTCTTCCCCGTGCTCCTTTGGTTCCCCTCTGTTCTGCAGTGTTCCTAACGGTTCCCCACTTTTTCCAATTCGTTCCCCCTGCTTCCTTTGATTGCCCTCTGTTCTGCAGTGTTCCACACAGTTCCCCACTTTTTCCACTCCGTTCACCCTGCTCCCGTTGTTTCTCCACACTTCTGCATTTTTCCACACCGTTCCCCACTGTTCTGCAGTGTTCGCCACAGTTCCCCACTTTTTCCAACCTGTACCTCCTGTTCACTTTTGTTCCCCTCTGTTCTGCAGTTTTCCCCACAGTTCCCACTTTTTCCCATCTGTTCCCCCTGCTCCCTTTGGTTCCCCTCTATTCTGCAGTTTTGCCCACAGTTCCCACTTTTTCCCATGTGTTCCCCCTGCTCCCTTTGGTTCCCCTCGCTTCTGCATTTTTGCACACGGTTCCCCACTTTTTCCAATCCATTCCCCCTGCTTCCTTTGGCTCACCTCTGTCCTGCAGTGTTGCCCACGGTTCCCCACTTTTTCCAATCCGTTCCCCCTGCTCCCTTTCGTTCCCCTCTGTCCTGAAGTATTCTCTACGGTTCCCCACTTTTTCCAATCTGATCCCCCTGCTCCCTTTGCTTCTCCTCTAATCTGCAGTGAATCCCACGATTCCCCACTTTTCCGAACTGTTCCCCCTGCTCCCTTTGGTTCCCCACTGTTCTGCAGTGTTCGCCACGGTTCCCCACTTTTTCCAACCTGTACCTCCTGTTCCCTTTGGTTCCCCTTTGTCCTGCAGTGTTCCCCACAGTTCCCCACTTTTTCCAATCTGTTCCCCCTGCTCCGTTTGGTTCTCCATTATTCTGCAGTGTTCCCCACGGTTCCCCACTTTTCTGAGCTGTTCCCCCTGCTCCCTTTGGTTCCCCTCTATTCTGCAGTGTTCCCCCCGCTTCGCTACATTTTCCAACCGGTATCTCCTGTTCCCTTTGGTTCCCATCTGTCCTGCAGTGTTCCCCACGGTTCCACACTTTTTCTAATCTGATCGCCGTGCTCTCTTTGGTTCCCCTCTATTCTGCAGTGTTCCCCACAGTTCCCCACATTTTCCAATCTGTTCCCCCTGCTACCTTTGGTTCCCCTCCATCCTGCACTGTCCTCCATGGTTTCCCAATTTTTCCAATCTCTTTCCCGTGCTCCTTTGCTTCCTCTCTGTTCTGCAGTGTTCCTAACGGTTCCCCACTTTTTCCAATCCGTTCCCCCTGCTTCCTTTGATTCCTCTCTGTTCTGCAGTGTTCCACACAGTTCCCCACTTTTTCCAATCTGTTCCCTCTGCTCCTTGGGCTCCCCCCGTTCTGCAATTTTTCCCACGGTTCCCACTTTTTCAAATCTGTTCTCCCTGCTCCCTTTGGTTCCCCTCTATTCTGCAGTTTTCCATACAGTTCCCCACATTTTCCAATCCGTTACCCATGCTCCCTTTGGTTCTCCTGTGTCCTGCAGTGTTCCGCACATTCCCGACTTTTTCCAATCTGTTCCTCTTACTCCCTTTGGTTCCCCACTGTTCTGCGTTTTTCCACACAGTTCCCCACTTTTTCCAATCTGTTCCCCCTGCTCCCTTTGGCTCCCCACTGTTCTGCAGTGTTCCCCACTTCACCACTTTTTTCCAATTTGTTCGACCTGCTCCCATTGGTTCCCCTCTGTTCTGCAGAGTTCCCCACAGTTCCCCACTTTTTTCAATCCGTTCCGCCTGTTCCCTTTGGTTCCCCTCTGTCCTGCAGTGTCCTTCACAGTTCCCCACTTTTTCCAATCCATTGCCCCTGCTCTCTTAGTTCCACTCTGTTCTACAGTGTTCCCCACGGTTCCTCAATTTTCCGAACTGTTCCCCCTGCTCCCTTTGGTTCCCCACTGTTCTGCAGTGTTCGCCATGGTTCCCCACTTTTTCCAACCTGTTCCCCCTGCTCCGTATGGTTCTCCTTTATTCTGCAGTGTTCCCCACGGTTCCCCACTTTTCCGAGCTGTTCCCCCTGCTCCCTTTGGTTCCCCTCTATTCTGCAGTGTTCCACCCGGTTCCCTACATTTTCCAACCTGTATCTCCTGTTCCCTTTGGTTCCCATCTGTCCTGCAGTGTTCCCCACGGTTCCACACTTTTTCTAATCTGATCGCCGTGCTCTCTTTGGTTCCCCTCTATTCTGCAGTGTTCCCCACTGTTCCCCACATTTTCCAATCTGTTCCCCCTGCTACCTTTGGTTCCCCTCCATCCTGCACTGTCCTCCATGGTTTCCCAATTTTTCCAATCTCTTCCCCGACTCCTTTGCTTCCTCTCTGTTCTGCAGTGTTCCTAACGGTTCCCCACTTTTTCCAATCCGTCCCCTCTGCTTCCTTTGATTCCCCTCTGTTCTGCAGTGTTCCACACAGTTCCCCACTTTTTCCAATCTGTTCTCCCAGCTCCCTTTGGTTCCCCACTGCTCTGCAGTGTTCGCCACGGTTCCCGACTTTTTCCAACCTGTACCTCCTGTTCCCTTTGGTTCCCCTTTGTCCTGCAGTGTTCCCCACGGTTCCACACTTTTTCCAATCTGTTCGCCATACTCTCTTTGGTTCCCCTCTATTCTACACATTTCCCCACAGTTCCCCACTTTTTCCAATCTGTTCCCCCTGCTCCCTTTGGTTCCTCTCCGTCCTGCACTGTCCTCCATGGTTTCCCAATTTTTCCAATCTCTTCCCCGTGCTCCTTTGGTTCCCCTCTGTTCTGCAGTGTTCCTAACGGTTCCCCACTTTTTCCAATTCGTTCCCCCTGCTTCCTTTGATTGCCCTCTGTTCTGCAGTGTTCCACACAGTTCCCCACTTTTTCCACTCCGTTCACCCTGCTCCCGTTGTTTCTCCACACTTCTGCATTTTTCCACACCGTTCCCCACTGTTCTGCAGTGTTCGCCACAGTTCCCCACTTTTTCCAACCTGTACCTCCTGTTCACTTTTGTTCCCCTCTGTTCTGCAGTTTTCCCCACAGTTCCCACTTTTTCCCATCTGTTCCCCCTGCTCCCTTTGGTTCCCCTCTATTCTGCAGTTTTGCCCACAGTTCCCACTTTTTCCCATGTGTTCCCCCTGCTCCCTTTGGTTCCCCTCGCTTCTGCATTTTTGCACACGGTTCCCCACTTTTTCCAATCCATTCCCCCTGCTTCCTTTGGCTCACCTCTGTCCTGCAGTGTTGCCCACGGTTCCCCACTTTTTCCAATCCGTTCCCCCTGCTCCCTTTCGTTCCCCTCTGTCCTGAAGTATTCTCTACGGTTCCCCACTTTTTCCAATCTGATCCCCCTGCTCCCTTTGCTTCTCCTCTAATCTGCAGTGAATCCCACGATTCCCCACTTTTCCGAACTGTTCCCCCTGCTCCCTTTGGTTCCCCACTGTTCTGCAGTGTTCGCCACGGTTCCCCACTTTTTCCAACCTGTACCTCCTGTTCCCTTTGGTTCCCCTTTGTCCTGCAGTGTTCCCCACAGTTCCCCACTTTTTCCAATCTGTTCCCCCTGCTCCGTTTGGTTCTCCATTATTCTGCAGTGTTCCCCACGGTTCCCCACTTTTCTGAGCTGTTCCCCCTGCTCCCTTTGGTTCCCCTCTATTCTGCAGTGTTCCCCCCGCTTCGCTACATTTTCCAACCGGTATCTCCTGTTCCCTTTGGTTCCCATCTGTCCTGCAGTGTTCCCCACGGTTCCACACTTTTTCTAATCTGATCGCCGTGCTCTCTTTGGTTCCCCTCTATTCTGCAGTGTTCCCCACAGTTCCCCACATTTTCCAATCTGTTCCCCCTGCTACCTTTGGTTCCCCTCCATCCTGCACTGTCCTCCATGGTTTCCCAATTTTTCCAATCTCTTCCCCGTGCTCCTTTGCTTCCTCTCTGTTCTGCAGTGTTCCTAACGGTTCCCCACTTTTTCCAATCCGTTCCCCCTGCTTCCTTTGATTCCTCTCTGTTCTGCAGTGTTCCACACAGTTCCCCACTTTTTCCAATCTGTTCCCTCTGCTCCTTGGGCTCCCCCCGTTCTGCAATTTTTCCCACGGTTCCCACTTTTTCAAATCTGTTCTCCCTGCTCCCTTTGGTTCCCCTCTATTCTGCAGTTTTCCATACAGTTCCCCACATTTTCCAATCCGTTACCCATGCTCCCTTTGGTTCTCCTGTGTCCTGCAGTGTTCCGCACATTCCCGACTTTTTCCAATCTGTTCCTCCTACTCCCTTTGGTTCCCCACTGTTCTGCGTTTTTCCACACAGTTCCCCACTTTTTCCAATCTGTTCCCCCTGCTCCCTTTGGCTCCCCACTGTTCTGCAGTGTTCCCCACTTCACCACTTTTTTCCAATTTGTTCGACCTGCTCCCATTGGTTCCCCTCTGTTCTGCAGAGTTCCCCACAGTTCCCCACTTTTTTCAATCCGTTCCGCCTGTTCCCTTTGGTTCCCCTCTGTCCTGCAGTGTCCTTCACAGTTCCCCACTTTTTCCAATCCATTGCCCCTGCTCTCTTAGTTCCACTCTGTTCTACAGTGTTCCCCACGGTTCCTCAATTTTCCGAACTGTTCCCCCTGCTCCCTTTGGTTCCCCACTGTTCTGCAGTGTTCGCCATGGTTCCCCACTTTTTCCAACCTGTTCCCCCTGCTCCGTATGGTTCTCCTTTATTCTGCAGTGTTCCCCACGGTTCCCCACTTTTCCGAGCTGTTCCCCCTGCTCCCTTTGGTTCCCCTCTATTCTGCAGTGTTCCACCCGGTTCCCTACATTTTCCAACCTGTATCTCCTGTTCCCTTTGGTTCCCATCTGTCCTGCAGTGTTCCCCACGGTTCCACACTTTTTCCAATCTGTTCGCCATACTCTCTTTGGTTCCCCTCTATTCTACACATTTCCCCACAGTTCCCCACTTTTTCCAATCTGTTCCCCCTGCTCCCTTTGGTTCCTCTCCGTCCTGCACTGCCCTCCATGGTTTCCCAATTTTTCCAATCTCTTCCCCGTGCTCCTTTGGTTCCCCTCTGTTCTGCAGTGTTCCTAACGGTTCCCCACTTTTTCCAATTCGTTCCCCCTGCTTCCTTTGATTGCCCTCTGTTCTGCAGTGTTCCACACAGTTCCCCACTTTTTCCACTCCGTCCCCTCTGCTTCCTTTGATTCCCCTCTGTTCTGCAGTGTTCCACACAGTTCCCCACTTTTTCCAATCTGTTCTCCCAGCTCCCTTTGGTTCCCCAATGCTCTGCAGTGTTCGCCACGGTTCCCGACTTTTTCCAACCTGTACCTCCTGTTCCCTTTGGTTCCCCTTTGTCCTGCAGTGTTCCCCACGGTTCCACACTTTTTCCAATCTGTTCGCCATACTCTCTTTGGTTCCCCTCTATTCTACACATTTCCCCACAGTTCCCCACTTTTTCCAATCTGTTCCCCCTGCTCCCTTTGGTTCCTCTCCGTCCTGCACTGTCCTCCATGGTTTCCCAATTTTTCCAATCTCTTCCCCGTGCTCCTTTGGTTCCCCTCTGTTCTGCAGTGTTCCTAACGGTTCCCCACTTTTTCCAATCCGTCCCCTCTGCTTCCTTTGATTCCCCTCTGTTCTGCAGTGTTCCACACAGTTCCCCACTTTTTCCAATCTGTTCCCTCTGCTCCTTGGGCTCCCCACTGTTCTGCAGTTTTCCCCACGGTTCCCACTTTTTCCAATCTGTTCCCCCTGCTCCCTTTGGTTCCCCACTGTTCTGCATTTTTCCACACAGTTCCCCACTTTTTCCAATCTGTTCCCCCTGCTCCCTTTGGCTCCCCACTGTTCTGCAGTGTTCCCCACTTCTCCACTTTTTTCCAATTTGTTCGACCTGCTACCATTGGTTCCCCTCTGTTCTGCAGAGTTCCCTACAGTTCCCCACTTTTTTTCAATCCGTTCTTTCCGTTCCCTTTGGTTCCCCACTGTTCTGCAGTGTTCACCACGGTTCCCCACTTTTTCCAACCTGTACCTCCTGTTCCCTTTGGTTCCCCTCTGTCCTGCAGTGTTCCCCACGGTTCCACACTTTTTCCAATCTGTTCGCCGTACTCTCTTTGGTTCCCCTCTGTTCTGCAGTGTTCTCCACAGTTCCCCACTTTTTCCAATCTGTTCCCCCTGCTCCCTTTGGTTCCCCTCCGTCCTGCACTGTCCTCCATGGTTTCCCAATTTTTCCAATCTTTTCCCCGTGTTCCTTTGGTTCCCCTCTGTTCTGCAGTGTTCCCCACGGTTGCTACTTTTTTCCAATCTGTTCCCCCTGCTCCCTTTGGTTCCCCTCTGTTCTGCAGTTGCCCCACGGTTCTCCACATTTTTTCAAATCTGTTCCCCCTGCTCCATTTGGTTCCCCTCTTTTCTGCACTATTCACCACTGTTCCCCACTTTTTCCAATCTGTTCCCCCTGCTCCCTTTGGTTCCACACTGTTCTGCAGTGTTCGCCACGGTTCCCCACTTTTTCAAATCTGTTCTCCCTGCTCCCATTGGTTCCCCTCTATTCTTCATGGTTCCCCATGGTTCCCCTGTTTTTCCAATCTGTTCCCCCTGCTCCCTTTGGTTCCCCACTGTTCTGCATTTTTCCACACAGTTCCCCACTTTTTCCAATCTGTTCCCCCTGCTCCCTTTGGTTCTCCTCTATTCTGCAGTGTTCCCCATGGTTCCCTACTTTTTCGAGCTGTTCCGCCTGCTCCCTTCGTTCCGCACTCTTCTGCAGATGTCCCCACGGTTCTCCACATTTTTTCCAATCTGTTCCCCCAGCTCCCTTTCGTTCCCCTCTGTCCTGCAGTGTTCCCCAAGATTCCCCACTTTTTCCAATCTGTTCTCCCTTCTCCCTTTGGTTCCCCTCTGTCCTGCAGTGTTCCCCACGGCTCCACACTTTTTCCAATCTGTTCGCCGTGCTCTCTTTCGTTCCCCTCTGTTATACACATTTCCCCACAGTTCCCCACTTTTTCCAATCTGTTCCCCCTGCTCCCTTTGTTTCCCCTCCGTCCTGCACTGACCTCCACGGTTTCCCAATTTTTCCAATCTCTTCCCCGTGCTCCTTTGGTTCCCCACAATTCTGCAGTGTTCGCTACGGTTCCCCACTTTTTTTAACCTGTACCTCCTGTTCCCTTTGGTTCCACTTTGTCCTGCAGTGTTCCCCACAGTTCCCCACTTTTTCCATTCTGTTACCGCTGCTCCGTTTGGTTCTCCTTTACTGTGCAGTGTTCCCGACGGTACCCCACTTTTCTGAGCTGTTCCCCCTGCTCCCTTTGGTTACCCTCTATTCTGCAGTGTTCCACCCGCTTCGCTACATTTTCCAACCTGTATCTCCTGTTCCCTTTGGTTCCCATCTGTCCTGCAGTGTTCCCCACGGTTCCACACTTTTTCCAATCTGATCCCTGTACTCTCTTTGGTTCCCCTCTGTTCTGCAGTGTTCGCCACGGTTCCCCACTTTTTCCAACCTGTACCTCCTGTTCCCTTTGGTTCCCCTTTGTCCTGCAGTGTTCCCCACAGTTCCCCACTTTTTCCAATCTGTTCCCCCTGCTCCGTTTGGTTCTCCTTTATTCTGCAGTGTTCCCCACGGTTCCCCACTTTTCCGTGCTGTTCCCCCTGCTCCCTTTGGTTCCCCTCTATTCTGCAGTGTTCCCCCCGGTTCACTACATTTTCCAACCTGTATCTCCTGTTCCCTTTGGTTCCCATCTGTCCTGCAGTGTTCCCCACGGTTCCACACTTTTTCTAATCTGATCACCGTGCTCTCTTTGGTTCCCCTCTATTCGGCAGTGTTCCCCACAGTTCCCCACATTTTCCAATCTGTTCCCCCTGCTACCTTTGGTTCCCCTCCATCCTGCACTGTCCTCCATGGTTTCCCAATTTTTCCACTCTCTTCCCCGTGCTCCTTTGCTTCCTCTCTGTTCTGCAGTGTTCCTAACGGTTCCCCACTTTTTCCAATCCGTTCCCCCTGTTTCCTTTGATTCCCCTCTGTTCTGCAGTGTTCCACACAGTTCCCCACTTTTTCCAATCTGTTCCCTCTGCTCCCTTTGGTTCCCCTCTATTCTGCAGTTTTCCATACAGTTCCCCACATTTTCCAATCCGTTACCCATGCTCCCTTTGGTTCCCCTCTGTCCTGCAGTGTTCCCCACAGTTCCTGACTTTTTGCAATCTGTTCCTCCTGCTCCCTTTGGTTCCTCACTGTTCTGCATTTTTCCACACAGTTCCCCACTTTTTCCAATCTGTTCCCCCTGCTCCCTTTGGCTCCCCACTGTTCTGCAGTGTTCCCCACTTCTCTACTTTTTTCCAATTTGTTCGACCTGCTCCCATTGGTTTCCCTCTGTTCTGCAGATTTCCCCACAGTTCCCCACTTTTTTCAATCCGTTCCCCCTGTTCCCTTTGGTTCCCCTCTGTCCTGCAGTGTCCTTCACAGTTCCCCACTTTTTCCAATCCATTCCCCCTGCTCTCTTAGTTCCACTCTGTTCTACAGTTTTCCCCACGGTTCCCCACTTTTTCCAATCTGTTCCCATGCTCCATTTGGTTCCCCTCTTTTTTGCAATATTCCCCACTGTTCCCCACTTTTTCCAATCTGTTCTCCCAGCTCCCTTTGGTTCCCCACTGCTCTGCAGTGTTCGCCACGGTTCCCGACTTTTTCCAACCTGTACCTCCTGTTCCCTTTGGTTCCCCTTTGTCCTGCAGTGTTCCCCACGGTTCCACACTTTTTCCAATCTGTTCGCCATACTCTCTTTGGTTCCCCTCTATTCTACACATTTCCCCACAGTTCCCCACTTTTTCCAATCTGTTCCCCCTGCTCCCTTTGGTTCCTCTCCGTCCTGCACTGTCCTCCATGGTTTCCCAATTTTTCCAATCTCTTCCCCGTGCTCCTTTGGTTCCCCTCTGTTCTGCAGTGTTCCTAACGGTTCCCCACTTTTTCCAATTCGTTCCCCCTGCTTCCTTTGATTGCCCTCTGTTCTGCAGTGTTCCACACAGTTCCCCACTTTTTCCACTCCGTTCACCCTGCTCCCGTTGTTTCTCCACACTTCTGCATTTTTCCACACCGTTCCCCACTGTTCTGCAGTGTTCGCCACAGTTCCCCACTTTTTCCAACCTGTACCTCCTGTTCACTTTTGTTCCCCTCTGTTCTGCAGTTTTCCCCACAGTTCCCACTTTTTCCCATCTGTTCCCCCTGCTCCCTTTGGTTCCCCTCTATTCTGCAGTTTTGCCCACAGTTCCCACTTTTTCCCATGTGTTCCCCCTGCTCCCTTTGGTTCCCCTCGCTTCTGCATTTTTGCACACGGTTCCCCACTTTTTCCAATCCATTCCCCCTGCTTCCTTTGGCTCACCTCTGTCCTGCAGTGTTGCCCACGGTTCCCCACTTTTTCCAATCCGTTCCCCCTGCTCCCTTTCGTTCCCCTCTGTCCTGAAGTATTCTCTACGGTTCCCCACTTTTTCCAATCTGATCCCCCTGCTCCCTTTGCTTCTCCTCTAATCTGCAGTGAATCCCACGATTCCCCACTTTTCCGAACTGTTCCCCCTGCTCCCTTTGGTTCCCCACTGTTCTGCAGTGTTCGCCACGGTTCCCCACTTTTTCCAACCTGTACCTCCTGTTCCCTTTGGTTCCCCTTTGTCCTGCAGTGTTCCCCACAGTTCCCCACTTTTTCCAATCTGTTCCCCCTGCTCCGTTTGGTTCTCCTTTATTCTGCAGTGTTCCCCACGGTTCCCCACTTTTCTGAGCTGTTCCCCCTGCTCCCTTTGGTTCCCCTCTATTCTGCAGTGTTCCCCCCGCTTCGCTACATTTTCCAACCGGTATCTCCTGTTCCCTTTGGTTCCCATCTGTCCTGCAGTGTTCCCCACGGTTCCACACTTTTTCTAATCTGATCGCCGTGCTCTCTTTGGTTCCCCTCTATTCTGCAGTGTTCCCCACAGTTCCCCACATTTTCCAATCTGTTCCCCCTGCTACCTTTGGTTCCCCTCCATCCTGCACTGTCCTCCATGGTTTCCCAATTTTTCCAATCTCTTCCCCGTGCTCCTTTGCTTCCTCTCTGTTCTGCAGTGTTCCTAACGGTTCCCCACTTTTTCCAATCCGTTCCCCCTGCTTCCTTTGATTCCTCTCTGTTCTGCAGTGTTCCACACAGTTCCCCACTTTTTCCAATCTGTTCCCTCTGCTCCTTGGGCTCCCCCCGTTCTGCAATTTTTCCCACGGTTCCCACTTTTTCAAATCTGTTCTCCCTGCTCCCTTTGGTTCCCCTCTATTCTGCAGTTTTCCATACAGTTCCCCACATTTTCCAATCCGTTACCCATGCTCCCTTTGGTTCTCCTGTGTCCTGCAGTGTTCCGCACATTCCCGACTTTTTCCAATCTGTTCCTCCTACTCCCTTTGGTTCCCCACTGTTCTGCATTTTTCCACACAGTTCCCCACTTTTTCCAATCTGTTCCCCCTGCTCCCTTTGGCTCCCCACTGTTCTGCAGTGTTCCCCACTTCACCACTTTTTTCCAATTTGTTCGACCTGCTCCCATTGGTTCCCCTCTGTTCTGCAGAGTTCCCCACAGTTCCCCACTTTTTTCAATCCGTTCCGCCTGTTCCCTTTGGTTCCCCTCTGTCCTGCAGTTTCCTTCACAGTTCCCCACTTTTTCCAATCCATTGCCCCTGCTCTCTTAGTTCCACTCTGTTCTACAGTGTTCCCCACGGTTCCTCAATTTTCCGAACTGTTCCCCCTGCTCCCTTTGGTTCCCCACTGTTCTGCAGTGTTCGCCATGGTTCCCCACTTTTTCCAACCTGTTCCCCCTGCTCCGTATGGTTCTCCTTTATTCTGCAGTGTTCCCCACGGTTCCCCACTTTTCCGAGCTGTTCCCCCTGCTCCCTTTGGTTCCCCTCTATTCTGCAGTGTTCCACCCGGTTCCCTACATTTTCCAACCTGTATCTCCTGTTCCCTTTGGTTCCCATCTGTCCTGCAGTGTTCCCCACGGTTCCACACTTTTTCTAATCTGATCGCCGTGCTCTCTTTGGTTCCCCTCTATTGTGCAGTGTTCCCCACTGTTCCCCACATTTTCCAATCTGTTCCCCCTGCTACCTTTGGTTCCCCTCCATCCTGCACTGTCCTCCATGGTTTCCCAATTTTTCCAATCTCTTCCCCGACTCCTTTGCTTCCTCTCTGTTCTGCAGTGTTCCTAACGGTTCCCCACTTTTTCCAATCCGTCCCCTCTGCTTCCTTTGATTCCCCACTGTTCTGCAGTGTTCCACACAGTTCCCCACTTTTTCCAATCTGCTCCCTCTGCTCCTTGGGCTCCCCACTGTTCTGCAGTTTTCCCCACGGTTCCCACTTTTTCCAATCTGTTCCCCCTGCTCCCTTTGGTTCCCCACTGTTCTGCATTTTTCCACACAGTTCCCCACTTTTTCCAATCTGTTCCCCCTGCTCCCTTTGGCTCCCCACTGTTCTGCAGTGTTCCCCACTTCTCCACTTTTTTCCAATTTGTTCGACCTGCTACCATTGGTTCCCCTCTGTTCTGCAGAGTTCCCTACAGTTCCCCACTTTTTTTCAATCCGTTCTTTCCGTTCCCTTTGGTTCCCCTCTGTCCTGCAGTGTCCTTCACAGTTCCCCACTTTTTCCAATCCATTTCCCCTGCTCTCTTGGTTCCCCTCTGTTCTACTGTTTTCCCCACGTTTCCCCACTTTTTCCAACCTGTACCTCCTGTTCACTTTTGTCCCCCTCTATTCTGCAGTTTTCCCCACGGTTTCCCACTTTTTCCAATCCATTCCCCCTGCTTCCTTTGGCTCACCTCTGTCCTGCAGTGTTGCCCACGGTTCCCCACTTTTTCCAATCCGTTCCCCCTGCTCCCTTTCGTTCCCCTCTGTCCTGAAGTATTCTCCACGGTTCCCCACTTTTTCCAATCTGTTCCGCCTGCTCCCTTTGGTTCCCCTCGCTTCTGCATTTTTCCACACGGTTTCCCACTTTTTCCAATCCATTCCCCCTGCTTCCTTTGGCTCACCTCTGTCCTGCAGTGTTGCCCACGGTTCCCCACTTTTTCCAATCCGTTCACCCTGCTCCCTTCGTTCCCCTCTGTCCTGAAGTATTCTCCACGGTTCCCCACTTTTTCCAATCTGTTCCGCCTGCTCCCTTTGGTTCCCCACTGTTCTGCATTTTTCCACACAGTTCCCCACTTTTTCCAATCTGTTCCCCCTGCTCCCTTTGGCACCCCACTGTTCTGCAGTGTTCCCCACTTCTCCACTTTTTTCCAATTTGTTCGACCTGCTCCCTTTGGTTCCCCTCTGTCCTGCAGTGTACTTCACAGTTCCCCACTTTTTCCATTCCATTTCCCCTGCTCTCTTGGTTCCCCTCTGTTCTAATGTTTTCCCCACGTTTCCCCACTTTTTCCAATCTGTTCCCCCAGCTCCCTTTGGTTCCCCACTGTTCTGCAGTGTTCACCACGGTTCCCCACTTTTTCCAACCTGTACCTCCTGTTCCCTTTGGTTCCCCTCTGTCCTGCAGTGTTCCCCACGGTTCCACACTTTTTCCAATCTGTTCGCCGTACTCTCTTTGGTTCCCCTCTGTTCTGCAGTGTTCCCCACTGTTCCCCACATTTTCCAATCTGTTCCCCCTGCTACCTTTGGTTCCCCTCCATCCTGCACTGTCCTCCATGGTTTCCCAATTTTTCCAATCTCTTCCCCGACTCCTTTGCTTCCTCTCTGTTCTGCAGTGTTCCTAATGGTTCCCCACTTTTTCCAATCCGTCCCCTCTGCTTCCTTTGATTCCCCTCTGTTCTGCAGTGTTCCACACAGTTCCCCACTTTTTCCAATCTGTTCCCTCTGCTCCTTGGGCTCCCCACTGTTCTGCAGTTTTCCCCACGGTTCCCACTTTTTCCAATCTGTTCCCCCTGCTCCCTTTGGTTCCCCACTGTTCTGCAGTGTTCCCCACTTCTCCACTTTTTTCCAATTTGTTCGACCTGCTACCATTGGTTCCCCTCTGTTCTGCAGAGTTCCCTACAGTTCCCCACTTTTTTTCAATCCGTTCTTTCCGTTCCCTTTGGTTCCCCTCTGTCCTGCAGTGTCCTTCACAGTTCCCCACTTTTTCCAATCCATTTCCCCTGCTCTCTTGGTTCCCCTCTGTTCTACTGTTTTCCCCACGTTTCCCCACTTTTTCCAACCTGTACCTCCTGTTCACTTTTGTCCCCCTCTATTCTGCAGTTTTCCCCACGGTTTCCCACTTTTTCCAATCCATTCCCCCTGCTTCCTTTGGCTCACCTCTGTCCTGCAGTGTTGCCCACGGTTCCCCACTTTTTCCAATCCGTTCCCCCTGCTCCCTTTCGTTCCCCTCTGTCCTGAAGTATTCTCCACGGTTCCCCACTTTTTCCAATCTGTTCCGCCTGCTCCCTTTGGTTCCCCTCGCTTCTGCATTTTTCCACACGGTTTCCCACTTTTTCCAATCCATTCCCCCTGCTTCCTTTGGCTCACCTCTGTCCTGCAGTGTTGCCCACGGTTCCCCACTTTTTCCAATCCGTTCCCCCTGCTCCCTTCGTTCCCCTCTGTCCTGAAGTATTCTCCACGGTTCCCCACTTTTTCCAATCTGTTCCGCCTGCTCCCTTTGGTTCCCCACTGTTCTGCATTTTTCCACACAGTTCCCCACTTTTTCCAATCTGTTCCCCCTGCTCCCTTTGGCTCCCCACTGTTCTGCAGTGTTCCCCACTTCTCCACTTTTTTCCAATTTGTTCGACCTGCTCCCTTTGGTTCCCCTCTGTCCTGCAGTGTCCTTCACAGTTCCCCACTTTTTCCATTCCATTTCCCCTGCTCTCTTGGTTCCCCTCTGTTCTACTGTTTTCCCCACGTTTCCCCACTTTTTTCCAATCTGTTCCCCCAGCTCCCTTTGGTTCCCCACTGTTCTGCAGTGTTCACCACGGTTCCCCACTTTTTCCAACCTGTACCTCCTGTTCCCTTTGGTTCCCCTCTGTCCTGCAGTGTTCCCCACGGTTCCACACTTTTTCCAATCTGTTCGCCGTACTCTCTTTGGTTCCCCTCTGTTCTGCAGTGTTCTCCACAGTTCCCCACTTTTTCCAATCTGTTCCCCCTGCTCCCTTTGGTTCCCCTCCGTCCTGCACTGTCCTCCATGGTTTCCCAATTTTTCCAATCTTTTCCCCGTGTTCCTTTGGTTCCCCTCTGTTCTGCAGTGTTCCCCACGGTTGCTACTTTTTTCCAATCTGTTCCCCCTGCTCCCTTTGGTTCCCCTCTGTTCTGCAGTTTCCCCACGGTTCTCCACATTTTTTCAAATCTGTTCCCCCTGCTCCATTTGGTTCCCCTCTTTTCTGCACTATTCACCACTGTTCCCCACTTTTTCCAATCTGTTCCCCCTGCTCCCTTTGGTTCCACACTGTTCTGCAGTGTTCGCCACGGTTCCCCACTTTTTCAAATCTGTTCTCCCTGCTCCCATTGGTTCCCCTCTATTCTTCATGGTTCCCCATGGTTCCCCTGTTTTTCCAATCTGTTCCCCCTGCTCCCTTTGGTTCCCCACTGTTCTGCATTTTTCCACACAGTTCCCCACTTTTTCCAATCTGTTCCCCCTGCTCCCTTTGGCTCCCCACTGTTCTGCAGTGTTCCCCACTTCTCCACTTTTTTCCAATTTGTTCGACCTGCTCCCTTTGGTTCCCCTCTGTCCTGCAGTGTCCTTCACAGTTCCCCACTTTTTCCATTCCATTTCCCCTGCTCTCTTGGTTCCCCTCTGTTCTACTGTTTTCCCCACGTTTCCCCACTTTTTCCAATCTGTTCCCCCAGCTCCCTTTGGTTCCCCACTGTTCTGCAGTGTTCACCACGGTTCCCCACTTTTTCCAACCTGTACCTCCTGTTCCCTTTGGTTCCCCTCTGTCCTGCAGTGTTCCCCACGGTTCCACACTTTTTCCAATCTGTTCGCCGTACTCTCTTTGGTTCCCCTCTGTTCTGCAGTGTTCCCCACTGTTCCCCACATTTTCCAATCTGTTCCCCCTGCTACCTTTGGTTCCCCACCATCCTGCACTGTCCTCCATGGTTTCCCAATTTTTCCACTCTCTTCCCCGACTCCTTTGCTTCCTCTCTGTTCTGCAGTGTTCCTAACGGTTCCCCACTTTTTCCAATCCGTCCCCTCTGCTTCCTTTGATTCCCCTCTGTTCTGCAGTGTTCCACACAGTTCCCCACTTTTTCCAATCTGTTCCCTCTGCTCCTTGGGCTCCCCACTGTTCTGCAGTTTTCCCCACGGTTCCCACATTTTCCAATCTGTTCCCCCTGCTCCCTTTGGCTCCCCACTGTTCTGCAGTGTTCCCCACTTCTCCACTTTTTTCCAATTTGTTCGACCTGCTACCATTGGTTCCCCTCTGTTCTGCAGAGTTCCCTACAGTTCCCCACTTTTTTTCAATCCGTTCTTTCCGTTCCCTTTGGTTCCCCTCTGTCCTGCAGTGTCCTTCACAGTTCCCCACTTTTTCCAATCCATTTCCCCTGCTCTCTTGGTTCCCCTCTGTTCTACTGTTTTCCCCACGTTTCCCCACTTTTTCCAACCTGTACCTCCTGTTCACTTTTGTCCCCCTCTATTCTGCAGTTTTCCCCACGGTTTCCCACTTTTTCCAATCCATTCCCCCTGCTTCCTTTGGCTCACCTCTGTCCTGCAGTGTTGCCCACGGTTCCCCACTTTTTCCAATCCGTTCCCCCTGCTCCCTTTCGTTCCCCTCTGTCCTGAAGTATTCTCCACGGTTCCCCACTTTTTCCAATCTGTTCCGCCTGCTCCCTTTGGTTCCCCTCGCTTCTGCATTTTTCCACACGGTTTCCCACTTTTTCCAATCCATTCCCCCTGCTTCCTTTGGCTCACCTCTGTCCTGCAGTGTTGCCCACGGTTCCCCACTTTTTCCAATCCGTTCACCCTGCTCCCTTCGTTCCCCTCTGTCCTGAAGTATTCTCCACGGTTCCCCACTTTTTCCAATCTGTTCCGCCTGCTCCCTTTGGTTCCCCACTGTTCTGCATTTTTCCACACAGTTCCCCACTTTTTCCAATCTGTTCCCCCTGCTCCCTTTGGCTCCCCACTGTTCTGCAGTGTTCCCCACTTCTCCACTTTTTTCCAATTTGTTCGACCTGCTCCCTTTGGTTCCCCTCTGTCCTGCAGTGTCCTTCACAGTTCCCCACTTTTTCCATTCCATTTCCCCTGCTCTCTTGGTTCCCCTCTGTTCTACTGTTTTCCCCACGTTTCCCCACTTTTTCCAATCTGTTCCCCCAGCTCCCTTTGGTTCCCCACTGTTCTGCAGTGTTCACCACGGTTCCCCACTTTTTCCAACCTGTACCTCCTGTTCCCTTTGGTTCCCCTCTGTCCTGCAGTGTTCCCCACGGTTCCACACTTTTTCCAATCTGTTCGCCGTACTCTCTTTGGTTCCCCTCTGTTCTGCAGTGTTCCCCACTGTTCCCCACATTTTCCAATCTGTTCCCCCTGCTACCTTTGGTTCCCCACCATCCTGCACTGTCCTCCATGGTTTCCCAATTTTTCCACTCTCTTCCCCGACTCCTTTGCTTCCTCTCTGTTCTGCAGTGTTCCTAACGGTTCCCCACTTTTTCCAATCCGTCCCCTCTGCTTCCTTTGATTCCCCTCTGTTCTGCAGTGTTCCACACAGTTCCCCACTTTTTCCAATCTGTTCCCTCTGCTCCTTGGGCTCCCCACTGTTCTGCAGTTTTCCCCACGGTTCCCACTTTTTCCAATCTGTTCCCCCTGCTCCCTTTGGTTCCCCACTGTTCTGCAGTGTTCCCCACTTCATCACTTTTTTCCAATTTGTTCGACCTGCTACCATTGGTTCCCCTCTGTTCTGCAGAGTTCCCTACAGTTCCCCACTTTTTTTCAATCCGTTCTTTCCGTTCCCTTTGGTTCCCCTCTGTCCTGCAGTGTCCTTCACAGTTCCCCACTTTTTCCAATCCATTTCCCCTGCTCTCTTGGTTCCCCTCTGTTCTACTGTTTTCCCCACGTTTCCCCACTTTTTCCAACCTGTACATCCTGTTCACTTTTGTCCCCCTCTATTCTGCAGTTTTCCCCACGGTTTCCCACTTTTTCCAATCCATTCCCCCTGCTTCCTTTGGCTCACCTCTGTCCTGCAGTGTTGCCCACGGTTCCCCACTTTTTCCAATCCGTTCCCCCTGCTCCCTTTCGTTCCCCTCTGTCCTGAAGTATTCTCCACGGTTCCCCACTTTTTCCAATCTGTTCCGCCTGCTCCCTTTGGTTCCCCTCGCTTCTGCATTTTTCCACACGGTTTCCCACTTTTTCCAATCCATTCCCCCTGCTCCCTTTGGCTCCCCACTGTTCTGCAGTGTTCCCCACTTCTCCACTTTTTTCCAATTTGTTCGACCTGCTCCCTTTGGTTCCCCTCTGTCCTGCAGTGTCCTTCACAGTTCCCCACTTTTTCCATTCCATTTCCCCTGCTCTCTTGGTTCCCCTCTGTTCTACTGTTTTCCCCACGTTTCCCCACTTTTTCCAATCTGTTCCCCCAGCTCCCTTTGGTTCCCCACTGTTCTGCAGTGTTCACCACGGTTCCCCACTTTTTCCAACCTGTACCTCCTGTTCCCTTTGGTTCCCCTCTGTCCTGCAGTGTTCCCCACGGTTCCACACTTTTTCCAATCTGTTCGCCGTACTCTCTTTGGTTCCCCTCTGTTCTGCAGTGTTCCCCACTGTTCCCCACATTTTCCAATCTGTTCCCCCTGCTACCTTTGGTTCCCCACCATCCTGCACTGTCCTCCATGGTTTCCCAATTTTTCCACTCTCTTCCCCGACTCCTTTGCTTCCTCTCTGTTCTGCAGTGTTCCTAACGGTTCCCCACTTTTTCCAATCCGTCCCCTCTGCTTCCTTTGATTCCCCTCTGTTCTGCAGTGTTCCACACAGTTCCCCACTTTTTCCAATCTGTTCCCTCTGCTCCTTGGGCTCCCCACTGTTCTGCAGTTTTCCCCACGGTTCCCACTTTTTCCAATCTGTTCCCCCTGCTCCCTTTGGCTCCCCACTGTTCTGCAGTGTTCCCCACTTCTCCACTTTTTTCCAATTTGTTCGACCTGCTACTATTGGTTCCCCTCTGTTCTGCAGAGTTCCCTACAGTTCCCCACTTTTTTTCAATCCGTTCTTTCCGTTCCCTTTGGTTCCCCTCTGTCCTGCAGTGTCCTTCACAGTTCCCCACTTTTTCCAATCCATTTCCCCTGCTCTCTTGGTTCCCCTCTGTTCTACTGTTTTCCCCACGTTTCCCCACTTTTTCCAACCTGTACCTCCTGTTCACTTTTGTCCCCCTCTATTCTGCAGTTTTCCCCACGGTTTCCCACTTTTTCCAATCCATTCCCCCTGCTTCCTTTGGCTCACCTCTGTCCTGCAGTGTTGCCCACGGTTCCCCACTTTTTCCAATCCGTTCCCCCTGCTCCCTTTCGTTCCCCTCTGTCCTGAAGTATTCTCCACGGTTCCCCACTTTTTCCAATCTGTTCCGCCTGCTCCCTTTGGTTCCCCTCGCTTCTGCATTTTTCCACACGGTTTCCCACTTTTTCCAATCCATTCCCCCTGCTTCCTTTGGCTCACCTCTGTCCTGCAGTGTTGCCCACGGTTCCCCACTTTTTCCAATCCGTTCACCCTGCTCCCTTCGTTCCCCTCTGTCCTGAAGTATTCTCCACGGTTCCCCACTTTTTCCAATCTGTTCCGCCTGCTCCCTTTGGTTCCCCACTGTTCTGCATTTTTCCACACAGTTCCCCACTTTTTCCAATCTGTTCCCCCTGCTCCCTTTGGCTCCCCACTGTTCTGCAGTGTTCCCCACTTCTCCACTTTTTTCCAATTTGTTCGACCTGCTCCCTTTGGTTCCCCTCTGTCCTGCAGTGTCCTTCACAGTTCCCCACTTTTTCCATTCCATTTCCCCTGCTCTCTTGGTTCCCCTCTGTTCTACTGTTTTCCCCACGTTTCCCCACTTTTTCCAATCTGTTCCCCCAGCTCCCTTTGGTTCCCCACTGTTCTGCAGTGTTCACCACGGTTCCCCACTTTTTCCAACCTGTACCTCCTGTTCCCTTTGGTTCCCCTCTGTCCTGCAGTGTTCCCCACGGTTCCACACTTTTTCCAATCTGTTCGCCGTACTCTCTTTGGTTCCCCTCTGTTCTGCAGTGTTCCCCACTGTTCCCCACATTTTCCAATCTGTTCCCCCTGCTACCTTTGGTTCCCCACCATCCTGCACTGTCCTCCATGGTTTCCCAATTTTTCCACTCTCTTCCCCGACTCCTTTGCTTCCTCTCTGTTCTGCAGTGTTCCTAACGGTTCCCCACTTTTTCCAATCCGTCCCCTCTGCTTCCTTTGATTCCCCTCTGTTCTGCAGTGTTCCACACAGTTCCCCACTTTTTCCAATCTGTTCCCTCTGCTCCTTGGGCTCCACACTGTTCTGCAGTTTTCCCCACGGTTCCCACTTTTTCCAATCTGTTCCCCCTGCTCCCTTTGGTTCCCCACTGTTCTGCAGTGTTCCCCACTTCTCCACTTTTTTCCAATTTGTTCGACCTGCTACCATTGGTTCCCCTCTGTTCTGCAGAGTTCCCTACAGTTCCCCACTTTTTTTCAATCCGTTCTTTCCGTTCCCTTTGGTTCCCCTCTGTCCTGCAGTGTCCTTCACAGTTCCCCACTTTTTCCAATCCATTTCCCCTGCTCTCTTGGTTCCCCTCTGTTCTACTGTTTTCCCCACGTTTCCCCACTTTTTCCAACCTGTACATCCTGTTCACTTTTGTCCCCCTCTATTCTGCAGTTTTCCCCACGGTTTCCCACTTTTTCCAATCCATTCCCCCTGCTTCCTTTGGCTCACCTCTGTCCTGCAGTGTTGCCCACGGTTCCCCACTTTTTCCAATCCGTTCCCCCTGCTCCCTTTCGTTCCCCTCTGTCCTGAAGTATTCTCCACGGTTCCCCACTTTTTCCAATCTGTTCCGCCTGCTCCCTTTGGTTCCCCTCGCTTCTGCATTTTTCCACACGGTTTCCCACTTTTTCCAATCCATTCCCCCTGCTTCCTTTGGCTCACCTCTGTCCTGCAGTGTTGCCCACGGTTCCCCACTTTTTCCAATCCGTTCACCCTGCTCCCTTCGTTCCCCTCTGTCCTGAAGTATTCTCCACGGTTCCCCACTTTTTCCAATCTGTTCCGCCTGCTCCCTTTGGTTCCCCACTGTTCTGCATTTTTCCACACAGTTCCCCACTTTTTCCAATCTGTTCCCCCTGCTCCCTTTGGCTCCCCACTGTTCTGCAGTGTTCCCCACTTCTCCACTTTTTTCCAATTTGTTCGACCTGCTACTATTGGTTCCCCTCTGTTCTGCAGAGTTCCCTACAGTTCCCCACTTTTTTTCAATCCGTTCTTTCCGTTCCCTTTGGTTCCCCTCTGTCCTGCAGTGTCCTTCACAGTTCCCCACTTTTTCCAATCCATTTCCCCTGCTCTCTTGGTTCCCCTCTGTTCTACTGTTTTCCCCACGTTTCCCCACTTTTTCCAACCTGTACCTCCTGTTCACTTTTGTCCCCCTCTATTCTGCAGTTTTCCCCACGGTTTCCCACTTTTTCCAATCCATTCCCCCTGCTTCCTTTGGCTCACCTCTGTCCTGCAGTGTTGCCCACGGTTCCCCACTTTTTCCAATCCGTTCCCCCTGCTCCCTTTCGTTCCCCTCTGTCCTGAAGTATTCTCCACGGTTCCCCACTTTTTCCAATCTGTTCCGCCTGCTCCCTTTGGTTCCCCTCGCTTCTGCATTTTTCCACACGGTTTCCCACTTTTTCCAATCCATTCCCCCTGCTTCCTTTGGCTCACCTCTGTCCTGCAGTGTTGCCCACGGTTCCCCACTTTTTCCAATCCGTTCACCCTGCTCCCTTCGTTCCCCTCTGTCCTGAAGTATTCTCCACGGTTCCCCACTTTTTCCAATCTGTTCCGCCTGCTCCCTTTGGTTCCCCACTGTTCTGCATTTTTCCACACAGTTCCCCACTTTTTCCAATCTGTTCCCCCTGCTCCCTTTGGCTCCCCACTGTTCTGCAGTGTTCCCCACTTCTCCACTTTTTTCCAATTTGTTCGACCTGCTCCCTTTGGTTCCCCTCTGTCCTGCAGTGTCCTTCACAGTTCCCCACTTTTTCCATTCCATTTCCCCTGCTCTCTTGGTTCCCCTCTGTTCTACTGTTTTCCCCACGTTTCCCCACTTTTTCCAATCTGTTCCCCCAGCTCCCTTTGGTTCCCCACTGTTCTGCAGTGTTCACCACGGTTCCCCACTTTTTCCAACCTGTACCTCCTGTTCCCTTTGGTTCCCCTCTGTCCTGCAGTGTTCCCCACGGTTCCACACTTTTTCCAATCTGTTCGCCGTACTCTCTTTGGTTCCCCTCTGTTCTGCAGTGTTCCCCACTGTTCCCCACATTTTCCAATCTGTTCCCCCTGCTACCTTTGGTTCCCCACCATCCTGCACTGTCCTCCATGGTTTCCCAATTTTTCCACTCTCTTCCCCGACTCCTTTGCTTCCTCTCTGTTCTGCAGTGTTCCTAACGGTTCCCCACTTTTTCCAATCCGTCCCCTCTGCTTCCTTTGATTCCCCTCTGTTCTGCAGTGTTCCACACAGTTCCCCACTTTTTCCAATCTGTTCCCTCTGCTCCTTGGGCTCCACACTGTTCTGCAGTTTTCCCCACGGTTCCCACTTTTTCCAATCTGTTCCCCCTGCTCCCTTTGGTTCCCCACTGTTCTGCAGTGTTCCCCACTTCTCCACTTTTTTCCAATTTGTTCGACCTGCTACCATTGGTTCCCCTCTGTTCTGCAGAGTTCCCTACAGTTCCCCACTTTTTTTCAATCCGTTCTTTCCGTTCCCTTTGGTTCCCCTCTGTCCTGCAGTGTCCTTCACAGTTCCCCACTTTTTCCAATCCATTTCCCCTGCTCTCTTGGTTCCCCTCTGTTCTACTGTTTTCCCCACGTTTCCCCACTTTTTCCAACCTGTACATCCTGTTCACTTTTGTCCCCCTCTATTCTGCAGTTTTCCCCACGGTTTCCCACTTTTTCCAATCCATTCCCCCTGCTTCCTTTGGCTCACCTCTGTCCTGCAGTGTTGCCCACGGTTCCCCACTTTTTCCAATCCGTTCCCCCTGCTCCCTTTCGTTCCCCTCTGTCCTGAAGTATTCTCCACGGTTCCCCACTTTTTCCAATCTGTTCCGCCTGCTCCCTTTGGTTCCCCTCGCTTCTGCATTTTTCCACACGGTTTCCCACTTTTTCCAATCCATTCCCCCTGCTTCCTTTGGCTCACCTCTGTCCTGCAGTGTTGCCCACGGTTCCCCACTTTTTCCAATCCGTTCACCCTGCTCCCTTCGTTCCCCTCTGTCCTGAAGTATTCTCCACGGTTCCCCACTTTTTCCAATCTGTTCCGCCTGCTCCCTTTGGTTCCCCACTGTTCTGCATTTTTCTACACAGTTCCCCACTTTTTCCAATCTGTTCCCCCTGCTCCCTTTGGCTCCCCACTGTTCTGCAGTGTTCCCCACTTCTCCACTTTTTTCCAATTTGTTCGACCTGCTCCCTTTGGTTCCCCTCTGTCCTGCAGTGTCCTTCACAGTTCCCCACTTTTTCCATTCCATTTCCCCTGCTCTCTTGGTTCCCCTCTGTTCTACTGTTTTCCCCACGTTTCCCCACTTTTTTCCAATCTGTTCCCCCAGCTCCCTTTGGTTCCCCACTGTTCTGCAGTGTTCACCACGGTTCCCCACTTTTTCCAACCTGTACCTCCTGTTCCCTTTGGTTCCCCTCTGTCCTGCAGTGTTCCCCACGGTTCCACACTTTTTCCAATCTGTTCGCCGTACTCTCTTTGGTTCCCCTCTGATCTGCAGTGTTCTCCACAGTTCCCCACTTTTTCCAATCTGTTCCCCTTGCTCCCTTTGGTTCCCCTCCGTCCTGCACTGTCCTCTATGGTTTCCCAATTTTTCCAATCTTTTCCCCGTGTTCCTTTGGTTCCCCTCTGTTCTGCAGTGTTCCCCACGGTTGCTACTTTTTTCCAATCTGTTCCCCCTGCTCCCTTTGGTTCCCCTCTGTTCTGCAGTTTCCCCACGGTTCTCCACATTTTTTCAAATCTGTTCCCCCTGCTCCATTTGGTTCCCCTCTTTTCTGCACTATTCACCACTGTTCCCCACTTTTTCCAATCTGTTCCCCCTGCTCCCTTTGGTTCCACACTGTTCTGCAGTGTTCGCCACGGTTCCCCACTTTTTCAAATCTGTTCTCCCTGCTCCCATTGGTTCCCCTCTATTCTTCATGGTTCCCCATGGTTCCCCTGTTTTTCCAATCTGTTCCCCCTGCTCCCTTTGGTTCCCCACTGTTCTGCATTTTTCCACACAGTTCCCCACTTTTTCCAATCTGTTCCCCCTGCTCCCTTTGGCTCCCCACTGTTCTGCAGTGTTCCCCACTTCTCCACTTTTTTCCAATTTGTTCGACCTGCTCCCTTTGGTTCCCCTCTGTCCTGCAGTGTCCTTCACAGTTCCCCACTTTTTCCATTCCATTTCCCCTGCTCTCTTGGTTCCCCTCTGTTCTACTGTTTTCCCCACGTTTCCCCACTTTTTCCAATCTGTTCCCCCAGCTCCCTTTGGTTCCCCACTGTTCTGCAGTGTTCACCACGGTTCCCCACTTTTTCCAACCTGTACCTCCTGTTCCCTTTGGTTCCCCTCTGTCCTGCAGTGTTCCCCACGGTTCCACACTTTTTCCAATCTGTTCGCCGTACTCTCTTTGGTTCCCCTCTGTTCTGCAGTGTTCCCCACTGTTCCCCACATTTTCCAATCTGTTCCCCCTGCTACCTTTGGTTCCCCACCATCCTGCACTGTCCTCCATGGTTTCCCAATTTTTCCACTCTCTTCCCCGACTCCTTTGCTTCCTCTCTGTTCTGCAGTGTTCCTAACGGTTCCCCACTTTTTCCAATCCGTCCCCTCTGCTTCCTTTGATTCCCCTCTGTTCTGCAGTGTTCCACACAGTTCCCCACTTTTTCCAATCTGTTCCCTCTGCTCCTTGGGCTCCCCACTGTTCTGCAGTTTTCCCCACGGTTCCCACTTTTTCCAATCTGTTCCCCCTGCTCCCTTTGGCTCCCCACTGTTCTGCAGTGTTCCCCACTTCTCCACTTTTTTCCAATTTGTTCGACCTGCTACCATTGGTTCCCCTCTGTTCTGCAGAGTTCCCTACAGTTCCCCACTTTTTTTCAATCCGTTCTTTCCGTTCCCTTTGGTTCCCCTCTGTCCTGCAGTGTCCTTCACAGTTCCCCACTTTTTCCAATCCATTTCCCCTGCTCTCTTGGTTCCCCTCTGTTCTACTGTTTTCCCCACGTTTCCCCACTTTTTCCAACCTGTACCTCCTGTTCACTTTTGTCCCCCTCTATTCTGCAGTTTTCCCCACGGTTTCCCACTTTTTCCAATCCATTCCCCCTGCTTCCTTTGGCTCACCTCTGTCCTGCAGTGTTGCCCACGGTTCCCCACTTTTTCCAATCCGTTCCCCCTGCTCCCTTTCGTTCCCCTCTGTCCTGAAGTATTCTCCACGGTTCCCCACTTTTTCCAATCTGTTCCGCCTGCTCCCTTTGGTTCCCTTCGCTTCTGCATTTTTCCACACGGTTTCCCACTTTTTCCAATCCATTCCCCCTGCTTCCTTTGGCTCACCTCTGTCCTGCAGTGTTGCCCACGGTTCCCCACTTTTTCCAATCCGTTCACCCTGCTCCCTTCGTTCCCCTCTGTCCTGAAGTATTCTCCACGGTTCCCCACTTTTTCCAATCTGTTCCGCCTGCTCCCTTTGGTTCCCCACTGTTCTGCATTTTTCCACACAGTTCCCCACTTTTTCCAATCTGTTCCCCCTGCTCCCTTTGCCTCCCCACTGTTCTGCAGTGTTCCCCACTTCTCCACTTTTTTCCAATTTGTTCGACCTGCTCCCTTTGGTTCCCCTCTGTCCTGCAGTGTACTTCACAGTTCCCCACTTTTTCCATTCCATTTCCCCTGCTCACTTGGTTCCCCTCTGTTCTACTGTTTTCCCCACGTTTCCCCACTTTTTCCAATCTGTTCCCCCAGCTCCCTTTGGTTCCCCACTGTTCTGCAGTGTTCACCACGGTTCCCCACTTTTTCCAACCTGTACCTCCTGTTCCCTTTGGTTCCCCTCTGTCCTGCAGTGTTCCCCACGGTTCCACACTTTTTCCAATCTGTTCGCCGTACTCTCTTTGGTTCCCCTCTGTTCTGCAGTGTTCCCCACTGTTCCCCACATTTTCCAATCTGTTCCCCCTGCTACCTTTGGTTCCCCACCATCCTGCACTGTCCTCCATGGTTTCCCAATTTTTCCACTCTCTTCCCCGACTCCTTTGCTTCCTCTCTGTTCTGCAGTGTTCCTAACGGTTCCCCACTTTTTCCAATCCGTCCCCTCTGCTTCCTTTGATTCCCCTCTGTTCTGCAGTGTTCCACACAGTTCCCCACTTTTTCCAATCTGTTCCCTCTGCTCCTTGGGCTCCCCACTGTTCTGCAGTTTTCCCCACGGTTCCCACTTTTTCCAATCTGTTCCCCCTGCTCCCTTTGGTTCCCCACTGTTCTGCAGTGTTCCCCACTTCTCCACTTTTTTCCAATTTGTTCGACCTGCTACCATTGGTTCCCCTCTGTTCTGCAGAGTTCCCTACAGTTCCCCACTTTTTTTCAATCCGTTCTTTCCGTTCCCTTTGGTTCCCCTCTGTCCTGCAGTGTCCTTCACAGTTCCCCACTTTTTCCAATCCATTTCCCCTGCTCTCTTGGTTCCCCTCTGTTCTACTGTTTTCCCCACGTTTCCCCACTTTTTCCAACCTGTACCTCCTGTTCACTTTTGTCCCCCTCTATTCTGCAGTTTTCCCCACGGTTTCCCACTTTTTCCAATCCATTCCCCCTGCTTCCTTTGGCTCACCTCTGTCCTGCAGTGTTGCCCACGGTTCCCCACTTTTTCCAATCCGTTCCCCCTGCTCCCTTTCGTTCCCCTCTGTCCTGAAGTATTCTCCACGGTTCCCCACTTTTTCCAATCTGTTCCGCCTGCTCCCTTTGGTTCCCCTCGCTTCTGCATTTTTCCACACGGTTTCCCACTTTTTCCAATCCATTCCCCCTGCTTCCTTTGGCTCACCTCTGTCCTGCAGTGTTGCCCACGGTTCCCCACTTTTTCCAATCCGTTCCCCCTGCTCCCTTCGTTCCCCTCTGTCCTGAAGTATTCTCCACGGTTCCCCACTTTTTCCAATCTGTTCCGCCTGCTCCCTTTGGTTCCCCACTGTTCTGCATTTTTCCACACAGTTCCCCACTTTTTCCAATCTGTTCCCCCTGCTCCCTTTGGCTCCCCACTGTTCTGCAGTGTTCCCCACTTCTCCACTTTTTTCCAATTTGTTCGACCTGCTCCCTTTGGTTCCCCTCTGTCCTGCAGTGTCCTTCACAGTTCCCCACTTTTTCCATTCCATTTCCCCTGCTCTCTTGGTTCCCCTCTGTTCTACTGTTTTCCCCACGTTTCCCCACTTTTTCCAATCTGTTCCCCCTGCTCCCTTTGGTTCCCCACTGTTCTGCAGTGTTCCCCACTTCTCCACTTTTTTCCAATTTGTTCGACCTGCTACCATTGGTTCCCCTCTGTTCTGCAGAGTTCCCTACAGTTCCCCACTTTTTTTCAATCCGTTCTTTCCGTTCCCTTTGGTTCCCCTCTGTCCTGCAGTGTCCTTCACAGTTCCCCACTTTTTCCAATCCATTTCCCCTGCTCTCTTGGTTCCCCTCTGTTCTACTGTTTTCCCCACGTTTCCCCACTTTTTCCAACCTGTACCTCCTGTTCACTTTTGTCCCCCTCTATTCTGCAGTTTTCCCCACGGTTTCCCACTTTTTCCAATCCATTCCCCCTGCTTCCTTTGGCTCACCTCTGTCCTGCAGTGTTGCCCACGGTTCCCCACTTTTTCCAATCCGTTCCCCCTGCTCCCTTTCGTTCCCCTCTGTCCTGAAGTATTCTCCACGGTTCCCCACTTTTTCCAATCTGTTCCGCCTGCTCCCTTTGGTTCCCTTCGCTTCTGCATTTTTCCACACGGTTTCCCACTTTTTCCAATCCATTCCCCCTGCTTCCTTTGGCTCACCTCTGTCCTGCAGTGTTGCCCACGGTTCCCCACTTTTTCCAATCCGTTCACCCTGCTCCCTTCGTTCCCCTCTGTCCTGAAGTATTCTCCACGGTTCCCCACTTTTTCCAATCTGTTCCGCCTGCTCCCTTTGGTTCCCCACTGTTCTGCATTTTTCCACACAGTTCCCCACTTTTTCCAATCTGTTCCCCCTGCTCCCTTTGCCTCCCCACTGTTCTGCAGTGTTCCCCACTTCTCCACTTTTTTCCAATTTGTTCGACCTGCTCCCTTTGGTTCCCCTCTGTCCTGCAGTGTACTTCACAGTTCCCCACTTTTTCCATTCCATTTCCCCTGCTCACTTGGTTCCCCTCTGTTCTACTGTTTTCCCCACGTTTCCCCACTTTTTCCAATCTGTTCCCCCAGCTCCCTTTGGTTCCCCACTGTTCTGCAGTGTTCACCACGGTTCCCCACTTTTTCCAACCTGTACCTCCTGTTCCCTTTGGTTCCCCTCTGTCCTGCAGTGTTCCCCACGGTTCCACACTTTTTCCAATCTGTTCGCCGTACTCTCTTTGGTTCCCCTCTGTTCTGCAGTGTTCCCCACTGTTCCCCACATTTTCCAATCTGTTCCCCCTGCTACCTTTGGTTCCCCACCATCCTGCACTGTCCTCCATGGTTTCCCAATTTTTCCACTCTCTTCCCCGACTCCTTTGCTTCCTCTCTGTTCTGCAGTGTTCCTAACGGTTCCCCACTTTTTCCAATCCGTCCCCTCTGCTTCCTTTGATTCCCCTCTGTTCTGCAGTGTTCCACACAGTTCCCCACTTTTTCCAATCTGTTCCCTCTGCTCCTTGGGCTCCCCACTGTTCTGCAGTTTTCCCCACGGTTCCCACTTTTTCCAATCTGTTCCCCCTGCTCCCTTTGGTTCCCCACTGTTCTGCAGTGTTCCCCACTTCTCCACTTTTTTCCAATTTGTTCGACCTGCTACCATTGGTTCCCCTCTGTTCTGCAGAGTTCCCTACAGTTCCCCACTTTTTTTCAATCCGTTCTTTCCGTTCCCTTTGGTTCCCCTCTGTCCTGCAGTGTCCTTCACAGTTCCCCACTTTTTCCAATCCATTTCCCCTGCTCTCTTGGTTCCCCTCTGTTCTACTGTTTTCCCCACGTTTCCCCACTTTTTCCAACCTGTACCTCCTGTTCACTTTTGTCCCCCTCTATTCTGCAGTTTTCCCCACGGTTTCCCACTTTTTCCAATCCATTCCCCCTGCTTCCTTTGGCTCACCTCTGTCCTGCAGTGTTGCCCACGGTTCCCCACTTTTTCCAATCCGTTCCCCCTGCTCCCTTTCGTTCCCCTCTGTCCTGAAGTATTCTCCACGGTTCCCCACTTTTTCCAATCTGTTCCGCCTGCTCCCTTTGGTTCCCCTCGCTTCTGCATTTTTCCACACGGTTTCCCACTTTTTCCAATCCATTCCCCCTGCTTCCTTTGGCTCACCTCTGTCCTGCAGTGTTGCCCACGGTTCCCCACTTTTTCCAATCCGTTCCCCCTGCTCCCTTCGTTCCCCTCTGTCCTGAAGTATTCTCCACGGTTCCCCACTTTTTCCAATCTGTTCCGCCTGCTCCCTTTGGTTCCCCACTGTTCTGCATTTTTCCACACAGTTCCCCACTTTTTCCAATCTGTTCCCCCTGCTCCCTTTGGCTCCCCACTGTTCTGCAGTGTTCCCCACTTCTCCACTTTTTTCCAATTTGTTCGACCTGCTCCCTTTGGTTCCCCTCTGTCCTGCAGTGTCCTTCACAGTTCCCCACTTTTTCCATTCCATTTCCCCTGCTCTCTTGGTTCCCCTCTGTTCTACTGTTTTCCCCACGTTTCCCCACTTTTTTCCAATCTGTTCCCCCAGCTCCCTTTGGTTCCCCACTGTTCTGCAGTGTTCACCACGGTTCCCCACTTTTTCCAACCTGTACCTCCTGTTCCCTTTGGTTCCCCTCTGTCCTGCAGTGTTCCCCACGGTTCCACACTTTTTCCAATCTGTTCGCCGTACTCTCTTTGGTTCCCCTCTGTTCTGCAGTGTTCTCCACAGTTCCCCACTTTTTCCAATCTGTTCCCCCTGCTCCCTTTGGTTCCCCTCCGTCCTGCACTGTCCTCCATGGTTTCCCAATTTTTCCAATCTTTTCCCCGTGTTCCTTTGGTTCCCCTCTGTTCTGCAGTGTTCCCCACGGTTGCTACTTTTTTCCAATCTGTTCCCCCTGCTCCCTTTGGTTCCCCTCTGTTCTGCAGTTGCCCCACGGTTCTCCACATTTTTTCAAATCTGTTCCCCCTGCTCCATTTGGTTCCCCTCTTTTCTGCACTATTCACCACTGTTCCCCACTTTTTCCAATCTGTTCCCCCTGCTCCCTTTAGTTCCACACTGTTCTGCAGTGTTCGCCACGGTTCCCCACTTTTTCAAATCTGTTCTCCCTGCTCCCATTGGTTCCCCTCTATTCCTCATGGTTCCCCATGGTTCCCCTGTTTTTCCAATCTGTTCCCCCTGCTCCCTTTGGTTCCCCACTGTTCTGCATTTTTCCACACAGTTCCCCACTTTTTCCAATCTGTTCCCCCTGCTCCCTTTGGCTCCCCACTGTTCTGCAGTGTTCCCCACTTCTCCACTTTTTTCCAATTTGTTCGACCTGCTCCCTTTGGTTCCCCTCTGTCCTGCAGTGTCCTTCACAGTTCCCCACTTTTTCCATTCCATTTCCCCTGCTCTCTTGGTTCCCCTCTGTTCTACTGTTTTCCCCACGTTTCCCCACTTTTTCCAATCTGTTCCCCCAGCTCCCTTTGGTTCCCCACTGTTCTGCAGTGTTCACCACGGTTCCCCACTTTTTCCAACCTGTACCTCCTGTTCCCTTTGGTTCCCCTCTGTCCTGCAGTGTTCCCCACGGTTCCACACTTTTTCCAATCTGTTCGCCGTACTCTCTTTGGTTCCCCTCTGTTCTGCAGTGTTCCCCACTGTTCCCCACATTTTCCAATCTGTTCCCCCTGCTACCTTTGGTTCCCCACCATCCTGCACTGTCCTCCATGGTTTCCCAATTTTTCCACTCTCTTCCCCGACTCCTTTGCTTCCTCTCTGTTCTGCAGTGTTCCTAACGGTTCCCCACTTTTTCCAATCCGTCCCCTCTGCTTCCTTTTATTCCCCTCTGTTCTGCAGTGTTCCACACAGTTCCCCACTTTTTCCAATCTGTTCCCTCTGCTCCTTGGGCTCCCCACTGTTCTGCAGTTTTCCCCACGGTTCCCACTTTTTCCAATCTGTTCCCCCTGCTCCCTTTGGTTCCCCACTGTTCTGCAGTGTTCCCCACTTCTCCACTTTTTTCCAATTTGTTCGACCTGCTACCATTGGTTCCCCTCTGTTCTGCAGAGTTCCCTACAGTTCCCCACTTTTTTTCAATCCGTTCTTTCCGTTCCCTTTGGTTCCCCTCTGTCCTGCAGTGTCCTTCACAGTTCCCCACTTTTTCCAATCCATTTCCCCTGCTCTCTTGGTTCCCCTCTGTTCTACTGTTTTCCCCACGTTTCCCCACTTTTTCCAACCTGTACCTCCTGTTCACTTTTGTCCCCCTCTATTCTGCAGTTTTCCCCACGGTTTCCCACTTTTTCCAATCCATTCCCCCTGCTTCCTTTGGCTCACCTCTGTCCTGCAGTGTTGCCCACGGTTCCCCACTTTTTCCAATCCGTTCCCCCTGCTCCCTTTCGTTCCCCTCTGTCCTGAAGTATTCTCCACGGTTCCCCACTTTTTCCAATCTGTTCCGCCTGCTCCCTTTGGTTCCCCTCGCTTCTGCATTTTTCCACACGGTTTCCCACTTTTTCCAATCCATTCCCCCTGCTTCCTTTGGCTCACCTCTGTCCTGCAGTGTTGCCCACGGTTCCCCACTTTTTCCAATCCGTTCCCCCTGCTCCCTTCGTTCCCCTCTGTCCTGAAGTATTCTCCACGGTTCCCCACTTTTTCCAATCTGTTCCGCCTGCTCCCTTTGGTTCCCCACTGTTCTGCATTTTTCCACACAGTTCCCCACTTTTTCCAATCTGTTCCCCCTGCTCCCTTTGGCTCCCCACTGTTCTGCAGTGTTCCCCACTTCTCCACTTTTTTCCAATTTGTTCGACCTGCTCCCTTTGGTTCCCCTCTGTCCTGCAGTGTCCTTCACAGTTCCCCACTTTTTCCATTCCATTTCCCCTGCTCTCTTGGTTCCCCTCTGTTCTACTGTTTTCCCCACGTTTCCCCACTTTTTTCCAATCTGTTCCCACAGCTCCCTTTGGTTCCCCACTGTTCTGCAGTGTTCACCACGGTTCCCCACTTTTTCCAACCTGTACCTCCTGTTCCCTTTGGTTCCCCTCTGTCCTGCAGTGTTCCCCACGGTTCCACACTTTTTCCAATCTGTTCGCCGTACTCTCTTTGGTTCCCCTCTGTTCTGCAGTGTTCTCCACAGTTCCCCACTTTTTCCAATCTGTTCCCCCTGCTCCCTTTGGTTCCCCTCCGTCCTGCACTGTCCTCCATGGTTTCCCAATTTTTCCAATCTTTTCCCCGTGTTCCTTTGGTTCCCCTCTGTTCTGCAGTGTTCCCCACGGTTGCTACTTTTTTCCAATCTGTTCCCCCTGCTCCCTTTGGTTCCCCTCTGTTCTGCAGTTTCCCCACGGTTCTCCACATTTTTTCAAATCTGTTCCCCCTGCTCCATTTGGTTCCCCTCTTTTCTGCACTATTCACCACTGTTCCCCACTTTTTCCAATCTGTTCCCCCTGCTCCCTTTGGTTCCACACTGTTCTGCAGTGTTCGCCACGGTTCCCCACTTTTTCAAATCTGTTCTCCCTGCTCCCATTGGTTCCCCTCTATTCTTCATGGTTCCCCATGGTTCCCCTGTTTTTCCAATCTGTTCCCCCTGCTTCCTTTGGATCCCCTCTTTTCTGCAGTGTTTCCCAAGATTCCCCACTTTTTCCAATCTGTTCTCCCTGCTCCATTGCTCTGCAGTGAACCATACGTATCCACAATGTTCCCCATCTGTTCCCCACTGTCCCCATTTTTCCCACTGTTCTCCACTGTCTCAGACTTGTTACCCTCTGTTCCCCATAGAACTCCAATCTTCTCCATCAGTTTCCCACATGTTCCCTCTGCTCTCCAGCAGTTGTCGATCTGTTCCGCACTGTTCACCAGTTTTTCCCGAAATGTTCCCCACAGTTACCCATCTGTTCCACATTTTACCAACTCTTCCCAATTGTTCCTCACTGTTCCCACCTGATCCCCAAATTTACCCACTGTTACACCCTCTGTTACATTCTGTTCTTCACCTGATCCCCAACTTTTCCCCACTGTACACAACAATCCCAACTGTACCACATAGTGCCAAACTGCTCCACAGTGTTCAGCATTGTTTTCCACTCTTCCCCATGGGTCCACTCCATTTCCAATCTGCTTCCCACTGTTTCACATCTGTACCCCATCCTCCCTATTGTTCCCCTCTGTTCAGCAGTATTCCCCACTGTTCCCCTTTCCTCATTGTTCCCCCTTTCCCCAATTCATTCCTCCATTGCCCATTGTTCTGCAGTGATCCCCATGTTTCCACAATGTTCCCCATTTTTCCCCTCTGTTCTCCATTTTTCTCACTGTTCTCTACTGTCTCACACATGTTACACTCTGTTCCCCATGCTTCCCCACTGTTCTCCATCAATTTCCCATATTTTCCCACTGCTCTCCAGCAGTTGCCGATCTATTCCCCATGGTTCTCCAGCTTCTCCAGAACTGTTCCCCACTGTTACCCATCTGTTCTACATTTTTCCTACTGTTCCCTACTTTTCTTTACTGTTTCCAATTGTTCCGCATCTGTTCCGCACTGTTGCCCATTTTCCCAAATGTTCCCCACTGTTCCCCAACCCTTCCTAATTGTTCCCCACTGTTCACCTTTCCTCATTTTTCCCCACTGTTCCCCATTTTTCCCACTGTTCTCCACTGTCTCACACCTGTTACCCTCTGTTCCCCATGGTTCCTCACTGTTCTCCATCAGTTTCCCATATGTTCTCCAGCAGTTGCCGATCTGTTCCCCACTGTTCCCCAGCTATTTTCGAACTGTTCCCCACTGTTACCCATCTGTTCTACATTTTTCCTACTGTTCCCTACTGTTTCCAACTGTTCTGCATCTGTTCCGCACTGTTGCCCATTTCCCACGTTCCCCACTGTTCCCCAACCCTTCCCAATTGTTCCTCAGTGTACCCCACGTGTTCTCCAAATTTACCCACTTTTACACCCTCTGTTCCCCACTGATCTTCACCAGTTCCCCAACTTTTACCCACTGTTCTCAACAATCCCAACTGTTTCCCATCTGTTCCCCACTGCTCCCCATTTTCCCCACTGTTCTCCACTGTCTCACAACTGTTACCTCTGTTCCCCATGGTACTCCAATGTTCTCCCTCAGTTTCCCATATGCTCCCCACTCCTCTCCAGCAGTTGCCAATCTGTTCCCCACTGTTCTCCAGCTGTTCCCCACTGTTACCCACCTGCTCTACCTTTTTCCTACGATTCCCTCCTGTTCTTCAGTATTCCCCACTGTTCCGCATCTGTTCCACACTGTTGCCCATTTTCCCAATTGTTCCTCACTGTTCCCCACCTGTTCCTCAAATTTACCAAGTGTTACACCCTCTGCTCCCTACTGTTCTTCAGCTGTTCCCCAACGTTTCCCAGTGTTCCCCATGTTTCCACAATGTTCCACATCTGTTCTCCACTGTCCCCATTTTTCCCACTGTTCTCCACTGTCACACACCTGTTACCCTCTGTTCAGAACTCCAATCTTCTCCATCAGTTTCCCATTTGTTTCCACTGCTCTCCAGCAGTTGCCGATCTGTTCCCCACTGTTCTCCAGCTTTTCCAGAACTGTTACCCACTGTTCCCCATCTGTTCTACATTTTACCTACTGTTCCCCACTGTGCCCCATCTGTTCTACATTTTTCCTACTGTTCCCTACTCTTCTTTAATGTTTCCAACTGTTCTACATCTGTTCTGCACTGTTGCCCAGTCTCCCTCATGTTCCCCTTTGTTCCCCAACTCTTCCCAATTGTTCCTCACTGTTCCCACCTGATCCCCAAATTTACCCACTGTTACATCCTCTGTTACATTCTGTTCTTCACCTGATCCCCAACTTTTCCCCACTGTACACAACAATCCCAACTGTACCCCACAGTCCCCACCTGTTCTGCAGCTGTTTACCACCAGTTCCCCACTATTCACCACAGAGACTCTATGTTCCCCACTGTTCCCCATGGATCCCCACAGTTCCTCTCATTTCCCAATCTGTTTCCCATTTTTCCCAACTGTTCCCGCATTTTCCACAGTTCGCTATCTGTTCTCCACCGCTCCCCACTATTCCCCACTGTTCCGCAGTTTTCCAAACTGTTCACCATATGTTCCCTGAGGTCCGCATTATTCTCCGCTACTCCCCACTATTCCCCTCTATTCCCAATTATTATGTAGTGTTCACCAGAGTTCCACACTGTTGCCCATTTGTTCCTCACTGTTAATCACATGTTCGACATATTTTACCCACATGTTCGACACATGTTCCCCACAAGTCCCAACTGTAACTCAGCAGTTCCACACTATGTCTCCAATGTTCCCCACTATTCTGCAGTTTTCCCTACAGTTCCCCACTGTTCCTCAATATTCCCCTCTGTTCCTAACTGTTCCCCAGCTGTTCTCCAGTTCTTTTCCATCTGTTACTCACTGTTCCCCCATTCTCCACTGTTCCCCATCTGTTCCCCTTTCCTCATTGTTAACCCCCTGCTTCCCACTATTCCCCTCTATTTCCCACTGCCCAGCAGTATTTTCCACGGTACCCCACACTATCCCATCTGTTCCTCACTGTTCCCCACCTGTTCCTCAACAGTTTACCACAATTTCTAGTCTGTTCCCCATCTATTCTCCACTGTTCCTCACAGGTTCCCCACTGTTCACCACTTAGACACTATGTTCCGCCACTGTTCCCTTTGGATCCCCACTGTTCCCCTCATTTCCCAATCTGTTTCCCACTTTTCCCCACTGTTCCCCCATTCTCCACAGTTCACCATCTGTTCACCACTGCTCCCCACTATTCCCCTCTGTTCTGCAGATTTTCCCACTGTTCCCCATCTGTTCCTTCAATTCCTCATTTTTCTCCCCTATTCCCCTCCGTTCCCCATTGTTATGCAGTGTTCACCCCAGTTCCACACTGTTCCCCACATGTTTGTCACATGTTCACCACTTGTTTGACACATGTTCCACACTATTCCCCTCTGTTCACCAGCAGTTCTCTCCATTCCTTAATGTTACCCTCTGTTACCCACTCTTCTCCACTGATCCCCACTGTTCCTCAATGATCCCCCTCTGTTCTCAACTGTTCCACAGTTCCTCACTGTTTCCCAGCTGTTCTCCATCTCATTTCCATCTGTTACCCACTGTTCCCCACATTCTCCAATGTTCTGTATTTGTTCACCTTTCCTCGTTATTCACCCCTGCACCCCACTCTTCCCCTCTGTTCTGCACTGTTCTCAACTGTTCAACATTTGTTCCCCTTTCCTCATTGTTCACTCCTGCTCCCCACTATTCCCCTCTGTTCTGCACTGTTGTCCACTGTTCAACATCTGTTCCCCTTTCCTCATTGTTCACCCCTGCTCCCCACTATTCCCTCTGTTACCCACTGCTTGGCAGTGTTCCCCAAGGTTCCCCACTCCTCCCCATCTTTTCCTCACTTTTTCCCACCTGTTAGATACATGTTCCCACAAGTCCCCATTTTTCACCTGCAGTTCCCCACCATCTCTCCACTGTTCCCCATCAGTTCCCCATTTAATACCCACTGTTTTCAAGCTGTTTCCGCAATGTTCCCCACCTGTTCAACACATGTCCCCAGCAGTTCTCCACCATTTCTCCACTTTTCCCTACGGTTCTCCATCATTTTAACATTCCTCAGTGTTCCCCCCCCCCCCTGCTCTCCAATATTCCCATCCATTCCCCATTATTCTGCAGTGTTCTCCATGGTTCCACATTGTTCCCTACTATTCCCCACTGATCCACATCTGTTCTTCCCCATTGCCCATATTCCCAAATGTTCCTCACACTTCCCCATTTTTCCCCATTAATACCACTGTTCCCCATCTGTTCGTCACAGTTGCCTAATTTTAGCAATATTCCCACTGTTCACTATCAGTTCCCCACTGTTCCTCAATTGTTCCCCACAGTTTCCCACCTTAACCTTCTTATTCCCACTGTTCCACATATGTTCCCCACAGTTCCTTACATTTCCCCACTGTTCCCCACCAATCCCATCTGTTTCCCAGAAGTTTCCTAACTGTTACCTAGGGTTGCCCACTGTCCCCAATAATTCCTCACTGTTCCCTACCTGTTCGACACATGTTCCCCAGCAGTTGTCCATCATTTCTCCACTGTTCCCCACTGATCCCCAGAGTTCCACATCAGTTCCCCATCTGTACTAAACTGTTTCACACTGTCCCTCCACATCAGTTCCCCATCTGTACTAAACTGTTTCACACTGTCCCTCACCTTTTCCCCATCTGTTCCTCACTGTTCCCGACCTGTTCGACACATGTTCCCCAGCAGTTGCCCACCATTTCTGCACTGTTCCTCACTGATCGCCACAGTTCCACATCAGTTCTCCATTTGTTCTAAACATTTTCCCACCGTCCCTCACCTTTTTCGACTGTTCCCCACCTGTGTCCCACCAGTTCTGCACTTTTCAACACTGTTTCCCAAGATTCCCCACTGTTCACCTCATTCCCAATCTGTTCCCCATTTTCCCCCACTCTTCCCCCATTCTCCATTGTTCACCATCTGTTCCACACTGTTCTTCCTGCTCCCCACAGTTTGGCAGCTGTTTTCCAGCAGTTCCCCTTTTACCACTGTAGCCTACTGTTCCGGATCTGCTCCCCACTGTACCCCACTTTTTTCCACATGTTCCCCAACTGTTTCCTACTCTTCCCCATCAATCCCAACTGTTTACCAGCAGTTTCCCACCTGTCCCCCTTGGTTTACCTGTGTTCCCCATCAGTTCCCCATCTGTTCCCCTCTGTTCTCCAGCTGTTCCTAAACTGTTCCCCACTGTTCACCACTGTTCCCCATTGTTCCCCATTTTTCTTACTGTTCCACATCTGTTCCCCAACTTTTCCCCACTGTTTCCCACCAATCCCAACTTTATCCCAGCATTTTCCCACATATTACCCACAGTTCCCCACTGTTTCCCATCAGATTCCCAACTGTTCCCCCTACACTCTTTTGCTCACCTCTGTTCTGCAGTGTTCCCCATCAGTTCCCCTTTCCTCATTGTTCCACCCTGCTCCCCAATATTCCCCTCTGTTCCCCACTGTTATCCAGCTGTTTCCCACCACTTCCCCACTTTTCAACACTGTTCCACATGGTTCCCCACTTTTCCCAATCTGTTCCCCACTGTTCCCACATTCTCCACAGGTTAATATCTGTTCCCCATTGCTCCCCCCTATTTGTCTCTGTTCCACTGTTCTCCACTGTTCCTCAGTGATCCCCACTTTTCCCCATCTCTTCCTTCTGCACCTCAATTTTCCCCACTGTAGCCCACTATACACCACTGTTCCCTAATTGTTCCCCGTGTTTCCCACTGTTCCTCACAGTTGCCCATCTGTCACACACATTTGACCACTGTTCCCCACATTCTCCAATGTTCGCATTCTGTTCCCCACTGCTCTCCCCATTACCCTGTATACCCCACTGTTACTCATTCTTCCCCTGTTTCCCACTGTCTCCCACAGTTCCTCACTGTTCCCCACTTCTCTCCATCTATTCAAAACTGTTCCCTACTGTTCCACACCTGTTCCCCACTGTTCCCCAGCTGCTCTCGAACTGTTCACCATTGTTCCCCATTTTTCCCACTGTTGCCTACTGCTCCATATCTGTTCCACACTGATCCCCACAGTTCTTCACTGTTCCCCACTGCACTCCAGCTGTTCACAAACTGTTCCCCACTCTTCCCCATTTTTTCTACTGTTCCCTAATGATTCACATCTATTTCCCACAATTATTCACTATACCACACTGTTTTTCACCTGTTCCCCAACTGTTCCGCACTTTTCCCCACCAATCCCAACTGTTTTCCAGCAGTTTCCCTCCTGTTCCCCATGGTTCCACACTGTTCCACATCAGTTCCTCCTGCTCCCTACTGTTCCCCTCTGTTCTCCTCCATTCAGCAGTGTTCCCCACTGTTTCCCATCTGTTCCCTTTCCTCATTTTTCTCCCCTATTCCCCAATATTCCCCTCTGATCCCCATTGTCCTGCAGTGTTCCCCATGGTTCCAGACTGTTCCCCATCTGTTCCCCACTCTTCCCATTTTCCCCCATGTTCTGCACTGTTTCCCAATGTTCTCTAGCTGTTCCCCATCTGTTCCCCACTTTTTTCTACAGTTACCTAATGTTATTAATGTTTCACACCTGTTCCCTACTGATCCCAACTGTTCCCTTTAGTTCCCCACTTTTCCCCACTGTTTCCCATTTTTGTCACTGTTCCACATCTGTTCACCAACATTGCTGACTGTTCCCCACTATTCCCCTATATTCCACATCAGTTCCCCACTGTTCCCCCTATTCCCCAATGTTCTGCACTTTTCCCCTCATTACCCATCAGTTACCCACTTTTCTCCACTGTTCCCCCGTTATCCACAGTTCGCTATCTATTACCCACTGTTACTCATTCTTCCCCTTTGACCCCTCAGTTTCCCACCAGGTCCCATGGTTCTCCACTGTTCCCCATCAGTTCCCCATCTGTTCCCCACTGTTATCCAGCTGTTTCCCACCAGTTCCCCACTTTTCACCACTGTTCCACATGGTTCCCCACTTTTCCCCTCATTTCCCAATCTGTTCCCCACTGTTCCCACATTCTCCACAGGTCAATATCTGTTCCCCATTGCTCCCCCCTATTTGTCTCTGTTCCACTCTTCTCCACTGTTCCTCAGTGATTCCCACTTTTCCCCATCTCTTCCTTCTGTACCTCAATTTTTCCACTGTTGCCCACTATAAACCACTGTTCCCTAATTGTTCCCCGTGTTTCCCACTGTTCCTCACAGTTCCCCATCTGTCACACACATTTAACCACTGTTCCACACATTCTCCAATGTTCGCATTCTGTTCCCCACTGCTCTCCCCGTTACCCTGTATACCCCACTGTTACTCATTCTTCTCCTCTGTTTCCCACTGTCTCCCACAGTTCCTCACTGTTCCCCACTTCTCTCCATCTGTTCCCTACTTTTCCACTCTGTTCACCACTGTTCCCCTGTTCTTTACTTTTCCCCTCTGTTCCCAACTGTTCCCCATTTCTCCCACTTTCCCCTATTGTTCCTCACTGTTCCCGACTATTCCCCACAGATCCCAACTGTTACCCACTGCACCCCATGTTTCCCATTGTTGCCCATCAGATACTCCTCTTTTTCCCATCTGTGACCTAAATTTCCACACTGTTTCCCGCAGTTCTCCACTGTTCCCCACTGCTCCCCACTGTCCTCAACAGTTCCCCAGTTTTCACCAATGTTTCCCAGAGTTGCTCACAGTTCCCCAGCTGTTCAACACATGTTCCCCATAGTTCCCCACATTTCTCCACTGTTCACTAATGTTCCACATCAGTTCCCCATCTGTTCTAAACTGTTTCCCACTGTCCCTCATCTTTTCCCCACTGTTCCCCACTGTTCCCCACCATTTTCCTACTGTTCCAAACCTGTTCCCACTGTTCCCCAGCTATTCCACACCTCTTCACCACTGTTCCCCAACTGTCTCCCACCAATTCCTCACTTTTCCCCCATTCTCCACCGTTCACCATCCCTTCCACACTGTTCCCCTGCTCCTCACAGTTCACCTCTGTTTTCCAGCTGTTCACCAATTTTTCCACTGTACCCTACTGTTCCACCTCTTTACCCCACAGTTCATCACTGTCCCCCACTGTTCTTCATCTGTTCCCAAATGTTCCCTACTCTTCTCCACCAATCCCAACTGTTTCCTACCAGTTTCCCACCTGTTTCCCCATGGTTCCCCACTGTTCCCCATCAGTTCCCCTCTGTTCTCCAGCTGTTCCCGAACAGTTCTCTACTATTTCACATCTGTTCCCCACAGTTCTGCACAGTAGCCCATTGTTCTTCACCTGTTCCCCAACTTTCCCCACTGTTCCCCACCAATTCTAACTGTTTTCTAGCAGTATCCCACCTATTACCCACAGTTCCCCACTGATTCCCATCAGTTCCCCATCTGTTCTCCTGCTCCCTTTTGTTCCCCTCTGTTCTGCAGTGTTCCCCACTCTTTCCCATCTGTTCCCCTTTCCTCATTGTTCCACCCTGCTCCCCAATATTCCTGTGTTCTCCATTTTACTGCAGTGATCACCACGGTTCCACACCATTCCCTACTTTTCCCCACACTTGATCTCATGACAAGATCTACCTTGGAGAAAGCACAGAAATTGTCCAGATGGGCAGCGACATCTTGCATATGAGGTATAGGATATCTGTCGACCGTAGTTATTGATCCTACGGTAATCACTGCAGGGTCTCCATCCACCTGTTTTCTTGGGTACCATGTTTAACAGTGATGCCCAAGGACTGTTGGAGCGCTGAATGATACCTAATTCCTCAATTGCAGTTCACTCTGCCCTTGCCTGCGCAGTTTATCAGGTGGAAGATGACGAACCCTGGCGTAATTTGGTGGGCCTGAAGTGTCTATGTAATGGGACACACCCTGGGCTGTTTAGGAGATATTGAAATTAGGTGAGAGAGTACAGGGAAATTCGTTGAGCAGAGCAGCATGTGCACATTTGTTCAAGGTATGCACCCCGAGGTGGGAAACTCTCCCTTTGCTGCATCCCAGAGGGTATGTTTGAAAAGTGGTAGCAGGAACCAATTTCCTCCACTTCACATCTACTGGCAAGTCATGGGACCTTAAAAAATCTGCACCCAAAATAGGCTGTGCAATGGAAACCAATACGCAATTCCAATGGAATGTCACACCTCCTATCCCAATCGTGACCTATCCTGTGCCAAAGCAGGGAATTTGCGTCCCATTTGTGTTTGAAGAGACAGGTGGTGTTGTTTATGTGGGTTTTATTTCAAAATAGGTTGGTGGGAGCAAACGAACCTCAGCACTCGTGTCTACAAGAAACATGTGCTTACCAGCGCAGTCTTGGAAAATACAATGGGACGTACTTGTGCCAGCTGCCATGGCCATAAATGGTAGCCGGCCTTATCGTTTCCTGCCTTTTTTCTGTAATAGGTACATGTCGGGACACATTTATGGGCATTTTTTTCACCAACGGCCATGGTAAAAACACCATTCTCACCGCCTGTCAACACGTTCATCCTTCTTTGACTGAACTGAAGATATAGTTGGCTCATAGGACACGGGATATGGATCTGCTGCGAAAACAGTCTGTACGTGAGCAGACTCTAGTGTTGGAGTGTGATCCAGCCTGTCAGTCTCCTGCACTACATCATGCGGATGGTGGAAATCCATGTTAATGATTGGTATTGCGACACGACCTGGGAGTTTGGACAGGAATAGAGTCTCAAAAAGTAAACAATGAGAATAACCATCTGCTAATGCGAGCATCTCATTCATTAAATCGGATAGATTCCTATCACCTAGGTCCTCCATATTTAAAAGTCGTGCTCATGTCTAGTCAATTCCAGCGAGTCCAGGAGAAATTGGCGGAACCTGGTTTACTGGTTTTCTGCCAGGGGATTGGCAACATATTCTATTACTTGAGACGCTGCAGCAGTGTCCGATGCACCTATTACATGGCAGAATTTCATGTCCTCAGCCATTATGCCACAAGACAAATCTGGGTTTCAGCCTGATTAAGCCATACCCGAGGTTGATGTGTCCAGAAAGGAGGCAAGTGAAGTTCCACCACATTAACTGCAGCCGTGGTGGCAACAGCTGCTGCCATCCTTGTGTACATGGTAACTGGAGATTCAAGCTTCCCTGAATCTTGCATTTGGGGTCCCCAATTGTAGCGACGACTTCGGTAGAGCTACTAAAGTAATACACACACAAACACACACACACCAAGTTAGTCAACACAAGACTGCTTTATTGAGACTTTACAGACTTCTTTTAGGAACAGTGGGGAACAGTGAGGGAACAGTGGGGAACAGAGGGGAAAAGTGGTGTATAGTGGGCAACAGAGGTGAAAATTGAGGAATGAAAGGAAGAGATGAGGAAAAGTGGGGATCACTGAGGAACAATGGAGAACAGTGGGGAACAGAGACAAATGGGAGGAACAGTGGGGAACAGATTGGGAAATGAGGGGAAGAGTGGGGAATCATGTGGAACGGTGGTGAATAGTGGGGAACTGGTGGGGAACAGCTGGGGAATAGTGGGGAACAGGTGTACCACATCTGTTCCACCCTGTTGCCCATTCTTCACAATGTTCCCCACTTTGCCCCATGTGTTCCCACTGTTCCCCATTTATCCCAGCCCATAAGTATGACATTCCTTAAATGGCAATTATTACCCCTTCTGGGCTTTTTGAATTTTTTAGGATGCCACTTGGGTTGAAGAATGCTGTTCAAACCTGCCAGCAGCTTATTGGCACTTAGGGCAGAGATTTAGAATTCCCTTAAATCTACTTGGAAAACGTCTGGTAAAAACAATGGCGTCATGAATATTCTGTCCAGACCGACTGTATATCATATTCAGGATGAGATTGATATTCCTGAATTAGCCAGTGTCCAGGCAATGGACCCCGATGGTCAGCCATATAGTACGACCATGACTAACTTGGACATACTGCAGGTGGCATCACAACTGGGCGGCCAACCTTACTTTGTGACATGTCTTTGGACTACATTAGACCAGTGATTCTGGCATCTTGGAGGCAACACCTTTTTGACCAGATACACACCTTGTCTCATCCGTCCATCAGAACATCTGTCAAGCTCATGTCAAATAAATATGTATGGCATGGACTAAAAAAGGGTGTTGCATAATGGGTCTGCACAGGTACCTCCTGCCAGACTGCCAAAATTCAGCGGCACAATAAGGCACCTCTTCAACATTTCCCGGTGGTACACAGGCGGTTGGAACACGTGCATGTGGACCTGCTTGGATCATTGCCATTATCTCAAATTTTGAAATACATTCTAACAGTCATAGAACGTTTCACACGCTGGTCAGAGGCTGTCCCATTGCCATCCAGTGACACTGAGACAAGGGCAAGAGCATTCACTGTCGATTGGATGGCTAGATTTGGTTTTCCGACACACATTACTTCAGATCGTTGAGCACAATTCATCCACAGTCCAACAGACTTGTGGAACGTTTCTACTGGCAACTGAAGTCTGCACTTAAGGCCTGACTCACCAGTCCCAATTTAGGTCGATGAGTTGCCATGGATTCTATTCGGAGTGCACATCTCTTCAAAGGAAAATATGTCCGCATTGTCCACAGAGATGGTTTATGGTACAGTTCTTACAGTTTCATGGGACATTCATTTCACAACCAACTCTGACCTGAATTTCCTTCACAGCTTTAACATGGAGTCATGATCAGCAAACTTTTTCCTACCCACTGGCATGGATCACCTAAACAGAATGTGCCCCACCATTCCTGGACGCTGATTTTGTTTTTGTGCGCAGACAGGTCCCAGGAGCGCCATTACAATTAACGTATGAGGGCCCTTTCCATGTGGTGAAGAAGGATGGGCTTGTGTATACTTTGGACATAAGGGGACATTCACAGCTGTTTCGTGTAGACTCAAGCCTGCCCATGTGAAGCCCGCTTCACCTATTTCAGTGCCCCCAGCCCAGACAGCGAGGGGGTCCACCTCAGGTGCATGCAGCTGATGTTTTAGTTTCTGTGAAGGTTCTGGGGGGGAACTGGGTGGTTTAGCAGCTGTGTAGTGGGCCGAGCGGGTAAGGTTCTTTGGCACGCGAGTGAAAATATAAGACAGACAGTTGGGAACTCATCCATTTAATTGACTGTCCACGCGTGGTGCTTCGTGGCGAGGAACGGCACGTTGATCTGTGGATTCTCCTGCCGGATGGCACGGGACACTCACACGGCTTCATTTAAATCTGCGGTCCTGTGGTTCAGAAGCAAACTCATAATGATGTCCCATGGAGCCCAGGACACACTAAATCAAAGAAGCCTGTAAAGTCTGAATAAAGCAGTCTTGTGTTGACTAACCTGGTGTGTGTGTGTGGGTGTGTTGCTTTAGTAGCCCTATCGAAGTAGCCGCTACATATATAAATATTTGGGATGATTATCCCACTTACAGGATACTTTTCTTCCATCTCACAGCCTGTGGGAAGAAGCTATTCCCCAGCCTGGCAGTCCTGATTTTGATGATGGACGTGGTTAAAGATGCTGTGCACTGGATGGAAATGGTCTTTTTACAATTCCTTGAGCCCTATTTAAACAACACTCCCAGTAAATGTCATCTACAGAAGAAAGGGAGACCCCAGTGATCCTCACAACTCTTTGCATCATTCCTGTCTGATGCTTTACAGCTACTAGACCATCCAATGATGCAGCCAGACAGGAGACTCAACTGCGCTCCTGTAAAATCTCAGGATGAGAGCCGTTGGCCTTGACCTCCTCAGTCTCCTTGGGAAGTTTAGGTGCTTCCTGACCAATAAGGAGGTGTGATTGTTTTGTGTATTAATACATGTTCTGTATAGATGTAACAATCTTTAGTGGAGAGAATTACTCATTGTACTTCAGGATGTACAATCAGGTACAGAATGTCCTTAAATAGCCATTTGACCCAGATGTCTATTCAGTACAAGAATACTTTCAATCTCAGGGAGATTTTGAACAATAACACCATTCATTTTGCAACAAGCGCAACTTAATTTTGCCAGTTGTTCAATGGCAAGCGACATGGGGAAAACACCAATGTCAACTCTTCTACCTTAAATTAGTAATTTTATTCAAATGGGCAGTAGATCAAGAGATGGAAACTGAAATCAGACAGAGGTGAGTGATTGGTTAAAATTAGAAACATTCGTGTTCATGCTATAGAGTTTAAGGCTGCCCAGGAGGAATATAATATGTTTTCTTTAAGTTTGTGTGCCCTCAGCCTGCCAAAGGATGGGGCCAACAGACATGTTGCTGGAAGGGTTTGAGAAATGATATGGTAGGCCACAGGAAGCTCAAGGTTAGATCCACAGAGCACAGGTGTTTAGCAAAATGGCTACCCAGTCTGTATTTGGTCTTGATGATATCGAGGTCAACTGAGTCGACCAAATGTAGTAGATTAGGTTGGATGGGGTGCATGTGAAACAGTGCCTCACCTGGAAGGTCTGATTGTGGCCTTGGATGGGGTGGCAGGAAATGGAGGGACAAGTTTGGAAATTTCTGCAATTCCAAAGGGGAGTGCGTCAGGTGGTGGTGGGTGGAGAGGGAAGTGCTGTCGAGGGAGAGGGAAGTGCTGTCGAGGGAGTCACAGAAAGACGTGCCCCTGTGAAAAGAGGATCTGAGTGGAGTGGGTTAGATGTAGCAGGTTAGAGAATGGTGCTGAAGTTGGAAGTGTTCAAGGATAATGTGTCAGATGTGGCAGCTGATGGGTGGTAAGTTAGAAATCTGAGGATTCTGTCCTTGTTCTGCCAGAGAGGAGGTGGGGTAAGGGCAGAAAGAGAATTGGAGATATGGGTGCAGGCTTTATGGGGTAATCTGCATTTATTGAAGAAATAAGACATTTTAGGTGTTCTGGAGTAGAAAACCTCCTTGGGACTTTAACAAGCCCAGAGGACCCAAAACCTAGCAGCAATAGAAAATCACCAAGACAAAAGATACTTAAACAAACGTCATTTTCAATTTTCTTTAAACAAAAAAACAGGATCAAACTTTAAATTATCACTATTAACTTAACAGCCTTACATTGCCCCGTTCTAATTCTCAGTGCAGGTGTATTTAATGTGCATAAAGTTCTTTGACACAACTCCATGTTCACTGGTGTCTATCAATTCTTATACTGTGCACAGAATTCAACATTTATGAATTTGCACCAAGCTCTGGTGCTTAAAAGTGAATGGTTACCCGTCCAGGAAGGCTCTTGTTGGTTTCAGAGAGGGATTTCTTGCTCATTGGACACACAAAAACTGATTCCCTCTGATCAGCCACTTTGGGGTCTTGTCAATGAAACCCGTCACGGTTTTCCAAATGATCACCTCTTCTGCAGGTCACCATAGAGTTCCTTTTGTTTTCCTTATTTCAGGTGAAACACTCAGGCCAGCCATTTCCTATAGTTTGGATTAAAAGTTTTTCAACAGGCTGAACTGAGAACTCACAAACCGTCTTCAGCTTGCCATCTCTCTATTAGAAAAAGCATATTTGGTCTCTCCTCTCTGCTTGCAAAAGCACATGACCTTCTTAGAACAGCAAACTGCAACCAGCCAGATTACTGCACTGGACCCAAACTTCTGAGTCCATTCATCAGTTGATTTAAAATCAATAATCCATTTACACCTGCTTTTGAAATTCTTTAGCAAAGCAGTCTTCTTGTTTTGTCTTTGCAAAGGCTCTTGGCACCTGAATGACTCTCTATCAGCAAAGCTCTTGCATTTTAAATAAGAGCTGTTTTGTGAAGTGTTTGTGTTTGTTTGTGGCCTCCACGACTCCTACAATAATCTCTTTCAAAAACATATCAATATACAATGTGGTGTCCTTGCAAAAAAATAAAGTGGGAAGAGGTATAATCCAGGTAGCTCTGGTGACTGTAGTTTGTAATAGTTTGAAACTTGAACCTCTCTCTCTATTTACTGTCATGTAATTAAAAAGTGTCTTATCACACAAAATTGCTTTTTTCCTGCTGTGAGGCAGACAGATTCGCCATTGATTTTAATTATCTTTAAACATGAATATGGAATTACACTTCAACTTATGACTGTTTTACTACTTTAAATTACTTTACTTAACTTACCCCCCTTCTAATTCTAAGTGCACGTGTGTGTAATGTGTGTGTAAGTTCAGAAAAGTTCTTTGGTTCACAGTCCAATCTCACTTCTCATTCCTCAAAGTTCACAGGTTGCAGGCCATTCTTATACTGTGCACAGAATTTAACATATATAAAATTCACCAGGCTTTGGTGCTCGAAAGGTAAAAAAATGCATTACAGTTCAGGAAGGTTCTTGATGGTTTTCAGAGAGAGGTGTGTTGTTCAGCGAAGTATTAGGGTGTTTCTGACTCATCGTATCTGCATCTGAATTCTGATATCTCTTCAGAAAAGCTCTGATAGCTTTAGCATGGAGCAGAGCTGAGCCAGGACTTTGGAGGTATTTAAGGGAGTGTGTGGGCAGGGTTTGTTCTGGACCAACAATCTCACCAAATGACTCTGCTTGAAATCAAGATTCAAACCATTTTGAGGAATACAACAGGAATTGTTGAACAAAAGCCTGGTGTTCCCTGATGAGTTTTCTTTCATGAGTGGATATGATTTTTTTTTAAAGCCCGTTAATCTTCCTGATACAGATCTTTGTATTTAACTTTCAGGTTGCTATCTGTTGTTTACTTGGAGGCCTTTAATAGGGTGACTGGATGGAATCTTTGCTTTAACCAAGCAGTTCTCTTGCAATTTTCCAGCTGTAGGATGCAGTGCAGTTGCTTGCGAGTTTAGCAAGTGGGATTATGATGTAAAACTGCAAGTCACAGCACCATTTGTGTTTTTGAAAATGCAAATATGAAAATTTTAACTTTGGTCTCCTTGGTTTGCTTAAGTTTACAGAGGAGACGTTGGGTCAAGCTGAGAAGAGAGAGTTGGATGCCCATTTGGTGAAGCTGCACAGGCAAAAAAGAAAACACAAAACGAGGGACTGAAAAATTAATGAAGCAAACTGAAGAGCTGTTGCAACCAAACCCAAGTAAAGAATTTAATTTTGTGAGGCGTACTTTAGAGACCAAATGATTTGGGCTTTTAATGGTGACCTATTTAAATGAACAAAATCTGATTAGAATTTAACTTTATGGAAAGTTTGGAAGTTGCCACAAGAAAAATGGAGCATATAAATTAGATGTTGTAATGAAGAGAAATTAACAATACAATGAGCCTTGTGTCATAGTAGCTACCTCAGTCTACCGTACATCACGTTAAACCTTCTCCCCATTGTGAACCTGGTGCCACAGTATCTCCCTTAATGTACCATCCATCCCCGTTAACCTTCTCCCCCACTGTGAATGCGGTATCTCCCGCTGTTTATTAAACATCACTGTTATACCTACTCCATACTCTGAAATCTGTGTCACAGTATCGGCCTCCATCTACCGTACATTCCCATTAACATTCACCCCATTGTGAACTTGGTGTCACAGTATCAAACACAGTTTATCGTACATTACTGTTCAACCGTATGACGGATGTGAACCCAGTGTCACAATATTTGACACAGTTTATCGTTCATCACTGTTTAAACTCATTCCCTCGATTCAACTAGTGCCACAGTATCCATCTCAATTTACCGTACATCACCGTTAAACTTTCTCCCCACTGTGAACCTGGGGTCACAGTATTTGACACAGTTCATCGTTCATTACTGTGAAACCTTCTCGCACTGTGAACCTAAGATCAAAGTATCTTGCACAGTTTATCGTGCAGTAGTGATTGACCTTCTCCCCATTGTGAATCCGGTTTCACAGTATCTGCCTCTGTCTTCTGTTCATCACCATTAAACCACTCCCCACAGTGAATCCGGTGTCACAGTATCTCATGGAGTTTATAGTATCTGTCTCAGTCTGCCGTACATCACCATTAAACCATCTCCCCACAGTGAACCCGGTGTCATAATATCTGGAACTGTTTATCGTGTATCACTGTTAAACATTCTCATTACTGTGAACCCGGTGTCACAGTATCTGACATAGTTTATTGTACATCAATGTTGAACCTTCTCCCCACTGTGAACCTGGTGTCATAGTATATGCCAGAGTTTATTATACATCACCATTAAAACTTCATAATATTGTGAACATCATGTCACAGTATTGCCACAGTTTATCATACATCACTGTTCATCCTTCTCCCCACTGTAAACCCATTGTCTCTCTATCTGCCACAGATTATCGTACATCGCCATTAAACCTCTTTCCCCTTTGAACCTTCTGTCAAAATATCTGCTACACATAATCCTACACTGTTAAATCCACTAACAAATGGTTATCAGGTGTCACAGAACCTGGGACTGTTTATCGTACTGTTAAATCTTCCACCACTGTGAACTCAATGTCACAGTATCTGTCTCACTCTAACAAACATCATAAAACCTTCTCCTCACTGTGAACCTGGTGTCTCTGCATCTGCCATAATTTATCATACATCACTGTTAAACCTACTCACTACTGTGTACCTGGTGTGAACAGTATCTGTCAAAGTGTACCGTACATCCTCATTAAACATTCTCCCCACTGTGTAACTGGTGTCACAGTATCTGCCTCAGTCTTCCATACATCACTGTTGTTTTATCTCTCAAATGTGAATCCAGTGTCACAGTATTTGCTGCATTATATTGGACATCACTGTTAAACCTTCTCACTGCTGCTATATTCCTCATTCTTTCGTATATCACCGTTAAACCTTCTGCCCACTGTGAACCCGGTGTAACATTATTTGCCTATGTCTGCCATGCATCACCGTTAAACCTTCTCACTACTGTGAGCCCAGTGTCTGAGTACCTGCCTCAGTCAACCATTCTCACATCTGTGAACTTGGTGTCTCAGTATCTGTCACAGTTTATCTTACAGCACCGTTAAATCTTATGCCAACTGGAAACCTCTTGTCAGAGTTTCTGCCACAGTTTATTGTACAAAACTGTAAACTTTCTCCCCACTGTGAACCCAGTGTAACGGTCTCTGCCTCAGTCTGCCGTACATCACCATTAAACCTTCTCCTTACTGTGAACCTGGTGTTACAGTATCTGACACAGTTTATCGTACATCACTTTTTAACCATTTCACTACTGTGAACACAGTGTCACAAAATATGCCTGAGTCTACCATATATCACCATTAAACCATCTCTCCACTTTAAACTCGGTCACCATATCCACCAAAGTTTATCGTACGTCACTATTTAAACTTCTCAACACTGTGAAACCTTTGTCACAGGATCTGTCTAACTCTACTGAACATCACCGTTAATCTTTCTCCCCACTATGAGACCCGTGTTACTGTATTTGGCACAGTTTATTGTACATCACTGTTAAACCCTCTCAACACTGTGTACCTGGTATCATAATATCTGCTTCAGTTTACAGTACATCACTGTTAAACCATCTCCTAACTGTCAAATTGGAGTCACTGCATCTGGCAGGAAGACCATTCTACATCCGGCATCTGGCAGGTGGACCATTGGAAATCCGACATATTGAAGAAGAACCATTCCAGATCCAGCAACTAGGAAGACCATTCTCCTTCTTGCTTCTGGCAGGCAGACTATTCCTCATCCAGCATATGTCAGATGGACCATTCCATATCGGACATTTTCCAGGAAGGCCATTCCACATCATGAATCTGACAGGCAGAACATTCCACATCCGGCATCTGGCAAAGGACCATTCCACATTCTGTAAGTTGCTAGCAGTCCATTCCACATCCAGAAACTGGCACGAAGTCCATTCCACATCCGGATTCTCACATGAGGACCATTCCACCTCCAACATTTGGCAGGTGTACCATTCCACATCCGGAATCTGGCAGAGGAACATTCCACATCCAGCGTCTGACAGGCAGACCATTCCACATCCGGCATCTGGCAGGTAGTCAATTCTAAATCCGGCATCTCGTTGGCAGACCAGTCCAAATCTGGCATCTGGCAGGCCAACCGCTCCACATTCAGCATTTGGCAGGTATACCATTCCACATCTGGCATTTGGCAGCAAACCAATCCACATCTGGCAATTGAAAGCTGGACCAATCCAATCCACATCTGGCATTCTACAGGAGTACCATTCTACAATCGGCATCTGGCAGGCAGACAATTTCACATCAGGCATTTTTCAGGCAGACCATTCCATATCTGGCATCTGTCGACCATTCAATATCCAGTGTTTGGCAGGTGGACCATTTCACATCTGGCATCTGTTAATTGGACAATTTCACATCTGGCAGTAGGACCATACCATATCTGGCATCTGGTAGGTGGACCATTCCGTCTGCAATTTGTCAGGATGACCATTCCACCTCTGCATCTGGCAGGTGGACTATTCCACATTAACATCAGCCAGGCAGGACATTCCACATCTGTCATCTGGCAGGAGGACAATTCCACCTCTGATATCTGGCAAGTGGACAATTTCACATCTGAAATCTGGTAGGCAGACAATTCCACATCTGGCATCTGGCACGATGACCATTCAACCTCAGGCGTCTGGCAGATGGACTATTCCACTACAGCGTCAGCCAGGTGGCTCATTCCACATCCAGCATCTGGCAGGAGTACCATTATACATTCAGCATCTGGCAGGCATACCATTTGACATCAGGCATTTTTCAGATGGATCATTCCATATCTGGTATCTGTCGACCATTCACCATCCAGCATCTGGCAGGTGGACTATTTCACATCTGGCATCTGTCAAGTGAACCATTCCACATATGGCAGGAGGACAATACCATATCTGGCACCTTCTAGGCGGACCATTCCACATTTGCAATTTGTCAGGATGACCATTCAACCTCCAGCATCTGGCAGGTGGACTATTCCACACCAGCATCAGCCACGCAGACCATTCCACATCTGGCATCTGGCATGAATTCCATTCCACATCCAGCATCTGTCCAGAAGATAATTCTACATTTGGCATATGGCCGGTGAACCATTACACATCTGGCAACTGGCAAGTGGACGTTTCCATATCCAGCAAATGGCAGGAAGCTGATATGACATTTGACATCTGACATGCAGACCATTCTGCATCCGGCATCTGACAAGTGGTCCATTCCAAATCCGGCACCTCACAGGTAGACCATTGCACATCTGGCATCTGTCAGGTAGACTAGTCAATATCTGACCTCAAGTGGGTGGACAATGCCACATCTGGCATCTGGCCAGACGACCACTCCACATCCTGCATCTAGGAAAAACACCATTCCACATCTGGCATCTGACAGCAAACCATTCCTCATCCGGCAACTGTGGTCTATTCCACTCCAGCAAACTATTCCTCATCTGGCAACGTGGTCTATTCCACTCCAGCATCAGCCAGGCGGACCATTCCATATCTTTCATCAGTCAGGTCCATCATTCCACATCTAGCAACTGGGAGGCGGACCAGACCATTACACATCTGGCATCTCTCAGGCGGTCCATTCGTCATCTGGCATCTGGTAGGCGGACCATTCAACATCTGGCATGTGGCAGGAAGACCATTCTACCTCCGGCATCTGTCTGGTGGACCATTCCACATCCAGCAACTGGCATGCGGAATATTCCACATGTGGCATCTGGCAGGAGGACTATTCCACATGCCATCTGGCAGGAGGTCCTTTCCAAATCTGGCATCTGACCAGAAGATCATTCCACATCTGGCATCTGGCAGGTGGACCATTCCACATCCAGCATCTGGCAGGCGGACCATTCCACGTCCAGCATCTTGCAGATGGACTATTCCACATCCGGCATCCTGAAGTGCTCTCGGCAATGGGTAAAGTAGTACCTCTCACTTTGTTCGTTTTAGATTGGTCACAATGTTTGAGCTTCCGAAAGAAAACAGACACACACACTGAGAGTACTTTAGTTTATACAAAACTTTATTACTAAATGTGAAGCTGAATTCAAAGTACAATACCACATCTCCAGGTCACACTGATAAAATTACTCACATAACAAGCTTACGCTGTGGGACTCAGGAACATAAAATGTATAATATGGGATTTACAAAGAAAACAAGGTTACACTGTGGAACTCACTAACAAAACATTTTCAATGTCGAACCCAGTGATATAACAAGGTCAGAATGTGGGACTCACTCACATAACAAGGTAGGACGGTGGGTAAAAATTACATCACGTTCCTTCTGTGGAACTCATTCAAATAACAAAGTTAAGTTGTGTAATCCCCCTCAATAAGAAAATTAAACTGTGGGAATCTCTCATATAATAGGTTTGCAATGTGGAACTCACTAGCACATCAATATCACACTGTGGAACTAACTCAAATAGCAAGGTCACACTGTGAAAGTCACCAACATAACAATCTCACACTGTGGTACACTTTACTTAACAAGGTTACACAGTGCAACTCATTAACATAACATGGCTGGAATGTGGAATTCACACACATAACCATCCACATTGTGAAAATCGTTCATATCAAAAGGTCACACTGTAAAAACCACTCACTTTACATTTTCAATCTCGAACTCACTGACATAACAAGGTGAAACTGTGGGACTCACTCACAGAACATGAGAACACTATGGGAATCCCTCAAATAACAATGTTACACCGTGAAACTGACTCAGATAACAAGCTGACACTGGAACTCTCTCACATAAAAAATTTACACTGTGGGAATCAATCACATAAAAGGTTTAAACAGTGGGAATCAAACACATAACGTCACACTGTCGAATTCTCTGACATACCAATATTACACTGTGAGACTCACTAACTAGCCAGGTTGAATCTGAGGAATTCTCTTCCATAATGATGTCACACTTTGAAACTCACTCAGATAATAAGGTCACACTGTTGGACTCACTAACATAATATTTTCAATATAGAATTTAGTGAAATTACAAGGTCACACTGTGTAAATTATTCACAAAACAAGTTTACACTGTGGGAGTCACTAACATGAAGTTTACAATATGGGATTCACTAAGTGAACAAAATTATACTGTGCAACTCTCTCACATGACAAATTTACACTGTGGAACAGACTCACCTAAAAAGGTTGCACTGAGGAACTCACTAACATCACATTTTCAATATCGAATTTAGCGAAATTACAAGGTTACACTGTGAAACTCACCGACATAACAAGTTTACACGGTGGGAATCTCACACATAACAATGTCACACTGTCAAACTCACTCTATACCAATGTTACACTCTGAGGCCCACTAACTAGACAGGTTGACACTGTGGAATTCACTTCCATAACAATGTCACACTTTCAAACTCACTGACATTACAAGGTCAAATGGTGAGACTCACTCACACTGTGGAACACACTCACCTAAAAAAGTTGCACTGAGGAACTCACTAACATAACATTTTCAAAACTGAATTTAGCAAAATTACAAGGTTACACAGTGAAACTCAGACACATAACAAGTTTACATGGTGGGAATCACTCACATAACAAGGTCACACTGTGTAATTCACTCACATAACACGGTTACACAGTGGAACTCACTCACATAACAACGTTATACTGTGGAACTCACTCACCTAAAAAGGTTACACTGAGGAACTCATTAACATCACATTTTCAATATCGAATTTTGCAAAATTACAAGGTTAGACTGTGAAACTCAGACAAATAACAAGTTTACATGGTGGGAATCACTCACATAATAAGGTCACACTGTCTAAATTACTCACACAACAAGTTTACTCTGTGGGACACACTAACATATAGTTTGGAATATAGGTTACACTAAGTAAACAAAATTGTACTGTGAAACTCTCTCACATGACGTTTACACTGTGGAACTGACTCACATAACACGGTTACACTGTGGAACCACTCACAAAACAAATTTATACTGTCAATCGCCGGATGTGGATTTGTTTGCTGCCAAATGCCAGATGTGCAATGGTACTCCTGCCAGATACTGAATGTGGAGTGGTTGGCCTGCCAGATGCCAGATTTGGACTGGTCTGCCAGTGAGATGCCGGATTTAGAAGTGACTACCTGCCAGATGCTAGATGTGGAATGGTCTGCCAGTAAGATGCTGAATCTGGTATCATCTTCCTGCCATTTGCTGGACATGGACTGCTCTGCCTAACAGATGCCAGATGTGGAATTGTCCATCTGGAAGACGCTGGATGTGGAATGTTCCTCTGACACATTCCGGATTTGGAATGGTACATCTGCCAGATGGTCCTCATGTGAGAATGTGGATGTACAATATAATTCGTGCCAGATGCTAGATGTGGAATTGTCCACCTGCAAGATGTCGGAGGTATAATTGTCCACCTGCGAGTCCCCAGATGTGGAATGTTCCACCTGCCAGATGCCGGAGGTGGAATGGCCCTTCTGTGAGAATCCGGATGTGGAATGGTCTTTGTACCAGATGCCGGACGTGTAATGGTACAGCGGCGAGATGCCGGATGTAGAATGAACTTCTGGACGGATGCCGGATGTGGAATGAAATTCGTGCCAGATGCCAGATGTGAAATGGTATGCTTGTCAGTTGCATGATGTGGAATGGTCCTCTGCTAGATGCTGGATATGGAATGGTCTGCCTGGCTGATGCTGGAGTGGAATAGACCACCTGCCAGTTGCAGGATGGGGAATGGTTTGCTGCCAGATGCCAGATGTAGAATGGTTTTTTTCTTCCCAGATGCAGGATTTGGAGTGGTCGGCCTGCCAGATGCCAGATGTGGCATTGTCCACCCACTTGATGCCAGATATTGACTAGTCTGCCTGATAGACGCCAGATATGGACTGGTCTGCCAGCGAGATGTCGCATTTAGAATTGACTACCTGCCAGATGCTGGATGTGGAATGGTCTGCCTGTAAGATGCTGAATCTGGTATCATCTTCCTGCCATTTGCTGGAATTGGACTGCTCAGCCTAACAGATGATGGATGTGGAATTGTCCACCTGGAAGATGCTGGATGTGGAATGTTCCTCTGACACATTCCGGATGTGGAATGGTACATCTGCCAGATGCCGGAGGTGGAATGTTCCTCATGTGAGACTCTGGATGTACAATATAATTCGTGCCAGATGCCAGATGTGGAATTGTATGCTTGCCAGATCCCGGAGGTGTAATTGTCCACTTGCAAAAGCCCAAATGTGGAATGGTCTGCCAGCCAGATGCCGGAGGTGGAATGGTCCTTCTGTGAGGAATCCGGATGTGGAATGGAATTCATGACAGATGCTGGATGTGTAATGGTACAGCGGCGAGATGCCAGAGTAGAATGATCTTCTGGACAGATACCGGATGTGGAATGGAATTCGTGCCAGATGCCAGATGTGAAATGGTACAGCGGTGAATTTAAAGTGTGGGACTCACTCACCTAAAAAGGTTGCACTGAGGAACTCACTAACATAACTTTTTCAATATCGAATTTAGCAAAATTACAAGGTTACACTGTGAAACTCAGACACATAACAAGTTTACATGGTGGGAATCACTCACAATAAGGTCACACTGTGTAAATGATTCACAAATCAAGTTAACACTGTGGGACTCACTTACATGAAGTTTACAATATGGGATTCCCTAAGTGAACAAAATTGGACTGTGAAACTCTCTAACATGTCAAGTTTACACTGTGGAACTGACTCACATAACACAGTAACACTGTGTAATTCACTCACTTTAAACGGTTACACTGTGGAACTCACCTAAAAAGGTTACACTGAGGAACTGACTAACATAACATTTTCAATATCGAATTTAGCAAAATTACAAGGTTACACTGTGAAACTCAGATACATAACAGGTTTACATGGTGGGAATCTCTCACACAACAAGGTCAAATTTTGGGACTCACATAATAGGGTCACACTGTGTAAATGACTCCCATAACAAGTTTACATTGTGGGACTCACTCACCTAAAAAGGTTACACTGAGGAACTCATTAACATCACATTTTCAATATCGAATTTAGCAAAATTACAAGGTTACACTGTGAAACTCAGACACATAACAAGTTTACATGGTGGGAATCACTCACAATAAGGTCACACTGTGTAAATGATTCACAAATCAAGTTAACACTGTGGGACTCACTTACATGAAGTTTACAATATGGGATTCCCTAAGTGAACAAAATTGGACTGTGAAACTCTCTCACATGACAAGTTTACACTGTGGAACTGACTCACATAACAAGGATATTCTGTGGCCTCACTCACCTAAAAAGGTTACACTGAGGAACTGACTAACATCACATTTTCAATATCGAATTTAGCGAAATTAAAAGGTAACACTGTGAAACTCAGACACATAACAAGTTTACACGTTGGGACTCTCACACATAACAATGTCACATTGTCAAACTCACTCTATACCAATGTTACACTCTGAAGCCCACTAACTAGACAGGTTGACACTGTGGAATTCACTTCCATAACAATGTTAAACTTTCTAACTCACCGACATTACAAGGTCAAATGGTGAGACTCACTCACACTGTGGAACACACTCACCGAAAAAAGTTGCACCGAGGAACTCACTAACATAACATTTTCAAAACTGAATTTAGCAAAATTACAAGGTTACACTGTGAAACTCACCCACATAACAAATTTACACCTTGGGAATCTCACACATAAAATGTCACACTGTCGAACGCACTCCATACCAATGTTACACCCTGAGACTCACTAAGTAGAAAGGTTGACACTGTGGAAATCTCTTCCATAACAATGTCACACTTTCAAACTCACTGACATTACAAGTTTACTCTGTGGGAATTTCTCACATAATAAGGTGAATTTGTGGGACTCACATAATAAGGTCACACTGTGAAAATTACTCACATAACAAATTTACACTGTGGGACTCACCAACGTAAAGTTTACAATATGGGATGCCCTAAGTACCCAAAATTATACTGTGGAACTCTCCAAAATAACACGGTTACACTGTGGAACACACTCACCTAAGCATGTTTCATTGAGGAACTCACTAACATAACATGTTCAATATCGAATTTAGCAAAATTACAAGGTTACACTGTGAAACTCACCCACATAACAAGTTTACACTGTGGGAATCTCACACATAACAATGTCACACAGTCAAACTCACTCTCTACCAATGTTACACTCTGAGGCTCACTAACTAGACAGGCTGACACTGTGGAATTCACTTCCATAACAACATCACACTTTCAAACTCTCTCAAGGTCAAACGGTGGGATTCACTCGCATAACAAGGTCACACTGTGTAAATTACAGCACAAGTTGACACTGTGGGACACACTAACATATAGTTGAGAATATGGGTTTCACAAAGTAAACAAAATTATACTGTGCATCTCTCTCACATGACGTTTACACTGTGGAACTCACTCACCTAAAAAAGTTGCACTGAGGAACTCACTAACATAACATTTTCAATACTGAATTTAGCAAAATTACAAGGTTACACTGTGAAACTCACCCACATAAAAAATTTACACCTTGGGATTCTCACACATAAAATGTCACACTGTCGAACTCACTCCATACCAATGTTACACCCTGAGACTCACTAAGTAGAAAGGTTGACACTATGGAAATCACTTCAATAACAATGTCACACTTTCAAACTCACTCACAAAACAAATTTAAACTCTGGGAATCTCTCACATAATAAGGTGAATTTGGGGGACTCACATAATAAGGTCACACTGTGTAAATCACTCACATAACAAATTTACACTGTGGGACTCACTAACATAAAGTTTACAATATGGGATTCCCTCAGTACCCAAAATTATACTGTGCAACTCTCTCACATGACAAGTTTACACTGTGGAACACACTCAACTAAAAACGTTGCACTGAGGAACTCACTAACATAACTTTTTCAATGTCGAATTTAGCAAAATTACAAGGTTAGACTGTGAAACTCAGACACATAACAAGTTTACATGGTGGGAATCAATCACATGACAAGGTCACACTATGTAAATTACTCACAGAAGTTTACACTGTGGGACACACTAACATATAGTTTGGAATATAGGTTACACTAAGTAAACAAAATTATACTGTGCAACTCTCTCAGATGACAAGTTTACACTGTGGAACTGACTCACATAACACGGTTACACTGGGGAACTCACTCACATAACAAATTTATACTGTCAATCGCCAGATGTGGATTTGTTTGCTGCCAAATGCCAGATGTGGAATGGTACTCCTGCCAGATACTAAATGTGGAATGGTTGGCCTGCCAGATGCCAGATTTGGACTGGTCTGCCAATGAGATGCCGGATTTAGCATTGACTACCTGCCAAATGCTAGATATGGAATGGTCTGCCTGTAAGGTGCTGAATCTGGTATCATCTTCCTGCCATTTGCTGGACATGGACTGCTCTGCCTAACAGATGCCAGATGTGGAATTGTCCATCTGGAAGATGCTGGATGTGGAATGTTCCTCTGACGCATTCCGGAGTTGGAATGGTACATCTGCCAGGTGGTCCTCATGTGAGAATGCGGATGTACAATATAATTCGTGCCAGATGCTAGATGTGGAATTGCCCACCTGCAAGATATCGGAGGTATAATTGTCCACCTGCGAGTCGCCAGATGTGGAATGTTCCACCTGCCAGATGCCGGAGGTAGAATGGTCCTTCTGTGAGAATCCGGATGTGGAATGGACTTTGTACCAGATGCCGGACGTGTAATGGTACAGCGGCAAGATGCCGGATGTAGAATGATCTTCTGGACGGATGCCGGATGTGGAATGAAATTCGTGCCAGATGCCAGATGTGAAATGGTATGCTTGTCAGTTTCAGGATGTGGAATGGTCCTCTGCCAGATGCTGGATATGGAATAGTCTGCCTGGCTGATGCTGGTGTGGAATAGACCACCTGCCAGTTGCAGGATGGGGAATGGTTTGCTGCCAGATGCCAGATATAGAATGTTTTTTTTCCCAGATGCAGCATGTGGAGTGGTCGGACTTCCTGATGCCAGATGTGGCATTGTCCACCCACTTGATTCCCAGATATTGACTAGTCTGCCTGATAGATGCCAGATGTGGACTGGTCTGCCAGCGAGATGTCGCATTTAGAATTGACTTCCTGCCAGATGCTGGATGTGGAATGGTCTGCCTGTAAGATGCTGAATCTGGTATCATCTTCCTGCCATTTGCTGGAATTGGACTGCTCACCCTAACAGATAATGGATGTGGAATTGTCCACCTGGAAGATGCTGGATGTGGAATGTTCCTCTGACACATTCCGCATGTGGAATGGTACATCTGCCAGATGACGGAGGTGGAATGGTCCTTCTGTGAGAATCCGGATGTGGAATGGACTTCATGACAGATGCTGGATGTGTAATGGAACAGCGGCGAGATGCCAGAGTATAATGATCTTCTGGACAATATACCGGATGTGGAATGGAATTCATGCCAGATGCCAGATTTGAAATGGTACAGCGGTGAGTTTACAGTGTGGGACTCACTCACCTAAAAAGGTCACGCTGAGGAATTCACTAACATAACATTTTCAATACTGAATTTAGCGAAATTACAAGGTTACACTGTGAAACTCACGAACATAACAAGTTTACACGGTGGGAATCTCACATATAACAATGTAACACTGTCGAACACACTTCATACCAATGTTACACTCTGATACTCACTAAGTAGAAAGGTTGACACTATGGAAATCACTTCGATAACAATGTCACACTTTCAAACTCACTCACATAACAAGTTTACACTCTGGGAATCTCTCACATAATAAGGTGAATTTGTGGGATGCACATAATAAGGTCACACTGTGTAAATTACTCACAGAACAAATTTACACTGTGGGACTCACTAACATAAAGTTTACAATATGGGATTCCCTAAGTTCCCAAAATTATACTGTGCAAATCTCTCACATGACAAGTTTACACTGTGGAACTCACTCACATAACAAGTTTACACTGTGGAACTCACTCACCTAAAAAAGTTGCACTGAGGAACTCACTAATATAACTTTTTCAATTTCGAATTTAGCAAAATTACATGGTTACACTGTGAAACTCAGGCACATAACCAGTTTACATGGTGGGAATCACTCACACAACAAGGTCAAATTTTGGGACTCACATAATACGGTCACACTGTGTAAGTTACTCCCATAACAAGTTTACACCATGGGACTTACTCACCTAAAAAGATTACACTGAGGAACTCATTAACATCACATTTTCAAAATCGAATTTAGCGAAATTAAAAGGTAACACTGTGAAACTCAGACACATAACAAGTTTACACGTTGGGACTCTCACACATAACAATGTCACACTGTCAAACTCACTCTATACCAATGTTATACTCTGAGGCCCACTAACTAGACAGGTTGACACTGTGGAATTCACTTCCATAACAATGTCACACTTTCAAACTCACTGACATTACAAGGTCAAATGGTGAGACTCACTCACACTGTGGAACACACTCACCTAAAAAAGTTGCACTGAGGAACTCACTAACATAACATTTTCAATACTGAATTTTGCAAAATTATAAGGTTACACTGTGAAACTCACCCACATAACAAATTTACACCTTGGGAATTTCACACATAAAATGTCACACAGTCGAATGCATTCCATACCAATGTTACACCCTGAGACTCACTAAGTAGAAAGGTTGACACTGTGGAAATCACTTCTATAACAATGTCACACTTTCAAACTCACTGACATTACAAGTTTACTCTGTGGGAATTTCTCACATAATAAGGACAACTTGTGGGACTAACATAATAAGGTCACACTGTGAAAATTACTCACGTAACAAATTTACACTGTGGGACTCACTAACATAAAGTTTACAATATGGGATGCCCTAAATACCCAAAATTATACTGTGGAACTCTCCAACATAACACGGTTACACTGTGGAACACACACACCAGAACATGTTTCATTGAGGAACTCACTAACATAACATGTTCAATATCGAATTTAGCAAAATTACAAGGTTACACTGTGAAACTCACCCACATAACAAGTTTACACTGTGGGAATCTCACACATAACAATGTCACACAGTCAAACTCACTCTCTACCAATGTTACACTCTGAGGCTCACTAACTAGACAGGCTGACACTGTGGAATTCACTTCCATAACAACATCACACTTTCAAACTCTCTCAAGGTCAAACGGTGGGATTCACTCGCATAACAAGGTCACACTGTGTAAATTACAGCACAAGTTGACACTGTGGGACACACTAACATATAGTTGAGAATATGGGTTTCACAAAGTAAACAAAATTATACTGTGCATCTCTCTCACATGACGTTTACACTGTGGAACTCACTCACCTAAAAAAGTTGCACTGAGGAACTCACGAACAAACAATATCGAATTTAGCAAAATTACAAGGTTACACAGTGAAACTCAGACACATAACAAGTTTACATGGTGGGAATCACTCACATAACAAGGTCACACTGTGTAATTCACTCACATAACACGGTTACACAGTGGAACTCACTCACATAACAAGGTTATACTGTGGAACTCACTCACCTAAAAAGGTTACACTGAGGAACTCATTAACATCACATTTTCAATATCGAATTTTGCAAAATTACAAGGTTAGACTGTGAAACTCAGACAAATAACAAGTTTACATGGTGGGAATCACTCACATAATAAGGTCACAGTCTAAATTACTCACACAACAAGTTTACTCTGTGGGACACACTAACATATAGTTTGGAATATAGGTTACACTAAGTAAACAAAATTGTACTGTGCAACTCTCTCATATGAGAAGTTTACACTGTGGAACTGACTCACATAACACGGTTACACTGTGGAACCACTCACAAAACAAATTTATACTGTCAATCGCCGGATGTGGATTTGTTTGCTGCCAAATGCCAGATGTGGAATGGTACTCCTGCCAGATATTGAATGTGGAGTGGTTGGCCTGCCAGATGCCAGATTTGGACTGGTCTGCCAGTGAGATGCCGGATTTAGAAGTGACTACCTGCCAGATGCTAGATGTGGAATGGTCTGCCAGTAAGATGCTGAATCTGGTATCATCTTCCTGCCATTTGCTGGACATGGACTGCTCTGCCTAACAGATGCCAGATGTGGAATTGTCCATCTGGAAGACGCTGGATGTGGAATGTTCCTCTGACACATTCCGGATTTGGAATGGTACATCTGCCAGATGGTCCTCATGTAAGAATGTGGATGTACAATATAATTCGTGCCAGATGCTAGATGTGAAAGTGTACAGCGGCGAGTTTACAGTGTGGGACTCACTCACCTAAAAAGGTTACACTGAGGAATTCACTAACATAACATTTTCAATGTCGAATTTAGCGAATTACAAGGTAACACTGTGAAACTCAACCACATAACAAGTTTACACGGTGAGAATCTCACATGTAACAATGTCACACTGTCGAACACACTCTATGCCAATGATACACTCTTAGGCCCACTAAGTAGACAGGTTGACACTGTGGAATTCACTTCCATAACAATGTCACACTTTCAAACTCACTGACATTACAAGGTCAAATGGTGAGACTCACTCACACTGTGGAACACACTCACCTAAAAAAGTTGCACTGAGGAACACACCAACAAACAATATTGAATTTAGCAAAATTACAAGGTTACACAGTGAAACTCAGACACATAACAAGTTTACATGGTGGGAATCACTCACATAACAAGGTCACACTGTGTAAATGACTCACACAACAAGTTTACACTGTGGGACTAACTCACATGAAGTTTACAATATGGGATTCCCCAAGTGAACAAAATTATACGGTGCAACTCTCTCACACGACAAGTTTACACTGTGGAAATAACTCACATAACATGGTTACACTGTGGGAATCTCTCACCTAAAAAGGTTACACTGAGGAACTCATTAAAATCACATTTTGAATATCGAATTTAGCGAAATTAAAAGGTAACTCTGTGAAACTCAGACACATAACAAGTTTACACGGTGGGACTCTCACACATAACAATGTCACATTGTCAAACTCACTCTATGCCAATGTTACACTCTGAGGCCCACTAAGTAGACAGGTTGACACTGTGCAATTCACTTCCATAACAATGTTAAACTTTCAAACTCACTGACATTACAAGGTCAAATGGTGAGACTCACTCACACTGTGGAACACACTCACCTAAAAAAGTTGCACTGAGGAACTCACTAACATAACATTTTCAATACTGAATTTAGCAAAATTACAAGGTTACACTGTGAAACTCACCCACATAAAAAATTTACACCTTGGGAATCTCACACATAAAATGTCACACTGTCGAACTCACTCCATACCAATGTTACACCCTGAGACTCACTAAGTAGAAAGGTTGACACTATGGAAATCACTTCAATAACAATGTCACACTTTCAAACTCACTCACAAAACAAATTTAAACTCTGGGAATCTCTCACATAATAAGGTGAATTTGTGGGACTCACATAATAAGGTCACACTGTGTAAATCACTCACATAACAAATTTACACTGTGGGACTCACTAACATAAAGTTTACAATATGGGATTCCCTCAGTACCCAAAATTATACTGTGCAACTCTCTCACATGACAAGTTTACACTGTGGAACACACTCACCTAAAAAAGTTGCACTGAGGAACTCACTAACATAACTTTTTCAATGTCGAATTTAGCAAAATTACAAGGTTAGACTGTGAAACTCAGACACATAACAAGTTTACATGGTGGGAATCAATCACATGACAAGGTCACACTATGTAAATTACTCACAGAAGTTTACACTGTGGGACACACTAACATATAGTTTGGAATATGGGTTACACTAAGTAAACAAAATTATACTGTGCAACTCTCTCATATGACAAGTTTACACTGTGGAACTGACTCACATAACAAGGTTACACTGTGGAACTCACTCACGTAACAAATTTATACTGTCAATCGCTGGATGTGGATTTGTTTGCTGCCAAATGCCAGATGTGGAATGGTACTCCTGCCAGATACTAAATGTGGAATGGTTGGCCTGCCAGATGCCAGATTTGGACTGGTCTGCCAGTGAGATGCCAGATTTAGCATTGACTACCTGCCAGATGCTAGATATGGAATGGTCTGCCTGTAAGATGCTGAATCTGGTATCATCTTCCTGCCATTTGCTGGACATGGACTGCTCTGCCTAACAGATGCCAGATGTGGAATTGTCCATCTGGAAGATGCTGGATGTGGAATGTTCCTCTGACACATTCCGGATGTGGAATGTTACATCTGCCAGATGCCGGAGGTGGAATGTTCGTCATGTGAGACTCTGGATGTACAATATAATTCGTACCAGATGCCAGATGTGGAATTGTATGCTTGCCAGATTCCGGAGGTGGAATTGTCCACCTGCTAAAGCCCAAATGTGGAATGGTCTGCCTGCCAGATGCCAGATGTGGAATGGTCCACCTGCCAGATGCCAGATATGGAATGGTCCACCTGCCAGATGCCGGAGGTGGAATGGTCCTTCTGTGTGAATCCGGATGTGGAATGGACTTCATGACAGTTGCTGGATGTGTAATGGTACAGCGGCGAGATGCCAGAGTAGAATGATCTTCTGGACAGATACCGGATGTGGAATGGAATTCGTGCTAGATGCCAGATGTGAAATGGTACAGCGGCGAGTTTACAGTGTGGGACTCACTCACCAAAAAAGGTTACCCTGAGGAATTCACTAACGTAACATTTTCAATGTCGAATTTAGCGAAATACAAGGTAACACTGTGAAACTCACACACATAACAAGTTTACACGGTGGGAATCTCACATATAACAATGTAACACTGTCGAACACACTCCATACCAATGTTACACCCTGATACTCACTAAGTAGAAAGGTTGACGCTATGGAAATCACTTCGATAACAATCTCACACTTTCAAACTCACTCACATAACAAGTTTACACTCTGGGAATCTCTCACATAATAAGGTGAATTTGTGGGATGGCCTGCCAGATGCCAGATTTGGACTGGTCTGCCAGTGAGATGCCGGATTTAGCATTGATTACCTGCCAGATGCTAGATATGGAATGGTCTGCCTGTAAGATGCTGAATCTGGTATCATCTTCCTGCCATTTGCTGGACATGGACTGCTCTGCCTAACAGATGCCAGATGTGGAATTGTCCATCTGGATGATGCTGGATGTGGAATGTTCCTCTGACACATTCCGAATTTGGAATGGTACATCTGCCAGATGGTCCTCATGTGAGAATGTGGATGTACAATATAATTCGTGCCAGATGCTAGATGTGGAATTGTCCACCTGCAAGATATCGGAGGTATAATTGTCCACCTGCGAGACGCCAGATGTGGAATGTTCCACCTGCCAGATGCCGGAGGTAGAATGGTCCTTCTGTGAGAATCCGGATGTGGAATGGACTTTGTACCAGATGCCGGACGTGTAATGGTACAGCGGCGA